>NC_139405.1:31957500-32582500 GCF_905368555.1 Meleagris gallopavo | reverse complement strand
CTTGGGCAGACCTTAATCAAATAATCTAAGATTTGTGTTGTTCACTCGTCCTCCATCTCTGAATTTTCTGCCTACTTAACTCTACATATTCAGTTTGTGGCAGTAAATAAGGAGTGAGTGTTGTCACGGGCTGTGGCTCTAGCAGTGGTCTGTCTGTGCTTGGTTCTCTGCAGTGTAATGCAATAAAAACAGAACTGTCATCAGCTACCGATACACTTTCACCTCATCCTCTTGATCCCATTCTGCCTCTCCTTGTTGGGGTAATACAGAAGATCGGAGTAGTTTGTTCGTTCAGACATTTGCCACCATACTGTACGTGCGTGGGTCATGTGTGTTAATGCTACCTACGAAAAGAAGAGCAGACCCCTGGAATCCCGTCTGAGATTGCTCATTTCACCCAGGTTATAGAAATTAATATGTACTTGATAAGCACTTGGACAGAGATGACTAGAGATATGAAGAAAAGCCCTGTATTGCCTTAACACAACCTTCACCTAATGAGTTCTGTCCTATTTCCATAATAGAAACTATAAAAGGCACATCCCATACCTGTTGCATGTTACTGCAGTTTAATTTACTATGGCTTCTGTCCTTCACTTACTTTCACGATCACAGGGAGTTAATGCAAATGTCAGGTCCAGTTTGCTTTCATCCAGAGATGTGCTTATTTTATTCAGTGAATCTGCCTACATGTTTTCTAATTCTGATATGGTATGTTGTTGGTTTTTTTTGTTTTGTTTTTTAGTTTTTATTTTATTTTATTTTATTTTTGAGATCAAATACAAATGGGCAGAGCTTCAAAAGACATGGAAGATCATAGGGAAGCTGTTCCTTGATGTTCCGCTGCATGTTTGTGCAGCATCTGTGTGCTGTGTAACAGCGGTCATTCTGTGGCTCCTGGGGTGGCACTGACAAGGAGTCACTTTTCTTTGAATGATGCCACAGCACTTGAAGATTTACCTAAGAGAACAAGCAGTTCTCTTAGATGGTGTAGCACAGATGGTGTAGCACAAGGAGCTGAACCAAGTCTGCCATGAGATGGCCCAAACTGACAAGCCAGGATCATGGCAACAAATACAACCATTAGCACAGTATCATAAAGTTTAAAAATCATAGGCTAAAATTTCTTCCTAATACAAGAAAATATAAATTCATTAGTGTCTATGGCTGGCTTGGTTAACTGCAGCATAACCAATGGGATGGATCAAGGATTTATTTCAGTGCTCCATGGTGTCCTGTGGGAATCTTTCCTTCTGTACTGACTTGGAGTGTTTCAAGGGGATGTTTATAGAGAATTTTTAAAAAACGGTATCACTTTCCCCCTCTTCTTTTTACTTTTCTTCTCTTCTCTCTCCTCCATGTGTGCATATTGTTGATGAGTGTTTTACCTGCCAGTGTGTTAGGAAGGCTGTCAAAAATCTCTCTAGTTAGGATTGATTTTACCTCTCAGTTTAAGAAAAAAAACAGCAAAATCAGAAAGCTCATCCTGACAGTAAATGATGCAGTAAGACAAAGCTCTTAGAAATCTGGATTTGAAACATTTATAGAAATGCACATCAAAACACATATTAGTAATTCCCAAGATATAACTAAAGATTTTTTTCCTCTGTTACAAGCCAATTTTTAGTGTCTATAAGGAACATAATAAACATAATAAAAAATTTTTCTGTGTGTTTATAGTAGTCTTTTGATGAATGCAAGGAAAGTAATTTGAAATCTTCACATAGAAATGTTTATTTAAAGAAAATAGACATTTATGAAAAATAAAAGGAACCTATATGTTCTGTGACAAGTGTTTTGATCATTTCTTACTGAAGAACGTTGCACTATGTCTAATTATCTGCTCTCCAGGATTTGTACAATCCTGTATTCACAAAAGAAAGTCTTATCCTTGCATCTTTATCAGCCTTTTTTCAGCCTGAAACCTCATGAAAACTGTCTTTGAGTACATGGGAAGAGCAGATACAGAGGTAGCTATAGAAACATTCATCCTCATCCTCTGCTATACACGTTTGCTCTGGCTCAGATCATCTACCTATAGACTGCTATTTTTTTTTAACAGATCCTTTTGTTTTCTAGTATCCAGTTTGGGAATCTCTTTCCAGAACGACTCTAGTTTTTTATACAGTTATCTAGATGTTTTGAACTTTGAATTTATTCTTGTGTCTATTACTAAGTCTCAGTTGACTACTATTCATTCAACAGTCTCTGTTTTTGCCCCATTTCCCATACTTCCCTATCCCTCTCAAACATGCCTGCTGTAGTCTTGATACTTACAGGGAAGGAGAAAGAAAGATCAGTGCTCTTTCAGGGCATATCCCAGAGATACCTTAAGTCAAAAACCATAACAAGTTGGGTCTTAAAAATTCCTGATGCATGCTCTTGCTATTTTCTTTACCTTTATCATGTATTCATGTGTAGCCCCAAGATACCCAGAACTGACTATCTGAATGTACAGAAGGGGATAATGATTCAAAATCCTCCCTAAATAAATCTGTAAAGTTTTGGCCAATAACCTAAGACCTGTACTGGTAATGTTATCAACTCTGTATTTCCTTTATGCTTGACAATGTATCTCAGTAAACATCAGGAAACTGTCTGAAATAAGTTTGTTTATTGCAAAATGTAATTGCAAATTAAACTGTTTTATATTCCAATTTACAAAGCAGTGGTTCACATATGACTGCAAAAGCCACAGGTAAATTTACAGAAAGACCTGTAAGCATCAATGTGGTGCTACATTCTAATAAAAGAGGAGAGAGGCTGGAAGCAGATAAGTAAGGTAGTTGACTCAGAGAAGAAAGTTCAAGCAAGAGTAAGAAAAGAGCACTCAGTTGTGAAGGAAGGAGCTAAAGATTCTCAAAATGTCTAATACAAATATTAAAACTGTGGAAGAAAGCTTCAAATAACACACTTGGAACATAAGTAATAATAAGAATAGTACAGACTGGGCTTCAGTTAGGAGGAATTAATCTTTATTTAACTAGATGTATTAATCCCTGTATTTATGTAAGGATTAAGTGACTGAAAGTTTCCAATGTCTTATGTGTAAGATTCTGTTTTTCCTTCTGTGAGTTTTGCTATAGCTGTGACAAAAATTAAACACTGTAAAATTAGACAAGAAGGGTGAGTAGGGTGTTCAGGGGTTAAACAAGGTAAGTTCATTCTTCCCCAAAGAAGAATTTTTTCTTGAAAAAAGTTGTGCATAAGTATTTGGCTAGATAAGGTTTAGGTGTGCTAAGCTATTATCCACAATGTAGAAGGGGAAGCATTGAGTGTGCAGACTAGGAGTAGGAAGGCAATACTGAGATTTTTTTTGATACTAAAGGGTTGACAGCAGGATGTTGATATTTATTACAGAGTTGGAAGAAGAGCAAGAAGAGGTAGGTAGAGTTTGCTAATCTATGGTGAAAACAAAAGCAAATTAGAGCACAAGAGACAGAATGAAATGTATTAGCATTAGACAAGTTTCTTGCATGCACAGGAAGAATCCAGACAACTTTCCCGGTCAAAGGAGCCCGAGCACGAACCCTGTCCAATGACAATTTGTGATCAAAGCAGTTAGCTTGTTCTGTTTCAAGGAGAGGAAATCTTATCAGAGAGAATTCCATCTTAATTTGGGGATAAAACAGTCCGTAAGCCTAAGATTATGATCCTCCAGCAAGTTTTCTACAATGTCTTTGGATAAGCTGTATTCTGTGTGCTAGTTGAGAATTTCCTTATCTTTGTTATTCTCATTATTGGTCATTGTCAACACTCTTTTAAGCTGTTCATTATCTTTTTTGCAAAGTGGAATTAATTTTTCCTTTTGTTCCCTGAGCGTTAGGGATTTACCTTAGCTTATTATACAGGCTCCTTCTTCAGGTGGTGTACCAGGTGATAAATACCTTACAGTAGGTACTTGTAATCTGTCTTCCATGCTTTTTGTGTACTGTTTGCACAGTTAAATGTTACTTGGAATCAATAAATGAAGCTGGATGCATCTGCATCCTTTTATGCAGGTCAACTTTCTCTGACATTTGTTGCACTCGCAGTCAGGATATTTTTTCTGTAGAAGCTGCTTCTCTTTTTGTTCTTCTCTCATTATCTTAATCTTACTCCTGTCAAAACTTTCTTATCTGAATCCTTTTTCTCTTCTTTGTGCTGTTTCAGATACCTCATTTTTCTTATTATTTTGTCAGAGATTTTGCATACTTCAAGCTTCAGCTTTTACAGAAAAACATGGCTAGGATGGTTTCTTATGGCTGCAGGAAAATCTGTTGTCACAGTCTTCTTCCACTTGAATGGAAACTGTGAAAGTTTAATTGGTCTCTTTTGTCCTTGTGCTAAGACGCAACCCTGGCAGCAAAACATTGGGGCTCACAGTTTAGCATTTGTGGTGCGACAGCACCTCTACATCAACAAGAATTAAGTTCCCAATTGTCACTAGGGCCATGCTCATAGTATTTTCCTTCTGATTTAGCCTCTTTAAGAATCACAGATATACATTCCTGTGCACCATTTTATATAAACATCATGAGTAACGTGGTATTATATTTGTAGTCCCCATTACTGTTACAGTGTCAGATGAAGTGTTTTTAAATCATTACTGAATTTTTTTTTGCAAGCTGAACGATCCTTGATCTGTAAGTGCTACATTTAAAATGAGTCATAGAGAATTTCGTATCAATGGAAAAAAAAAACAAACAAAAAAAACAACTAGGGTTTCCTGGGTACTGTTTTATTTGTTCAGCAGGGAAATTCTTTATGGAAAGGCTAGAGTTCTTATTTGAAACAATGTGCTCTCAGAGTACAAAGGCTCAGCTGTTACCTGAGAATATTACAGTAGTGCACACTTATGCTATCTGTAAAGTGCCCTTTAAATGGAAATATTCAACATTTACTGTGAGCATTGTATGTCTAAAAAGCAAAATAAGATAAGCAATATTTTAATCATATTTATATGTCAGAAACAAATTTAGTTCTCAGTGAACTTTGGTTCACAAACGGATACAAGAAGAGATTTTGGGTAATGTGTGTTACTAGCAATTGGTGTGTTTCAACATGAGCTAGCAGAATAAAGGAGTGTTTGTGAAGGTGATAATTAGACAGGATTTTTAATCGAAGAATTATCTGTTCTTCTATATTGCCATACTGCTTAGCATTCAGCAAGCGGAAAGTAGACTGGCTTCCCCTCTGACTTCCTGGCACTGCATAACAAGCTCCTGCATAATGTAGCAATCGGTCCTCATTACTCCTTCCAGACCTTCTCAGCAAGTACGACTCACTGGAAGGATGGAGAAAGAAGGCATAAAATCATCTGAATAAGAGAGATTCTATTTATTCAGGAAGGGGGAGGCAAAAAAGAAAAACAACAAACCAAGGCATAGGTAGATGTTTGACTTCAGTGAGCATTTTCTGTCAGAGTATATTTTTGACGCAGATTACATCTTGTTCTCCTACTGTAGTTCTTGTCTTTGAGAATTGGAAGTGCAGAAAACTGAGGTGTTCAAGTGTTGCCCTCCTGTACCTGAACAGTCTAGGTGGAAAAATAGATCTGTTTGCTGTATTTTTGAGAGTGAGGTATTATTACTTGGCTGCCAGTAGTCATAGTAACACTACTTTCCTGTGGCTGCTGAATGCTTGGTGTTGAAGTTTTCTTTACTTCTGGCAATCTGTTTTTCTGTTTGTTTATTTTTCTTGTCAGAATTTTTTCCCCTGAGATTTTAAAACTAATTTGACAAGTTAGCCTATAATTTAACATGTCAAAAATTGGAGGTGCTTCCACAGTTATTGCACTTTTTATTTGTTGGTGCCCTAGAGTTTATCTTAGTCTGCCAAATTGTTTTAATACCCTAAATTTAGGACAGGCTTCTCAGCTGTGTTGATGGGCACAGCTTCAGTAGAGCTCTTAGGGCATGTCTACACAGATGGGTGCAGACATCTGTGAGCTTCTCTGTCCACTGCATGAGCCAGCCAAAAGCAAGCCAGTTCTGTTCTGGAGGTTGCAGAGCTGTTTTAGTGCGATACTGTGCCCAAACATTTATCTACTGCTTCTTTGGCAGAGATTCCAGGTCTGAGCTGGCTCTTGTCTTCCAGCCTGGAAGGTGAACAGGAGTGTTCATGCCTCTCTCCATCCTTTATTTGAGAAGGCATATCTTTGGCTGCTGCTCAGACCTTACCTCCTGTTACATTTTTGTTAGCATTCCTTCAATGATTTTCACTTACATCTGTTTAGGGATTGTGTTGTTTTACTTAATTTATTTTGGTGTCTGAGACCTGTTTTCTTTCTTTCAGTTACTATCTCCACAGGCCAGATTGAATGGGTCCCCCAGCATGCTCCTTACAGCAGTTTCCATCACCTGTGAGCCCCTTATTATCACTGGTGTGCCTCCACACCCACAAGATGTATTTTGTGTGCATGAAGGGACCAAATCCCAGTCCATGCAGAATGTGTGAATGAAGCAGAGTCCCAAAAGTCTTAGCATGACAAAGGTGCCATCTGTACCTCTGTAAAGCTTGAGGCCCAGTGTTTATAGGATGTCTTCGGTGGGAGGTGCTGTGAGAAGCCAGAAGCCTATGTGCCCACAAAGCTGGACTGGCAAGGGTATGTAGATAAGCTGTATGGGACATTATGCCAGGACGTTAGGCCACTCTGATGTATTTAAGTCTTTGGAGCAGAGGAGCAGTAGGGCTATTTTGCATGGATCCCTAATTTCTTTTTTGGATGGTCTGAAGACACTGGTTAAAAGAACCAGATCAAACTGATGACCACTGTGAGAAAGACTGCAAATATACAAATCAGATTGTGGAATAAGATTTTGATTTTATCCCAGAGACGGTGCAGGTGCCTGTGACAGGGACAGACAGTGAAGCCAGAAAAAGAAAACTGCATATTGAAAGAAAGAAAGAATTGGGGAAAAAAATATAAAGTTAAAGCAGCAGCAATGAAGAAAGAATATACGGTGAAACAAATGAAAATAATTAAGAATATCTGGCACAGTTTCCAAATTTTATCATTTTATTACATCTCTGAGGTAGGCAATGCTTTCAGCGTCCTTTGGGATGGCATCCTTAGCAATAGGGAAAGCACAGCTCTTGGCTTCACAGCTGTGTGAGGAGAAAGTGAGTAGTTTTCTTAGGTTGCCAACCACACTGTCTGGAAAAAGGAAAGGAAAAAACTACTGATTAATGTTTTACTACACAAAGTATGTCTTTTTAATTGAGAAAACTTTTGCCATGTGGATATTGTGCATTTTAGAAGAGACTTGTGACTTTAGCGTTAAAGAATTCTACACAAAGCAGCACTGGGAGTCACCACTGCATCGCCTTGATTGTGTGAGTGTGCACCCCACTGCCTCACAATTCTTTTTCTTCTGAGAGTCAGGAAATCTATTCCAGTTTTTGTTTCTAAAAGCGAAATTCTGATCCCTAGAAGGGATGAGATTTCTGAGATCTGTGTTTGTATTTTTCTGGTTTTGTAGCAGGTTTGGATTCTCAATACGTAAGTAAGGAATGTTTTTCTTAATGAGAGACAGTGCCAAGCTCAGTCTACTACCAGTAAATTAAAATAGATTTTTTTTTCTGGCTTTTGCTTGCAGACTCACCAAATTGCTGCTGAAATTAGAATTAGAAAAAAAAAAAAAAAAAAAGAAAAAATTCAGCTCAGTCTCGATCTCTGCATTAATTAAATAGTGGTAAGAAGATGGAAAAGCAGAAAGAAGATTTATTACTTTTTTTTATTTATTTAATAACTTTGACTCAACTCTTCCTTCCATTTAAAAGAACAGCTGAGCAATACAATTTGGAATCACACAAGAGTCAAAAAATGCATGTCAGTGCAACTCCTTTTAATGTAGCAACATTATGCCAGCTTGTGCTAGAAGAAGATTCAATTTACTTTATATGTTGAGTGTAATTAAAAATGATGATAATTACTCTTATCCATACCTACACTTTATATTTCAGAGACAAAAGAGATAAGACTCGCATATTATGAATGTGACAGGGGCATCCATATTCACAGCCATTTCCTGTTTTCTACATCTTTGTATGCCTGCCATCTGCTGATGATGTGCTTTCTCTAATTTAGATGATAAGGTCCCTGGGTTATCAATCTAGCTTTTAATATATTTTCTCTGAAGTATGGCTGGTAGTTATAATAATGAGAGCTAGTTAGAAGAAATAATACATTGACAAAAACTTTCTTCCCAGTTATCTGATAATTGCATTTGATTAGGTAGGTGTGTGCAAAGCTTAGGTTGAGATACTTTCTGCTTCATGTATAACTTGTACACAGTATTTTTGGGACCACTCACAGAGGATATGTTGACACACTCACATGACTATAATGCTCTCATCTGAAGCATTCAGTGCCGCACAGCAGAAAACGCTGCTGAGGGAAGCAAAGAAAATAGCATTCATTGCTGTTTTTCCTATTATCATTCCAGATGTTCAAAATGAAGCTATTGACTGTCAGCTCTGGGGAAATATTCAAAGGAGAAAAGAGCAGCTAACTATATAACTCCCACTGAGAGTTAGAATGAGTGAGAATGTAGAATACCATAGCATTACATAAGAACAGTAGAAAAGCAAACGTCCAAACTACTTCCTGGGCTCCTGACTTCTGAATTGTTGCACTCAGAATGACACAAATGAAGAGACAAGAATCATGTATAGGCTTTTCTCTCCAGTTGGCTTCAGGAGGAGATGCATATGCCATGTATAACAGCAGGCTGTGGGCCATCCAGATTTGAGAGTAGAGAATTAAAGGATCCTTCAGTGTGTTAGGTTTTACAGGAAATGGCACTTTGAATGATCTCCTTGCAATTCAGCATTGTGTGAGGACTGAATTGATGTGAATCTACAGTTTGTTGGGAATCACTGTCCAAAGGTAAAGAAAGCCAAGCAGGTAGATATTCTAAAAGCACTTACTTTCTTCTGTTAACATTGGTTTCTATTGATTTTGAAGTTGATTGGAAAATTTCAGGTTTTCTTTGCATTATTTATATCTTAAGGAAGCAAGGACTATTATCAGGATTGATTTATGCAGAAAAAGGTCCCCTAGATGAGCATCAGACCTAGTAAAGCGTGTCCCATGTTACATCATTCTCCTGTATATAGCAGAATGTCTTTCTGTTTCCCCAGCTTGCTAGAATTAAATCATCAGGCTATATGGGCAGCAGTCATTTTGACTGTGGTGGTTTCAATATCGGCTTCTCAGGAACACTGCAACAGCAAATCAGCATGAAACACTCAGCTGTACTTTTACTCCAAGAGAGACTGACAGAAAACTCACTGCCAAGGAAAGACAAAGTGATATCATAGCCTAAAAAGAAAGAAATCCCATTTTGTCAGTTGGCACAAGTTTATAAACTTTGCAGGAGTTTATGAGAACACCAGTCATCTTTTTACCATGCAGGTCACCTATGTGAGGTTATCTGTATCCTGCAGTCTTTGATCCCAACACTTCTTTAGATGCTTTTTGCATGTCCTCTACCAGTCTTCAACAATTGTCTATGGGTTTTTTTGTTTTGTGCCAATCTGTTTGCTGCAGTTTTTCAGGCTGATGGGCTTTGTGCATGTTCAGAAGGATTTGTTCTCAAATATGAAATAGCCAAGTCTGCACTTACTGAACTTGTGCATGAAAAAATTGTTCACTTAACCATACAAAATTGCAAGCAAGCATTTGTTTTCAAAATGATGTCTTTTTGTCTCTTTTTCTCATATGTTCATTAAGCACTCCAGAAAACCTAGGAATAGAAAAAGGGGCTTAAGATGCTGTAAGAAAAAAAGTGTTCTTGTTTTGTTGCTATTCATTTGTACTTGTTAGTACGAAGAAGTCTCATTCAATCCCACTGGAGTTGCTACCATGCAAACATGTCATAATAGACAATCCTTGTCCCAGTGATCTGCCAGGCTAAAGAAATCGTGGGCAGTGGTCCAGAGAAAAGGAAAGCAGCGGAATGGAATCATTTGGCTGAAGGCATAGAGGATTTACTATGATCTGGAGAAGTGAAAAATGTGAGCCTGTGCTATGGTTCTGTATAATACTGTAAGCTTGTCCTACTATTTCAGTGCAGAGCTGAGTATGTATGGTATATGTGTTAGAAATAGTAGAAAGGCATTTCTCTGCCTCTACTCAGAGGTTGTTGAAAATCCAGGCAGAAGAAGATATTTCCATGCTCACTTTAATAAACATCATCTACTAAGGTGCATCTCTGAAAATGTAGGATTAAAAGACTCTATGCCCTCGATAGCAGAGAACTGGTACTTATTTGCACTCAAATACCTCAACATGACAGGCTGGGAATACAAAGTGATCAAATTCCCTTTGATATTAAGGGAATAGTTTAAGTATTGCTGGTCTAATCTGTCAAGGATGCTCAGTTACCCTTTTCATATTAGTTCTCAGTCTGCGAAAGAAGGGCAACACAACCATTGGAGATACCATTGCCTATTACTTTGCAAGCACACAGTCACTGAACCAGCATACAAATAAAGCCCCTTTAAACCACAGGTTCTCAGTGTGCTCAGGCACTGGAGTAGAAGAAGATGAGTGAATTACAGAGGCTCTCTGTGAGCTGTAGATAACAGAAATGCTGACACTACATCAGCACTTCCCAGTACTCAGCAGCTCTGCTGTGTTCTTACTAGGAATAATGCTCCTCTGTAACAGACACAGACTATATTAAACTTGTTATACCTCATTAAACTTGCACTCATTTCTGTATTTAACCTGAAATATTTATGTCTGGAATGTCATATGTAGTTGGGAAGTGAAACTTACTTACATGTCCGTATTCCTAGAGGAACATGGGAATTGTTGCATTAAGTGCATCTGATGTAATACTATTCTGATCAGTGTCAATGCTTCAAAGTGAAATAACATAAAAAATAACTATACTGAAATAACTGAGTTTTGATTGCCTGACAAATCTTAAAAAAAAGTGTTTTTTGAGATTTAAGTGCAAAAACAGATAAAAATCCAAGAAAAAGTGGTGGTTTTTTTATCACTTTCTAACAAGACAGCATTCTGAAAATATGTGAATGAAATGCTTTGTTTCCAAAAATGATTTATATTTTTTCTAGTTGGAAAAAAAAAAAATAATTTGAATTTCTGAATAACAATTCACATCAACTAATTAATTAAAGTTAGGCATGTTATGTAGTTTTTTAATACCTTTTTTTTTTTTTCATGAAGAAAAAAAGACATTAATCTTGAAGAAAATAAAGCCCAAGAATTTCATTGCTTACCTTGTGCCTGTGGCTAACTTCTGACCTGAGATATGACAATAGTTTATTTAGTTTTTGTATTGCTTGTCTCTAGGGCAAAACATTTTGTGGGTTTTTTTTTCCTAAGTAGAGGTGGAAATAGTCATTTTATTACGCATGTTGAATGTCTTATAGCATTTGCTGACATAATGATATCTTGTGGAAATACGTTTCCTAGATTAGTACTGTAGCATGCAAAAAATTGTGTTCTTTAAGTAGATTTGCTGTGAGCAATGCCTTAGAGATTTAAAAAATATTACTGGATTTACCTCTAAAGATAATGACTTTGGTTCCTGTGGCACCATCTGTGAGAGTATATTCATTATTTATACACAGACAGTAGAGCTATAATTGACACCTGTGAAGAATTGACAAAAACAAACAATTGAACTCTATATATTTGTACTTTCCCAAACAAATGAGGATATATTGAGAAGTTTCTACTTAATGTACTGTGTATGTATGTATTCTCTAAGCCTTGCACAGGAGCTGCTGTATCAATTGTTAGAACAAATTCCTTTTCCTGTTTAAATTCATTAGCACCTTGCTTCAGTGGTACTACAAGATGGTTCTATACAGGCAAGTACTTACTTGCGGTAAAAAATGATTAGTGGCTCTCAGGTTTCTTAAGTAAAGGGCAGTTGCATTTTAATTTTGAAAGCAAAGGCTGACAGTTCTCTCGCACATTTCCTTGCATTAGTCAAAAAGCATTGTCTGGAGCAAGGAAAGCTTTGACTTTCCTGCTCACAAGTGCTGTCAGACACGGGGAAGAGTACTGCCATGTCTCACTGTACCAGGTGAGTCGCTTTCTGCCTTTTCTCTTGGAGCTTTCTCTGTTTCACAGGCAGTGTGCAGCTTAAAAGAGCAGCATAACTGAAGGGTAGCAATGCTGATAAAGGCATCAAGTGCTGGAGCAGAATTAAAATGGGATGGAAGATCAGGAATTTGCCTCAGAAACAGCAGAAAGGAGAAAAATGGCATCGGAGCTTTTGCTTGTCACCTGTGGGGTCTGGGAGGCGGAATCTCAAAACTCATCATACGTGGGGTGTATGCATAGCAGAGCAGGATGTGAGCACTCAGATGCAGTCCTGGGGCTGGCAGCTGCATCCCCATGGCTGGCTGCGCTCCCTGGGACCTGCCGTTGCTGACGGATCGTGCTGTCACAGCCCTGATGTGTTGAAGCTGGGGGAGGCCCGCCAGGAAAAATTTTAATGGTGTCTGTCATCAAAGAAAAATGTTGTGCGTCTCACTTCAGCAGCCCTGCTGACACCTTCAACGTGGCGCCTGAACTCATCCTGTCTGGGACTGCAGCAGGCTTCGTGTTGTCAGCCTAATCTTTTCTTAGGCTTTGCATCATTCCTGTTGACTGGATGCATCTCTTCTGCTCAATTAAAGGCAGCTTGGAGAGACGAGGCCTAACAGCTTGAGGCTTCTCCAACGAGGTACCAATGTCATGAGTATGTAGGGTTCCAGTAAACATAATTTTATTTGCAGAGTGAGAGGAATAAGGAATGAAGTATTCACTTTCTGTAGTGGGCTTTGCTGTTGCTTGTTTGATTTTGCTAACGTACATTTTCACAATTTGTAGTTTTTCTGACAAAGTTGTTTTTTTCTTCTTTTGCATCATGAGGCCTCTGGTAAATGCTTGAAGTAGAAGCAGAGGCTGTTCCCAGGGACATGAGCACAGGTTCTGGTGACGCAGAGGTGCCCGTGGGCAGAAGGCTAGATCAGCTCAGTGGGGCTGGGATCAAGCCCTTGACAGAGAAGACCTGCGGGGGCTTGCACCCACCAGGCTGAAATGGCCAGGCATGCCCTGCTGTAGCACTATGGGTGGCATTTCAGGTTTAAGTGTTGCTCCATTTGGAACTTGCTGTAATAAATGCAGTGATCTAAAACACTCTGCAAGGCATGGAACCTAGTGGGGAAAAGGACTCTTCAGAAAATGCAAAGCCTTCCCTGTCAGAGTAAAGGAAGATGTCAGGGAAATAAGTGTATCAAAGAGATTGTATTAGCTTTCTGTTGTGCAGATGCAGTTGGAAAAAGCCATATCTAGGCCTTTGCTTCATCTCATGAGGTTTTGCAGGTTTTGGGTATATCTTTGATTCTCTTGGTTCAGATGAGGAAGCAGATGTAGGTCCTTCTGAAAACAAACCAAGTCACAGGAAAAAAAGGATAGCAGTAGGTAATTAAATAAGTGTAGCTTTTTGTCTGTGGAGGTAGGAGTGATACAGATGTAATACTGTGAAATATTACATTTTCATAAATGAATAAGTGCTGTGTTTGTTAGGATTGTTTCACTGGAACTTGTCTCCTACATAACAATAACACTTATGAAATGTTTGAGTGCTCTATTAACTTGTCAATAACTGTCTTTACATCAGTTGCATTTTGTATCACTAAAGACTCTGTAAATATAAATATTTTTCATAATATATAGGCACTAGGGAGTCCACACGGAAAGTGGACAACTTGCAAATTAGGAAAACTTCATAAAGAAAAAGATTGATTTTCATACCATAAAGTGTTCTGGTCTGAGAGGGCCAACTATGCTCTCCCAGAATGTTTCTTCTTAAAAATGTTCTGCAAGAAAACTGTGGAGCAAACTCAAAATTTGGGATACAAAATAGTGGAAGCAAGCTTCTAAATCTGGACTTCAAGAGTTTATATGTATTTTTTTTTTCTGGCTAAATTTTTTGCTGCTTTTTTAAAAACTTGATTCTATATTTACTACTTTTCCTTTCCAAGTGAGTTTTTAGAATGATATAGACTGTTCTGGAAAGTTGAAAAAGTTTCTGTGTTAAAATATAGCACAAGTCTGTCAGGGGATATGTCTTGCTGTCAATTTTTCAGGACAACTCCATTTTGTAGTCAGTGGGGATTTCTGTTTAACAAGGAGTGGCATATGACAGCCTAGGGCTAATAAGTTTCTTGATAAATACTATAGAAAGTGTGTTCTGATTATTACACTCTCTCTCTTTTTGTTAAGTGCCTTACTATCAGGGACACTATCCATTAACTTCTTCTAGTTAATGGTTTCCTGATGAATATATTTCTTCTGCTAGTGGGTTATCAGTTGAGAAGAAGGGAATGTAGTCTGACAGCTGTCCCTATTGCAGAATGGCTGATACTTCTTTAGCAATTGCAGAAAATCAAAAAGAGACAAGACTCATAACGAGGTAGCTCATCACACTTGTCATGCTAGGTCATATGCTCAGGGGGATGTATTAGTATTGTATGTGTGATTTTGAAATAAATCAGGTAATTTACTGTCTAAGTTCCTTGATATTTTGGACAATCCAAAGTTGACGTAGTTGGTAATGTGTTGTTTTTTACTGTTGATAGCAAAACAGCAAAAACTCCTGTCATCCTGAGGCCTTCCAGAGAAGTCGTAGATAACTGAAGCTGCTTATAAAAGTAATAATAGTTATAAAAGTAACTATTTACTTTTAGCCTCATCAAAAAGACACATCTGAGCATCCATTTTCTGCTCTTCCTGGTAGGTCTGCCATGTGATTTTAGCAAATGCACAGCTGGGTTTTGAATTAGAACTTCAGCACTGCAAGGGTGAAGATGATCCTTGAAATTTTTGCCAACTTCAAGAGATGGATGTAGGTTCAATATCTAGTTCCCAATTATGGGAACGGTTAATAGCAAAAGATACACATTCTTCCAAGTGAAGATCAGAGGAGATGGAAGATGGTTCACTGAAGCGTTATAACAAGAAGATCCAAAAATCCAGAAAAATATTCAGGTAAAGTGAGATAGTGCAAATTCCCATTGTTCTTGACCTTTCGAGGTATCCATTTATAACCACTGCTGGAATAAGATAAATCCAGTCTCAGCATTCTAACATGTTTAGGAGATCTACTGCAATTGTTAATCTTTCTTCCTTGGCTTAGCACACCACAACTAAATGGAGTGTCAGCTAAGGTTATTTTACTATTTCTCTAAACCCAGTTCTATGCAAATACTGGGACTTTTCCAGTATAATGAGTAAGAGAAGAGAATCTGAGAGCATTTCTATAGATGAAAAATGATATACATGATCTCATTTCCACACAGCTACATCATAAGCCTGACATAAAAGCAAGACTAAAGGAAAGGGAAGGATCAAACTTCAAAGTGTATTTGGTTCTCTTATTCTGATGCGTGTGGTTGTGGAGAGAGGGTCAGCTTTGCAGTTCTGTTCCAGAAGAGGCTTTGGACTTTCTGCAGACTGAGGTGCAGGCAGATACAGCACTGTAGGAAACAATCCTGAGAACAACTGCATATGCTTACCTTGCTGGGGTCTATAGATGTCAGTGGTGCTTGGACCTCAAAGGACTGGTCTGTGCAGCAAGTCTTACTCTGAGATAGTTGCAAAAAGTAAAAATTGTTCTTTAAACAAATTATTACTAGTATTGTTAGTAGAACAGCTTATGTTTGAGGTGCTGTCATATCTTGCCACTACTTAAGATGGAGATATTTCACATATAGGAATGTTGTCCAAGTATTTTTCACCCAGAAGGAGGGTCTCATCCTTTACTAAAAAAATACATATTTTTCTCAAAGGAAAATGCATTTTAAATTTTGCTCTGATTTTGCTCAGTACATACACCCTGCAACAAGCTTATTCCTCTGTCTCTCTCTGCTCTTACCATTTTCAGTGAAATATTATTTACTTTCAGAGCAGGTATGGCTGGTCATAGCAATCATTAGAGTTTCATACAACTGGAAAGGTAATTATATTGGCTTACAGTGTACAAAAACTGGGTTGGCAGGCTTCATAACTTCTCACCGACACCTGAATGACTGCTCTGAATTTTTTTCACAGTGGTCAGCATAGCTAGACAACAGCTTTCATGTGTGTTCATTCCTATATTCACTAGTGCAGCCTCATGTTTCCATTTCTTTATTCATCTGTCGAGTGCCATATCATATTCAGTTGTTTCAGCTCCTTTCAGCAAGAATATCTTTTTTCTCTTAGTCACCTTTCTGTGCCAGCAACAACAGGATTTCCATCTCTCATTGGGCTTCCGCATGCATTCAAGTAATAAAGAGAATCTGCTCTCTTTGCCCTTGACACTTGTTTAACAGAGGTATGCACAAGAAGAAACAAGAGACAGCTGTTCCTCTGATACAAACATGCAGAGCTTTATTGCCACCAGTAACTACTGCTCAGCTTTACAATCTCATGGCCATAAATGTTTTGTCCTCTTTACTAATATATTTGAAAGCATTTTCCTACATTCTAATCCTCGCTGTAGGAAGATAATGTTTCCAAGTTTTACGCTCTTAGCAGGTAATCACTTGCTCAGATTCCTGCACCTTTGTTTTATCCTTTTCTTCATGACCGATGTAGTTTTAGTTTTGAAGATGAGGTTTTTCCACCACGGTGAATATGAGGAAAATAGCTTTTAAAAAATCTAAGCAGATTAGGTATTGCAAATGTTTCACTATATAAAAGTATCAGATGTGGAAGGATAATTATCTGAGTGCAAACTTGAGTAACTCATTTAATACTCTAAAATATGAAAGTGGTCTCTTGATTTGACATTAAGTTCAGATTAGTTAAAAATAAAAGCAGCTGCTTTGCCTTAATAAACAAAGAATTCCACGCTTTCCCATATCCTTTGGCCAAGCTACTGCTAAGTCTTATCTTTTAATTAAACCTGAACTTTAAAATAAGTGTGTCTAGCATGCCAGTTTATTAAATGAAATATCAATAGGCACAGAGTGTTCTTGGCAATTAGCATTCTGTATAGAGATTTCTGGCTTTTTTTTTTCCTCCTCATGGATCAGACACATTAAAGAGTCCAGTGTCATTGCAACTCGGAATTTACAGTCATTGACTAGAAAGAAAGAGAAATTAAAGTCTTTACCTACAATAGTTTTTAGTTTCCAGTAGTTTTATTTTCTACCACAAAACAGTACTCACCCACTTCAATTTTATGTTAAGTGAAGACATCACTCACAAGCAATGAAAAACAAAATAATCTATACTTCTGATCAATACTCAATAGGCAGTTCATAGGGTGAAACTCTAACTTGAATGAAGCTTCACCAAATACTGAAGACCAAATTTCATATAGACAGGGCTAACAAAATCAAAAATTTGCCCCTTAATTTACAGTGTAAGCACATGGTTTGATCTTGATTTAGTCATCCATTCAGAGAATGGAAATGATACCCTGTAAGTTGGATGACTAAATGTGCTATACTAGAACCCATTGCAGAGCCCGCAGTGTCGAAGAGTGCAATTTCTGAATAAGATGACTAAAATCTACATTTAAGAACAGTGATGGAACTGTTGATAATCCAGAAGCTAAATAAATACTTTGCTATGTTAAAACTCGAGTCCTTAAAAATTCAAGAAAAATTAATAAGCAGTCAAGATTATCCATCAAATAACTAGGTGGACAAAGAAGGATCTGACTATACAAATGAATTTGAATTGGTGTTCAGTCACCTATGTCACCTATAAAAAAAATACATATATTCAGAATTTCAGTGAAGTATTTTCACCCCCTAAAAAATATTAACAATAAAGGCCTTCCTATTTACTTGGATATGCATGATGACTGTGCTTTCATTTCTGTTCAGGAAAGTAGTACATTGCAGTTCAGTGCACACTAATAATACAGAGTTATTGTCATGCTGTAACATAGCCAAGAGTAAACACAGTATATGGGTCTTATGCAGAACCATGTGTTATGCAGTGAGGCTAAAACAAGCATCTGCAAAGGAATTTTTGATGAGAACTACCAAAACTGTTTCCAGTGCAAAGATTAGGGAGGCCATTAATTGGGAAAATGAATTAATTATGCATGAATCTTGTATCAAGTATGAAAGCATTCAGCTCATTGAAAAATCATATTTTGGAACAGGGGATGCTAGCCTGATTACATTATATCATGGATGCACTTATAGCCACATTTTGAAGGATTACAAGGTCCAGAGCCAGCTTTATAGAGTACACTGTTTTTAGAAGTATCTGTGATTTCTGAGTCACTGGTGATGATTTTCAGCAACACAATACATTATTTTTAAAAAGACAAAACAAACAAACAAACAAAAACCCAGGAAGTAATAAGAGGATAAAAAAGAGCTTTTGTAAGTTTGCCAAAAAGAGATTGTGTCACACTAATTTAATTTCCTTTCTTGACAAGGTGGCTAGTTGAATACCTAGAAGAACAGGAAACAATGGATTATGGAGACATGAACACGTTTCATTGACTTGCAGCATTCTCTTTTTATAGTTGAATATTTGAATCGCAAATCTTTAAGCTGATTATTTTTTCTCCACAAAGTTACAAGATGCAATTGTAGCAGGGGAGGAATTTGTGGTCTAGTTATATCTGGAGTGGAGGCCTTTTTTAATGAATCACTTTTACTGTGAAGAGGAAAGAAAAAAAAAAAGTGCTTACTTTTATTTCCAGGAAACAGATTGAAGAATTCTTGGCTCCAGAGACAAGAAGAGACTATACTGAGACTATTACAAGGTGTAGACAGATTGACTCCCTTTATTTTTGGCCAACTTTAACCAAGTAAAGTTCAACTTTGTTTTTGGAATATGAATGTTGCAAACTACAAAGCCCTGCTTTGTATTGTAATTCAGAGTTTATGAAAGGAAGAAAATTTTAGAAGTACATTATTTTTCAAGCAGAGTTTCTCAGGCATGAATCATGTCAGAAAGCTTGGGAGATGATATAGAAGAAAAGGTTACAACTTAAAATTACCAAGACAGTGTTTAGAAACCCCACAATTTAAAGAAGGTATATATATTAAAAAATAAAAAATAAAAAATAAAGCTGAATCATCAGTATCTATAAATTTGGAAAAGGTCTGAGATGGAAATTTAAATAATTAAGTATCTAAGATGGAGGGGAAAATAACTCCTACTTGGTATGTAAGCTCTGAAGATCTGTAGATGCTTGCAGAAAAAATGCAACTTAAAGTAAGGGCACTTTGAAAGAAGAAATAAAAGAGATAATGGAAACTTAAGTGAAGATTCCAAGAGGTGGAAGAAGTTTTAGTCAGCTGTATATGTTTATATCAATAAAAATGTCTAATGAGAGCATAGAAATCAAATCAGAAGAGTTCTGTTGGAAGCAAGAAAATAACTAGCAACAAGAATTGGATGAGAAAGAGCAAAGGGTAAACAAAGTGATGTTTAATGAGAATGTTACAAAATCTTCAGGTTCATTCAATATACATGAAGAACATGTAAGTGATGAGTAGAAGTCTGAAATTCTAATGATATTTTAGAAATGATATTTTTAAAATGATATTTTTAAAATTCATGGGACCCAAGAAAATCGCTTAATATTCAGGGAGAAGTAGATTTGATAGCTATATAAAAGAAGATCTGGAAAATTATTATTTTCCTGGAAATATTCAAACAGAAGAAAGGGAACATTGAAAATATATTGTGTAATATTCTATATACATGCATAAATCTTGCATGAAAAACATGTTTCATAAAGAATTTCTTCGTTCACAGAGCAATTGTTTCTTAAAGTGACGCCAATCAAATCTTATCCATTCTTCAATAAAGTTTGTGCATATCTTCATTGTTATCAATAGCTTAGGCAGAAGAGTTAGTAGAGTTGTTATTTTTGGTCACAGGAACTGTTGCCTTCTTAAGACAGCCCTGATGGTCCACTTACTTCAAGTTACCAATTTTATTATTCGAGAATGTACATCCTGTCCATTGTGCATCTTTCCATGTTATGGATTGCTGAAGTATGATAGCACTATTTTTTCATGACATTGAAAGCAACATTTTGATGTATAATGATGTGAATGTCTTTAATGATCCAGAAGTACTTAACCTTGAAGCCAGAGCATGACAGTTTGGTTAAATATTGAGGAAATAAGTAAATTATTTGTATACACAATTAGGGTATTACACAGTGCTTACAACATCATTTTCTCTATGTTCTTTTCTATTCAGATTCTCCTGTATAATATTTTTGCAGAGCAGTATGCTCAGCCTCATTTTCAGGATAGTATTTTGGAATACATTTGGCATGATGATGCCAAAATAAAAGAGTAGTTCAAGAAAATGTTTTATCTCTCTGTACCAGGATTGGACTGCCTTTCTTAGGAGAAGTACAAATAGCTGAAAATGTAATGTCTGCTAATCATGATAATATATCAATTGAACAGCTTGTGCTAGGATTACATTTATTATTTTACTCTGCAGCCCAGTAGATATCTCCTTTAGCTTTCCTTCACAGGTTTGTATTTCTTCAGCTGGTTTCAAAATAGAAATTATAACCTCTTTCTGTAAACACTGACTTGTTTGCAGTTCTGATAAGACGTTCATGATTTATGATGCAAGAATTGGTCCTCTGCTCAGGAAGACTCAGTGCACCACAGTTTTTTCAGTTAATGTTACTGACCCTGTAGCCACCTTCATACAGAGCTTCACTGTTAGCTCTTGGTGAAGACTCAAGCTAAAGTAAAGTGTCGCAAATCATACTCCTTGCAATCCTTGTTTTTTTTAAAACCTACCTGCAGGAGAAGATAGTAAAAGCAGCAGCAAATCTAATTTTAGTTGTTCTCTCTGGCTGATGATGTCTTTTTGAGAGGGGAAAGTTTCCCATTCCACTTGTTGATGTCATTATAAATAAACATTAATTTGGCAAGAGAAGATTTCCAGAGGCAATCAAAATTAATGACTAAAGCACCTGTGAGCAAAAATTTCAGTTTGAGTCATGCTGGATATATGGAATTAAAAATTAGGTGGAGTCAAAACTAGAGTTGAATTCAGAAGTGTAATCATTCACTTTCTTGTGCTTATTTTTCTGCCTGTATCCTCTCTGTCTGGTGCATACTGACACAGGGCACCTGTACTCTCACTCGCTGCCAGCTAGAGGCCAAAAGTCAGCTGTCTCATCTGTTTTTTGAAGCAATCAGACATATTGAAACCTCAGATAAACTGCATTAAATCTTGTATCTTATGTAGTCTCGAATTAAAAAAAAAAAAAAAATAAATCGTTCTGCTTGCAAAAGTGACTTTTTCAACCTTCTCCCTTGCCTAGAGGCAACATTTGGAAAAGAATACCATGCTTCAATTACAATGCCCATGTGACAGGAATAGTCTTTTTATAGCATTTGAAAATAGCTCTAAATTCTCTAAAACAGGATCCCTAACATAAACCAAAGCAAACAAACAAACAAAAAAACAACCTAGTTTGCTAAGGCTCTTAGAGCTGGGTAAGACAAAGCGAAGCTGAATGCACGCAAAGCCCTTACTGGAGGGCTTGTTGTTGCTGATAGAAGTTTGAGTTTGCTAGGTGTTTTAAATCAGCAATTCAGTGGTTTTATTGCATCTCACGAGTTTTAAACAAATTTAGATATGAGAGTGAAAAATGATTGTTCAGATGACGAGGGTAAAAAAACTGAAATTCTGGGGAGAAGTTGTGAGAAATCATCTTTTATCATAAAAGAGAGGTCATTTTTAACAAATATCTACAGTCTGTGAGATGTAATTATTTATGAGAGTTGTTTGGTGGATACTTTGTTACTACTCTGCGTGCCTGTGTCATTTTCTGGTCTTCGAGATTTTCAGCTGCTTCTATGCTTCTAAAATCTTATTAATGCTGTTTCACATTCCCTTATTTGCTTTCTTCCTTTTGCTGTATCTTTGAGTGCACTCCAGCTTCTGGGCAGCAGAGGCACGAGATACTGAATGGGAGAGAGCTGAGTGATGGCTTAGGGATTTGCATTTGAGTGGGAGAGCAAACTGTTGTGACTATAGTCAGAATGAATGTCCAGGAAAGAAGTGCGGGTTCATCCGGAGTTAAGTTGGTGCCTCCAAGAGTGTTAGCAGCAGTGGGTTGGTACGTATACTCCTATAGTTGTTGATTTTGTTGGGAATAACGAAAACAATGATTGATCAGACCTGTAGTCTCATCGCTGATTTTTTTTTCCCCTCGTTTTATTTGTTTATTTTATTAAAAACAAAAACAAGCAAGCAAAAAATCCCACCCTTTTAGCACTGCACTCCTTTCTGTGAAGCTTTATTGTACAGTTTTCCAAGAGGAAAATAAAGAAGTGTCCTGGCATTACAGAAACAAATCTCCTACGCCGTGTGTGGGTGGTTTCCCCAGTAGAATAGCTGTGCCACTACAAGTGTCATCTGTCTGTGACTATGTGGAGCATTAATCTTAAAAGGATTTACGGTGATTGTGCACTGTGTATCTTACCCTGCTTCAAAGCCCATTGAATGTGGCAGGAGACTTTCTGAAGACTTCTGTGCTATTTTGGATCACATTTTTCTGCACATTTTAAAGGGGAGTGGATGTATGTAGGTGCTCATGAATATCTATTCCCTAAAGACATTCTGGCAGACATTTCCTTCACACTCCAATACTAGAGGATCTTGGATGTGATTTTAGGTTCTTTACTCAGCCAAAAAATTCATGAGGTCTCAGGGGTTTGTTCCTCCATTTCACAAATGGTGGTGGTTTTATCATGGGCTGCATACTTCAATTTACTGATTATATCAAAGGAACTGAAATGCTAATCCCAGGTGAACCGCTGACTGTGTAATGAGAGGTTTCTAAAGTCTTTCAAAGTTACTGAAACAGGTGTTGTAAAGGATAAGAACATCAGACTAAAGCAAGGAAAAATGGTATCACAGAAGCTTTACTTCAGCAGTCACTTGTACTGAGCAGATTTCCTTGTACCATCCAAGTTAGGATGTAGCTTCACACCATTTTATGTTTTTGACGTCAATCTCCTGCTCCCACAAGGTAGCAGGCTAACAAATCCGGAAAGTGAAAATAGACTGAGCGATTACAATAGCAGTGGCCGTGTAGTTAGCAGCATTTCTGTCGAAACTCCTAACCAGGGTGCTTTTATGAGACAGACAAATATCTTCTAAGAACCAGATGGAGGTCGTTCACACATCTCATAGGGGTCACTGAATAGCGATCACAGAGTAGCAGCTTTTGTTTTGAATCAGTAACACAAAGGTGAAAAGCACCATGTTTCGTTATTAATGCCACATGCACTCCAGGCCCATGTTTTCATTTCTTCATCCTGCCAGTTCTATGAACCCTTAAAAACCGGTCACTTTTTGGACTGGGCAGCCTGTTTTTTTCTGATGTTCCAAAATGGATTTCAGACCTTTAAACTTGTCTTTTCACAGTAGGAAAAGTGATGCGCCTGGAAGAAGAATTTATTATGTACAAAAAATACTTCCATAGCAGCAAGTTTATAGTAAGGAGAATAAGCAGTATTCTTCATATGATAAGAAACAATGCAGTAATGAAAACAATAAGTAAAACTGCTGTGAAAATCAGAATAATAATGACAAACCTCTTTCCAAGCAGATGGTTTGTTTTTATTCCAGGAGATGCATAAAATATTTTATTATTATTATCTGAATTTACCTTTCATCTCCATTTAATGATGTGAGAGGGAGGAAGGAAAAAAAAAATAGGAAATGAGCAGCCATTTGAAAGCACAGGGACGGGGTGGGTCAGTTCAAAAAGTCAACCAAGTGCCAAGGATTGGATTCTGTTGTGTGACATGCACCTGAGTGCTCACTGTCTGGCAGACTTAATTCTTGAGTGACAATCCAGTGAACCAGAAATGAGGCTTCAATAACTGAATTCTCATGTGATCCTCATGTTACCTTTTAAAGACTGAGACAGGAATATCGCCATCAAATTATAACTTAGCCAGATCTTTCTAATGCTATTTAGTTATTATGTTGGCTTAGTTTTTAGTTCAGGAAGTCCCATCTATCCTTACATTGCCTTCAAATAGTGAGAGTTTATGCAGTCATAAATCACTACTGGTGCTAGAAAGTGAGACTGTATGCTTATTGTAATTCATGGGATTTTTTCCCAAGAGAATGCCTATGCAATTATTATGTTTCTCAGCAGAAAAACTAGAATAAGAGTTACTCACGGGACATTATTTCTTGAACCTGAAACCATTTCTTTGTTGCTGAATTTCACACATTTTTAACATTTTCTTTTGAGGAAGATCTTCCATGTTGGTATTTGACAGATGTGCTTGGAATCATACCTTTCTGTCTGACATTTAAATGGACTGTAAGACTAAATCTGGATTCATTAAATCTGATTTTTGAATTTCTTCCTGCCATAATGGTTAACCAGATGTGCTGCTTCTCATCATATTTACTAGTTTTATAAAGGTAGATGAATAGGATTGAGTCTTCTAGCAAGAATCTATTTCTGCTCTGCAAGGTACTTTATTAGCTTTATTGGTACTTTATTAGCTTTATTAGGCCTGTGTTGTTACTGTCTCTTGCACTGCAGGTTGTCCAGGTGCTCAGAAGCCTTCAAAGTTTAGGTTCTAATAGGTTTCAAGGCATCCCGAGAATTCTCCTAAGGGATATTTTTTGACATCCATCAGTTCAGCAGGCAAAATGACTCTTGCATCTTCCCTTGGAGCAATAGATAGCTGCAGCTCCAAAGCTGTATCTCAGAGAAACAATTAAGCCCGTGGACATTCAGATGATGTTAAGGCAAAGATCACTCTGCCTTCAGTAAACTGTGCTTGCCTCAAAGTTTTATGATGGCCTCAGTTTGCTGCCATAGTCCAGTGAAGGCTTTTCAGTGCAGGTCAATGCATATTTCCAGCAAGCTGCCCTCTGCATAGAGGTCAGTGTGCATGCAGCAGTCCATGGAGCATCACAACAATTTAACCTACTACAAAAACTGCTGCTCTGACAAGCTTATAGGGCCAGCAGATCTGCACGCTTTTGTTATTTACTCTTAATCTTAATCTAAAGTCTGCTATTTAAAAAAACATATACATTCTTCAGACTTTCTTCTATAATATAACCAAAAAGATAAAATACTTTTTTAAAGTCTCTGCTCAGAAGAGTAAATGCATCCCTTTATATTTTTTATTAATAAATATATATATCCAATTTTTTACTAGAGCAAATGAATGAATCCTATGTAATCTAATAACTGAATCAATGACTCAAATATAAATTTCTTTTGACCCACAGAGAAAAGTTTAACTACAGCAATAACAATAAAAGCAAAACAGCAATAACAACACCTCTACCAATAACAATAGAAAATAATATTGGTAATAACTTTTTCCTAAAACATATTAAAGATCATAAATAAACTTTTAACATTTCATGCTCCATTTAATATTTAGTTTTACACAAAACTAGAATTTTCACTTGCTGGAATACACACCTTAGGAATATACTTTATCAAGGCTATATGTTTGTTTTTCCACTCCATGACATTTTTATTTGAAGGTTGGGCTTCTACTGTTAGACTGTGAACACAGGCGAGCAATTTGTCTATCGCACACATCTCAGTAATCGGTCAGTGTGGGATCAGCACAGGTTTTTCTGCTTTGCAGAATCACCTGGAGGTAGTATCAATCAAGCGTGATCAATCAATCATCAGGCAATACTTTCAGATTTTTAGACAACCTCACTTTGTTCCTGTCTTCTACTAGTGCTCAAAGCAAAACACAGTCTACAAGGGCCTTTCTGTGGAGTAAACTGAAAGAATAAGGCTTTGATTCTTCACGTCTTTCTAATCAGCGCAGTACAGTATTTTTATTAATAGCTAATGATTTTCAAAGATGAAAAGCATAGAACAACTTTTTTGTTGTTAATCTCTTATCATTAAGACTTCAAGAACTTCTCAAAAAGCAACCTGGCTTACAAGTGTTCCTTTAAAATTTAAAAGAGAAGATTGTTTAACTTGGATACACACTCAGCAGAGCCAGACTTGCTCCCCCAGTGTGTCTTGGCTTTTTCTCCTGCTTCTTCCCATTTTACAGTAGAATGACTCAGATCTTGCTCTTCTTGGAACACTCACTAGTTTTATATAAAATCGTGAAATGATCCTGCATTTTGCAGAGGAGTGATTTAGGGGCCAGCCCATGCCCTGCACTTGGCAGCATGTGTTTGTGACCGCTGCTGGATTTGCCACCTCTCCTCTCCCCTTTTCCAGGAGCTGGATGCAAGCCTGAGGCTGGCTACTGCAGAGGCTGTGGCACTTAGGAGGGAGTGACTGCTTCTAGATCAATATGGGGATGCTTTTAGATGTAAAATAAATGAGATATATGAAAGAAACAAGGCAATAATTGGCCTTTCCTGGAATTTTACTGTCCCCCCCAAGTGTGGGGAGGATGAAATGAGACAAGATGGCTGCAGCTCAATGATAACAGTGCTTTTCTGGGGGGATGCTGATCCAAAGTTCTCATTTTTGTGTCTGTTGTCTAACCTTTATTGTTCTCATGTTTAAATGCATACCCATCTCAGAGAATGAGGTCTGAAACTCTAGCTCCAACCTGTTTAGTTCCTGTCCCTCTCACTCCATGGCTCCTGCACTCCTTATATGCTACATGTTAGCAATGAGAAGGGCTGAGCACAACCATTCTCTTCCCCTTTCCCTCTTTCTACTTCTTCCTCCCCGTTCCTCCTGCCCAGGTGCTGATTAGCAAAATTTCTAAAGGCAGGTTAGGGGAGCGGATGTGGTCAGCCCCTTCAGAGACATGTCTCTGATTTCCTTTACAGGAATTCAGGTGGGGCTGTTGTCATGCAAAGATGTGCATATGTGTGCAGGAGGAGAGGAAAGAAGAAAATGATTTGCTGCTGCTATCATCCTCCCTTTTTATTTTTGTAAGAAAAGCTAGCACTCCTCCATTTAGGGCTTGTACAGAGAAGAGCTTTGAGCAGACTGGATTCCAAACGTATTATGTTCTAAGAGACTGCTCCTCATGTCTTTGATTTGTAAGCTGCCATTTGTTTTATGAGTGTTCCATTATTTCATTCCTATGAAGAAGTGGAAAGCTCAGTCAAGATGTCTGTAGAGCAACATAAAGCAAAGTTGCTGCTAATCAAATGCCTAGGTATTCAGGTTGTGGAAGTGTAAACTCAAAACAAATGCAAAGCTAAGAAAAGTTAACTTACTACTCTAAAACCAACACATGAAACAGAAACGGTGAAAGTACCTACAAGCTTATGTCTACACTTATTAAAACATACTGTTATGTCATATTTCTGTTTTTTGCACTTTTAACACAATTACAGATCGGGTACCTAAGCTTTGAAAAGTCTCTATAGTTTAAGCAGCAAATACTTCCAGTTTATTGATGTTGCTATGTTTTATTGTAAAGACTGCCAGCCCCTGCAATTCTGTGATTCTACCATTAACAGCAGTGTTTGTTAAAAAGGAAAAGTGTGATTCTGTGACTGAGTGAGTGTTGAGTTCATGGTAGCTCTTAAAGCATGGTATCAAGCCAGCTCCTTCGATTGGACTAGGAAAACTGTTCTTTGGTGACTTTCTGGGAATTTCACTCAGGCTCAGCAGTGAGGAATGTTGGTCATGAGGGGGCTTTGGTGCCCTCTGAGCTCTGCTGAGCAAATTATGTGAGGGAAGCTAAGAGGTGTGTGATATACCTAAAAGGAATAAGGTGGATTTCCAGTCAGGTTATAACCAGGGCTGGATTGGAGTTTCAGAGAAGTAATGAGGTAGAACCGTACAAAAAACCGGTGAGATGAGAGATGAAGATTTCATCTGTCTTCCTCAGAAAATTCCCTACGTGTACTTGCAAGTGGAGGCAGCCAGCTTACAGTTGAATATTGTGGACTGTCTTGTGTGCACTCACATGCCTAGGAGAGACTAGGAGTGATGAAGTTGGAAATATTTCTACAGAAATCTGTTTCTGTTTTCATCACCCTCTACTTGAGTTTGAATGGTATATATACAAATAAGCATGCTATACTTATGCAGTATCATCAAAACCAAAGGCCCGTGTATTTATTTGCAAACTGCAAACTGAGCGACTTTTAACTACTACTTAAAGCCATATCTGAAGTGTGTTTTCAGCTAAGCTTTTCTGAATCCAAAAGGAAGGCAGCCAAGATTGTTGTATGCAGTCAATGATCTGTGCATTTAAGGATAATAATACCTCATAAATTTATACTTGGCTACATACTGATTGCGTTATTTGTGATATCTAGATTTTATTGGCCAGTAGTAGAGTCTCTGAAACAGAGTTATCATGATCTGAAGTTGATTTTACGTATTAATGTATTTTTGGTGTCTCAAATTACATCCCTGCAGGGACTATAAGCGTGACAGTGACTGTGATGGTAACATTCTATAAACAAGTTAGGTACATGCCCTAAAGAGAAGAAAAAGCTTTGCACTTTCTGTCATGAGTGGAGAAATGATTTTGCATGGACCAGTAAAGATAGCAGCAGTTGCCACAGGGCTTACAGTAATTTATGCAGAAGATTCCCAGCTGTCTGCATTGGACTGTCAGGTGGAAGACAGCATGTAAAAATAACTCTAGCTCCACTTCTAAGAACAAAACTTCTGAACATTTTAGTCAATAACAAATCTACAAATAACAGGAAATGACAAGGTGACTGTTGCTGTTGCAGCAAAAGCACAGTAAAGATAGTCACTGAAATAGATAACTTGATTTTATCAGCTATAGTCAGTGAAACAGATCACTTGATTGTATCAGCAAATTGAATACTATTTTCTTCCAAGATTCTCTTGTAAGTAAAATAATAAATCCCACTAGTTCAGAACCTTCATGCATTGTCAAAAATATATTGGCTAGTCTAGTAGCAGGGAAAAAAGTTACAGCTTTGGTTCTCCCATGACTGGATACATTTATATATTGGATGGGAACAGCCTGATGGCAATTTTTAAGTTCTTCAAATGATTATGAAGATAAGGATGATGGAGAGTCACTTTCATTGTCTGAATACCACTTATATTTCTTCCACAGTCTGCTTTATGGCAGGACTTAAAATTAGAATGGTCTCATTTTGTGTGACCTGAAATTTATTAAATAATAGATTATGTGAAGGGTCAATTACAATAAAAAATTGAAAAGAAATCCATAAAAGTAGTTCTTATCCACCCAAAAAGAGAACATGGCAAAGCAGAAATAGTGGAAATAGGTTTTTCAGTGGCATGCATCAGCTTTAATGATTTTGCTTCATGCTTTTACCTTAACTGAAGAAGATCACTTTTACCTGATTCGGCCACTTTGTTTGAAAAATGTTGACTTTACAGGAGATAGCAAACATTTTCCATCATCAACAAGAATTATTGTTTACTAAAAGACTTGGTACAATGTCTGCACTTGGTTCAGAAGCACTAGTATTCTACCGGTCCATCTTCCAATCTTAATTCTTACAGTCCTATTAAAACTCACAGAATTTATTAAGTCCCTTCCTAAGTTGTAATGAGCTGTGGGAAAAATCTCTTCCTTGTCTAAACACAGGACAATTTACAAAGCCTTCCAAGTATTGATTTTTTTGTTAAATATAAGCTTTAAATTAAAGTTTTTGAATTGTGCGTGTAAGGGATTTTTAAAACAGATTTCAAAAGAGCATTACCTTTATCCTGCACTCTGTACTTCCAGAAATTTATCACCTCCCTTTGGGTGAATAAGTGTTGACAGTGTCAAAATCTTTACAAAAGTGAGCTCTTAATGAGTTTCAAGCTTTTTTTCAGGACCTAGATGACATTTGCAGAGCCTACAGCATAGTGAAGACAAAATGACTTCTGGTGCTCTCTCTGAGGCGAAATAGCTTTGCAACTCAAAATAAAGCTTTGTAGGCTTAGTTGAGGTGTCAGTCCTTGAGATAGTGGTAAAGTGCTTGCTCAGAATAGCTGACTCACCTCTAAAGTTTATTCTGACCCTATGTTCCTGGAAGCGGTCACTAAGGGCTTTTCTGCCTTTGCAGTGCAGAGTGAAAGGATACTTCTGTCTGTGCAGATGTTGCTGTGCGAATCCCAGACTCACAACATGCAGAAACTGGTCCACAGCTTCTTGTAGCATTGCACTGTATGAACAGATAAAAAATTCAGAGTGGTAAGCTTCATCTTTTCCGGTTTTCTTCTGGTCACTGTATAGCTGCCAGTTGTACATTATGCTTTTCTTCCTTCCTGAAGATTCACTAGATTTGCTGCAAAGTATGGGATGCAACTCACTCTTGTGATTAGCGATATTCAAATCAAGAACAAAAACATTCATTTTCAGCCCATATTGTTTTAACCAAGTCCCAGAATTTTCTCCTGGTTTCATAAAAACCCCGTGTTTCTTGTCAAAAGCTGCATTTTGGATAATGTTTTGGAAAAGGATTGCAAAGCAGATTAAAAGATCTCAGGCAAGAAAAGCTCAGACCCTTTTTATACCAACTTCCTCAAACAGAACAAATCCTGACATTCCCTGAATAACTGCTTTGTACCTCTCTGATGCACGCTTCGCATTCCAAAGCAGATGCCTTGCACTATTATTTAAATAATGTTTTATTCCATATGAAACTAAGGAAGAAATGCTATCTAAGATGTTACCACACATCTCCTTCCTTTCTTCACTACTTCAATTATTGCTGATAAAGCAGATCTTTAGTGTGTCTTTTGGAGGGTCTCTTAAATGCTTCTCTTTCTGTTTCTATCCCTAATTACCATTAATTGGAATAAAATTCTGGCCCCAGTGGCTACATCTGTGCTGTTAAGTAACATTATGCCAGAGACTGTTTTTTTGGTTGTCAGGCCCAGTGACACTAACTATATCTGAACTCCAAGGCTCTTCACCTTGTGTCTCTTCTTGGCTCCCTGTGGTTGTAAAATTGTTATTTTGTTTGTATTTCCTTTCAGTTGGGAGTGTTTGATTATTGTGAGGATTATGTAGTAGCCTCTCAGAACACTGTTTTTGTGTCAGGAATCTGAAATTTTGCTGTGCTGCCTTAGGGTGTTAGGTGAAGGAAGCTGAGGACTTTGAGGATACAAAACCAAATGCAGCACCACTGGGATAGTGCTATGCTGAGATTTCATCTTGGTTAACACAAAGACTATTCTGAGAGAGATAGCAGCTGGACAGGTTTCCTAGAAATACTTTCAACAAATCTCTGCTTTGGTGATAAATTCTATTGGTTTTGCAGACGAAAAAAAGACTTGTCATCACGTACTGAGCACAGACAAGTAACTACACTGAAATGCAATGATTTCAGATTATAGTCAGTGCAAGGCTCCAAGGGATGCCGAACAATTCTGGGGAAGAAATTTTATGAATTGGAAGATATGTCCTGAGTGTATTTGTATTTTTTTTCTGCAGCCTAATTAAAACACTCCCCTCACAGATTCCAAGAGCTTAGAGAAGTGTTTGTCCATTCAAAAGTTATCATTGGTAGGTGCAGTTGACTCTACTCATTCACTCCTTTTGCTTTTGGCAAAGTGCAGCTTTTCTTAATGAACTCATGTCTTTAATCTTCACCTGTAGACTATCTCAACTCCGAGCTCTGAAGTCTGATGGTCATTCACGGATGTTAAGTCCTATTTGTTTTTATTAGGAGATACAAACAAATCAAAAAGTGGAATCTGAAACACTTGGATTGCCTCCTTATAACGTATTGGAATTCCTTTTTACTTCAGGCTTCCTGAAGTTGAATATATAACACTGATGTCTTTTTCCATCTTCCTAAAAGTAACTAACTCTCCTCATGCTCAAGTGCCTGGTTAAGCTCAGGAAATATGCAAAGATTCTTACAGAAATAATTTTGCCTACTACCCTCTCTTTTTGTGTTTAGTACTAGAGAAAAAAATCTGACACAGAGAGCTCAGCTCTAGGCTAGTCTGAAACAAAAAAATGGAGAACACAATAAAAGAGAATGTCAGTGTGGAATTACACTAATGACATTCTTTTCATTGGGCTTCTACTTGCAGCTCTTTTAAACAACAACAAAAGTTATTCAAGATACTGAGCCTGATCCCTGTCTCTTAGAGTACACTAATGAAAATCAAGAGGAATTCTATTGATTGCAATGCAGTTAAATCAGTGTAAATGAAATTTAAATTTGGCCCATTGTAGGCAAGATATAAGGCTGCAACCTGTCAGACATTTACATAGTCCAACAACATTGTATGTAATAAATCAGTGCAAAAAGGTACTTATTCCAACCTACGTAAAGAGTGTCACACAGGAATAAGTTTGTAAGACATTCCTTGTAGAATAAAATCATTCAGAAAACATATGGTAAGGAAGAGACTATACGGAATGTTAACTCAGAGTTCCTTACATCATGTGAAAATGTGAGAATGTTTGTTATCTTAATCTAGATAAATATGGTTTAAATTGAGCAATGAGATTCAAAAGAAATACAGTTGAGATGAAACAGAGAGCATAACTTATCTTTTACCCTTGCAACCATTCGCTTTTCTGGGTCAGTGAATTCTCATTATCTTTTACTAGAAGGTGGAAATTAGAATAACATCTGGGAGGTTGACAGTCTTGAAGGTGTTTCCTTCTATTTGAGATTGATAATGACTATGCCAGATTTCTAGGGATGGATGTCTATGCTAGATGCTCTCTGTTTTTTTCACTGTAGATTGTCTGTCATCTTCTGAGCTCTAACGTTTGCAATGTACTTTGTGTAGGAATAGCCGGTGCATAGTCTCCTAGGATATATGTCACAAGTTTATAAAGGAAGGGTCAGTTTGTGCAAAACCTGCAATTTTTAAAATGGGCATTTAAAAGACCAGAGAGAAAAAATGTGTGTGGGAGGAAACGTTTCATTTATGAATTTGCAATGAATATTTTAAAATTTTTTATTAAGGTTGTCTTTTCATTTGGAAAGTTAGTTGAGGTTTTAAAGCATACAGAACATTTCAATTGACTGAAATTGGAAAGAAAATATTACCCTAAAATGGAGGATTTAATTTTTGTCGTATAAAAATATGTATTTACTTGTCAGTTTACTCGTAGATTTGAAAATCTCCATTTTTTTATTCACAGCTCTTTTATTCATACTATCCCAATAAACTGATAAATCCATTATTTCCTCAAGCATTGTTTTTAATATGCTTTCCCAAGTCTCTCTGTAGTCCTTTCTCTGTGTTCAGAGGCTAGGAATTAAAGCTGTTTTCTGCAGGCTGTTTTCAAATCCCTGTATAATGTAGTCTATCATTTAACTCTGCAGCATTCAATCACTAGCACATGTGGAAGAGTTTTTGTGAGACATTTCTTTCTCTACTTTTCTGTGTCTCTACTATATTCACCTTTTCCATTAACCCACCCTGATGGTCCCATTAAACTCAATACTAAAGCTGCCTTTGATTTTGAAAGGATTAGAGTTTGGCTCACCATTAGCATGATCTGATCACCCTGATGCTGTGGTGCTAAATGAAGAGGCTGGAAAGAAACTGCTTTTCAGTAGGATGACATTATACGGTGTCAGTTCTATATCATCAATCAAAACTAATTAAGAAGGGAGTGAATTTGGCAGTATTTCTTCTTTTGCTACCACTTCTCAGTCTGCTGTTTGTAGTGGCCTGTCTAACAGCTGAATGAATGATGAAAAATGAGATGCAATAAAACTGTGAAGTCAAATGCCACAGCAGTTGTGTTGGTATCAATGGGGACTACACGGTTGAATACCCATTATACCAGGCTATAATGTAAGCCTTGGGGAATATTTTCTTTTGCTACAACCATTATAGTTAAAAAAGAATCCAAGAAACTCCTTTTGGATTAGGTAATAGGACTTCATGCAAGAACAAGTAGCAACCACTTCAACAGAAGGTTGAGGATAAAAAGATAAAGATTTTACACCTAAATCAGCTATGGCTCCTTGTGAGGTCTTGCATGTCTCTGTGGAACCAGGATTTTACATCTAAACACATATATTTGCAAAAGGCTTTCAGATGTGTGAGGCTTCGTAGTATAAGGAGTCTGGATAGCACATGATGTCCCACTATGGTTTGTTAGAATGTAAAAATTGGTGGAAGAAAATATTATAAAGCAAGGATGCACAAAGAAAATAACAGTACAACAAGAAATAAAATAGTTAAGAGAAAGAAAAAAAAAGTGTGCAGGAGACTGTATAAAGCTTACATCCCTTTGTTTGTCTAAGAATTCAACTGTCTTAAAGAGAAATTTTCATTCAGCCTATAATGTACTTTTTCTGACTCAAGGTCTTCCTATTCACAAGTTTTTTAGTAAACTAAGTCTTAGATTGTCTGATAGGCACAATTTCTCTTTTTCACAAGTAAACTTATGTTTCAAAAGAGATCTTCAGCTAGAACTGAATGAAGTTTCATCAAGTTACAGGTACGGAGGACCTGAAGAGCCTGGTTTGTTCCTTTTATTTTTATAAATATTCTTCCAGCATCACCACTGCAGCTTGCAACAATGCTTAAACATACTATTGGATCAACAACATAAATGTTTGTTCTTTAATATTAAATTCAAGAAGGCTATTTAATTTAACAAAGATTTTCCTTTGTGAAAAATACCATTTTGGTTTGTAACGTGCTTTCATAAGTGAGTATAATTTGTGAAAATGTTATTAAAACATTGGAAGGAAATTACTGGAAGCTTTACTAAAATCTTGACTTCTCAATTCAAGTCTTTGTCTATTTTAGTTTTATAAGAGTACTGTTCTTTTTTATAATGAACCTTAAAGGGTTCATATGGTTTAATCCATACTATATAGAGAAAGTCAATACATATTTTTGTTTTTGGAGGTGAAAATCATAAATCCATACTTTTGCCCTGGATGGAAGATTGATAAAATTAAATGGAAAAAATCCAGAAAAAGAAATAATTACCAGGTCTGGGTGTAAAGGAAGCTCAATAGGGCCCCTGAAATCAGAAGAAAAAAACCCTGCATATAGTTCACAATGTGTGAGGTAGTTACTAAAAATAACATTAAGATATATAAAACAGTAATGTAGTAGTGTTAGCATTGCTTATTATATAAACTGTATAAGAGCTTCCTGCTTCTGTGGAGTTTTTTCACTGAAATCTAGGGAAACATATTATGATAAACACAGTTTTGTCATTGCTGGAAACATTAGTATTGTTAGATACTATATTAGATAATTGCATATTGGGACAACTGCTACTTGACTGCGTAATTTGTCTTGGTAGAAGAGTGTGCTCACCTTGGGCCAGTTTCTGAGCTTTTGCCTTGTGAGGCAGTTCTTGGCTGGTTTAAAAGAGTTTACACTGATTCTGGTGTACAGGTTTGGAGAGAGCAAAGAGATGGTTTGTGATGTGCTTCTCATGGTGGTCAGGTCATGAAAAAGGAACTTGAGAGACTGGGAAGATAAAAGAACCATCAATTCAGACTCAGATGCTTTTAACAGAGCAAACTCCAAAACTTTTCTCTTGAGAATCTAGTTAACTAAAATGGAAAATTCTTTTATAACTCTACATGCAGTTGAACTGAAGTAGTAATTTTTGAAGTTTTAAAGGCATTTCTTTCTTTCCATTAACTGAAATAAACCACCTGATATATAAATGATTCTAGTGTATCTTAGAGTAGTCCATAATTAGATTACTTCCATACAAGTCTTTGTTTCAGGGATGCTCTGGGACACAGAAATTAAACAGGGACATTCAGATGAAAAATTAGTGGGATTTTCTCATTATAGAGATGAAATATCCAATGTTAATTTTGAGGCCAAACAAATAACAAAATTAGTAACTTAATGTTTTTTAAGTATGTCCAAGTCATGAAACATGATAATGCCTGGTGTCCCAGCGCTGAGTTTTATTTTGGGGGTGATCTCTAAAATATCAGTGACTTCAGTATTGTATGACCTTTGCAACACCTTAAGCAGTAGACTGTTTGAATATCTTTGAAACTGGTCTCCTGAAAGAGTTTTTTATTGCATTTCTGTCTAATTTATTTAACATCTCTTTAGATTACCTTCTGTTTCTCTTATCTTCTGAAGTTATAGCCAGCTCATGCTTCCCTGGAATTTTTTCATCTCAAACCAGATAAGATGTATTGATTTCTTTTCTCCTAAAATAAATATTATGGTAGTTCAGAGTGATACTTACCTTGGCCCTGTCAATAGGAATAGCAAGTTCTTAGCTCTATTAATAATTGAAGACTTTATTTATGATCGGATAAAATATTCCTATAGGAGTGGAAAACTGTTTTGAAAATATCTGGAGTACTTAGCTTTGCCAGAAAGTAATATAACCTTGAAATATAAGAACATACCAAATGAATGTAAACTGTTACATAGAAGGCATTTGATGTTCAAAGAATTAAATATTCACTTCATTTAACTAGCTCTCAAACAGCTTAAATATTTTTGAGGATACATAACATGGTCTTGATAAGTCAGATTGATGATTGGTAGTTGGACTTGATGGTACTGAAAGTCTATTTCAACTGCATCTTGAATATTGTGTTCAGTTGTGTAAGAAGGACACTCTGTAAGGACATTAAATTGCTTGAGTGTATGCAGAGAAGAGCAACAAATTTGGAGAAGGGACTGCAAAACAAGGAATACAAGGACTGTTGTTTAGCCTGCAGGAGGCTGAGGGAAGACTTCATCACTCTCAACTACTGCCTAAAAAGAGGTTGCAGCAAGGAGGCTGTCAACCACTGAAATGATCTCAAATTGCACAAAGGCACGTTTAGTTTGGATATGAGGAATAATTTTTTCATAGAGAGTGTGTCCAAGTTTTTGAACAGGCTGCCTAAGCACTGGAATGGGCTGCCTGGGGAAGTACTAGAGTCCTATCCATGGAGGTATTTAAGAGACATGGATGAGGGATGAAGGGACATGATTTAGTGATAGTACTCAGTAGGTCAGGTTGGTGGTTGGACTTGTTGATCTTAAAGGTCTTTTCCAACCTTTAGATGGTTCTATGATTCTATGACTTTTATTAAAAAAACGAAATTTAGCAGATAATGCAAGCTCTGACCTTGTGGCTTTCCAAATAATGTAGATACATCATATTCTTGAATGAAGTATACATTCACAGGAGTAGCACATGAGTTTGTAACAATGGTATGTGTGAGGGAATGATCACTCATCTGTATTTCATGCCTGAAGGTAGTGGTGACCTTTCAGTTCCAAACCACCTCTTAAAGCTACTATCCAGTCTGCTACTGCAGAAACAAATAGAAGATCAGAGATTTCAGTCAAACCATCCTTGTAGCTCTTGGGGCAGCTTATTAAAAGTCAAATAGTATGTAAATCCACTGATAACTCTCTGAGGTAACTGAATAAACAATGTTATTTTGTTATTACTGTGTCAAAAAGATTTTTAAATATAATTGATTTAGATACCATTCCTCTGTTCTCTTTTTGTAGTGGTTTGAATCATAGACATGACTGTAGGACTTGATGCTTCTAGCTGAATCAGCTTCTTCAGGAAAGCAATAGATAAACTTCATATCCTCTTTATCAGTAGCAGTAGATCTTCCAGCTAAATCACCTTATTTCACATTCTGTTTTTCAAGGTAAAGCTTACTCTAAATGTGAATAACTATTAGTTTTATGAATTACAGCTCTTTTTTCCCTTGTCCCTTAAATTTCTCATCCATATTTGTTTTAAGAACAACTATATTTCTATTTTTGATTATCTTAAAATATATTTTTCTAATTAGATGTATAAAAGAACCCAAGAAAAAATAGTGTAGTTTATTTTATTTTTGAAGTTTATCTTTTAATTGTGGAAAAATCCTTACATTCATTAGTATGTGTTAGAATTCATTGACAAAATTTCACGCAACAGTTTAGCTTATTTTAACACATTTCTTTCCAATTTTTGGTCACAAAATAGGATATGTGAACCCTTTAAGAGAGTGGTAGCGTCACCCTTAAAAAACATTCTGTGGTACAGAAACAATTGGGAAGGAAAACAATCTTTGTTATGATCTCTACTTTCTTTATTCATTACCCATTTCCTTCAAGTCTTGTGACTAGTCAAAGGAAGTGGAAAAAAGATTACAGAAAATGTATTTACAGAGTATTGACAGAAGTACTAGAAACGTTGGAAAAGAAAGCAGAAATGAACTGGAAAACTCAGAACTTTTCTAAGATAACTATTTTGCATTTTTGCAGTTAAAGTATGCCTTGATAGGAGAAATTTCCCTTCTTTGTTAACTCTAGATTATCCAACTAGACAAGGCTAGTGAAATAAACTTCCTATCTATCTGCTGATAAAAAGACTTTGTATTTGCAAAAAAAAAAAAAAAAAAAAGGTATATTCATTTTGTTTGATTTCACCTGTAGGCAAAGATGTTGAAGGCATAAACTCTCCAGTGTCCTTTTATTGTTATACATTATCTCTAAATACCAGTGGAAATTGTCATCATCACTGTCCTATTTGCCTCCAGCAGCATTATTATTTTTCCTACCATCCAGTTGTTTCTACACAAACTGAGACAAAAACTCATTATAACAAGTAGTATGCAACCTTACTATCATATGAAAATTTGCCTCCAGAAACTGTGATTATGATAATGCAGTTTAAATAATGATTTGTAAACAAGACAAAAACCATATGGAAAAAAATGACACAGAAATCACTTTTCTTATTCATTCCAGCTCCTGCAAAAATCCTTAGATCAGCACAGTCACATTATTTTAAATAATAGAAACTTAATCTCTAAAGAACTCCTCAGGTCATTGAAGTTAATACTCTAGAAATGGGATTTAGAAATACTCTAAAAATACTCCTGAAATAAGTTGATAATGGATAAAACAAAGAAAGGGGAAGGATACATGCAGTGATTCTTGTGGAGAACAATTATTTTCAAGGTTCATATTTATAATATGTAGATTAACCATCCCTTAATAAATTGGCACCAGAGTTTGCTTCTAATCAATTTATTTTCTGTAGAAGGGTGCTACAGTTTCACTAACCTCAATTTCAGCAGTTGTCAGACAGGTATTTATCAAGTGTTTGGAAAATCTTTAGGAGGACCTACTTGCACTGGCATAGCAATCAGAGGAAATTTTTCCATCATAGAATCCTTTGAGTTGGAAGGGACTTTTAAAGGTCATCTAGTCCAACTCCCTTGCAATGAACAAGGACATACACAGCTAGATCACGTTGTCCCAGGCCTGATCCAGCCTTGCCTTGTTTTCCTCTCTTTTTTTGGTATTCCACACACATGCAATCTCATGAAGTCTGTAAATTTCATAGAATTTTTGGAATTATTCCTGGTGCAATTTTTATTTGTTTTCGTTGTTAGAATAGAGTGCAATAACCTTAGTTCACGGAGGTACACTTAACAAATGCTCATATCTTTTTTAGGTATCTTTTATATGAAAATACTACTGGAAAAATTCCAGAATAAATAACAGTAGCAGAAAAAGGAACATTGAACCTCTGATGGAAATCATAGAATCCTAAGATTCTATGATGGAAATGAAATTCTATGAAATGAGGATGAGAAAAGGTTATCTATTAGCTAGAAAAATGTTTTGACTTCCACTTGTCTGTAAATCATCATTTCTAGGAGTGGCGGAAAGACATGGACAGATGACAGTAAGAACTACCCTGCAGTCATGGTACTTTCTGAGAAGACTCTGTGTAGGAGGGAGAGGGATTTAGTTCCTAAATGTCCTGGAGTGAAATCATGCAAATCCTCAATCACTTGGCTGGCAGCTTAGTTCTGTGAGTGCCATTTACCAGCCTAGTCTTCTGTCAAGGACAACTCTTTCCTTGTGTATTTTACATCAGCGTGGGCCGGTTTCCCCCCAGTATCTTATTTGCCCATTCTCATTGTACTAAAAATACTTAATTCCATGATAGCAAACATCATACAATGAATGAGTAGAAGAATTTGCTGTTCTTTCAAAGTACAGTGTTTATAGAGCTAGATAAAGAGCTCTTCAGCTGAAGGAATAATGTGGCAAAATTGGGCTGACAGACAAAATTAGGACAGGACAGTAGAACAGGAAAATATAGTTTTGAATAAATGCGCTTAGTAATTTCATCTTGTTTCTCAATAAAAATGGCAGAAGATCTAATTTGGCCAAGAGGAATTTTAGAAAGGTAGAAGACTATGAGTCTTCTTCCACTTGAAGTCCTTTGAGCTCAGAGCCTGTGTGCATTCAGCAGTGCAGTAACTCTCATTATGTGTTAAGAAGATGAATTCATCATGCCTGAATTACACCTGCAGCAGATGTGAGAACCACAGTACTCAACAATGTCTAACTGCTAGCACATTTACATCACTGCTGAAAGCTCCTAGGAGCCTTTTTGCTGGCAGCTATCTGAAAACAGAAGTCAACCAATACAATCCCCAAGCACCTCATTTTGGAAAGCCATATCAATTCCTTGGACAACTCTGTGCACTAGAGTAGAACAGCCCTGGCATCTCTACTACCTAATCACTGTATACACTGTGTAACAATTAAGCCATAAGCATTAGATGGCTGATAAAGTTATATATCTGAGAATGGTATTTAACCCAGAATATTCCACCACTACAGGACCGTAGCTGTATGAGATACCATCTCACAGGAGACTGGTACCAGTGAGACTGACAGAGGCTTGCCAGCAGTCAGAAGCTGCGTATAGCACAGTTTAAAGTTAATGCATTTCTAATGTTTCACTTTTATTTTATGCCGTCTTCATGCATACTCAGCCAATGAGAGCAGCAGTCCTCAGATCAGAAAATATTTAAATTTAATGTATACATAGCTCTCTCTCTGGGTCCAATAGTCATTGTTTGTTTTTATTGCACTTGCATTCAGTTTCTAGGGCCAAGTGCCTATAAGTTTTCTCCCTCTGCCAGAAAAGAATTATGTCTTTAGTTTTGCAAATGTATATGAGAAATTTGGTAGAATGTTTTCATTTTCACTGTAGTGTGTAGTTTGCAGGTGTGAAGCAATGCTAAGCATTCCAGGAGATGCACATCAATGAACTTGGGATAAAACCAATGCTCGCTTTGTACACAGAGTGTACATCACTAAGTGAGGTAGTGCCTCTCAGGAAAGAGTTTCAGGAGCAGGACAGTCTGGATAGCAGAATAGATGCATGAAAGCGTGTTAATGACCAAGGGCAACATCATATTGGTCTGTAAGATCACAAAACGTTATTGAAGACGGAGAAGAGGGAATAAATAGAACAGAGGTGTTCAGTGCTTGTTATAATATAATAATTAGAGGGCAGTCAATAAGATGGCTCATGCAGTAAATGGATAGCAATGAAAAGCTCAGAATGGCAGAAATTTGAATAGGTATAGACAGAGAGACTGATGTGTGGGCAAGAGGTCCATTAGACAACAGTTAGGGTGCAATCTCTGAACTGGTGATTTCTGTCTGTAGTTGGCTGAGGACCACCAGGATTACCTGCTTTTTTTGTACTTTTCCTTGAGTACTCTCTGTTGCCCGTTTTCAGGGACAAGACACTCTCTGAGTGGTCTGACCAGAGGCTGCTGGTTTTGTTCTTACATAAACGCTGGGGCAATTTAAGTCTAAATGTCAGTATCCTATCTAGCTCATTAATCTTTAATGAATCAGAGTCAAAAGTTCTATGTGCATTTGTTGTTTCACATATACATCTCTATTCAAAGAACAGAAATCGTAGTATCTGACAGACTTAAGTATGTAGCACAGCTTGAATTTTGAATCCAGTATTGCATGTAAATGTGTAGAGTATTGTCAGTGAGCTCTTTGTATTTGGTTCATAGATGTTTGAGGGGAAAAAAAGCACCACAAAAGAAAACTTCCTCAATTAACCATGAGTTCAAAATTAAAGAAAATTATAAACCTGCCACACATGAAACCATCAGTGAGATTTGCTCAATAAATTATTTGCTGCAACTTACTCAGCTTTAGTTTACATATAGTTTAACTTAACAGTTGTTTAGTTTTTCTAGCAGATATAATAAGGGCACAGGAGTGGTACTTGGGCAGATAGTGACTGCAGTGTGAAATGATGAAGTCCACCACGCCGAGTGCTGGAGTAAATGCCACTTAAATATCATTTATTATTCTGTGTTTCATGTGAACAAATAGAAAAAAAAAGATGTTTGCATGGGAAAAGCTTTATAGCAAGAAAGCTGTTGGGGAGGCTGGCAGTTCTCTTTCTGAAACAAAGATGTTACCACTGGTAATGATTTTATAACCTTTATGCCAAGACTAATCATATAGCTGTGACACACACTGTAGAGTTTGGTTATGTGAATAAATGAAGAACAGAAAGACATGATGAGAATCAGAATAGGTCTGATAGATGGGGGACAAATAACCTAATCAAGGAAAAAGGGAAGGGGTACCACCAATAATGATTATCCATCAGGCGCTGGCTTTAGTTCTGCTTGTAAGGTATTTCCTTTCAGGTCAAGGAGGAGTGAATTAGGGATAGCTGTCAAAAGCAGCATATTTGTGGTCTAGAACACAGCCTTACAGATCAAACAGGAAGTAGGAAAAGCCTTGCAAACAATCTGCCTACTTTCTAGGTTGATCAGACGTTACCTAGCAGTTCTGTGAAATCCTGGGAACTGCAGAAGCAGGATTGTTGGATTTCCAGTTTTAGGCTGTGCATATATACTTTGAACAGAGGTGTTTCTTTCATGCTTTCATTTCTGGGTTGGTATAAAAGTAAACCAGTAGAAACAATTTTTATCCAGAGAGTGAATCTTTCTCCAGATCAGTGCTCCAGGCATGCAGGAGCACTGGTTTTTATTGTTGTTTCACATTAAGGAAGCAGCAATGTGCATGTGTTTATAGTATTGATCCAAAAGATTTTCTGAATATTCTGTGTGTCCTCTGTGCTAGCCGCATCTCTCTACAGAGTAAAGTTTGAAGTTCACATGCTTCTAAGAGCTCACATCTGTCACATTGCACACAGAGATTTTTTTCCCTCATCTGCTGCTCATGCAGAGTAAAAACTTTGAGTCACTTGTTATACATCCAGAGCTGGCAACTGCACTTCAGCATCACAAATGTGATAACTATACACACTAGATGGCAAAATCTTTGAACATTCAATTTTATATCCTGACCATTTGGAAATGTTAAAAACTCTCATGAGGAAAGAAATTGTACCCTGAAAGCAACATATAAAATAAGGGTAAATGCTAAAATGATTTCTTAATTAAATAAAAACAAACATTTACTTACTATGTGCCATGGGGAGAGAACTTTCCAATTAAGATGAGCTTCTAAAACACAAGGTGATATGTTTAATTCAAACCAATGCTATATGTTTTATTTTTCAGAATGTTACTTTCTATAAAAAAAATACACAGAAAAAGTGGTGGCTTGCATGTACTTGGAGAGAAAATGAAGCCGTCTAGTCTTGCTGGCATAGCATAAAAAAGCACATTTTGTATCATTAAGATGGGATTGCTTTTACATAGCAGTAAAAGGAGAAGTAATTTGCAGTATTATCTGGGGAAGGGAAGAAAAGAATGAGTTGGAGTCAAGCAGTGATAGAAAGTGAACCAGCACATGTGACTTTCAGAGAAAAAAACTCCTGAGTTATATTCCATTATTTGATATTTTTGATGTTGGAGAAAGAGTATATTTACTTCCAAATGCTTGATAAAATGATGAAAAGTAGTAACTATCAATAAGCAAAGATTCTGCTTTGAATCCAGGTTCACGTTACACTTACCTGCCCAGAGAATATTTAAACAGTGAACTAAAGCAGCTGTGAGCATTATTTAGCATAAACAATGTGAAAGATAACTTGAAAAACCATGTGTCCTCTCAAGAAAATTTGCATCCTTTAAGTTTTTCCTGATACCTAAAGACTTGCTGTGAAGTCCTAACCTCACAGAATTCAGTGTTTTTTTCTGGTTGATTTCAATAGGGCTTGGATTTTGGTTTTCCTACGGAATTAATACATAAGACTCCAGTATGTGAAACTAGCTGATAGTTCGTCTTTGGAAAAGTAAAATGAAATGGAAGTGATTACAGACATGAATGTGACCAGGACACACTGAAAAAATGATTCATATGACATTTTTATTGACATGTTGAGGAGGGAAGGACTTTGTATTTTTGATCTTATCTTGGTTATTGCTGTATAAAAAGAGAGAGCAAGTAAAAGTCTACCTTCACTCACACCCCAACACTATTATTTAATGCTCAGTTCCTTTGTAATATGATATAGTGACTATGATCCTTCAAATAGTGTTTTTCATGATGTCCGTGAATAGAACAAGTATTTGTGGGCCACTGGCAAGCAAATATGCATAGAAGATAATTAGGTGAATATGTGACTTTTGGAGCACTGCAGACATTATGTCCTTTATGGGAAATTCTAAATGCAGAATTAAAAAAAGAAAAGAGAGTTCTCCAAGTATGCTTATTTTGAATACATGACAATATATGTGGGCTTTCAAAAATATTTCTGTTTTCACAATGAATTTGCTTAGGAGGGGCCTATATGATGATATTAGGAGACCTGAAGGGACTGTTTCCATTTGCTTTGCCATCTCTCTCTTTTCACTGCAATCCTCAGAAGGGTAGTTTGACTTTGGTGACCAGGCTGCCTTCAAGTTAAATAGCCAAAGTCAGCAGAGTACGTTTCAGTAAAAAATCGGATTGCTGTGCTTGACAGGGCTGAGAGCCTCTAGGATGTGGTGAGGTATTTGTATTGAGTGTGATGTACCAGAGGGCACTGAAATAGCTCTTCAGGGCCAATGCTTTCTTTTTCGAGGTATCAGTGCTCAGAGGGCAGGCTGATAAACCACGTAAATAGAGGAAGGCAGCATCTTCTAATCCACATAAATCAAGGCAGAATTCAAACCTACATGTGTCTTATGACTTTTGTCCCTGTGGAGATCATAGTGAGGAAGAAAATAAAGTTTTGGAGCAGTCAGGTTCCCACACAACAATAGGGATTGTGCTTTATTACTAGTTTTAAAGCAACTTTATAAATCAGTATGGCTTGATGAATGCCCAGAGCTGAACATAACATCTTTATTCATGTGATTTTCAGCAAAACTTTTCTCCCACTATGGTCTGTGGTGCTACAGGACAGCAGGAATACTAGCACTGTCTCACCGCTTTTTGATCTGAATATCTATTAAATACGCGAGGCTGCTGTTGAGATATACTCCTACTGTGATATCCAATTCTCAGTGGTTTCAAAATAGGGGTCTTTCACTAAAGGTAGACTTCCAAATGGCACTGAAAGTCCACTTTGCAGCCCTTACATCAAGTCAGATTAAGACTGTCTTGCTGTACATGAGTTAGCATCTGTCTGATGTTTGTCTCCACGTAGGTGTCTGTCCACCTCAGTTGCCATCAGCTCTCTTTAAGCACTTTTATGATAAGATTAATCTATTTAAGACATCCATTTTAAGGATGAAATTGAATACAAAACTCTTCTCTCTCGGTTTGCAGTAAAATGAAAAATGGTATCTGCATAATCCCAGATAATAATGCATAATCATAATTTCCCTCCTGGGTCATTCAGACCTGCCTTGCCATTTATGCCTCAATACTTTTGAACCTAGTGAAAAGAAATTTGAACTGTGCACAAAGATTTGCTTTATGTTCTAGACCCAATATAGGATAAGCCAGGTGGACCTGGGGACATGTTCATGGAATGCTGTGTCTTTTTCAGTGATGCAACAGTCATTTTCAGACTACTTAGGAAATCATTAAGTTAACGTAGTTTCTTTGCATTAGGAAGAATATTTTTGTTGCTTTGGTCATATTCAAATTTTCTTTTTTGAGAAAAGCTATTTATTTATTTTTCATGGTGAGAGGAGAAAAGTTTTCAGGGTGAGAGGGGAAAGTATCTTCTGTATGCTAAGCATCAGAATTCAATTTTCAGTCTTTACCATTTTTTAAGATGAATTGAAAAACCATTGTCTGTATTACCTTCTGGCAAATTGGAGCTTGCTTTAAAATGGATAGCTCCTGCTATATAGACTGGGGGCCAACTTCTGTAAAACAACAAATATTATGAATAAAATTAGTTATATGGATAATTTTATTTGCATGCTTTCTACCAGAACCTGGGACTGAACAATCTCTCACTTTTATGATTTCAAGATACAAATGGATTATCATAATCTGTTTATATACTAATTTTTCATAGTGAAAATAAGCTGTAATGGTTATGGTACTCATAGTTTGAGCAGTTGCAAGGCAATATTTTTTTGGTGTTACATGTGGTGATTTGGGAATAAGCAGGTGGTAGGGGGTGATATGGGCTTCATATCCATGGCCAAATTCATATTTCACTCTTCCCCTTAGCTGTTTTTTGTGTTTATTATGCATGATTATTTGTGAGGTTTTAGTAGTATCTCTGCCATGACAGAAAAATGCTGTTAAATTTCCAGAATTGCATTGATCACAAAAACATGGAATAGTTGGGGTTGAAGTGGACTTCCATATATTATCTATTTCAGCTTCTTCCTTTGTTTAAGGAATGTCAGCTAGTGCAGGTGGCATGGGACAGTGTCCAATTGGGTTTGAGCATCTCCAGGAATTGAGGCTTCGCAATCTGTCTGAGCAACCTCATGGTAAAAAGAAAAGTTTTCTTCTATGCAGACATAATTTCTAGTTTTTCTGCCTTCTACTTGTTATTCCTTGATGATGATTTCTTTGTGGCCTGCTCCAGGATTCCATATTTTTCTTAGAATTGCAAGCACAAAACTCACCCAACACTCCATTTGTGCCTCACCAGGAGTGAGGAGAGAGGAAAGATGAGCTTCCTTGATCTGCCATCAATGCAAAATGCTGCTGGCCTCCTTTGCTGCAAAGGCACATTGCTGGCACATGATCCATTTGTTATCCACTGAGACACTCAGGTCCATTTCTACAATGCTGCTTTGCAGCCAGTCAGCATGATATCTGGGAGAATAAACCTCTTAATGCCAAACTGGCTTTTGTTACTGTGATTGTAACTCTAAGGAACAGATTTGCATTAAGACTTCCATGTATGAATGCTGAATGTCACAGAAGAGAACCTTTAGTCATTGAGCTGCAGAAGCTGAGATCCGTAAGCTGGGAGGCCTACAGTGGGCATATGGAAGAATAAATGCCTTGGAATAGGACCAGTGTGTTTAGTGAAAGCTCACTCAAATTAGCTATTTAAGCAGGAAGCTGCCTACTCCAGCTGAAAGTGAAGTACTGAGGATCAGCTTATGTCCTAAAATCCATTCTCCATCTACTCAAATTTTTTCCTTGGCACCTGCTAAAGGAGGGAAGTTCCTACTGTAATTTTCTTAAAAACCTGAATGATGGCCATTTTCTCCTCTTTCCTTCCCACCAAAACCAGGGTTAAAGCCCTTATTCAGTGTTTTGAAGTATCAATTTTAGTTCTGCCATTTATCTGAGAGGGACCACTTTTCAGGAGAGTGCCCTAAAGTCAAGTTAGATACTGAAGCTCTTGCACTTCACATAACAGATTTAAATATTCAATGGATATAAGAGAACAGATGATTTTTTAGTTTAGTGAGTCATGAGAGAAGCAGAGGCCTAAACCTTTTGCTCCCTTCTCATTCCCTTGTCTTTAATTGTGTTATACCAAATGTGACAGCTTCAAGAGAAAAGGTAGAAAGCATCCTTTCATCTTTCAAAAATTATAAGGTTTTACCCAGCTAATGGATGTAGGTCACAGATACTCTGCAAATTTCATCCATAAATCTGTTTGAAGAGACTGTTTTTTACCACACATTTGTACAGTACTTAGATATTTGAGTACAGATGATTTTACTTAGGAGCCCAAACTCTGCAGATTGCTGCAGCACAGCCAGCAGTGACAACTTATGAAACATCATGATTATTTTCATTTGTGTTGTGATGGTGGATTTTTCCCCATTACATGTTGAATTGTGTCACTTGTCTCCTTTGTCAGCTGAAGAGAGAAATGTTACAAAAATAGTCTCCTCTTTTTAAGAAGTTTTCATGTTTAGATGAAAAGAGCAGGATGTCAGAAGGATTATCTATTAAATATTATATATATTACAAAAAATATTAATCGGAGTTAAGTGTACCATACTGTGCAGATTGGTACTTAGTTAACAATTATCCTTCGCAGCACAGTTTAAAAAAACAAAACAAAGCATGGTTTCATGGCAGATTAATCTCATCAGTAATTTGATGTTAGGCTGCTACAAAATTTTAATTCTTGATGAGTTTGCTACTAAATTATTTTTCTGTATAACTGCATTGCTTTTATATAGCTTTTCAGAGTAAAATTCCAGGATTAATCACATCACGCCTGCTCTAAGCCATCCATCACTTCCTAAATGCTTTTGATTTTCCTGGAATGAAGATGTGTGCTCTGGGATACAGCATCAGAGTGACTTCCAGAGGTCAGAGCAAATCTTGTGTTGCGCAGAGCTGAAGGAGTATGCACCACTTGCATGTCTCTGAAGACTGCCAGTGCCTGAGGCAGCATTACAATGCCTGGGAAATCAGCTCTATACCTCAGCTTCCCTCACCTTAAGGATTTCTTGAAGAACATCTAGGGTAACACTGGTATTGTGTTTACTGTGACTAAGGTTTAAGATGCCCATTATAGTTGTTCCATTCTTATTCCATTTCTGTTTATGTTTTTTTTTTTCTTTTTTTTCTCCCTGAGTTTTTTCCTCTACTGTGTCAGACGAATTCTTTTTTTTTTTGCAGATTGCAACCAGCAATTAAAGCTCTAACTAGCCCCCATTTTGATTTTGTGAATCTATTGTCCTTCAGTTTTGTATGTGCAGATCCACTGTCTTCAAAATGTAGTCATAGTGCAATAACCTTATCTGGATAACCTTATGAGGAATGTGAATACTGTAATTGTTGTCAACTGAGGGACTAGATCCACACTCACCACATACTGAAATTCCCATTTGTTCTGATAGGCAATTTAGGCATAGAGTAACATAGAGTCAGAGTCAGATTTGTCTGTTTTGTTCTCCTGGACCCTTGGATACCCTTCTATCCTGACTATGTTCCAGATGGTCTAGAGTAGTGGGAACAGTGAAGGAAAAGGGTGGGGTTGAAAAAAAAATAAATGGAAAGGATAAGACAATTAGTAGTTTACATGCTTTTAACTTCTGAGTTACTGGTTTGCAACTTGTTTCACTGCAGTTCATATGTACATACAGGCAAAACAGCAGACAAATAATCCCAAGACCTCTTTTTGATGCTCTTCCCAGGTGCTCTCCATAACTTGCTCTCACTCCCTTCCAAGCCTTGGTTCCTCCCACCTCTGACCGCTGTGAAGGTTGTGTGAAATCTGAGTACAAACTGCAAGAAACCCTACAAGTATGTGGGTTAGTCTGATAGTCTACTATAGTAGTTATAGTAACTGGAAACAGTCTTTCTACGTCTTAAGAAAAATGAGAATGTTATATTCAGCATTTTCAATAACAAGGATATAGAAGCTGATGCAGAAATTTTAGAATTAAAGTTTATCTCCAGTAAGGTACAGGGAGACAGATGAGATGACCGTAGCTATTCTTTCCGATCTTTGGATCTACTATCTCAATGTGCTAACTAAATTTGGTATAAAAGACTGTGTTTGCACGAAATCTTTTCATTTGTCTGAAGGCACATTGTTGCGTGTTTGACATCTAGATATCCTACTGCTCTACAAGCTCAGAACACAAAGATAGGCCCCACCTTCTCAGAAAGAATTTCAGCAGTTGTGAACTGGAGTAGTGTCACTGATTTTTAGATGTGTATTTTAGATTACAGTGGTTGAGGATCATGGTCACAATGGCTGTGAAGAAAAAGAAGACAGAAATAAATGCGTATACGAAGCAGTCTTCTGGAAGAAGCCCTCCAGTGTAGAATTGCTTTGTTCCATCACCAGAAATATTTTCAAATGTTACCTGACTAGCTTGGATAATGCAGCCTTCCTCCAGAGCTCTTCTTTCTGTGTCTGACAGGGTAGGCAAGGAGCAACACTTGGAAAGATGATCAGAGCTGCTGTTTCTCGTTCATATCACAGACATGTTTTACCTGTTGCAACCCTGCATAAATTACAGAAGTCTTTTTGCTACTCTGAGAACATACTTGCAAGGATGTACTGCACCATGATGAGAGCTGGACAAAGCAAATCTCTCAGGCCACCCTTGCAGCTGTTCAGCTTCACCACTTCTGAGCTCTTTTATGTACTTTGTGACCCCATCAAGGAGTGGTTAGTCAGTAAAGACAGGACAAATCTTATTCTGTGAAGTATATGAATATATATGTATAAGGTATTTATAGGTATATAGATAGGTTATCAGTAAGACGTAAGAGGAAATGTGACTAAGATTGTTTTTAAATATCTTTGAAAACATTACCAGGGCAAATTTGATCCCCAGCCACCAGAGCTGCAACCTAAATATTAAATTTTTGATCACATCTATTGTCATTTCTTAAGGGCTCTATGTAGCAAATCCTTAAGAGAAAACATTTTGGAGATTAACTTTCAAATGCAGATAACTAATTAAGAGATTGAAGCAGTGCTTGGATATGCATGAGCCCTGAGGCAATAGAAACCACTGTCCTGGAAATACATGTGCCTTCTTGTTTTACTATTCTTAGCTGCATGGATAGTTACACAGCCTCAGCCACAGCTGCCCTTTGTTGTACAGATGGCTAACAAAAGCCTGGGATGCTTTCCATTGAGAGAATGACAGTAAATGAACTGAAGCTGTGCTGAAGTTCTGGTTCTTAGTGAGCAAGGGAAATGCACAGATGGTAAATTTTGCCTTTGCTATCTTAAGAGCTGTTTTTCCAAAATCAATTATTTAATTGTGCTTCTCCATTATTACTTTTTTTGTGAGTTCTCATATTTGAGAAGTGAAATATGAATTTAAGTAATAACCACAGCAAATCCTGTTAAATTATTTCAATTGCAGTTCCAGAAGTGGGTCAACCTGGATTTTGGATGTTTTGGCTTCTCAGTTAATTTGAAGTCTTGGGAATGAAGGAAATATGTGGATGTAATGTGATGGTAGGCCAGCTGAGATTTTAACCTGGCTCATTGTATTCTGCCCCGCTGGGGAAGCAGCCCTACACTTTCTTGGATTCTACACTTTAGGACAGAAATGCTTTAAAAATGATGCCATGTCTTGACACTGAAACTCTCTGAGACACAGCACAAGTGCACGAGGAAAACTTGAGCACTCCTGCACCTTTAATAGGCTAGGATCCTCTGCTATATTTACAGCTTTCTTTGTTACATCAAGTCCAAAATGCAGTGTATCTATAATTCTCCCTTCTGTAAGCAAGAGTATATATAGTACTTATAGTATGATTGTCCAGACTATCCATCCTACTTAGTCCCACCATGGCTTTGTTGTGAAATGCCATATTGATTTTGTTTTATTTCGCTGTGATTTGTACCATTCACTGTCTTTGATATCTGGTCTCTGCAGAGACCAGATTTTACTATTCATGAGCATTTGAATTATCAGCTGTGAGGTACATACATACTGTAGGAAGATGCACACTGTGGTGGGTGGGAGGATTTTTAACTGATTTTCCACTAGTTTGTGGCAGTACTGGATTCCTTTTTAACCTGTCTGATCTTTCATTGACTTCATACCATGGAGAAAACTTGCATCTCTTTTTGCTTTTATCATCACTTTTTAGATACATGATGATATATAAAATTACATCTTCCTGAAATATTTAGCACTCCTTTAGGGGCAAGAAATAAATATCATTTTCTGCTCTTTATAACATAGATGTAAAATTTGAAGCTCAAAGTCAATTTTGTATCAGAACATTTCTATGTCAGAAAATGGTGTTATGATAAATTGAAATATTTTGCAAGGACTTGTCAATTTCTCTAAAACTTGAGGAAGACTGCCAATAATGCTGCTTCTGAGGTTTTTTGTTTTATTTTCCTTTTGATTGCTAACTCTAGCCACCATCTCTCTTTGCCTGCCCTGAATATAGGACAATCCCGACTTACCATATCTGTACCTCTGGACTCTTCTGCTCCTTGGGATGCTCATATGACCAAATGGCTCATTAGTCTGCCTAATTACTCTGATCTTTAAGTGCTCCGAGCCAGGTCCGATCTCTTTGGTCAGTTTGACTGCATTGTTCTTAAAGTGATTCCAGTGAGGTTAGATGGGCTCATAAGTTTGCCAGTTGGTAGGACTTGTAGCCGTCTGTCTGCTCTGCAGCTTGTGAATAGGCTATTGCTTGGATTCTGGTTCATTCGAAGGCAGGGGAGCTGACTGACCCCAAAGAAGTGTACTGGCTTCTAAGAGTATGGGAAAAGAAATGTGTGAGGCTAGAGAGTAAAAATAAATTTGAGCAAAGATGTTTATACATACTCCTAATGTCTCTGCAGATGACAATAAACCTTGTTGGTACCTTTAGTACACCACCGGCCACAAAATAGGAAAAGGGAATTTCTGAACATGTGTAAGAATGCAACTGAAAAGTGCATCTAGATCTTCAAACAGAAAAGCTTTAGATTAAAAGCACCTAGAAATATGAATCGTGTTAATTTTTTTTTCCTTGAAGAAATGCAAAGCATAGCAATAATCTAAAATACGTTCCCTATACCAAGCTGAAAAGTATATTCCTAGGAATCAGTATATTTTAAAATTGTTTTTAAAACATTTTGACTGCCTGGTGATAATGAGTTGAAAGCTTCTAGAATCAGAAGAGGAAAGTTTTCTTCTCCAACCCAGCTTTACCTTCCAAAGTCAAGACCAAAGGACTGTTAAAGAGCTTATAAATGTGTCACCCTAATTGGCCTACAACTTTTAATATGCTGGAGTTGATGGGTGAATAAGAAATGCATCGGCTTTGAAAATAAGTCAGGAATAAAATAATTTCCTACAAGAAAATAGGAAGATTAAATTTACTTGCTGCAAGAAAATAAAAATTTGCTTATCAGTGGCTCCTAAATTTACTGGACTGGAGCTTTCTAACATCATGTTAAAGAATCAATACTACTGATCTAAGACCAGCGTAAATTAGAAAAGCTATATTGACTAAATTTGAGCCATGCTGATTTACACTACTTAAGAATCAGACCACAGAGCAGATGTTTAATAGAAAATGTGTAATATTTACTGCTGAATAAATAAGTGAAAATAATTAGATATGCACCTAAGTAATTTGTCCCTTGCTGTGTTTGTATGAACATCAGTGTTACCCAGTAATCCTGTAGAAAATCTTTAATTTGCAAACAGATGGCTAGTAGAAGACCTAGTTATTTTATCCAGTGTTTTTGTAAGTATTGGGTGAGAGCAAATGAAAAATCTCTGTGTGCTGGTTTTTTACTTTTTTTACTGGTAAAGCTGTTATCCCTTTCCTCTGAACTACAGGTACAGGTTACAAAGAGAAGATAAAACACTTCCCTGGCATGGAATTTTGTGCATTGCTGACGTGCATGTGGCACTGACCTTTGCCATAGCACTTGAAACATCACTGAGCCTGGAGACTAAAAGTTCTGCTTGTTCATTAAAGGGGAGACAATTTAGAAAAATCTTTAGGTCTAAGCCAAGGTGCATGATGAATGAAAGTTATTAGCTAGGAAAATCTATACAAACTGAGAGACTGCATTGGATGGGACTAGATGTGAGCACAAGGAGAGATCAGATATTAAATAAATATGATTATGTTATACAGCTTTATCAAAGATGCTACAGAAATGGGTGAACTAATAGTATCCCTCTCTGGAGGTACTCTTGTCTTAGACAGATTAACCTGTGTGGCTGGCAGGTGGTTTATCTACACAGGAAGGGGTAGACTTGATGTTCATATTTTTACAAGTTCCTTTCATTCTTCATGCCCCAGTGGCCTTTGATTTTAAGTTGTAGAGGTCTCCTCTAATGATAATTATTTTGCTTTAGACATATCAAATGCATTTGTTTGCTGCATAAGTGCATCTGACTTTGATCAGTTTATGTTCAAACTGTAGTATTACCTTAATGGAGACTTATCTTGTAGATCATATTTACTTAGACTCATATAAGAAAAAAAAATTCATGTCTGACTTGGATTGTATTAACACTGATTTGCAGAAATATTTGTTCAATTATTCCATTGTCATTATTCAAATGTGTAATCTAACATTTTGGCTTTATTTATAATGTATTCAGGTACTTCTTTTTCTATTTAAATAAAAGGAAGTTTGTACTTCTCTTCAAGTAAAACCACTTTTCAGATGATATTGCAGTTAACTGAAGCTTTAATTGCTGTAGATGAACATTATTACAATGTTTAAATTGGATTTTGAAAGAAAACCTGAAGCATTTTTTATATTATATTTTAAAAAAGTTCAAGGCAGTAGATTTAATTTGGGTAAAATAATTTGAAAGGATTCTAAGGCTTTACACACTTTATTAAAACTTTGAAGTAATGAATGAAAGGCAAAAAGTTAGGATTGTTACCAACTGTTTGAATGCTGTGCAGATATGCTATCATTAAATATACATCCAAAACACGTATTCTTGAAATATTCACAACTTCCATAACACACTTTTCCATAAAACTTCTCTAACCAGTACATACCCATGGAGTATTAAGTGTTTTAGTGAGAGGTCAAAGGAAAATTGAATTCTTATGCACATGGATTAGGTTTGTATATCTCAAATGGTTGCCAGGGATAGCAGTGAAATTGTGGAAGGAAAGAAACAACATATTCCTGGTAAATTACAAAAACTCAGATTCACGCTTTTAAAGCCTATTCTTAAAACTCTGTACTGTGGAACAGCTACAGTTTTGTTCATGTGTCACTATGTCTATTGGTTTAGGTCTTTGTCAATGTGCAACGGATGCCTAGTAAATGGAAAGTAGTTCTAAAGAAGAGGCAACAATGGCTGCTTGATCCAGTCCAGCAGTTACTTCTGTCTGGCCCAGGAACGCAGCAGGTCAAGCAGCTCATCTCTGTGACTAATAACCCAGCTACTGAATGATGTGGGGCTCCTATGGTCAATGCACATAAGGCTGGCACACAGAAGGATTTCCCGTAGTCTTCAACCAAGTTCAGTCTGGAATGTAGGTAAGAACTGCTCCTTCATGAGAGCCTGGATTATCTTTGAAGTTAGGAATTATGAGCTGGGTGTTGTGAACTACCAGATAAAGTGTGAATCTTTATTCACCAGAGTGGGCCTGAGTGATTTCATAACATCAGGATATCACCGCTAGCTCTTTTTGCATCTCTTTCGCTTGCTGAATCTGGCAACACCTTCTCTCCCTTTCTCCACACATGGTGTTTAAGTACTGCCAGCCAAAATCGATCATATTTTGTGTTGGCATACAATCTGCCAGCAGCCTGATTCAAACAGTCAGCCAAGCATGCTGTCTGAAGCATACGGGTGTCAAAATTTGGTTGGTAATCAAATGAAGATGCATCTGCTCATACCATTTTCCATACTTTTGTAGAGTTAGGAAAGTAAACTGTCTTGGAATTTTGACATATCTACTTCAGGTAGGAACACAAAATCTGAAATACAGAAGGCTTTTCTTTTTTTTAATGGGAAAAATAATAACCTCATTAATGTTCTTCCTATTCCTTTAACATGATAGCTGTTGTTGCTTCTGTTCTATAAGATGTAAATATTCACCATCAATAGTCAAACAGGATATGTAGACCTTATCTAAGCCTGACGTGACTTGCTGGAGTTCTTACATATGTATATTTCTTATTATAGATGCAAAATATATCAGACACATTAATTTTTCTGGTATTTATCATAGTAATTCCTAGAATGAAAGACATTTTAATGAATTTTTTTTCCAGTGTTGATATAGCTACATTTCTAATATACACACTGGTATACACTCTGATATACACACTTTTTGCCTACTTTGCTAGCAAAAATTGTAGATATTCACCTGATCTTAGGAACCAGCTCTTTTTTTATCAGCTCATTGATCAGCGATTGATAGAAAAACTGTAAAAAATACAGCTGTAAAAATATAACAGTTTGAGTAGTGTGGAATTTGATAATGGGAAGATAACAGTAAAATGCAAGTAAGCTTCAGAATAAATCTCTACTGTAGGAGTATAAGAAGGACCTTTTGATCAAAACAGTACAGCAAAGACTTTTCTGAAGATAAGTACTGGTCTCAAACTTTTTAGACACAACTGTACTTGGCAAATGTTATATTGAATGGAGCTGAAGAAGATACTATCCTGTGTTTAATATCTTTATTATTAGATGTTTATTTATTGTGGGGCATGACTTTTAGTTAAAGGGTTACAGTATGTTCATGAAATGTGTCTAAAAAAATTAGCATACTAAATAGATGGAGCAGTCTACAGCTCTGAAGTGAGCCTGAATGGAAAACATTTAGAATCACAAAATAAAAAATTGAGATCCCCTCATTTCCAGGATAATCCCTTGGATTAAATAGTCTAGGTTACATTTTTCCTTGCCATGATAAAACCACAGGAATGAAACCTATGCAAACCTTTCTATGAGAATCCTTACAGTGAGCTTCTGAAAGAAATACTCCCTCTGGAGGAAATCTAGTATGATGGGGAAGTAATACATGACTGAAATCTTCATGAATACCTGTATAAACAGATTATTTTTACCTCTTCTTTGTTCCTTGCCTATTGCCCCACTTTCTCATTGTCTCTGGTTTGAGCCTTTTGTCCTGCTACGTTATGTAAGGGTGGGTGGAGGCAGGCTGTTGTCCATTTCCTTGGGAATGACCTGCTGGTCAAGATAGCTCCCATTGCAGAATGGTTACTTCCCATACTCACTGAACTTGATACAGAATGGATTTCTTGTGGCTTCAACAATTTGTTTGTTGTGCTGTTTTTTTAGTAATATCACCCAATTTACTCTAATTTTCTGCCCTTTGTTGTTCACCATGGAGGTTATCAGAGAGAAATCTAAGACATTTTGTTTGTTAGTTTTCAGAACTGTAATTTGTTTCTCTGCCAGCTGCTGAAAATGGAAACTGTAATACAAAAGAGGTTAAAATTTGTCACAAATAAGCATTTAACTTAGCTTTAATGAGCTAGTTACTGTATATTAATTAAATCTAAATAGCTCATTGAAAGATTCTTTCTGTGATTTTTCCTTGCCATCTGGTTAGCTTGTTTTAAATGACAGAAGCAATAAATGCTTAATTATGTTCTTATTAATATATTTTTTGTTCTGAATCTTCTGAGTTTTGTAATGGTCATTTCTCAAGGTATAATGAAAGAATGGAGATTTTATTATCTAAGAGTAATTACTTACATTAACAGTTTTGCTACTTAGTTCTGCTGTATCTGCTGTAACCTGCCTTTGGAATAGTGTCATGCAAACAAGATAAAAATGTTAGCATTTTGCTTGTGTCATGACTGACTTAGAATGAAAATGAGACCTAGTGAGTATCTCCTGAAGCAGATTGTACATGTCTTTCTCCTGCTGTTTCTGTTCAGTAAAACAAAGTCTTCCTTGTAAGGTTGCAGCCTGTGAATTTCTTGAATTTCCCTGTCTCATCAAGCTTTACAGTAGTGGCATACTGAATAGCATAGTCCTCCAGCAGTGTATGCTAACTTGCTGTTTCAGTCATTGCTGCTCCTAGTGGTCTTGCTGTAATTCACTGTTATCACCTCCCTAAACAAAAGGAAATATTTGTTTTTCTTAATTAGTTGATACAATGTGCAGCTGGAGTTGTCAGGTTATTTAGAACAATGTTCTCAATGATTTGTTTCATGCTCTATGAATAGAAAGAAGGAGAAGGAAAGTTTTCCTGTATTGGTTGAGAAAGAAGTCTTCATGAAGGCATGTTGCTGCTTTTGTCACAGCAGTGACAAAAAGTGAACTGATTGCCATTAGATACGAGTACTGTCATTTCCACAAAATCATCTTTTCAGTTTGCATTTAAACACTAATAGCCACATCAGCTCTCGCTCAGTGACATGCTGAGTGACTGAAAGTAAATGACTGCCAGCTGTACCTGGCCATTATCCCTCCTTCAGGGCCACCTTAGTCTGCAGCCATGGATGTCATGCTCAAGTATCCACTGGCTTTACAGGGAAAAAGCTGCAAATAACAAAAAATAAGCCTTGTCCCTAGAGGTCATTTTATTCCCTGCTCAAGCCATGAGGATGCCACGAGCAGTGCTCAGAGTTGAAGCATTTTCTGCTGTTTACTGTGCCCAAATGGGAGTTCAGAGCAGCTTTCTAACAACTGCCACTCTTCATTAGTGAAGAGATAACAGTGTCACGCCAGCTAAAGGACTTTGCCTTTTATACTGCTCAGAAAGTAATGTAGGAGAATAAAATAAAGCACACAAAGGAGACAAGGCCAAAAGAACATCTTCAGACTACAGAATGAGGGGTGGTCAAAGAGTAGGGCTTTCCTCTTGTGAGAAGTGCTAGGATGTTAAGTTTGATTCACAGTAGATCTACATCACTTTATGGTTTCCTGCGCTGCTTATAAGGCTAACTCAGATGTGAGGAGTTATAGATTCAATATCATTTATTAAAAATTGAGACTATGCAAAAGTCCATAGGCAACTCCATACTATGACCAGACACTTTAGCAGCCGAGAAGAAACCAGGGAAGAGCAGGCAGAAGACAATGAAAGTCCTCAAAGCCTACCATCATTTAGCAACTGCCTAATTACATAATTACAGATTAAACAGCAGCCAGTATGATCGTCTTGTAAAATCTCCATGTAGCTGAGGCCCTGCTTTAACATATTTGTGCTTTCACAAATCCATTTGAATACACTTTGCTTTTTATTTTGTTGCATCCAGTATAGATCCATTTTGGTATGAGCAGAAGATTTTAATACCATTTTCTTAATATACAATTTGAATAATTGGGAGATAATGCCAGTTTCATAAGCTATAGTTTGAATATCATTACAAGGAAATAACAGTGTTAAAATTGCATTAACTGCAAAGGTGCCAAAGCACAAAATGCAGGAACTAACTTTGTAATTAAAAATATATAAGGTAAATAACTAAACCCATTGCTATTTTTTTTATTCCATTTCTTCTCTTTTGTCTTCTTGAGCATTGTTTCTTTTCTGCTTATGTTTCAGCCTTGTGATCCTTATTTTGAGAGTGCTAATGGCCGCAGAACTCTACTACTGCAGTTAAAGTAGCAAACCATCTATCAAATAATCTTATTCTACTCTCACACCCTAAGATTCATTCTTTTGCCTTACCTGCTATTTTCATCATGTTAGGAAGGGAAGAGAAACAACCAGAGCTATCACTTTGTTTGCACCGGTTCCCTCTACTCTGCCTGTTAGGAAAGGTTTCTAAATTTTCACCAATAAATCAGACTTTGCTTTTGCATTAGTTGTACAGCTGTCACTTATGCTATAACTGCAAAGACCGCAGAATGATGAGAAAATATTGCAAAGGTATTTTTCACATGACAGGAAAAATGTATGTTTTACTTCAAGTCGAGTTAAGTAAACAGTGACCATAGAGTAGGTGAGGTCGAGTTAAAGAGAAAGCATGGACAGAAGGAAATCTGTGTGACTCTTAAGAAGGAACAACTTCCTGGGGTTTCACCTATGGCATGCATTAGTTACTAAACTAGCCGACTGACCTCTTATGTTCTCTCAATCTGTTGGTGAATTTTGGGATTGTGCACATGTGTAGTCAGGGAAAAAGGTTAGGAGGTGCTCCCATGGAAACTGGCTGAAGGGATAAGGCTCTGAGGACTGTTTGGTCCAAAACAAAGTGATCTCTTTGTTGATTTTAAATAACATTAGCTTTTGGCCTGATTCATCAACATCCAAGTCATGATTGCTTACAGTGCAGTGTTCCTGCATGTGTATTTTTCTCAGCTTAATAGGACTGTATTTGGGAATAGGAACTAGTATTTTAGGCCACAGCACAGAAAAATCTGTTTCTCTCCCTCTCCTTTTTTCTTTTTTTCTTTCTCTCTCTCTCTCTTCTCTCTTTCATTTTATTTTCCTTTCTGTTTCAATTGCTGCTGGTTCCTATTAAACTACATCTCAAAAGCCTACATTTTCCCACAGCAACTGCTACCCATGGAGAGCATGGAGAGCTCAGAGCAGCAAAACTGATGGTGTTTGTTTCCTGTGTAACACCCTAAGGGACGAAAGTGCTGGTATACCTCCTGTCTTCCTAGGAAATAATTTTTCCTGCAGCACAAAGGAGTTTTGCTAGAGAAGTAAGTATAATTTGTAGCCCACTGAGTCATCTTCAGTTTTGTCCTACATATGGAGATACATCTGCCATTGCACCGTTTTTTGAAAACAAGAGTTAGGTAAGATAAGTGGCTAGTTCTTAGAAGAAGTCTGTGGATATGTAGCATACTTCTCAATGCCAGGGCTAGAAAGAGTATAAGAAGGAGAATGAGTACCAGGAAACAAAATGGTTCTTGCAGTCAAGCTCCCATTATTACTTTACAAACATTTCATTGGCAGTCCTGTAAATTCAGAAATTTTGAATGGTCAGAAGAGAGGCCTTAATATGAGGAATTTAAGTGATGACATTGTCTCCAGAACATTAATGATTCAATAGCTCACCTGCTGCAGTCAGTAATTTCTGTTGACAAGAGAAAACCTAATCTTGCAATAATTGGTTGTTTATTCTGTGTGTAAGCACTGCCTGCAAGAGACCCTTCTTGTGATAGTAACTGACCCACGGACAGTTAAATTGGAATGGGCTGAAGAAATTTAACTGTTTATAAAAACTGACATGTCCAAATGAAGCAAACACCTTCATGGGAGAAGCCTAAGACTTTAATGGAAAGGGTCCTGTGTGAGCAGATTACTTGTTGTAGGCTGTGTTTTTTACTCCCTATAGCTTGTAGGTGGCTGCAGTCTTGAAGCTGTGGGCTGATAGTTGATCTCAACTTCTTAATTTTCTCTTGGTTATAGTCAATACACAGACACTGTAGTCACTTCAGTAGGCTCACAAAATATACTGGGCACCTTTGGTATGCTATAGAATGGCCAGATTCATTATTCAGATAAGCCTGTGGTGGAAATGTACCAGAGCATCTCAAGGAGTAAGAATCATGAGAAATTAAGGCTAAATGCTCTAAAGGCAACATTAGAGAGCTGGACTCAGAAGGAAGAAAGTGATATGGGTAAAAAAAAACAACTTGAAGTCTAAAGGATAAGTAGAGACATGAAATTTAATTGCACATTATCAATTTGTAATGGCAGCGAGCTTTAGCTGAGATACGAAGCATCCTGTAAAGGAATAGTAAGAAAATTAGGTTAGCATTTAGTGACTTTTAGCATTCATGGTTAATAATTTAATTTTTTACCATTGTTGTCAACCTCACTGCAACACTGAACTACTCCTGGCATCAGTATTAAGGGAAAAAAACACTTCCAGTGGACCTTCCTAACTGGAGAGCCTTAATTGTAGTTAACTTAAAAATCCATTTAAACACTCTGCTAGAATCCTTAGTTCTACTTTAAGCTGGTCTGTGTACTCTTCAATGCCACATGCCAAAGGCGTTTTCACTTATTTAGGTGATAATATGCCTATCTTGACATAAATGCTCTCTCACACAGTGAATCACTCAGCACCTGGATGTTTTTTTCTAGATTACTGTCAAGTCTGCTAGTATAAAGGGGCAACAGGTTATTTCTAACATCTGGCATGCTTTGGCAATAAATAAATTGTCCTGTTTTATTTACATATTTTCATTTTTGTCTTCCCTTTAACTGACTCAAACATGATGAATTTTATTTAAAGTCTCTAGAGGTACTAATATCAAATAAAAAAGAGTGTGCTGCTATAAAGATAGAAAAGCTATAAGACAATACCTTGAAATGTGCTTTATTTTCCTGAGCATATGAGAGTCAGAATTGAATATAACAAGGTGGGGAGAGAGAGAGAGAGAGAGAGGGAGGCATTGCTCTTCCCACATATAAAGCTACAAACACATCTATTGCTCCACATATGAAAATGCAATTGTGAAAAAAACAACAAGGTTTTGATGTACCACAGTATTCTCCTGGAGAAGCTGACAGCCCATGCTTGGACAGGTACACTCTTCAGAGAGTAAAAAACTGGGCTCACTTCCACCTCACTACAGCCTCCTTTGCTAATTGTAGAGGGGCAATAACGTCACCCCTGAGCCTCCTCTTCTCCAGATTGAACAATCCCAGTTCCCTCATCTGCTCCTCATAAGACTTTTGCTCCAGACCCCTCACAAGCTTGGTTGCCCTTCTCTGGACACGCTCCAGGGCCTCAGTGTCTTTCCTGCAGTAACAGTCCAGACAGAATAGACAGTCTTTGTTTCCATCTGAATCATGTGGGGGATTATTCTGCTCCTCATCTCAGACTTCCAGGTCAGGGGGTAGAGTTCCCCAAGGATAGTTGGTCTGACTATTAAAGATAGGTGTAAAGAAGGCATTGAGGACCTCAACCTTTTTCTTATCCTCAGTGGTCCTTTTCCCCAGCACATCCAGTAAAGGATGGAGATTCTCCTTAGCCCTCCTCTGACTATTAATACATTTTAATACATTTGTAAAAAAATGTTTTGTTCTCTTTTACTACAGTGGCCAGGTTATGTTCAAGCTTGGCTTTTGCCTTCCTAATTTTCTCCTAGCATATCCTATCTTTTCTGAGTTGCCCATCCCTTCTTCCACAGGAGACAGACTCTGTTTATTTCTTGAAGTCTCAGTAAAAGTTTCCTGTTCATCCATGCCAACCTTCTTCCCTTCTAGCTCATCCTACAGCACTCAGGAACAGCCTGCTCCTATGCCTTTAAGATTTCCTTCATGAGGAGTGTCTGTGAACCCCTTTACCTTCCTGTAAAGAACTCTCCAGATACCCTCCTTACCAGTGTTCTGAACAGATCAAAGCCTGCCCTCTGGAAGTCCAAGGTAGCAGATTTGCTGACTTCCCTACTGGTTTCACCAAGAATAGAGAATTCTCATTTTGTATGGTTTTGTCCAAGACACTGCTAATTTGCCATGTGTAGCTATTCCTAAAACATTAAAATTAAGGCAATGAGTTCTGCCCACAAATCCGCCTAAATCATTCTATTCCAGAACAAGATCACTTGGAGTTGGATTCAGCCCTTGAAAGATTGTACGTATTCCTTTCTGTGTTTGAAAGTAAAACTGTAACCATAGCAGTCACAAAGATGGCAATAAGAACAGTTGCTGTTTGCTTCTTAATACTAGAAATTGCATATGGATTGTTTGCAATTAAAAACTGTCCAAAACTTTGCAAATAGTGTTACAAATCCTGGCACAGAAAAACAGCCAGTTACATGCCAGGCACTTGAAGACACTATTGTATATGAAGATGCAATCAATAAGCAAACACATGACTAAGGTGTAGAGATGGGGATGGCCAAGGTGGACTGGGCAGGGAAGGAGTAATACAGTTCAGCTGATTTTGGAAAGCTCTATAGGCAAACGTGTGCAATGCTGTCCCTCTTGAGATTGCCCTTTGCAGCCCCTGTCAGGCAGGCTCTCTCTGAGCCTCTTGAATTATGGACAAAAATATTTTGTCTGCTCTCCCGCTCCCTGTTAAACCTAATACATATCAGTAAGATGTGGGCTGGATACTGCACCTTTTTCTTTTTTCAGCTCAACTACTGTGAGCTGACTGCCTCAGCTCTTTCTTCTCCCAGGGCACAGAGCAGCCCTGACAACTTCCCACAAAGACGTTTTTTTTCAGATGGTGTGTGATCATCTTCTCAAAAGACTGAAAGCAGAGAGCAGTAATGGTTAATGGGATAGCTGGAGCTGAAGCTAGGAGCTGGAGATTGCTGAGTCAAGGAAGATGAAACGGGCAGGGATGAAACAGACCCCAGACCAGTGGCTGTACTCTTTGCTGTGCTGAATATGTGGAGCCACGGAGCCGTTTTTAGCTCCCTGTGCTGGAAGCCAGATCAGCATCCGGAATAATTAAAGTATCCTGGGGACCAGAAATTGCAGCACCTAGAACTGGGGCCTTTGTATGCACACCAGCCAGGTATGTGTTGTCTGAACACTGCTGAAGCTCTTCTCCTAGCAATTGCCTTACCCCAGAGCTGAAGAGATGTGCTGTGTAAGAACCAGGTAGTCATGCTTTAGACTGCTCATATACTCCGTTGGAGTTTCCAGTAGGGATACACAATTAAGCAGCTCAGGGACTGAGAAAGTTGTGGTCCAGATGTCTGTCCTTGTTTGCTGCAGGAGAACAGGAGCAGGATTAGCAGAGGAGAAATGTGAAATGCACCACATCCAAAGGAGAGGCTGTCAAACATCTACTTGCACTGCAAGTAAGGAAAATAAAAGGAGAGGAAACTTTTAGAAGCAAAAACATTTGATATTCAAAGAACAGAATGCTAAACAGGTACCTCTGCACTTTTCATTTAGCCTTAATGACAACTAGGAAAGGCTGACAAGCTTCCTTCTTCAACTTACTGAAGCATAAAGCTAGTATGTGGGAGTATTAGCTCTGGTAAGCATTGTGTGCTGTTTCATTTGTGAGTGAAAGAGGCTGTCTGCATTTCAAGGAATCACACTGAAACCTATACTCAATTTATGGCAGAATAATAAGGCGATCTATTGTACTGCTTTTGGAAGTGGAAAATGAGCTCTGCTCTAGGTGTATAATTTGATATTGCTGAATCAACAGCAGTATCAATAACATACAGACGTTCACATGCGCTTGTGCCTCGCGTGTGAGATAGTTTTTTGCTTATGTGTGTACACATGTATATACCTGTAATGTGAGGGGCAGAATTCAGCTTTTGGTACCAAGTCCTTTAGCTGTGCAGTTCTCAGGACTCTTGAGCAGAGGTTCCCAGCCCCACATCTAAGGTTGTGGTTAGAGACTTATTTCGAAAGCTGGAGGAAAATTTCATCCACATGAATTTCAGATATGGAGAACTCTAGGAACCACTTTTTTTTTTCATGGAAATGAAGTAAACAGAAGGTGTCCAAGTAGCTACAACTATAAACAGCTCAAAGTTGTAATGTCTATTTACGCAGTCCTGTAAGCTTACACTCTAGACATTTCCCTCTGGAAATTAGGGAATGTCATCTGTCAGGCTATGGTGCTTACAAAGCAGTCAGTCCACATGAAGCAGAAAACTGCAGGAATATTTTTGCTGTAATGAATCAAGGGAAGGAATGGGAGAAGATTGTCTTTTAAACAATAAGAAATGAAACAAGAATTCTGTACAAATGGAAGAAAATATTTATCCGAGATGCAGAAAAAAGTTATGTACTTGGCAACACTTTAATGTTTTTATTCTTTAAATACATCCACCTGTATGTGGAAGTTTAACTGAAGGCTCTGCTTAGCGTGTAGAAAGTGCTACATGACTTTGCTCAGATCCAGTTGTATTATTACTGTGCCTACACAGTAAGCACGTTTTCAGGCTATGCACTGTTCTGTGTAGAAAATAAAAAGAGGGACAAATGAAGCAATAGCAAATGAATGAATATCAAATGTAAAAAATGTGAGAAAGTAACGTTCACATCTTCTTTGTGACGTAAGGCAATGGCCCCACCTGATGTAATGGGATAGAAAGTGTCTTCTTAAATTTAAAGGGTTAGAATAGAGAACAGGAAAAATCAAATGACTTGCCATATAACTAGCATATTTCTCTGCCTAGATTTCTGCAGATACTTAGCACTATCTTAAGGAGTCAATAAAGCTTATCCTGAGAAAGAAAATAATTCTGGGAAGAAGGAGAAAAAATCCTCTTAAATATTTGATAAATCAGCTGTACAAAATATTGAGAACCAGAAATCTCCAAGCCAACATTCAGAAGTCCAAATAAATTAATTTTTCTGGTTTGCACCAAACTACAATTCCATCCTAATGTTCCACAATTTCTGCTGTTTCAGAAGGGTCAAACACTTTTTAGTAAACTGTCTTTTCTCATTACACATAAAGGTTATATAAGAAAAGCATGGCCAGCAGACTAAGATAAGTTACTGTATGTGTTTCCCTGGTACTATTAAGACTGAGCTGGAAAACTTCAATTTTGGACTACCAATTACAAAAGGACATTGAGAGAAGTGGGACAGGTTTCAGCCAGTAGTCCAGAGAAAACAGGATGCTAATTACCTGTGAGGGAAGACAAAGAAACTAGATTTGTTTACTCTCTGAATCACAAAGATGGCAACGTTTTCTCAATGGTAGTAGATGATACAACAACAAGCAATAGCAACAGGCTACCAGTTTTGAACTTTAAACTGAGACATAGGAGAAAAAATTTCACTTGTAGAAGAATTTTTATCCTCAGAAGGCTGCAAAATTCAGCTCAACCCAGCATTGACTGACCTGATTTATTATTGGCAATAGCACTGTCACCTGTAGGCTATATCTGTAATGGAGGAATGAGAATCCCTCCTACATGGGTTCTGCTGTAAACTGTTCTGCACTGTGAACACCTGAGGTTGGCCTTTTGTGCCACATACCTTCATGTAGCTACAGTCAATTTCCATCATAGATTCATTATAGTGTGTAAGACTATTAAAGCTATAAGGGAACTGAATATCTGATTTAAGCTCTCAAAGCCAACAATTAGTGGAAAATTCTGTCAAAGTATATGCTGATTTCACTTTGCCAAACAACTTGCTTATTCATATGTAGAATATACTAAGCATAATATTGTTAATCATTTTTTTAATTATTATTTTAAAGAGCCAAATTTTAACACAAAGACATTTCCCTAGAATTCAGCAAAACAAAGGGAGGTAACCAATGAGAAATCACTAATTCTGTTTCTGTGATATTTAATGTTGAACATATCTTGCTTGACTCTCACTGACAACGATAAACTTTATGAACATTGCAAAAGTGATTTATTTTAAATTCAGTTCTATGCTATCATGCTACATGGTGAGAATTGTTTGTAATTGTTTGCAAGCAGTCTGAGATGCTGAATTTGCAATGGCCGTTTACTTATTATTCACATTATTATGTATTACTTACATCTATTATATAGATTCACTGGGACCTAATTAAAACTCTATTTGATTAGAAAGCAAGAAACTGAATTGAAGTTTGTAGGATTTTGGTGGATAGAGTCCAATGTATTTAAATAGCTACCTTAGAGATTTCAATGAGATATTAATTTTGTAAGAAAATTAACTTCAAGAAATAATTAACATAATCATTTTTTGGAAAAATGTAATCAGAATTGTAATCATTAAATTATTCAATACAAAATACTCAGAGATTGATGATGGGAATTCAATTGCTTGTGTTCTGCATTTCTGAGAGCTGATATTGAAAATGATAAAGGATATGAAGGAACTCCTGCTGCTGGTTATTGTGTTTTGCCCCTTTTGTTCTATGTCTAGAGACACTTCACTGACATTGTCTTGTTAAATAGCAGGAGACCTAAAAATGGCCTACAGTTAGTCATTAAGGTTGTATTTTTTATCCTGCAGTCATCCTGTATCTTTGTATTTTTTTGACATGGAATGGACGTCTTCTGTTGGAGGAATTGCAGCAGTAGTGAATTGTTGGATCTATCCCCTCCGCTTTGCTCATAACAGCGACAGGAGTGTGAGGAATATATGGTAGTGCTGCAATTGCAGCTGCTCCTGTGCCATCTCACATTCCTCTAATATAAAAAGAAATTAGTCAAAGCAAAGGAGGGCCTCAGACTATCTGCTTTTGATTAATAAGTCTCTGGCTCTTGTGATAGCTTTTTAGAGGCTCTGACGGTTGCTCTATGTTATAATTTTATTTTTAAACCTTGACATGCAGAGTCACTGTACAACTATGTCAGCTTTCTTATCCAGATGCACTTCCTGAGTTGAATATGGACTGTGGAGGAAGATAAACAGAAAGAAAAGCAGAATGGCAAGGCATTAGCTTTCTGTGAGTCACTTCCCAATAACCATGCTGGGGAGGTGTTAAGAGGAAGAGGAAGCTAAGAGGCTGATTAATGGTAGCCTGCACCTGTCTGAATCACAAGGATGACAAAACCAAACTTTTCTCAGTGGCAGCAGGTGATACAACAGGCATCAACTTTCCTTGTGACTCTTTAGATCTAGAACATTTTTATCAGTGTAGAAATGCCTAAATACAGAGGTTTCCCATTTTGTGTATTTTGTAAACAAGAATAAAATGAACAAATAACACAAATATACAAAGCAAGATGTAATTAAGTGAATCACAACACACAAGTAAGCTAATTAGCAAATTGCTTAGGCAAACCTGATTAAACTAATGCTGCTTAGTATGTTCAGTACTGTAAGCTGGAAAGAGTTCATATTTATTTATTGGACTATTAAATCCACCATTAACTTAACTTTGCTCATAATGATACTATCAGATTTTTTTGTAGTCTGGCAGGTATTAGGTATGTATGTAGGCAGTGCCTATGTGAACTGAGTCAGTGTTAAAATTACATTGTTGATGTTGTTCAGTACAGAGGGCTCACCCTCTAAGTTGTCAAAGAGTAGTGTTTCATGCCTCAGCACAGCATACAGATAGATACTATATAACTCAAGATGACAAAGTTTCCCATACCTAACAGGCAAAGAGGAATATGCTAACAAATAGCAGTTTCTATAGTCTCAACTGTAGAATACTTTCTGGCCGTAAGACTTTTCCCCATGTGAGTTTTTAGACAAAGGAATTGTGATAGGGACTGTTTCTGAGGAGTGAATGAATGAATTCCCAATGTTGTGCTAGAATTTAGGGTGAAATAATTTTTTAAAAAATATTGTGGCATGGTGAATGTGAAAGGCTATTGGCTGCTTCACTTATGGCCATACAGTGCCGTGTTTTGGCCAGTGCAGAAAGCCTTTGGTCATGTAAGCCAAAGGAATGGGCAAAATCATTCATTTGAAACTGACATAGGAGAAAAAGATTATTTCTTGTTAAATGAACTATGGAAGAAAATAAAGAATTTGACGGTAAAAACTAGAACATTCAGATATCATTAACCGTTGGAAACTTTTAGATTCTCTAATACCACTGCACTCTTCAGAGCTTATTCTGTTCATGAGTTTTTCTTGCTCTTATTTTCTTTAGTGAGTATAGTTCAGAGCTGTATTTCATCTTCTGTCTGCACAGGGACCAAAGGAGTGCCAAGATGTACTGTCTCTCCTCTCTAGAATGGAGGGTGTAATGCCTCTGGAAGGAGTATCCAATCTAAGTGACAGCACAGAATAAATGTAGGATACATCTGTCTGCAACTCCCATCACTCAGCATGGCAACAGGTCTAATAAGAAATATTTCAATGGGAAAAGAAGTTATACTGAAAGCAGATATTTTTAATGGCGCATTTCAGATATCTGGTAGACAATTTTCTGTTGGTAACTACCTGACTTTAATTGAGGTAAAACTTATTTGAGGGAATAGTCTAGAAAAATGCTATGGTGCAGATATGAGGTAAATTAACCTGTTCTGGTTGAAATACCACAGAAGCACACTGCTGTGCTAAACTATAGCCACCTCTGTGATTGCAGTGTACGCATATGCTGAACCTATTATTATTCAGAAAATGATGTAACCCTACATAGTTTTTAAGAGATTTATATTGAAGCATAAAATTTCTGTTAGATGCTCATTCAGTGTTTTAGGGGTCTATAAAGCAAATCAGTATTAGTAATATAAATTATGAAATGACATAGTGGTTTTCTTAGTCTGTCTCCAAAAAAGGATAGTTATCCAGGAGTGAGGCAGGAAATTCAAAGTTGCTGGAAGAATATGTCACATAGAATCTCTAATAACCAGATGCAGTAACTATCCGCCAGTCTCTTTCAGATGTGTCCTGTGGGATTTTTCTACATTTGTATATTACTACTTGACAGGGAATATGGTTCTTAAATCTAAACAGATTAAACTAAAAATACTTGTTTCTATTTCAGTTTACATTTGGTAGGAAATTGCCCGCTCTCTGCTTCTGAATCTTGGTACTTAAGGACATTTTTTTACTATTTTAATCTTTTTATTTACTCCTGCACCCATTCTGGTAACTATGGCACCAATATGTATTACTAACTAGAGGATTTATGAGTTATTCTATCATCCTTTTCTGAATGCATTGGGCCATTAGCAATAAAAGCTGCATAGGTTTTCCCAAGTTGTTATTACTGAACAGAGCATTCAGAGAAGGACTGCACAGGTAGTAATTAAATTTGCAATGGAGATTATAGAATTATAGAATATCCTAAGTTGGAAAGGAACCACAAGGATCACCGAGTCCAATCCCTGGCTTCACACAGGACCAGCCCAAATTCAAATCTGTTGTCTGAGAATGTTCACGTGTTTCTTGAACTCTGACAGCTTGGGACAATGACCACTTCCCTGGGCAGCCTCTTCCATGCTCACCATACTATGGTGCAGAACCTGTCCCTAATCCCTAACTTGACTTGCACTGACACAGCTCCATGCTGTTCCCTTGGGTTCTGTCACTGTCACAGAGAACAGAGCTCAGCACTGCCCCTCAGCTCCCTGTGAGGAATGGTGGACTGCCATGTTGCTTCCCCTCAACTCCTCTGCTCTGGGCTGAACGCACCAAGGGACCTCAGCTGCTCCTCATACACATTGCCCTCAAGACCTGGTTTCATGTACTGGATTGCATTGATAATAGAAGCGGAGTCTATTAATTTTAATTTATCTATAGAAACACTGAAAGTTTAGCCTTTATAACACATTAAAAAAAAAAAAAAAAAAAAAAAAAACAAACAAACAAAAAAAAACCAGGGCTGTTTTATTACTGGCTGTTAATTCAGCCTCTCATGAAAAATTCCTGCCAGAACAGCAATTGGTTGAATATGTAGAGTATTGCTGTGTGTTCCTAAAATGTGCAGTAGATCTCTGGGGTCAGTAGTTAATTGTTTTGATTGTCAATTTTCATATGTTACATAAATTTAAATTGAATTACAAGAAATGTAGGACAGAACTAGTTTAATTAGTTTTTTCATTGAAAAATAATAGTGGACTCATAAAACCCATAGCGCTGACTTTATGGTGACTAGGTAGAATTTCACTGCCTGTGGGCTTGTTGTCATACATTTAGTTCTTCAGTGATACTTTTATCAAGTCCTGCCAAATATTTTTCTCTTATCATGTCTCCATGTATCTTCATAAAAAGTAGTGTTCAACTTTGCCTTGTGATTGGAGATCATGGAATGCAAGATTGCACGGACTATTTCTTCTAGACAAGATATTAAGCAGAACTGGCATCCTTACTGCAGTATTTGTGATATTAGCTGATAATTTAGAAAGGGAAGAAGTACAAATGTAGCCGTAAATTTATCTTCTGCAGATGGTACATTTATTTCTCATGGGACCCACTGAACATCTGTGAAATGTCACTATTTTTTGAAATTTGATGCAATTTTGTCATTGTCCTGTAGTTCTAAGACTGTAATGTTAAAGTAATAATAGTAATTTAGATAAAAATGTAGTAAAAGCTTATTTATTTTCTCTCAGGACCTCTTATTATGTCCTGCAAAATCTAAGTCTTTTTCTGGACTTTTCTAAGGGACTTTTTCTGGAGGGAATTTTATCAAGTTGGGTACTTTGAGCAATTACAGCTTCTATCTTCCTCTGAAGGATGGATATTACTTTTGTCATTTTCTTTTGCTCGTAGCCCAACATTACTTACTCATCAAGACTAAAATTTACTCCACCTCATATACTTTTTTAGGAAGGCATCATACAGCTTCCTTAATCTCCTATCTCTAGGAGAATCTTCTAGGTCTTCAGAGCATTATGGCTTTAGAAAATAATTTATTGCTATCCATTTCAATCTTTTTGAAAGGACTTAGATCCTCATTGGATGAAGATGTTCAAATTTCTATTTTTGTGTAGAGAACATATGCAATTCTCTTTTGACGCTAGGACACTTATTAATTTGACATGATTAGCCAAAAATCATCAGTGCAGTTCATTACAGAACCCAACTTTGCTTCTGAATCATTGGGGATTTCTCTGTGAGCTCTAGGAACTGGGTAAGATATAAGCATTTAAATAAGTGTCTCTGATTTTACATGGGGAAAAAACCTTAGTTGGAATTTGACCTAACGTAATAAGTCTCATTGGTAAAAGATTATTTTTACTTATCAAAGATGCTATTTGTTTTGTGGTTAAAGGATAAAGTAATATGTTTGAAGATTGTAAAATTCATTGTTATTCCGGTACACTGATAATAGCTCAGCTGAGATAATATGTTTGACTAGCCCTTAACTTGCAGAAAAAGTTTTTATTTGTTTCTATCTAGATAAGCTCTGAACTAGAATTTAAAGAAACTTCTATTTATCATTACACTGTACTGGTTGATGTTATTGCAGAATGAAACTTAAAACAGGTAGATTTTAAGAGCTCTCTTTGCACAAAATATTCTTCAAGGAAAACTATGGAACTCAGAAAGATATAGTTCTTGGGAAAATATGGTATAAAAATTTGTAGGACTGTTGCAATGGACACACTTGTACCATTTCTAAATTTTCTATTAGAAGTCTGGTATCCAGTGAGCTTACAGTACCTTTGCAAGGAAATGCAGGCAAAGAAACTGCAACAGAGATTGTATAAAAACTGAATTTTATCATCTTTTTTTAAAAACCATTAAAAATATATTTCCACTCTTTTTTATAGAACAACAATAATATCAGGAGTAGAGATGGAATATTTGGAAGCTGTAAGTTTGGGCACCTGTAAGGTAGACTCATCTCCACTTGCTCTTGAATATTTATATTCCTTCTGTGAAAGATGCCTAGAAAAGACAACTCTCTTTATTGCAGCAGATGTGTGAATTGCCCTTTCCTGCAGGAAGCCTGTTAAAATAAAGTCAGATTGGTTATTTCCAGTGCAAACTTTTCTATCTGAAATGGTGAATCTTCAAAACTAACATAGCAAAATCCCATTTTAAACACTACATAGGATGCAGTCATTATAAAATAAATAAATAAATTTAAATCTATCAGTGTATTACATTATACCAATCATCACTTACCAGGTGTATTTGTTGCTAGAACATTTAAAATGTTAATTACAGTAGTAATATTTGTTTCACACTTAGCAGTTAGAATCCTAAATCAGTTACAAAATCGTAGAGCAGTAGAAACTCCTAAATCAGTGGCAAATGATGAAGCCTTCATGTAGACTTTGTCTTTTAAATCCTTGTAGACATAAAAACGGAAGTGTACATATTCAATATGAAAAGCAAAATCCAATATGATTGCAGTTGTGAAAGAGTCTTTTGCAAAGAACAATATTAGTCGTAATCCAGAGATGACTGCTTTTCTGATTTTTTGACATTTTGAAGTTCTAATTTCTCATTCTAAACTTGAACAAACCATTTATCAGTATCTGTTCCCTAACCATGTGCATTTAGCATTTGAGTCTATGCAGACAGAGCTGATATTCTACATTTCCATTTCCAGGCACCAGATATCCATACTGTGGAGATCTTAGAAGAGATTTGGTGCCAGAACCTAAATTTTCCCCTCATCCATACCATATGAGGAACTATAATTCCCTGTTCTTCCCACTTTCAGCCTTGGAGAGTCTTTTGCAATCCACAGAACATCTCCCATTCCACTCATCTCTTTCTCTTGTATAGCTCCTCATATATCCACAGAAGAGGCAATTAAATTCCTGCTTTCTCCTCTTTACTCACTCTAGCCACGTTGGCCTGCCCATTCCAAACATCCTACCTGTATGCCCTCCATTATCCTAATCCTTAGTCCCAGATCTGATTCTCTAGTTCTCGCTGCTTCTCAATCTTCATCTTTTCAACCCACCACAGATCTTTGCTCTGAGTTTCCTTGGTGACCAGAAACTTTAGCTCATGTCCAGGTTTCTCAGTCATATCAGATCCTCAGTTCCTGCCATGCAGTGTGAATTCATCTCCTCCGTTGAGCAAACTTCAGTCCAGCCACTCCTTGCTCTAACTGAGAGATCAACAAAGTGTAATCTAAAGCCTGTCTCTGAGTGGGCATGATTTGCTGAAGCATTGCAGCCTATGTGGAAGACAGAGCATATTTTATGTAATTGCTATTCCTTTACAAACATCTTCAGACAATGTATATATTTCTTCAAGTGTATTTCAGGCTGCTATTCCAAACATTAGGATTATGAGTCTTTGAACAAGATTTCTCATTCATAATCTAAAAGCAATGCTTCTGCATTGAAAGAAAAAACATACTTGTCATGGCTTAAATGAGTAAATACTCATTTTGAAGCCAGAATGTGGCTTTGATCAGAATTAACCTGACTGTTTTAGAACTTTGGCTGTATCACCAGATCCATTGTTAAAAATCTCACTTTTGGCCCTTCTCTCAATTTCTCCACCTTCTACTCTGCTCTCACATTCGTACAGTCATTTTTGACATGTTCTAAAATTGTGCTTTCCATATACACAGTATTATTAAAACACTTAGGCATTTGTATTACTGGAAACATTCTTCTAGTGTCTTTCTAGGGGCATTTACCTTGACATCTCCTTCCCTCACATTAATGATGAATACCAGTAAGCACGTCCTTATTCCTAAGTCAAGAGTATGGAGAATTCGGTCTTCAGGAATCTTTGCAACAAGCACCAGAGATGGTAAAAATCATTATCATTGTTACCTCTGTTTTGTTGTTACCAGTTTTTGCTGTTGTTGTGACATTTTACAGACTCAATCATGAACAAGAACTTCATTGTGTGAGAAAATGGAATTCACTCTATTCCCTGTAAATGGCAATTTAAGTTTGCATTTTACTTCTTCCTTTGTTTCTTAGTTTTAAAGTTTGAACAAAAGCATTAAGTGCTTTTCAAAAAGCATTTTTCAAATAATAATGTATTCAGTGGGGCTTTTCCATGTACTATAACTTACTCAATGAAGAGTCAGTGTTAGATTGAGTTACACACATGAAGACAGGTCTCTGGAGAATGTTGGCTGTCGTTTGACATTGTTTCTGGCAGCAATATCAGCCTATACAGTTCCTATGTCCTACTACTCCACCCCTTCTCTGTCTCCTGGCTCAGCACAGAGATGATCTGTAGGAAGTGTAGATATTTAGAGTGATTTTTAAGTGAGATCACACATCTGATTCAGAGCATGAGCTTCATTTTATTTATGTGAAGGATTTGGGAACTTCTATGGTAAAGCAGTGGGCATGAGTGGCAGGAATCATAGAATCACAAACACACCAAAAAATAGATTGGAAAGGATCTCTCTAGGTCCAAATTCTGACTTAGTGCTGAGGTACTTTCAATGATACAGAAAAACACAGGAAGTTGTTCCTGGCTTTATCCATTCCGATTTTAAATATCTCTTAACAACACAAATTTTGTAACCTGAGATCCACAAATTCTTAAACCATAGCTCTGCAGAGGACAATACAGAAGCTGCTGCCAGCTGTGTTATTTTTTATAGCTGAAAAGGGCTATCATCCCTTCTATTCCACCTACACACTAGTTTGGGTTTCAGAGGAATAATTGCAGTTCTGTAAGGTAGTTGCACTTTGGGTAATGAGTCTTGCCTCATAACACAGCTAATTATTCTAGGAGACATATATGCTGATAGGCCTGCATTTCTTCCAGTCTGAAACCATCTTGGATAACTGTTCTTTGTGTGTAGTGAAGTCATGTACTACATAGATTGGTCTTGGACAATTTGCAAATGATATGGAGGAAGGGATTTGGGAATCTGAGCCAGATTTCTTTGTTCTTACGTCAGCACTTCACTTTAGCCCCAAATTTGGTATCCAAAATAAAGAGAGCTGCGAAATCAACTAATGTTAGTGCTGTACTTATATCAGTCCATTTGCTTGTGCATTAGTTCTTTTTTTAAGCACATAGAAACAGCTGGGTACATAATGCATGACAAAGCAAGGGAAGCTTTTTGTTTGTGCAATAGGGCTGCTAAATATTTACATTTTGTTCAAGCTACTGGAAGCAGCTGAGGTGCAAGTATGCCAGGCAGACTAAATCTGACTACAAAACCATGATTCATTCACCTAGCTTGTCACTTAACTGACACTGTTTTCAGTTTTTAACAGAGAAAGGAAGAAAAGGTGAACTTCATTCATTAGCTTCTATACATTTAGTGTTGAAGTTATCCCACATCAAGTAAAGAAATGGCAATAAAGAACAGCATTTATGGGATCTTTTATTAAATACTAAGTTATATATATACTCAAATTACTGAAAAACTTTGTGCAGGTTTAGTTCCTGAAATCCATAAGTGCTCACTGAGCTAAGTTTGTGTATAATCTTGCTTTTACTTGTTACTTATGAAATGAACTGGAGAGTATCAGCTCTGGTTTTTGGTGCAAATTGGGGATGGAGCGGTGGTATTTTATATTGGATTTGTGAAGGTATTTAGGATGCTGAAAGGTGGAGCTAGATTGACTTCAGTATGAGATAACTATCCTAACTTCCCCTTCTTAGACAGTAATGTACCTTGGTGTGCCTGATCTTTGTTCCTTAGAGAGACCTGAGGGCCTGTGGGCTTCCACAGGAAATCTGCTTGTTCCAAGGGACTCTGATGGGAGCTGGCTGGGCATAACATTAAACTTATATATTTGTCTCGGAAGTAAAATTAATTATCTGGAAGCCCAGATCCAGTGCATCCAGTGAAACCATTCTTATATTGACTCTGCATGATGTGCATGAGGTGTCATGGCTGTGTATGGGCAAGTTAGTACAAGAATTCATTACTGGGTTTTTTTGGTTTAAGCTGTCAAGGGTGACTGTCTTAACTTATAAGGCATGCCTATCACTGTTTGTAAAGCACAAAGAAAATGCTTTGTCTATAAACTCCTGGTCAGCAGTCCTGAAATCAGTTTGGCCAGCCGCACGCACAGTTAACCTCCACCACTACTGTTATTGCAGTTCTTTCCTTTACCTTAATTTTTTCCCTCCTCTGTATGGTATGTTATAACATACAACATAAGCATGCACTCAATTTCTGTGAGCTAAAGTAAAAGAAATGTCCTTCCTTTTCCATCTTGTACTACTAATTTTGAGATGTTTTTAGCGCCAGATAAAATCACTATTACTCTCTCCCACTTTTATTAATATGGCTGCCAATAATTATTATGTTAATGTTGAAAGGAAGCTATTGAAGAGTACCCTGACATAATAGTAGCTGAGTGTATGTTCATTCACAAGATCAATTAATGGATGTCATGGCTAGAGGAAGAACAGACCTTTGTGGAACATTTATTGCAAATTGAAGAATCTCAGTCCTATTCTTCATTCCAGAATATAATTATTCCTTTAAGTAAAGTTAGACAAATCCTATGCAGTGGTAAACTGTTCCCATTGATTTACTTCTCTTCATTGTACAAATTCTCCCTGTCACAGAAGAGACAAAGATATATTTTTGAAATAATTTCTTTTTTTCCTCATTAAAAACTACTCAACACCCAAGATTGTAGGAGGATAGAATATTCCATAGATGTGTAATACAGATACTGCTTTTAGTCTGAAAATGATGTTTAATAACAATTTACAGACCCATATTTCAAGTCTAATTTTAAACTTAACCTAGTGCTGCTTTTTTTCTATGTAAAAGAAAAAGCAATTTCAAAATTTTGTAAATGTTATACCGAACTGAAAGAAAACTGTTTTTTTAGGGCTTTCATTGTGAGTATTTATGAAGTTTAACTGATAATGAAAGTATTAATCATTATTTTCCTGCTAACAGTGCTTTAAGAATTCAATTGATAACAAACAAAAATACTTGAATAACAACACTGCATGACCTAAGTAACTATATATAATAAAATATCAAATACAAACTGTCCAAGCCTATTTGCCATCCAGATCAGGAATATTACTTGTTATACAAATCATGGATAAATGCGGACAAATAAGATCAGATTGAAGTATAACAATGAACATTATGAAGATGAAAATAATAACAAATAGTATTCTTCAGGAATAGCTTGCTCAGTGCTTTTTTGCTTACACTTTGCAAGTAAATCAAAGAAATCTGTTGTCCCTCCAACTCTTTTTCTCAGTAACGGAGGAAGGGGGTATTTAAATGCTTCCATCTTGTTAAGACAGTGACAAGAACTGTTTCAGTTTTACCATTGCCTACAGGGAAGTCTATTAATGGTTTTCTGAAGAGCACCATTAAGCCACCGTCTCTCTCTCCCTTCCCTACTTCTTTCTGGTTAATCCTTAAAACAATATAATCCTTCTTTCCTTACAGTGATTTCTTCATCATTTGCACAAAGTTTATCCTTGTAGCCTCAATGCTAGCTAAAGACTTCTCTTGGATAATTGGCTAAAGCATTTGGTACTTTCACAGGACTGTATATGTTTTATAATCTTATGCTGTCACAATGCATATTTTAGAAATAAGATCTGCTCTGAAATCCAAACTACCTTGACACATATTAATGAAATTCTTTTCTGAGTTTCAAATGAATTTGCTCCCTCCGCACTTTAAAAGATGCAATCAACATTTGCTCAGCCATAGAAAAGTGGAATTAATGCAATTAAAGCCATTTAAATATCAATCATTTAGACAAACAAAACACACAAGTGTCCAAGTGCTCAGCCAATCAATTTGATAAACACTCAGGAAAGAATAAACCAAGAGTATTTTAATGGAAAAGAAAGCTAATTTGCAGTCTGCTGCAACACACCACTAAGCTTCTTCAGTATACTGTGATTAGACATGGGCTGAAGTAAAATAGTTACTGAGAAGCCACAAACTCTGATGGTTTAGCAAAAAGTCTAACTTTCCCACAGCCACATTTAAGAGAAACAATGGTTGTGAAAGGAGTTGGTTTTCATGCTGAAGCTTAATGGAGCAAGACTTGCTGTTCATCAGAGAAGATGAATTTTGGATTAGCTCCAAATCCATAAAAATCTTCCCAGAAAAAAATGAAACCTGATATAGAAGATGTCTCCTTATTAAAAAACAAAAACGAAACAGTTAATCTACTGAAAATTGAGCATTTTAATACCAAGGAATAACAGTCAAAAAGCACAGAAAATTTATTTCTTCAGAATCTCATTGATGCCATCTGCAGCTAATGTACCAAATGCCATTTCTGAATGCTTTAGAGCCACAAGGTGACAAAATAGCTATCAATGAGATAAAGATTAGAACTGCTCTTGCAGTTACAATAGGGAAGTGATAAATTACTGAATTCAATGATCTTTCTGGATGAAAGGTTTGAGACAGTTACAGCTAAGATTAGCACTTTCGATAAGAGGACAGGTTATGAAAAAAGACGAGCAAGAAGGATCACAAGATGTAAAAGAAAAGACTGAAAAATTCTACTCATATAAATGCAAATAAATTATAATGGAATAATGAACTAAGTACCTACAGAACAAAATTAAAGAACGAAAAAGATGTAAACTGGATAAATTAGGTGATTGATTGAATTGAGATGTATTGTTTGCTCCAGGGAATCTCAAACATATTCTGAGCAAAATCACACAAAATGAGATTAGGGAATATGCCAAAATATGCCTATTTTACAGAAAGACTCCAGAGGCAGGAATCAGCTACAATGAATCTGGAGGAACTATCTGGAATAGCTGGAGTGTGTTTGGAAAGATTGATATAAGTTCTTGGCAGTGGATGGTTGACATCCTGAGGAGAATCCAACTGCCTTTTCATTGCAGTTTTTCTTTCAATATGAAACTAACTTAGACCATAAGCCAGTGTTTTGAAGCTGTGGGAGGTTTCCATATGTGTAATATTGGTCTGTCAGTGGCTTTAAGATAAATATTGTTGGTGCTTGGTAACAGATCATAGAGCTTTGTGCTGTTGGTAATATACTCAAATGAGCATTAACAAAACATTCCTTTTAATGAAATGCAATGTATCATCAAATAAGAATGTTAACTTGGAGATTCACCTGGGACCTGTGTTCAATGTGCTTTAGAAGTGTTTGTTAATTGAAAGGATCAGCATTTCCATCCAATAACAAATCTAGTTTTCATGAGGAAAATCAGGTCTTGTAGGTGTGCTCTAGTTGGAGGGATAGAGACTTCAGAGCTACAGTCTGAAGGGAACTTCCAAGGGAACCTCTTTCTATTTTATAGTTGTCAGTTGTCAAGAAGGAGCTTACAGAAAGACAGAAATTTGAGGATCAGCTTCTTTCCAACAGGCTTTACACTTTTCCCACATTAGATATTTTGGAAGGAAGAAATATTTCTCAAGCCACACCAAGCGCCCAAGTCAAAGCCCATTACTGGGAACCACAAGATTATAACTTTATGAATTACTAGTGATGCATTGTCATCTTCACTATTTATTTTTACGTTCACCAAAGTCATGGTCATTTCTAGTATCAGCCCAGCTTGCTAAGAGGTGAACTGTTTTGGAACAGAATGTTATTCATTGTTATGGAGGTTGTGGGAATGAGTTTGTAAGAAGGTTTGCTGTAATTTTTCAGATCCACAGGAAGGCAGTAGAAAGCTGCCATTGAAAAATATAACCTGATTTTGCTAGTTCTGGAGAAGGCCTTGAAATAATGAACATTCTACATTCTAAATGTAATGGCAAAAAAAATAGACCTGCCTCCAGTAGTACTTTTTTAACTGATTTTTTTTTTTTTATAAATAATCTCATCACTTGGTGGGCGGGAGAGACAGAAATAGGCCATGATTTTGGGGCGTGTGAACTTGACAGTATTGTTAGAGTTAATACAGAGGCAAGATGCACTATACATCTTTGACATAGAGAAATATCTCCATTGGCTAAAATATCAGGCCTTCAGACCAGGTCATTTAAGAAGGTTTCAAGGTGAGCCCATAGCAGAATTCTGGAGGCATATCAGGCTTTAAGAAAAGTAGCTCTGTTCAAATCTGCCGATTTGTCCTCAAAATATATGATCCCAGGACATCTAATCTCCTGAATCACTATAAAACCAGATATATGAAAATATTGAAAATCTTATTAATGTTAACAAAACTGATTTCAAAGGAAGGCTGTAAACCTTCCAGTTTAATTATGGTCGCAAATCTTTTATCTCTTCAACAGACTATTGCATTTAATTCAGTTGGTGTGTGTTGATCAATATTCCGTATGCAGCCCTTGGAGACCTCCTTCGTAATGGTTTCTCTACTTATGGCAGAGCTACACAGAGATATATGTCTTGAAGAAGATGAACTAGTTAATGGTAGAATAGTAAATAATCAGAACTGATGAACAGACTGTGTCACAGCTGAATAATCAAGCAATCCTTTGAGTTAAGACTTGGCAAAAGGAGGCTTTTGATCATTTCTTCTAGCATTGTGGACTTCTGTTTGATTTACAAATGCTTGTAATTTCCATGGATGAGGAATAATCACAGGCACTTGCTCAAGGACCACCTGAAAAAATATTGATCAAATTACTGAATTGTTATTTATATGCCAAAAAAAAAAAAAAGGAAAGAAACAAAGTTTGCCTCATTTTGGGAGCCCCTCAGACATAGCCATAGCCATAGGCTAGGCTTCAGGCAGTTCATCACAGCCCCCATCTGCATTTGGTGCATTTGGTGGTGTTACATATGGAATAGGAATAATGTGTTCTTCCAGTACTAAGTTCAGTGATAGAGGAATACATGTGAAAGAATAGTTTCTCAGAATTTCCTTTTTATTTATACTTTGCCCACGTATGAGCTTGTGAATGTTTTGTTTCAGTTTTTTCTTCCTTAAATGTCATCTATGTCTACATTCTACTCTTCTTTAGACAGTTGTTTGGAGAAAATGCCTTTGGAGTCTAAATCCAACTTCTTGGGAAACCTTAGAAAAGTCTATAGGACAAATGGGAGAGAAGACTTAGAATGCAGAAAGCTTTGCACTGTTTAGTGGTGTTTGGGGACCTTAGCATTCCTGTTAGAAATCCAGTGTATTTCCTAGTCATTCATGCTAGGATTAGCAGATTCAGAAATGATGAGAGTTTGAAAAGCTATAAAATCAGCACACTTGATTGCAAAGAAATAAAAAGTGGTGTAACATTCAAATGGTTTTCTTTATAGGCTATGAATAATATAAAGTTTTTTTTATCTCTGCACAGATTATTGTTGAGCATATGTCATGTTTGCCTCTTGTACTCATTTATATTGTGATGTTGCAATAGCACATACTTAATTTACAGCAAAGCATAATGGAAATGACATGAGAAGCTTTGGAAAATAAAGGTAATTGTGCACGTGTATGGATCTCCTCAATTAGCTACAGCCCTTGTAAAATAACTATCAGAAATGTGCTTCTTTGCTGAAGGGAAGATGCTTGAACTTTCTTCTTGCTATCTTTCCTGCATAAGATGATGTAAATTTTACTGACTCTTTTTTTTGGATTTTCATGCTGGGGATTGTTTGGTAACTGTGAAAATTATCCTTCTGAAATGCTTCTTTACTTGAATAAGTAATACCATCAGAGACTGTAAAACAAGACAGGGCTAGAAATAGAAAGGTTTACAGATAAAAGAATAGAGCCAAATATTAGCTATATGAAGGCTGACTTGTGTCTGTATTCTGCTCCTTCTATTAATCTGATTGCCTTCTTTAAGGCTGACAACTAATTCACAATCCTTATAATAGACTAATTTCTTCTGACTCAAGGGTTTTCTTACAAAAAAATGTTTTTAAAAGAAATCATTACTGTCTCCTTGGATAGCATGATCTGTTTCTAATGAGATTTTGTGCTGCAGATATTCTTATGTTCTTACATTCTTCTGTATCCAGAAATAAATTTCCCAGTTAATTAATAGCAGAACAAGTAATTTTGCAAGGTAATTAGCCAGATAATAATTACATTAATTTGAGTAAAACAGAGCATAGCAGTTTTGGTTAAACTGCAATTCACTTGTACAAACCAATCCCTACACTCAGGAAAGAACCAATATTTGCATTTAAACTCACAGAATAAAAGGCTGCTTCATAATTATACTTTTTAACATATGCAGATTAGACTATGGATGATTCTATATTGAAGCACAGTGAGTAGATATAAAAATTTAAAGTCCAAATTTACAATTTGACCCTTACTTAGCCTATGATTACCGGTAAGTTTCTCTATATCATAATAATACAGCTTAATCACTTTGAAGCTTTAAGTAATCTAAAACATGACTGTGATAGAAGGGTAGCCAACAAATTATGCACTTGTCTCAAACAGATAAAGAGTTCTCTTAATCTCCTAACAGTACCGAGAAAATGTTAGCTGACAGCGTTCCCCTTTGAAAGTCACTGTTAAAACCCTTATTTTATTTCTGTGCTCTCTTCAGCTCCTATGTGACAAATTGAACATGAAGCATCTAAAACTGTCATTCTGACCCTGGTAAGATGGAGACCCAACTAACAGCATTGAGCAAATCTAGAAAATTGCAGTCATGTTGATGAGAAATATTATTGTGTCATCACAGTGAATAACTGAAGAACTTTTTTCCTCTGCAACCACAACAAAAGAGTTTTTAACCTAAAACCTGCCCTGGAATGGATTAGAAACATACCCTGAAAATGAATGCTTGCAGGTCAGATTCCCAGCCTACACAGCTTTACATCAGAATAAGGTCTATTCTTTGTAATCTTGTCTTCTCAGAGAAACAGGAGCAAAATCCTTTAGCACCATAAACTGTGCTTTGCACTTGGAGTTTAGAAATTTTATAGTGTCAAATGTAATCAGGAAGAACTCATCTACATTTTGCATGGCTTGATACCTGTTGGCTTGTGCATTACAGAGGAACTAAATGCTTGAATGATTCCAGTTTATTTACTCTAAATGCAACACATTCAGCATTTCCTAATACATACCATGTCTCATCACAAAACTATAGTTGTATCCATTTAATGTTTTCCCTGTCTATTAATACTTTCCCTGTCTATTAATAATTCAAAATTATTGGCCTAGGGAGCATCTTTTGGTATCACAGTCAAGACAGTAGTGATACCTGTTAATGGTTCTTGCCTAGTGTCTGCCTCTGACTGACAGCATACGGCAAACTTAATTTCTGGCCTTTGTTATGCATTTTTCCTGCTGGCTGAACTGGGATCAGGAACTAGAATTGTCTTTACTAAATTTTCAGGGGCCCTCTTTCTAGGAGAAGTGTCCTCTTGTACAATCGATTCTTGCTCCAGTTATCTTATGTGACCCCTTTCTATAACTTTATTAACAAGTTCCTTCTGGAAATATTTTTTTTTTTTGTCCCTGATGTTCTTTGCAGAAAATTATTCTGGGTAGAAATCTGCTTTCTATCCTAACTCCATTCATGTCCAGCTTATTCCTTTTTATTATTATATTAAAATTGTTCTTGAGTGGAAATCTCTTTGTTCTCTACTTTCTTTCCCATGTGATAATCTCTCTGGTAGTTCTTAACTTAGTAGCCTCTTTCTGCATCATTCCCAGTCAGAATCCATCTTTATTGAATGTAGATATAACCAAAGAAGGTTTCAAAGAGTCCATCTGTGTCAGACACTTCTTGACATTTTCATTAAAGACTTGAATGATGGAAACATGTGAAGACATATTAAATGTAGATTTGACAGCAGGGATCTCTAATGTGTTATACAGTGAGAATGTGAGATCTCAGCTAAAAAAATAGTTGTCTGTTAGGAATAATTTAGATGGAGCAGATCTGAAATTGTTTGAGAGGATGTGGGGTAGACAAGAGCTTCAGAGAGCCATTGCTGGCAGATTTATATAATGTATTCATTTAATTGCTCCTAAAAGAAAATCCTTCCATCTTATTTTAACTAACTTCATCTGATTTCTTTTTCTAACTTATTACCATTACCCGAATTCATTTCTTAATGTCCTTTGCTTACTAAATGATGTTCAGACTCTTTTATAATATCTCCCAATTTTGTCTCACTAGCAAATTGTATTAACACACTCTGTACTTTCACTGAGGTGTTAATGAAAATGTTAAGATAAAATCAAGACAAGCCATTAAGAATTCTAGTTATATTTAAAAATGTCTAAATGGAGAATGTAGCCTCTTATTTTTTTCTCTTAAAATGTTTCTTCTCAACATTACAGCTCTTGAACTAAGTTACCTTTTCTCTTGTGTAACTAGTAATTTCCCATGCAATCTTGGTTGTCTTTTCCAACCTTGGTGATTCTGTGATGCTGTACCAAATACTTTACTGAACTTCAAGCAGTCTGACAAGTTTTGTCTAGAAAAGCAGTTATTTTATCAAGTGAAAATGGTAGTCAGCCCTTAAGTGGGGACTAGGAGAGGTGGAGCCAGGCTCCCCCCATTCTAATCACACAGCTGAATTGCCTTCAGTTGTGCTCCCAGGGCTGATCTGGTCCTTTCCTTAGGTGGTCAATCAGTGGTTCAGGCTGTGACTCAACGATTCCCATGCAAGTGACAAAGCTGAATTGCTAGATTTGTACATATATTTGAAAGAGAAATATCTTCACAGTTTTTCACCTTCTGCAGTTTTACCTAAGAGGACAAAACTCTTCAGTTAATTAGAAAACTAAATGGCTTTTTTTCCAAGGAAAGAGAAAAGAAACAGAAATATTCTAAATTAATTTTTCATCATACCCAGCAGTCAGAAAATCTCACTAAAAATCCTCCATAGATTTTCCTACTCTCTTCACCTGAATACTACAACTGTAATTGAACACATAGCTCGAAAGTTCTTTGTGCACACAGCAAGGCTCAAATTGTTTGTCAGTATTTTAAGATTTTTACTGCCTTATCATAAATACTCAGTGTCCTAATATGGCTGTGGTTTCTGACCTCACTAGTGAGCCAGAAAATTGAATAGTTGCTTAAGAAAACTGGTACAGTAGTAGACAGGCTACTGCTACATAATTAATTAAAAATGCTAATTTAAACATACTGGCAAGAAGTGATTCTATGGGCTGTAGGGGTGAACTATTAAATTGCAAATAGCTTTGAAAATGCAGAAAGGAACAAGACTGTTTGAACGAACAGCTGAATAAAAGTGTATTTTCCTCACAGATAATACACTGTATAAGCTCTGTGTCCTTTTCAGCTTCTGAAACCAAATGGAAGAGTCTCTGAAAAAAGCTAAAAATAGTATTATTTCTAAAAGTGACTGTTTTCAAATAATAGCAACTCATAAGAAAAATCAAATTGCAATTAAGTAATAAACTGAGATCATAGATTGTAGAGGTCATAGATAGTGCTCACTATTTGAGGAGTTTTTATAGTTTTTATTGTTTTCAACTTGCTGCTTATTTGCTGCATAATTAAGACACTTAAAATGTTTTAGAATGGCAGAGAAAAACACTAAATATTTTTATACTTGAAACTAAAATCTGTTGATTAAGTTTAAAATAAATAATTCAGGAAAAAATACAACCACACTATGGCTTCAGTGCAGGGAAAAATTTAACATATGTCTTCATTTTGAATTCTCTGTGTTTTAAATAAACGCTTGAAAGTTCACACATAACTACTTCCCTAATACATGACTGATAGAAGGCTGATACAATTAATTAATCGTTGAAGGGAATGTCATGAATTTGTTCCTGTGTTCACTATTTTATCTACTCACCTTTTATGTCAATTTGATTGTGAGCCTGAAGCTCAGAATCACATTTACTATTATTTTTCTGGAGTAAAACTCCTTGCATTACTGACATCAGTGTTTTATTCTAAAAACATTATTCCTTTAATTTTATTGTTTTTAATTTAACTTTATTGTTTGGATGGTTAAGGTTTCTACTGTAAGAAGACAGTTATTGCTATTACTGTTTGGAGGAGAGGACTTGAAAGTGCTTCACTACATGATTGTGCAACTTTTTGGAAGTCAGTGGCTCTGTTTTATGCACTTGTCAGTTCAGGCTCAAAAGCAAGTACAATCAAATTCCACTGAAATCAGTGAGTGCATTCTAGTTAAGCCTTTGTGGATAAATGGATAAAATAGAAAGGAATATGTGAGCTTTGCACTGTTTAATGTGGATTCATTTTTTCGGGTATAATTTTCATAAAACACTTAGGGCTTCAGTGTTTTTGGATGGATTTCACATATTATATAAAACCGTATATTTCCTCTTCTAATTTCTCAGGAAATCATAGAATTAACAGTTACAATGAAATGTCAGAACAACCATTCATTTCTTATTTATCAATGCATGTATTGAATTACATGCACTTTTATTTCATTTTACTGTTTCATTTCTGAGATTCATCTAATCTAGTCTATTCTGCTTTGACTATTAGTATTGATTCCTGCAAAACTCTCTGACCTTTCTTATCCCAGGAGCTAACAGAAATTACATTAATTTGCAGGAATAATATTACCTGTAATATTCCAAAATGCTGTTTTAACATGACCAAGTTTCTGGGTGGCTAACTATGAAATTACTGCTTTTTTATAGCTATTTAATTTCATTCCATAATGGAAAACCATTATACGGTACCCAAAGGCTGATATAGAAAGTGGTTTTCAGAGCTTCTAATTTCATAACTATTTTTGTCAAATTAGTTGTAGAATATATAAAGAGTCTTCAGAAGTTTTGCTCTTGTCTGCCAAAAGCTGTACCTCTGTCTCAGAAAAACCTGAATTTTTTTTACATATTGATTGGCAGAGGATATGTCTCAAACTGGCTCAAGCTATGAACTGAATACATTCATTTTGCCAGTAAATAAAATTGCTGATAGCTTATGTGAAGGCTTTTGATCTTTGACTCTCTACTTACAGAAATGGAGCAAATACCTGTGATAAATACTCCTATTTTAAAATACCAAATTAAATATTTTAGGCTAGTAACTGGACACATGTACTTCTGGATACAAAGAAGAGAGGCATTTTGAGCACTCCTGAGACAATTTCTTCTACAGATTTTGCTTCTCTTTTCTGCAGTTGTCCATTTTTATTCCCACCAACTTCCTGAGCACCTTAGAACTATAGATTCTCCTTCTTCAAACGTTCTGTATGCCTCTTCAATGAAGCTGGTTTTGTTTTGTTTTACTCAAAGATAATCTTTACTTACAATCCTAAAGTATTCTTCCCTGTTGTGAGTGACTTGTAGGATTGAGTTTACTGTAAAAATAGTGATAGACTGAATGAAAAAAAAAAAAGGAACAAAAAGGCAACAATTAACTCATAAAAACACATTCTCACAGTTTTATAAAAAGAGTATTCCCTAATATCTTTCCCTTTGAAGGTTGTCTGAAATGTGGTTCTGTTAAAATATCGGTTGCAAAACACTGATGACATTATGCACTGTCACTACAAACTAGTATCTTCAGACACACAGTATTGGATTCATGGCATTCTAAAATTTGTTTCTGTTAAGTAGACTGAACAATATAAGCAGAAATGTGTGTATTGCATTAAAATATATATATATATATTACTATAAAATAATGAAAATTGTTACTTTATTGTTACAAAGAGTCAAATCCAGGTTCCCCCAAAATCAATAGGTAATTCCTATCCATTGGTAGGAGAAATTCATCAGGTAACATCATTAATGTCTATTAGTATCATACTAACCTTGAACAAGGCTGTCCTGTAAGTAGAAAATCAGTGTTATAAACCATACTACAATTTTTTCACATTAGCTTGCCAAAACTCATCATTCAAAATGAAGACATAGAAATCAGTCTTAGAAGTCCAGTCATTTTGCAAGTTAGTGTCTCAAAACTGACTTATTAATATTACTAATTATCATTCAGAAGGGAAAGTCGCCATGGTCTGCAGAGAAAGCACGTATTCTGTTTTCTGAGCACATGCCTCAGACCAAACCCACTTCACATTGAACTACTTGAATATAAATGACCTACAGGAGTGTAGATATTTAATGAGTAATGAGTCAAGAAACATTACACAGCTTTGACTCCATGTTCTTACTAGAAAGAATTAAACCGTGCCTCAGTCTGCAAGAATTAGGTTTTTCGCTGTACCTTATGCACTCCAGCACTGTTTAGATTTGATACGAAATTCTTTCAGGCAGGCAGGACTCTCTTGTCTCTCATGTCAAACAATGTGGGTGCTATAAGCTGAAAACATTAGCTATAGTGATAAAATTTTCTATCACACTTCAATTCTCTCAAACTGATGATATATTAATATGACTATTTTTTTCCTGTGTTAGTCTTGAATTTTTCCATACTAAGGATTCAGCTGTGACTAGGAGTTATTTACGGCTTCAGGAGATTAAAAAAAACCCTGATGCAGAAGAATACTCCTTTTAAATGAAAATGTTTTTCCATCATACAATTCTGTTCCTGAACTGCAGGAATACTGTGTTATAGGTCATATAAAATGAAAAGTCTCCATGCTTTTAAAATTAAAATAGAAGTCTAGTTACAATAATTATTAACCTAATAATGTTCTTCTTTACTTTGTTTCCTGGTCTTGTCCAGGTAAAAACTGTTCGGCAATAATGTCTGTGACTGAGGCTTTTCTCAGTTGTGCACAGTTGAGTGGGTAAGAAGTAAAGGCACAAACTTACATGCAAGAAATTTGATTTAACCATAAGAAACATAGTTTTTACCTATCTATCTAGCCATCTATCTATCTAATCTATCAGTCATCCATTTTTACTGTGTATGAAGTTGAACACTCAAACAGATTTGCTGTAGGCTGTAAGTCTCTACCCTTGTAGATATTTAAAACCCAGCTGATCATAGTCTGGGGCAAGCTGCCATGTGAAACTGTGTGAGCATTGGATTGAACTAGGTGATCTCCAAAGCTCCCTTCCCAGCTCAGTGAGTCTTTATGATTCTGTGAAAATACTAATAACAGGAACAATCTGGGGGAAACAAGATAGGCATGTAGGGATGTGATCTTCTAAGCAAATACATATACTGATCGTATTTTTCTGTTTTTCAATGATTATGTTCTGTCAGACACATTGATAAGTATTTATGAAAAAGGATTACAATTTTTATAGTGTATTATGAAGAAATGTTTAATGTAAATTTTGAAAGTAAACATTTCTTCACCAAAACTAGATTTTAATTAAAAAATTTCTACCACTGTCTATCCCCAGCCATTTGTTACCATTTAGGTGCCAAAAAATACACTTTTCTTTTTGTGACAAAAAATCCTATTTTCTACTTTGTTAAATCATATTCTTCTTTTCTAGGCTGTAAGTAAATTATGATCTGAATTCAGATAAGAAAACATTTAGAGTTCACTGCACTGAACTTCACTGGAAAAGAAATACTGACTGTTAGAGTCAGCTATCAGCACAATACCGGTCTTTCTGATCTACATATAAACCTTTGGGATGGTTGTCACAGCTCATTCAAGACTCATATGTGATACATGTTCCTATTTCACAACTCCTAAGCAATTATCCCTGTTGAATATCCCTGATCTCAATTCCTACTGCTCTGTGAGCTTAAACCTTGGATCTACATTTGTCAGATCAGCAGTGATTGTGGTAGGTTTTCTGGAAGTGTTAAAACCATGATTCAATATTTTTTCTGTGATGTGCTCTGCTTTAAGTGGGAATTAATTTAGGAAGTCATAGTGTATAGGAATCAGACCTCAAAATCACTGGTATGTTTTCTGCCTTAGAATGAATAAATCAATCGGCTTTATGTCAGTTGAGCCTACCTCTCTGAATGACTGTCTCTCTGAATGTCCATTGTCTCTGTGCCTGATTAAAACAGTGCCAAATGCTCTCACCTCATCAGAGCAGAAAAAAAAACAGTCATTGATGAAGTATACTAAGCAATATCTCTGTGTAACACTGTACTTTCCTCCTTACAGGCTAGATCAAAGTCTTTGGAGGTATGGAAATATACCTCCAAATCTTCTTCTTAATAAATAACAAAAAGCTGTTTACTTGGAAAGTGCTGCTTTAAGTAGGAAAAGATTTCTATGCTTTTGGAAGGTCAGTGGTAGGACAAATAATATAGAAACTTAAATGTGTCTGCCAAAACAGGAATAGAAGTATAAGACAAAGCCAAACCAAACAAAAGCTAACCAGCTAACCCACCAAAAAAACACAATAGGAGTATCTACACTGAAGAGTCATGGGTCAGAGCGTGCTGCAGAAAATCTACTCTTACTAAAGTTTTCTGGAGTAGGATACCAAAGATTAAAATGTGTAACTCTTAAATTTTTTTCAGTCCTTCTTTCTTAGAAGGGCTTGCTACCCATATAAAGGGATTAGATAAGGTTTTAGGATACACACATAATTTTTACTTACCTCAATTTCAAGCAAGCATGAAAAGCCATTGGACACGTATAAAGACAGATGGAAGAGCAAATATGAAGTACTCAGCTCTTAGTAACCATTCCTTTTTACCTTATTATTTAGGTGATCTTGAGGTGCTTGTCAGTTAAAAAACTTTCTGAAAAACTATTGAAGATGTACAGTAGCTGGTGCACCAAGAGACATGAAAACAAATGTAGAAAGTGTGCAAAAACCTCCTTTAAAAGCTTTTCAGTCTCCTGAGATTTTGAAAAGTGAATCAATTCAAGTGCTTCCTCACTGTAGTGTAAACATAGAAGAAAATGGTGTGAAGTAGTAAAACCTAATGTGTTTTTGTACTGTACATCATTTTATCATCTTCTGAAAGGCTGAAGGTTAATTTCAGAGATTTTTGTAGTAGGGCTTGTGATTTTCCATGTGAATAAATTTAGGACTTAGGATTTTTGTTTGACTGGCTGTTACTAGTTTGGTGGTTTTGTATGCATGTTTTTAAATTAAAGAGCAAGTCCAGCTTTCACTTTTATTTCTTTACATTTTTCTCCATACGTGCTGCACAAAACATTGTTTTTTATATATATACATATTTATATATGGTCTTATCAGAGTAATATAATTCTTAATAGAAATAAACTCTTTTTTTCTCACCTTAGTGGAGCTGACTCTACATGGAATAGCAGCAGCTTGATGTTAATATAATTTTCTAATTCTGAAAGAAATTGTTACTTCCTTATTCTGGACAGACTATCAGGCTTTATTTTGATAGTCTACAATGTCACCTTAACCCTGTGTGATTTCAATGGCTTACCTCTCACATAGCAATAGATACCTCTATGTCTTTTTGTAAGCATTTGAAATGAATTAAGATTCCATGGAAATCAGTCAGGTGATATCAGGGGAAGGTGGATATATTGCATCAGAGAGTTCTTACAGCAGAAATACAGCTGTAGTTAGTAGTTTCACACATTTATCAAGAAAGAGTTTTATGAGTCTTTGACCAGAATATGCATGATAAATACATAAATCATAGAATCACAGAATGGCCTGGGTTGAAAAGGACCTCAAAGGTCATCTAGTTTCAAACCCCCTTCTGTTAGCCACTAGACCAGACTGCCTAGAACCACATCCAGCCTGGCTTTGAATGCCTCCTGGGATGGAGCATCCACAGCCTCTTGGGCAATCTGTTCCAGTGTGTCACTACCTTCTGAGTGAAAAACTTAGTCCTAATATCTAACCAGAATCTTCCCACTCTTAGTTTAAAAGCATCCCCCCCTTGTCCTGGAAGTCCACAATGAAATCTCCTTAGAACTTTCTCTTCTCCAAGCTAAACAAGCCCAGTTCCCTCAACCTTTCTTCATAGGAGAGGTGCTCCAGCCTTCTGATCCCAGTTCCAAGAGCTGCGTGTCTTTCTTGTACTGGGGACCCCAGGCCTGGACGCAGTACTCCAGATGGGTCCCCACAAGAGCTGAGTAGAGGGGGACAATCACCTCCCTCTCCCTGCTGGCCACCCCGTTTTTAATGCAGCACAGAACATAGTTGGCCTTTTGGGATGCAAGCACCTGCTACTGGCTTGTGTCCAACTTCTCATCTACCAGGACCCCCAAGTCCTTCTCTGTAGGGCTGCTCTCAAGGAGTTCTTCTCCCAGTCTGTATAAATACCTGGGATTGCCCTGGCCCAAGTGCAACACCAAGTGCACTTGGCCTTGTTGAACCTCATTAGGTTCACATGGGCCCACATCCTCAGCCTGTACAAGTCCCTTTGGATGGCTTCTCTTCCCTCCAATATATCAACAGCAGAACAGTTTTAAGTTGAGCCATCAAGGATTGTCTAGGATACATTTGTGCAGTCCATCCTTGCCAAGCCCCGAGTTTAACTTTATAAACTTGAAAATCTTTGAAAATCCTTGAAAATAAGACCTTGAACAAATCCTAATTGTACAACAGAGATTGACTTTTACCATCAAGACTTCACTTAAGTCCTTTGAGATTTCTCACTTTTTCACAGTGGATGTATTGGTTGGTTGTGAAGAGGTGCCCTGTTCACTGGTAGCCCCTTGGTGGTGAGGCATGGGGGCTTAAGAAGGGAGGAAATGACTGAGTGGCAGAACTTACTTCTATGGTCTGTAAAGAAGCTTTCTGTATCTCATTTATGTACTGATTTGTGGCTTTGCTGAGGGCCTTGAATAACTGAAGATGTTGAGAAGAACTTACTAGGTTCTTGTTACATTCTCATTGTTTACACTTTATTTAAATTCTGTGCAATTATACTAGTCTGTGTTTCTTATTGTACAGATATTTATGATTGCAGGGATGTTCTTGTGTTGCCTGAAGCCAGTGGCAGAACTCCCAGTTGGGTTCACAGGCATCTGGTCCAGATCTGTTCCTTTGGAAGTTTCCTTTCAGTGTACTTGAAATACCTTCTTCCAAGTGCAGGAATATATGGGAACTGCTGAATCACAGCCTGAACCTCTGATTGATCACCTGAGGCGAGAAGTGAGTCAACCACAGGAGCACAGGTGAAGGCAATTCACCTGTGCTGCTGGAAGGGATGGAGCCTGGCTTCACCTCTCCTAGACCCATTTAAGAGCTGACTACCAGATCCGCTCTGCTGGAGTTTTATAAGTAAGCCCAGGGTATGGGTAAGCGTCCTATCTTTTCTGCTTTGGTGTAATAACTACCTAGCCAAGCTCTTTGGTATACTATAACATCTATGCATTCATTGATTTTACAAAGAAACACCAATGATTCTAACCCTCACAACAATTTAATGTTTGCCATACTACCTCAATCAATCCATGTGATTTTCTTTAATTCCTAATGTAATTCTCAGTAGACAGCCTCACTGATCTTTTCCCCTAAGGTGTTCTTAACTGGTTTTGATTCCATCAGACTTATGAGAAAGACTATTCAGATTATGTCCTTAGTTTACATTAAACTACATTTGTAGTTTTTCAACTTCATCTGATTCATCTGGGGTGAATCATTAACCCACTTTAATTTTTATTAACCTTAATAACAATATTATCCTCTCTTATTTCTTTCTGGATTTTTTGAATTTTTCAGTTTCTACTCCTGCCCAGGATTACTTTTTCATGTGCTACAATTCATAAATCCCTAAGGAAATGTAGCATCCACTTCATTATGTTGCAAAAGCTATATAATTACTAAACCTCTATTTCCAAAATGTCTTGCAAGTAGCTTGTCCTGTATATATTTTTTTAAACGCCTGAATATAACATATTATTTTCACTGACTTTCTTTTACCCACAATAGGAATCCTGCTTTCAAAGAAATATTTTCAGACAGGTGCAATTTAAGTATATATAAGAAGAATTAGGAGATGCAAAAGTAAATTACAAAGGAAGAGCAATACAAGTGTGTATTTGCATCTACTTTGGAGAAAAAAAAAATCGAATACACATTTTCTTAAGCTTCACTGAATAAAAATAAGGAATGGTTAAAAATAAAGTTGTAACTTACATCTTCAATGCTCTAATTCACTGATATCAAATCTTCCTGCGGTACTGATAGCAGCTTGTTAATGCTGATCTCATTATAGGTAAGGTTGAAATATTTAATGGAAAGCACAGCTTCTTTTGAAAACACTGTACTTAGTAACTAATGTAATTATACTAGGAGACATAACGGAAGAGATTAGTGCAGTAAGTGACCTAGCTTTAATAATGTCATCAAAAATTGTAATTGCAAAATTATCCACTATGTTGTAAATGTTCACTCACATAATATTCAAGTCACTCATCATTTGCAGCACTTCACAAAATAACCAATTATTCTTTCCAGTGTACAAATATAAATTCCATTAATTCTAATAATTCCCCCCTCACCAAGTGATCTTAAGAACTGTATATTCAGACATAGTACAAAATGCCTCCAACCATGACTGAAAAATAGGTATATTAACAGGCAGTGTTTGGATACCAGAATTCTAAATCCTGCTACTGATCATACATAGAAAGTCTTAGAGGTCAAATATGTGATAAGAACTTAGAGCTGTATATAAATACACACATAAAATACCTGCAACCTATGCTATTAAAGATATTGACAATATGTCTTAGATTCATTTCCAGATATATTGTGTGCATCTGTATCCCTCCATCCATTCATTATCTATTTATCTTTGTCTGTCTCCCTAACTATTGATGTATTGATCTATGTCAATCTATCTCACAATATTTTACCATTATATTTTTGGAACTTAGGTCAGGCCAAGAATTCAAAAAGATCTGAATGGAAATGGAAAGCTTGAAAAAAATATATGTTTTGTGTCCTGTAAGACCTTTATTTGTCAGTAGGATGCAAGATATATCTCACTCTTCTGTTCTTTGAAGTTCATTAAACTATGGTCAGAAAAAATACAAAAGCTATATTTCCAATATGAATAAGAAATAGTCAATTGTCTTAGCAGTTTTATGTCAAATTCTCTGGCATTTTCTGCCATATAAATGTCATATGGTGTCATATCCCACCCTTGAAGGGAAGGAGAGGTGACCAAATTTTCATATCCTCCTGGTTAGATTAAGGTGAAGTGACGCTCAAGGTCTATACATAAAAAGAAAAAAGAAAAAAAAAAAAAGGTCAACTTTAATAGGAAATTTCTAAAAAATATTTATCCTATATGCATTGGCCTTCCCACAGTTAAAAAGGCTGCTCTGAAAGTAATGCCTCCTATTTTATTATGTTGGCTCAGAAGAATACGTTGGTGGTAGAGGCAGTAGAGGTTGAACTTCCCTATCAATATTCCATTACATATTGTTACTATGCGACAGATGACAGCAGAGGGGCAGTCTGATGGAATGGCATCTGACAGGACGTGCCTATGAAGCAAAGGTGTGTCACTGAACTTTTCCACATGGAAAAAATTGCACATATCCTAATAAAAAATATCCTAATTAAACATGTCTTAATAAAATACACATATGAGTCAATAAGAAAATAGCTATGTGCAAATATTTTCCTTCACTGAAAAGCTTCCACTCCATCTTGCCCAGTTCAGGCTTAGAAAGGCACATATAATGCCCACAAAGTTGAGAAAGAAAAGAGCTTTGAAAGAGTTAATCATCTTTTTCATTTAGGCATTGAAATCAATTGTTTTTGAAACTGTAACTCACTTTCCAGTAAGTACAATGAAAGTCACAGTTGCTCCTGTGGCTGTATGTTCGTTGTTCTGCTGCTGGAGTTAGACTAGATGTGCAGCTTTCAGATAGATTGTATGTATGATGAACGCCTGTTGCAGAATGAGTGATGAACTTCACTTTTATGAAGGAAGCAGTAGCATATTTACTGTTACAAGGCAGCAACTTTACAAATTTCTATGGCAAGGTATGTTTGATCATTTATTGCACAGAGGACAGAATCAGACAAAACTGTTAAGAATCACTCTAATTGAGTTACGAGGTTCAGAATAGACTTTCTTTTCTTCCAAACTCATTCTCAGAGGAGTCTAGGTATGGCTGGATCCAATCTTACTCCAAATTTGGGCAAACATTTTATGTCTAAATGATGATATATGCAATCAGTGCCTTATATCACTTAGCTAAGATTACAAAGTATGCTATTAGTCACCTACCAAGTATCCATCCCGGGAGTCTCTCGTTCTCAGGAGGAACCTTGAAGGGACACTCAAGGGATAATCCTGGCTATGTAAGGAGAGCACAGTGGGCTCTGGGCTGTCTCCTATTTAGAAGGCCAGGTTATTTATTATTAGTCATGTTTGCATACAAACATTATTTGCTCAATTAGCCCTTAGTTTTTGGCTACTGTGTTATTATCTGTCTCCTCAGAGTCCAACCTGAATGACATGCAGTCATCACAGCTGCCACTGATGGTAATTGCTCTGAGCTGGTCTATGGGCTATGTGTGATAGGTCAGGTTATGGAGGAAAGAATATACTGCCACAGTACTGTCTATGCTATCATTAGCAGAGAAACGCCATATCTCATCAAGGATAATCTTGACTTTATGGGGAAAATCTGCCATGAAGCAGACTAGAAATCTCAAATGTTACAAGGAAAGACAATTTTCTCCTTACAAAGGTCTTTTCAGAAACTTCAACCATGAGTTTCAAAAGCTTCCAATAATGCTGTGAAATTCCCATGAATTATGTGAGGAGTTAGATCAGCACTGAGATATACTGAAAACATCATTCATGATGGTCATTATTGTATATCTGCAGGCTTTTCTGAAGGCTGTGCAGGAGTGGCTTTTCAGCCAGACCAGCTTACCTCTGACTTGCAGAATTTGCTGTGAACTCTGCCCAGCTGGATTTTTGGGGGTTGGGTGAGGTGGTGAAATAGAATGTTTTCTCAAACCAAACATGATTTCTTAGGCTGTCTCCAGCAATGTTACCTGTTTGAACAGAGAAAATAATACCAATAATGCTCTAAATTGCAAAGAAAAACAATGTTGGAAGCATTACCAATAACAGTAACTTTTTCTTTGTCAACTATTATTGCTAAAGGCATTGTAATTATTTGTATCTCTGGGGTGCAAATTCCCTGCTGCTGATGCTTTTTCTTGTAATCTAGAGGTATTTTCACTGCTCTGTGACTATCACTTCCAATTTGCATTCCATGTCCGTGACTTCTTATGTTTTACACCCTCGTGCAGTTTTTGGTGTTATTGATATGAAACTCAATGATTTAGAAGTTTTACCTAAGCTCCAGGTTCTTTTACTGTTTTTATGGCTATCTCATCTTTCATGTCCAGTAAGGAGAAAACAAACAAACCAAAACCCCACACCTCATAATATTTAGCTATGTTTTCTGTATTATGAATGGGAATGTAATATAGCTTAATTCAGATGACAATATGTAAGATTCTATGTTTAGTTGTAATGAAATAATAATAATAATAATTGTATAAAAATAATTATGTATACAATTACAATAATTGTATATATATATATATGCTGCTTAGTATATCAAATACATGACTGAAGTGCATTGCATGCTGGTGAGATGGTTTACAAAATTATTTATATAAATTTAGAAATTTCAGTTCTTTATTTTTTAATGAGTACAGTAAACTCACACCAACATCGTTTTCTGTGTTTGACCTGCATAGATTCTGTGCAGATTTAATGCCTGGTGTAGTGCCATTAATGTGATGGGAGTTACATCAGAGATATGAACTCATTCAGTTATTGCTAGTACCATCTGGAAATTTATAATGCCACAGCAATGTTTCACTTACTGAAGACACATTCATCCTTTTTTTTTAGTATGAGAAGACAGGGATTAAAAATTGAAAATCACTTTAGCTTGCTCTATATCATCTTATATTCTCTTGTAGGCTTTGTCATGTTTGGATGACAAGATGTGAATTTAAATAATATTTAAATAAGTGTGATAGTACAGTAAATAAATAAAAAAATCCCTCAATAGGCCTCCTGAGGCAAAATATTGTCCTGAATATCAACATAGTACTTTTACAGTAAAAGTAGATATATAGGAAAAATGGGCACCTTTGAAAAAGGAAGTGGTCACAGCTATTAGTTCTGTATCCAAACAGAGGCAATGTTCAGCAAGTTTGACCTTGTGGCAGAACACAGCTTGGTACATGTTTCTGCTTGTTCCTGATGATCCAAGGCAGGGCACTGCCCAGGATGCTGCCCTTCCCAGAATATTTTGTCTCAGTAATTGAAATGAAAACAAAAGACTGGACACAGATTCCATATACTATTTTCCTTCCTACTTTCAATTATGAACAGTAGGCACTTTTTAGCCACCTTAAGAAAGGCAGAGTTTTTTATGGAGGCAGCAGAAAAAAAATGCAAGGATGGCTATGGAATTTTCAGTCAAACTTTCACTTTCCCTCAAGCCTGATCTCGTATTGAGCTAGTGATGGATGCTTGAGGAGTGGTTATAGGAAACAGCAAGCACAGAGAGATGTTCCCCTTGGTACATGCAGAGAGCTGTCTCTGCTGCATTTCCTGACACAACTTTATCTCTGAGTCAACACTGACATTTATTTAGGAGCCTCACTCCTAGAACTGGACTGTAGGACGAAGTCCAGTTCTTTTCTCTCATGGTTTACCACGCTGCATAATTCTGTCAGAAGAGCTGTCCAGCTCTTTTCTCTCATGGTTTACCGCGCTGCATAATTCTGTCAGAAGATTTTCTTCATTTTTCTTCAGTTTGTTTAGGATGTTGTGTTGCATCTTCTCATTATTTTTATTGACATCTAGTCTATGAATTTATTTCCTCATAATTAGAAACCTTTATCTGGTTTTGAGACTATTCTTTCTCCAATACTAGTGTAAGTCATTTCCCTTCTCCACTGCCTCCTCCAGAGCACAGAGAAGAATTATTCTTTAAACAGATGCTGATTCCTCCCAGTATCATCAACCATCCATGTTAAAACCTCAGGTAGCTCAAAACCAAGATTACAGAAGCAATGGAAATGTGGACAAAGTTACGAATACACAGCATATACAATAGCTGCTCTGAAACTAATGACTCCTGTTTTTTTGTTTTGTTTTTGTTTGTTTGTTTTTTATGTTAGCCCATGACATCAGAGGCAGGTTGGTGGTATGGTGGTAGAGGTTGAGCCTTCCCACTGATGTTCCACTCCATTTTGTTACTGCGTAACAGATGGTGGTAGAGGAGCAGCTTGGCACAATGGCACCTGACAGGGAAGTGCGGATGAGGCAAAGGTGTGTCAGTGAATTCCTCCATACAAAAATACTGCATCCATTAATACTCATTGACACTTGCTGAATGTTTCTGAAAACCAAACAGTGGATGTAAGCACAATGAAGTAGTGGGTGGTGTGTTTCAGCAGTGGCTGATCAGATCATCCGCACAAATTTGCTAATGATGACCATTGAAAAACAGAGTTTTGTAGCTGGAAATTTGCTGTATCAAAGTGTTATTGTGCTCTTCTTATCTGTGGTAGTTTCAATGGAAATATATAGGAGGCATTGCCTTCTGAGCGATCCGTGTGTATGTGTGTGTGTACATGTTTATAAATCTCTCTCTCTATAATTCTATATCCATACTTGTGTCTGTTTAACTGCTCTCTCTCAGTTATGCAAGGTGGCAGCATTCTACCAGGTCTATCAACCAGCCTAATTTAGGCATAATAGATTGGTTTCCAAACCTTAGCTTTCCTGTGCCATCCTGAGTCAAATTTCTAAAAAACTTTTTGCAGGTATAGAGACGTGAAAGTTTATGTACTGTTCCATGTGGAAAAGTGAATCTTCTATGTCTTAAGAGCTTATTTCTTTTTCCTATGCACAGAGCACTGCTGGGATGGATTGGTCACCCAGTGTGGCCCTCCTGCAGTGATTCTCTGCAGGTAGCACAGCCCCCCGAGGCTGCTGTGCTAGAAAGAGGTTGTCATGTTTGTTGACAGCCAAGGGAGCAAAGCAGCACAATGCTGACAGTCACTTTCCTCATATTTCATCTCATTGAGTCATGTGGAACAAGGCAAGAATTTTTGTTAAATGTAGTGGTTTTGATTAAATATAAGAAGAGAGGTATGTTAACAAGTGTTTATCATTACTTTGCTAAGAAAATAATCTCATAATTTTGTCTGAAAGTACCTAACTACCCTTAGAGGTTTATTTGCTTGCCTTTAGGCTTTTGTTATTTGTGTCTGGTTTGCATTAAAAAAAAAAACAAAAAAAACCACCAACAACAAACAGAATATCCATCAATACTCTTCACCTTTGAAATTAATGGCAACGCTGCTGAAAAATACTACATAGGAAAATCCGTATTCTGAGTGTTTTTATAATTATACTATATTTTTCTCCAGCTAAGGTACAAAAAATAAAATAAAAAAATTCAGTGAATTTTAAATTTAAATAAGTTAATTATATAGTCATTTGATGCCAGGATGATGAACGTTATCTATTATTTATAATTATTGTAATGAACTTAGTCCTATAGATGTATGTGTTTATATAAAGGAGAGAGTTCATGCAGCATAAAAGAGATCATTTGTCTTTGTTGCTGTCAGCTTAGTAGACATGTTGCCTCTGGAATGCTAGTAACCATCCATTTCTTAAAATATACTGTACCTTAAGAGTGATTACAGAAAAAAAAATCAACCAAATAAGTAATCAGGAAAAGTGCATTTAGATGTAAAGGTGTAATAATTAAATGGAAGAACAAAGGGAAAAAAAGTGGATGTTGAAAGAGATTCTGATGAGTGCATCTCCCCAAATTGTGAACATTACAGCATTTATTTTTTATTTACATGTAACATCCTGAAGTGGGTACTTTCTTTTCACTGCAGGGATCTTTGGCACAGCATAAATTACATGGTATCATGCAGTATAATCTTGTAGCTGCCAGAAAGATGAATGATGAGTCAAATCCCTTTTTATTACTCCAGTATTACTATGTCTTCAGTTCCCTTTCTTTCTTCAGTTTCTGAAGCCTGTGATCCAGAAGAGTTTCACTTCTTTTGTTTGTTGCTGGAGAACCTAAGCTTTAGGGACTCCTCCTGCTAAATAGACAATGCTCTCTGGGGAGATTTTCTCAGGCAATTTTTTAACATAAGCCCTATTTCCCACAGTAACACTGTAATACTCAGTGAGGTGCCACAGTTTGCTTTTGGCATTGAATAAATTACTCCTTTCTATGATCTGGGGCTGGGGAAGGAGCAAGTTCTGTCTCAGCTGTGCAACAGGTTTGCTAGTCCTCCACCCCTCTTCTTAAGAATACTGTCTACGTCATGGACTTAAGCACACCAATGTCAGCTGTCTCTATGGACTGTTTGTTTGGAAGCATGTGTTATATTTAGTTTCTACTGCTGTTAAACTGGTGTTTTCTGATGGGAAATTTTTCCATGTTGAATACCAGAGAATATTCAAAACCAGTTAGTGTTAATTTTCAGTGACCACAACTTTTCAGCAAAGGAGGATGATTTTCAGAAGTTTATGCTGTCATATGCCGTAGCACCAAGAGTGACAGACATGTTTCTTTCTTTCCCTGTTCAGCAGTTTAATTGCTTGCAGTCACAGGGATGTTTTACCACAGGAGGAAGTGTTGAAGATGTGAAAGTTTAGCAGTAGATGATTCCTGGCTGTGTTTAGCCAAAGCATGAAAATCTGCAAATGAATCCTCCAAAGACATTAGATACTGAAGTAGTTTACATTGCTAACATTCTTCACAGACTACAGGCATTGTGCCATCTCTGTTCCCCACAGAGAAATAAAAATGAGACAGCTTTCTGAATTCACTTTCAAAAAGATGTAAGGCTAATCATTAAAGTTCTGAACTAGTGCTTCAGTCTTACCATCTGTACCAAAAAGTTTCTTTAAAGTCCAGCCTCAGGACACTGTACATAACTCAGAAGAAAGGATCTTCAAGAGGATTTTTCTATGCAGAAAAATGGCCAGTCCAAGGAAGGAGAATATAGACTAGAGAGCACAAAGTAGTACACAGTAGAAATCATGTCTGCTTCCTCTCTCATGGAAATTTCATGAGATTTCAGCTCCCACAAACATCATCAGCCATCCACATCAGCCCATCTGCATCTCTACAAGCTTTTGGTAGCTTGTCCTACTGCCCTACAGGGAAACAACTACATATCCTTTTAAGGTTCTTTTCCTGTCTGAGTTAGAAACTGGGTTTGGGAGCTGTAACTGAGAAAGATATAAGGTTACATATTGCTCTGAAGGTTTTAGAAATGAGGTACGCAACTCAGCACAGAGGCAGTCCCTGTCCATTTTGTGGTTTGTGGCTGGCAGAAGGAGCAAAGAGACATGTTGGTTACTTTCTTACATGAGTTTAAAGTTTCATTTGGCAATATAGATTTGTCAGCCAGCAAATATACTATCAAACCTATGTAGCATTATCTTGATAAGTTGTCATCAGTTTGGACAGGTGAAAAAAGACCCAAACTCTATAAACAAGCATTGATAAAATTTATTGGTGCTGAAGGATTTATTTTGTTGATGCTGTCGGTGTTAGTGTCTCATCTGTCTCTTCTGCAGTCTGAAAAGTTTCTGCAGTGAATTACAGACACTCAAAATTCCTTTTCAACTGGTATTTTGAGTGTTGTAGGCAGAGAGGAATAGGGAGAAAGTGGAGTCTGCAGAACAAGGTCATTAGAGACAGACCAAAGAAGCTTTCTTGAGGAAAAAGAACTTCAGCATTGGGAACTCCATATCTAAGGCTTTTCATGTCTGAGTACCAATTTAACAGTCACTCAATGTAGATCATTTTGGCACATGCCATTAAAATGTTCCATCTGGTACAGACAAGCTCTGATAGTTGTGAGTTTATAAAACTTACTCACTGTTTGTAGCTTAGGCCTGATCTCTGCTTCTGAAGTATTACTCGACTTTTGGTGAAACAGAACATCCTTTGTCTTAGCAGGGCTTGAACTGTTTTTAGTTATGATAGCACTTTTATACACATTATCTGAGTATATTAATCTTTATTATCTGGGGAGGAATTTCCAAGTGAAGCAAGAACTCTGTCAGCTTATATTAGCATTTCCTAGTGTGGCTCCGTAGCCACATCTTCAACTTTATCACCACTGCTGCAGTGTGAAGAGCATTTTTCCTGGTTGTACTAGATTCATGTATCTTTAACTCCTTAACTCTCCATAACCTAGACTGTTTCCCTTTTTTTTGCCTCTTCAGTGTTCATCTTTCTGCTCTAAATAGAGTATCTTCTCTTTATTTCTGTGCCAATCTGTAGAGATGTGTGTTGTGTATCTGAGCAGAGAGCTAAACTTCCTTTCACCTTTGGAGGCTATGCAGAATTTTGAGACTATATACAGTTGAGAAGTGTGAAGATGAAACTACCAAGGCAGAGCTATCATGGAAAGATGTTATCATTTTTCCATGACACATAACAAACAAACCACTTCTATACTTCAGCTCTTGATGCTGGAACTTTTACAAGAAGTGAGGTGGATTTTTCCAGCCCAGACAATGTTTCTCAGAAGCAATGTCTCCAGCAGCTTTGCAGACACAGGGCTGTTCTCATACTTGCTGGTGCCACATAGTGGTATGATGAAATTGTATGCATAGTAGTCTTCTGGAAATTTAGATGTAACGAAGAGTTGGTCTGAAATGTTTTATAACTTTTGCATTATACCATGTGTGGTCTTTTTCTGACTTACTGCTTTCTGGGATTGTTTGGACTGTTTGTGTGAGACAGATGTCCCTGGTGTATGCTGCCCACAGGAACCAGTAGCATGGAGCTGTGGTGCTTTGACCCCTCTCTATCTCCAGCAGCACACAGACTGGGAAAATCTGGGAAGCAGACTACCTGGCTCTGTGCAACATTCTTCCCAACAAAGGGATGCTAACAGCAATCACCATGATGTTTTGTATTTCTCTGACTGGTAGAAATAAGCTTTAGTTTTTAAAACACTATAGATCCTTAAAGTTTTGTACAGAAGTTTTTCTCACTGGAGTGTTATAATTTGGCACAAGTTTATCAGCTCATCACTAAACAGCAGTGAATCAGGTGTTCCAAACACTGCTGATGAAAAGTGATCTGGTGATTTTTGTGCTGAAAGAAGTCCTGAGCATTTAGCTCAGGTGTCTTTTGGTTTGTGAGGTGCGCAGAGGGGACCCACTCTCAGCACAGGAGCTTGGGAGAAAATGCCACAGGGTTCTCTCCATTTTACACAGGAGATTAAGGGGGGGAAGTGTATGTCTCTAAAAACTGGTGTACTGAGTTACAGCTCTGTAGGGCAGGGTAATCCTGAACTGTATAGTGATGCTTGGCACCAGGCTCAGCAGCACTTTGTGAACTGTCACTTTAAAAGTACTTATCTGCATTGTCGAAATCATATGCTGCTGCTGCTCTTATAGCAGTGCTAAATGTCTATTGACACTGACGGTTGAGTAATGAGGTGACTGCAACAATTAATTTCTATGTTTCCATTGATCTAGACTCTGGAAAATTTTTACATTGATTCAGTGTGATCAACTGAATAGAGGGAGGGGGGAGAAAGGAAGTCCCTTGTGTCAGCGCTTTCACCTTTCCATTAGAGCCTAGTGGGTGTTCAATCTTTTGGCTTGCCTGGGCCACAATGAATGAGCAGGAGCTGTCTTGGGATGCATATCCAAAGGTTGCTCTGAAAGTAATGCTTCCTATTTATTTCCATGGAAACTACAACTGATACAAAGAGCATAAAAACTCTGATAGGGCAAATCCTCAGCTACAAATCACTATTTTTCAATACAGCCACCACCATTAGCTTTGCATTTTCACCAGCAATGAACGAGAGTCTCCATGGTGCACTCATAAAAATCAGCACCAGCAGAGCTGACCCACTCTCATTGTCGCCCCTTACTGTTCCCACCTCCACTGTTTGGCCTCCAGAAACATTCAGCAAGCACTGATGAATGTCAGTGAGTGCCATTTTTTTTCTGCACAGAGGAATTCAGTGACACACCTTTGCTTCACATGCACTTCTATGTCAGGTGCAATTTTGTTGGCCTTCCCCTCTCCTGCTATCTGTTGCACAACAACAAGATGTAACAGAGTGGGAAATTTCAACCTCTGCTGCTGTACCAGCAACTGACATCGTGGGCAAACATAATAAAACAGGAGGCATTACTTTTGGAGCAGTAAAATATATATTGGTAATGTATATAAGTAACAAAACTTATTTTAGCATTTAACATTTTTAATTAAAACAAACAAACGGAATAAGAAAAACATAAAACTAGTGGGATACTTGTCCCTGTTCCTGTGAAACTAACACATTGGGCTGGTTCAATAGCAGTGGCTGCAACTCTTAGTGAGTTCTCAAGGTGTTTCTCAGAGATTTTTGATGAAATTTTATTCCTTCTGTTCTTCATCCTTGAAAATATTTGTTCACAAATGCACATACTGCCAAAAAGCAATGACATAAATAAGGAGTGATTCTGAAGCTAGGAATGTTTTTCTCTTGTACTTGATCTTATAGAAGTAGAGACATGGTCAGATTTTTGAGGTGAATATCTGATTGCAAATTTACACATTCCATTTGAAAACATGTGGATGATGTACTTATGCTGACTGAAAATGGAGTTGCAAATATACCCCAAATATGATGACTTTATTGGCGGTCTTGAAACCTGTTCTCAAATTCCTTTATTGGAATGGAAAGCCAGACTGCTTATTTTTTGCTGTTCACAGGACTGTGTTTAGCCAATGAATCAAAATGCATTCAATTATTTATCATGATCGCTGCATGGTGCCTTTCTCATGCCCTGGTTTCAGCCCAGACAGCATTCATAGGACACCACTGTTTGTTTGCTCCTGGGCTGGGCTGGGGTGATCAGCAGGGCTGAGCCACAGCCATCATGGCCCAGCTGTAGGGATGGATGCACTGGGAGCTGTGCTGGGCTGCATGCGGCCCATGGGCTGCGGGTTGGATGTGTCTGTGACTAGACCACTGTCTTTGGATTGCTTTCCTGTTTTAAAGTGCCAGAAATTTGATATAGAGATGTTTCACGGTTTGCTGAACATGGGGGAAATTGCAATCAGTAGTACTTTTTTTTTTTTTTTTTTTTTTTTTTGGTAAAGTTAGTGTAATCCTTTACACTGTTTCAGAATCCAGTGAAGCTGCTTCCTTCTTTCCCTGTTTCATGATGACATCTCATAAGCCATGTTACCAGGAGACAGAACAAAGTGTCACTGGAACAGGCACTGAATGTTAAGATGAATGTAATGAATGTATCTATTGATTGATTACATTGTTTTTGTTTTAATAGCATTGATTGAATATTGCAGCACGTAAAACATCCAAGCACACTACTCTAAAGCAAGAGATGAAAACTAGGTTTTCCTAAAAGGCAGACTGCTGTAAGCTCATGCATTTCTGTTTATAGATCAGTGCTTGAAATGGTGGCTTTGGTTCAGCAGACCTCTCTGGATTCAGCAAGGGGCTGAAGAATAGGCTGTGTGTTGGTAATGGTAACTAACAAACTAACAACAGTAACCATTGAACAGGCACTATCAAAGAATAATAGGTCTCATTTTTTGGAAGGCAATTGGATCTGCCTGTTATGCACATGGGTGTAACTCCTCTGAAAATAATAAAAACTCCCTATCAATTGATGTTGAGATTTGGGCCCACTGCTTTCAGTAGACCAGTGAGAGCTTATGGTGGGAGTGGGCATTATCTCATCTCCCTTCAGCAGCTGACAGAAAGGCAAGAGAAGTCCCAGGAAATGATTGGTCCTGATTGTAGGCTTTAGCTGCAGAGCATGTGGAGCAGGCTCCAAAAGGAGCCCTGGCCACCTAGCTCTGACACTCAGCGAGAAGGAGCCGCAGCCACCTGGCACACCAGCAGCATGGCTGCATGAGGTGGGTGCAACTGTGCAGGGTCTGGCTCAAGTAATTGGGGATGCTTTAATCCTGAGTGTCCTAGAGACACCAGATAGTTGTGATTTCCACTGTCTTATATGGGGAACACTTTGATGAATGCCAGAGAAACTCTAAGACAAAAAAATAACTGTTGGGCTGCTTCCATGACAGTTGTGGAATTAAAAGAATCCAATGAACACTTGAACTGAAAGTCAAGCTAGGGAAGATTTTCTGGAAAAGTTTTAATTACCTAATTGCATCTCCTTTACCAATCATTATTTCCATGTAAAATATAGCTTAAAGCCTTAACACTGATTGCACTGAACTGTGCCAGGTGCTATGTCTTTGTTTGTGAGAGCTTTCTTTCTATCAGATATCCAGGTAAAAATTAAAAAAAAAAAAATTACAGATGGGTACACACTCTGTTTGTAAAGAGGAGCTGCTGAGACTGAAGTCTGAGAGGGCTGATCCTGCAATTCACTTCCAGAAACGGGGTCTGAATTGACCTCACTGTTACTTTCCTTGAAAAAATAAATGCTACTCATCTCTGTGGACTTTCTTCCCACATGTGCCTATTCTCAGGCGTGTATGATCTGCCTGTACTCAAACTTGTAATCTAGTAAACAAGTAAAGGGAGGAAAGGGGAAGTCAGTTGGGCTGCAAATTACCTCGTGTGACAGTTTAAGGCTCCAGAGCCACCTTTAGCCAGAAGGATGGTAACTCTTAGAGGTAATTTGCAAAGACAATAACCAGTCTCTGGAGACAGCTATTCAGGAGTGAAGAGGAAACAGTTCCATTAAATACGATGCCAATCATGTTTGCTAACAGTGTGTTTGGAGATAAATATGGTGATCATATAGATCACCAAAGATTACTGCTACTGTATTGATGGTGGTAGCAGTAGGCATGAACTCATGTTTGTGCAGTCAAAAAGGCAGCTCATCAGATTTTGAAGAATGGCAAGTACCAGTTTCTGTGGATTTATTGGAGAGCCTAAAAAATAAGGAAAAGTAATGAAATACATGGCAAGAAAAACTGAAGTGTAGGAAAAGGTTGGCTCTCTGACATATAGGACAAATCATCACCTACCAGCTATTTGGCTGCCATGACTAGCAGCCTCCTAATAATATATGTCTAATTTTTTCTTTGAAATATTTATTTTACAGATTTATTTATTTATTTATTTCAAAGTAATAAATGAATAGACTTACCAGGCCTAGCATGTATGCCACATGCAAGTGCAAATAAATCCAAAGGGCAAAATGAAAGTGTTGTCTCTGGTATGGGAACATAGTCATTAATTTCAGTAATACTGTTTCCCCTTTTTTTCAGCTGCTCTCTATTTGGTCAGCAGTTTGTCCTGGATGATGTGGTGTTTGTCTATGTTGTGACTCCATAGAGATCTACATTTCAGATTATTCTTGAATTTCACACCCAGACTGTTGAAGGTATAGCCTGCAACATATATTTTGGCTTTGTTACATAGCCCTCCAAACAGATCCAGCTTAGAAATAACATAGAAGACAGAAGTTGTGTTCTGCAGATCTATACCTGACTGTCCTGGTCAGGTATAGATCTGCCAAAAGCCTATGCTGGCACTGTACAAGGGAATTGTAAGCAGGCATTGGCAAAGACATTAAAAGCACAAAAAAAAAAAAAAAAATCACATTTACCGCACCTTTATTACTGCACTCTGTAAAAATTTCCTCATAGGGAAGTGCTTGCAGACTGCATCCTGGCTTCACTGCCATCTTTTCTTATCAGGTTCTCTCTCCATTTCCTTTTCTATCGCCTCAAAAGATTTTTGGAACTTGTTTTCTTTCTGTTATCTACATGCTTTTTCCTTAGAAAAAGAAAAATACTTTTTCTTTTTTTTTCTTTTCTGTAATCTCTTCCCAAGAAGTCTAGCTTGAATTTCCTCTCTAATTTGTTTTGTAGCGAGTTTAATTTCTCTAATGTAATTAATTTCTCTAAAGTGATCTTCCTGTCTGTTCTCAGCTTTCTACTTTCTCTCTTTCAATAGTTCTGACAGCAAAGACAATTTACAAATAGGGAGATGCACATTTGAGGAAGAGACTAAAGGAGAGAAAGAAATCCGCAGATGCAAATTAATGTGACTGTTCTTAGCTAATTATCTTTAGTTTAATGAAAGAGAGGAGTGCTTCCCTGCAGTATCTAGGGTGAAAGGAGAGAAATAGCCCCTGGAGATGTTTCCATTGTCCATAAATGGTCCTTCGTAGAGCTGAAGCTAGGTCCGTGGTTACTAGCAGTCTAAAACTAGATGTAGGATCTCACTGTGTAGGTAAATAGCTAGCAAAAGTAAGTAATAATTAGGCACCCAGAGTTACAGTCAGCAAATTACGAGCAGCACCATCTGGCCACTTCTACAATAAGCCTTCAGTGTTTGTTTTACTGGTGCACATACATTACAGCTTGTGATTTTGAGAGTAGCTGCAAGTCACTGATGGAAATAGTGGAATTGTCTATTAGAGCCATCATTCACTAGTAGAAAAAAAAGCTTGTCGAATCATTTTGACTGGACAAGTTATTTGGCAGTAAGATATATGCAATGCGGTAAATACCCTTTGGAAAACAACATCTTTAATAAACTCTTGGCATATTTGAATAGAAAAATATATTGGCATTTAAGAGCTGGGGAAAATAATTTAGCCCTTTTTCTTGTCTGCATATTCTACTCTGTGAAAATGATCTACAAGCAGAGCCTCCAATGCTGGCCAGGCAGGTTGAAACTCTGTACTGCTCCCACTACATCATTCCCACCCCTTTTCAGATACCTAAGCAATAATTCTTCCCGTCTCTTTTGGTACTCGCCTCCAACACCTAATGCCCATGTATCATTTTGCTTTTTTTGCATGTGTTTTGTATTTCTTGGTTTCCTTACCACTTTTTTATTCCTTTTTTCTTTGTGTTAGTGTGCTGGTGTGTGCTCAGGGGCAAGTCCATGTACAATTAGTTAGATCTCATTGCTGTTCCGAAGTGCAGGGAGGTGCTTCAGTCCATCAGTGAGAACTTGATAATGACTGGAAAAATTCTAGTAACAGTAATGAAGTCAGTAACATCTTTGCTTCAGTATTCTGCTAGCTTTAATTCTAATATTCACCTTTAAACCCCAAAAGCTTACCTGTTCAAAAGGATGAATAAGTGACTTGATTGATTAGTCAGAAAGAATAAGCTATGACCCAACCTGAAGGGATCTAATTTGAGCTTTCTGTAAAATAGTGTAAAAAGATTATTTCCGTACTCGTGGGAGTTGTTATATGAGTGCAGAAATTTCCCTGTAGACACGGAAAGATCCTCTTCCACACACTCTGCTGTCTTATGCCTGTGATTTACAGCTCTGGCTGTCAGTGCAGTGAAAATGGAAGAGCAAAAATAGGGTGAGAGAGAATGTATGTGGAAAACCCTCAAAAGACAAAGCCACAGTTTGTGACACCAGAGGGCAATGTTCTCTTGTGATACCAGCTGTGGGACAAAACCACAAGCCAGAAAAGTGCATCACAGGCAAAAGCTCTTCAATAAAGACCACAGTTTAGAAAAACAAATGTTACAGGGTACCTTGCTAAGATGTACTGTCACCTTTGAAGCGCTGCATGGCTTCAAGGTACTGGTCATGCAGAATGCTTTTTAAAATCAGTTTTAAACTTAAAAATAATTCCTATGTGCAAAGTCAGAAGACATCCTATCTAAGGAAAGGTAAAATCCTAAAGCATGTATGTGCTCATGGCAAACACAGGAGAAAAAAAAAAAAAAAGAACTGCATTCACTTTTTTCATTGTGTACACAAAATTAACATAATTCTTACTTCAATAGAATAGGGAAAGAAATGTCCATTTAATGGCTCAGTAAAATTGATGTTCAAATAAGTTAATAACCATATGTGACATTGGAATAAACAGTCAATAATGCCCTGTTTCGTTTTGTTTTCCAATGAAAATACTAAAAGCAAGCATTTCCCCTTCTTATGCTGTGGAATTTTCATGGTAGGTTTATTATCTTCAAATTAATTGCACTGAAATGATGCAACCTCTCCCTTTCCTCCAAATAGAATAAGTAAGTTCTGGCCTGGGTGCCAGGCTGGGGTCATGCTGCAGCACGTTGGAGCCTCTAGGAGGGTGCATGTGCTCTTGGGAACTGGAGGAAATATCCCAGTTTTCATTCCTCCTGTTTATAGAATTGCCTTTCTCTAAACTGGGTTTTGGGAGGTCTCCTGAGCTGAATGTGAGATTGGACTCTTCTACCTGAGGCGTTGGCTCAGTTGGACTTTCTGAATGAAAAATCTGCAAGAGAGGAGGGATGATTCATCCTTAATTGGGTAATTACATCGGTTAAATGAAAAATCATCTTGTGCAGAAATTAAAGTAAAATGGGAAAGATTTTACAAATGGCCTCAGGGTCAGGTGTGAGGGCAAAATCCTCAAAGATTGCAGTGTCAAGTGCTAACTTGCTGGTTCCTTTGGTTGTTATCTGATGAATTAGAAGTAGATGTCTGAAAAAAAGAAGCCAATGAAGTGCTAAATGGTCAGCTTTTTCTGCAGGGATAAGTGCAGGAGGTGGAAGTTATCCAGCAAAATTTGGTAGGAGAAAAACATGCTCACCTTTGTCCTGAAAGATCTTAAAGCTGTCTCCCTTTCCGAGGGGACAACTGTAGTCCTTTGAGCAGAGGTAGAGAATAATTTTAGGAAGCAGGGGTATGGTAAGAGGAAACAAAGAGAAAGGGAAGCAAAGGTGCCTGAAGTTGTGCACTGGCTTTCACGCAGGTAATGCCTCTGTGAAGATGAGGTGCAAAACAGAGGATGCCTGGTGTGGAGAAGGTGAAGTAGGACGATGGTTCCATGTTTATCCTACTGAAAAACTTAAGGGGCAGCAAGAGAAGTCAGTTCATAATAAACTCAAAACAAACTAATGGGTGGCACTTCATAGGAATTGTGATTGCAGGAAGCTTAAACTGATTTGTAGAAAGAAAACTGGTAAGGAAAATCCAGTAAAGGACTATTTAATAGATACTGTTTACATTGGCTCTAGGATTCCTTTTCCACAAACCTGTGAAGCTGAGAGAAATTAGCATGGAAGCAGCACTGTAGGCTGTCCTTGTTTTATTCTTTCCTATGAATCTGCTATGGGTGATAGATAGATAGAACTCTGCAGGAAAAGGACCAGGGAATTGGTAGAGCTGTATCTTATAATTTTACTTCTTTTTGCTGATGATTTTTTAACTTTGTATCGGATAATTCTATTTCCCATTTTCTATGGTTAGAGAAAGGGAGAATGTGCATAACTTTAAGGGTTAGGAGTTAAGTTATCTAGGATCATCCTCCACAGACACATCAAATCCACATTAACACTTTGTCTTAATTTTCACATTATCTTCTAAGGGATTTTAAATATCTTGTTGTGGCTTATGAGCTTTGCTGACCTCACCTGTGTGCAAGGATTATGTGAGAAACTTTGAAAGAGACACTAATTAAAACCCTGCAGATAAAACGGGGATAAAACGGAATAAGTATTGGTCAAAGGCACATTGTGTCAGGCTATACTGATGCCTGCCTTATCAAAGAAGGTCTTCACTCATGCATCTAGAGAAGAAAAAGATGATTTTGTAGACAAAAGCAGTAGATAGAATCTCTCTGACCTTGAGCAAAGCATTTGATGCAGTTTCACATGGGAAATTATTAGTTAAAATGATAAAATGATGAAGATGGAAATTATTACAGGAACTGAGATGTGGTAAGGAGCACTCTAAATGAGAGATGGCAATGAGTCATGCTGGGAGGCAAATGATCAAGGTGAAAGAGGTTACTAGACAATTTCCTCAAGGACTGGTCTGAGGCAGATTTTATTTATTATTTCAAATAATGACCTTGGTTTAAAAGACAGGAGTGTGATATTGGCTGTCACAAATAGGAAGTACCTGTAGTGTAAAACAGTACTGGAGGCTTGTACAGAGACACAGGTTCATTCTGAGAATCAGAGGGGTAGACAGGAATGGTCCAAGAACATACACCTTGAACCTAATGATATGAGTCTGTGCTAGGATCTTGGTAGTTGGAAGGAACTTCTGGAAGAGCACCTCTAACCAGAATAAATCAAAAGAAGTTGACTTAGCAAAGTAAAATAATGGCTATAGTAGAGATGGAGAAGGTGGTTGTCTCCCATATACATATCCAATAACAAACTGTTGAGAAGAACTAGTTTAACTATATGATGTGTTTGTGATGATGCTACTTGGATAATATGAGCCAAGCATAAAGCAGTTGCAGCTGCAAATTAGAAAGATTTTGTACTATTTTAAGACTGATAGTACGAAGCTATATTCCCATAGGAATGGCAAGGCCAAGGTATCAAGTTTTAAGATAATGCTTGATATACCTGTGTAATTGATTACATGATAATGACTAAAGCTGGACTTTGTTGCTTGAAACTCTTCCAGGCCTACAACTTGTTCAGTCCTTTAGTTATAGGCGTTCTTGTTTTTCCTCAAGACATACTGAATGATTTCATTCCGATAGACCAGTTTCAACAGACACAATTACCATGCCAAATTCCTCTTACTACAGAAACTAGGACATGTGCCCAGGTAGGGATTGAATATGGTCTCATGCTACCCTTGAAGCAAACAAACAAAGAAATAGAGCTAGACAGAACCTTTATTCTTTTCTTCTTCCAAATTCTCCTGCCAGCATCCTAGTAATGTGTTTCTCTTTTTAAGCTAAGATAAAGGTTCAAAATGCTGGCACAGCGTCACAGATTGTAAGGCCAGAACAGATTGCTTAGGTCAGCTGTTCTGCACCTAAGCATTTTTCAAGGCTATGTAGTACATTGCTTTCACTACCTTATCTAATAATGTCTCATCTGATACCAATGACCAGTGGAGGTTTACTAGTCCCTTGGAAGAATTGGATGATTTCTTTACAGCAAAGAATCCATTAAAATCACTCTAGTTCCTTTCCACTTTTGTGAGTAATCTTTATGTTGTCTTATGTTTCTAAATGCATTTCATTTAAAGTCATTCAGTGCTGCTGGTGTATTTCAGATGTAGAAATTACATGTGGTATTTATTTTTCCTTGCTAATCCACAGTTTGTTAACCAGAATTTTCTTCAAAATATATAGTTGATATCATAAGGTTTTTAATAATGCTTCTGTTCCTGGCTGGATGTGTGCCATCCAACAACTTCAAAAGACTTCTGAACACTTCCCAGAAACACACTTCTGTATTTGTGTATGGTTTTGCAACACATTTTCTTTCTGAAAGTGTCCTTGATTACAAAAATGTTGTGCATTCAGATTTTCAGTGAAAATCTGGCTGGTGCTGTAATGCAGGTAACGGCAAAACAGGTTCTGGGTTTTCCTCTGAATATTTAACTACAGGCATCATTCTGCTCAGCTTTGCAGCTTTAAAGTGCTCCTAGTACCATGCATAGCCAAAACTTTCAATCATTAGTTTTGGTCACTCTTAATCTTATCACATTATGAGTGTGTGAATATTATCTTTTTTTTTTTTTTCTATAAATTACTCCCTTGAAGAGATAGTGATCACATTTGCTGATTGCCTGTGTAATTGCTACTAGTTTGTTTCTGATGATCTTCATATGTGATCTACATTATACTGTCTTCCAGTGGAGTTAGCCACAGCGTACAGTGATGTGAGAAAGAAATAGGTATCTGAATTTACCTTACCTGTGGCAAATGCATATGTGTTTTAAGGAATTAATGGGCACACTTACAGATACGAGTTAATCTAAATCCTCAATTCTCAATTCTCAAACTGTGGGCATGATTAACTCATTCAAACTGAGAATCTTGCTTCTTTATTTTTGTATGTGTGTACTATGGAGTGAGGAAAAATAGAAGAAAATTACATAAAGAGCTGCTTTGCTGCAACTTCTAGCTCCTTGGGAAATAACACCAAACCAAAAAGTCACACAACTACAAAACAACTCCAAGGATATAAGCATTGTTATGCGGAGATTCAGAATGGTACTGCTTACCATCTGTTGAAATATATTAAGACTACATGGCACACTTCCGTGGGATTTTCGTTTATTACAATCGCTGCAGCAGAACCAGAATCCTTTAAGGAATGGGAAGAATAAAAAAAATTGGGCTATGTGAGAGCAGCCAATTTTCTATGGGAGCAAATGTGAAAAGGAAAGCAAAGAGGAAAATGAGCTAATAAGGCTGGTGGAAACTTCCAAGTATGGATGATTCTTCCTTTCTGCATGTCAAATTTTTAGATGATTACCTTCTTGGGTTTTAAACTCATCCACTAGCATTTTTTTTTGGTCTCACAGTGGAGATAAGTGCTGAATTTAAACATGAAGATCCAAGTGAAAACTCCCTATTTTACTTATTCACTGGGACTGTCTATTTGCAAGTCTTTGACATACTCCCATGCTGATTGTAGGGAAGGCAGATTCAGCAGCCATCTAAGCACCTTTTCAGGTAGTCACATCTGTAAACTATCTAAATGCTGTCTGTCTGCTCCCAAGGGAGCTTATTACTTGCTGCTTGCTTCAGGTGCTCCTTAAGCTCACATGACTACATTTTTGTAAAGTTTTCCAAGAAATCTGCCCTTGACCATGCACATAACTGCAAAGCAAGAAGAGCTGAGCTGCCACGCATTAAGGCACTAAATGTTAAGTGCGACGCTTAGGACATACGAGCTTCAATTTTTGAAGGTTTTCCCTGGTGCAATACAGTTATGCTCTAAAAAGGGAGAGGCTGGAGGTGAGAGATTAGGAATGACAATTGGTACTGTCTGTGCCAGAGTCAATATTCTCTCAGAGGCTTAAAATGTTTCAGCTATGCCCATGCATTGGCTGCTGCTGCAGTTGTCTACAGTACAGACCACACAAGGAGCAAAGAAAGCAGACAGCTGGATGTTTAAGGATTCCCACATACCATATACTTTCACTGGGAGTGGAAGAAAGTGTGTTATCCTACCGCTTCCTGGAAAGTACTGTTTCATTTGCAAACAGTATATTTGTTAATTGTGTATTTCCTTCAGCACTTACCGTTGGGATATATCAAAACCACCTCGTATACTCACAAACAGTGCCTGAAAATTTCTTTATTCGCTCATGATCTTCAGCAAGCTGACCCTAAAGGCCCTCTTTTTGCCTTTACTTCTATATCAGCAGGCATAGCTTTGGATTTATGGTTTATTCTATTTCTTCTCGGTATTTTAAGTGCCTGTAACTCAGACACAAAGCAATGTAGAGGGAATGCACAGAGACAATGTGCAGCATGGAGGGGAACCTTTTCCCTTGTGAAGCTTCCCATCTTGGAGGAGGTAGAGAGCAAGTTTTATTCCCTACCAAGGCAGGGATGGACTACTTGCCAAAGTTATGGGGGCAATTAGCAGAGGTGAGAGACCAGGAGTGTTGGTTACCAAGGCACTCATTACCACAGCACAAACCATTTAGTGTCTTGCTTCCTTTTAATGCATGTCATTCCACCACGCTTCCTATTGCACCTGAGGATGAGCTCCACAGGCATCTCCTTTCAGTAAAGATATTCTTCTTTCCTGTGCCACTCTGTTGCTGCATTTTCTTTTTTCTTCTTGTCTGTTGCTCTAAAAGCTCTTCAGGATTAATATCAACATGCCAGAAGCCTGACGGCACTGAGGTTAAAAAATGAACTAGGAAAAAAAAAGGATGTTAGCTTGAGGCCTGGGCTGGGAGCTATACCTGCAGATGGAGGCACTGAGGTGTGTAGCAATCATCTTAGCTATGACATCTGACATTTCATATTAAAGTTTTAAGTCTATAAGTACTTGGTTCAGTATATTTATCAATTTGCATATGGCCAAAAACCATTCAGTAAGTAATCTGACACAGAGCAAAAATCTGTCAATAGCTTGTATGTGTGATAAGTTTTACTATCTCTACTTTTTCTGACAGAAGTCCCTTTACCAAGATATGTCCAAGTCTTGTCTTTCCATATAAAGTCTTAACTATGAAAGAGTATTAGTTTATTGTAAATAATATATTTTAGTATGAGTTCATGCACTAATACTTGGAATATAAACATAAATATTTATATATAAGTGTAAATATAGTTCTTCAGAATGTGAAAATCAAAATGAACACAAAGAAAGAAAGTAAAATTCAAATGCTATGCAAAATTGTTAGTTCATTTCTATGATTTTGTTTTTGTTACCTGACAGTATTGAAATGATGATGAATTTGTTAGTGATACTGAATAGATTTCTTATTATTGCAAATAAGAATTATAGCCTTAGACACTTTGTGTCTTTGGAAATATTGTATTTCTCAACTTTGGAGATCAGTAATAATGAGTAATTTTCTATCTGTGCTCTAGCACAATAATTGTGCTGTTCTGAACCTCTTATGTTCAGATTAGATTAAAGAGGGAAAATTAGTTCTTATCGTAATGCTTCATTAACATTTCAGAACTAGGACAATAACAAATGAGAATTTGATGTTATTATCTACAGAAATATGAAAGCAGTAACGCTTATACTATTTATCATATCCAGTTATACTGTGCTTGTAAAAACAGAAGAACTAGCCTTCAGTCTTCAGTGCAGTTCTTCACAAACATCTGTGATGTTTTCCCATACAAATTTCTAGCTGAATGTGTGTGCATCACTGAGGTCACATTTAACAGTAGTTACAGAACTCATGTGATTCATAGGTACTACAAGCATTGACAAATTTCCCTTTTGATGAATTAATGTCTTGCATTCTTCAGCTGTTTTGTAGCTGGTCCAGTTGGCCTTACATTCAGTTGAAGATTAGCCATTAATTTTGTGACCCAGAGTTTTAGGCTCATAGAGAGCACTTTGACTTGTTCTTAAATCTACCCGTAAGTATGAATTTCCACACTTACTGAATCCAGTCTGGAAAAATCTTGGGAGAAGAGTGCTCTATCAGGATGGTAGTTAGCACTTCTGAAGGGGAAAGAGCCAAGAGATTGCTATTATGCAGCAACCCCGTGGCCTGTGCACAGCAGCTGTTCTGCTAAGCAATTAAACATCCATCGTTTCATGTCTGATGTGCTTTCATCTGTTCTTAAATTTCATAAACTGCCAAATTAGGTATTCAATAGTAAGTGGTAAATTGTAGTTCTTATTTTAACAACCAACAATTAGATGGAGCAAATGATGGAGTTTGATCTGCTAAAGGAGTTTTGGACATTAACAGACAAAGAGTGAGATAGAATAATGATTAGGATGAATCTAATCTCAGAAATGTGCATATTGTGCTGTTAGTAAGAAATCTTTATGTGGTAATAATGCTGCAGCATTGGGCTGGGCTGGTCTCGTCTCGAGGCAGCTGAATCTGGCCGATGCTCATCACTCCCAGTAGACACCGAGAAAGCATGGGACTGCTTATTGCCAGTTTTGTGGGCTTTCACTTCAGCTACCCTGCAGCCAGGAGCTCATTTGATGTTCTAGTCTGGAGCCAGTTTTCTTTTTGGCCTCATTCTTCCTTTTTATCAGCCTGCAGGTTTTAACACATATGCAGTAACAAGGAGGCCTGTCACCAGCTCTCATCAACAGCTGGTGATCTCCAAACGCACTTGTTGCCCAATTTGCTTCAGTCTTGCAGAGATCAACCAGTACTTCCCTCAGTAAACATCCTACCCTGAAATGATGTGTATTCTTAAAATCTGGCAAAGAATGATAAGCAACAACCAACCAACCAAAAGAACTCCTACTAAAAGGCGACAAAACTTTGAAAGAGCAGACAGGGCCCTGTCTAGTTGTTATGACAATAACTCCTTCAGATCAATGTGCTGCCTATAAACAACATTTTATTCTCTGCACTGACAGTCTGTGATAAGTTCTGTTGCTACTGAACAGGAGAAACACATCTGGTTATCCTGATAGGAAAAAGTCCTGTCAATGATAAATATATATCTTTTTTAAACTTAGTCTGTTACAGTTCCTAACCCACGGGGCGAAATGTCTATAAGATGTAAACATTTTCTTCTCTTTCAAGCAGCCTTCTAACAGAATGATGTGTCAGAAATTTACCTAAATCCTTGTCAAATACATAGGCATTTAAGGAAATGATCTTTTAACTTATTTTTTTATAGTGCCCTCCTTTTCTGTGAATGTTGATAATAGACCGTGCAGTTCATTCTGTTGGTCAGCGTAAGAGAAAAATATCTGTCCTTGTCTCCTATTATTTTCACTCTTGGAGAAAGATGTATCATTTGTAGAAGAGATGTATCTATTCTAGCATTTGCAGTGCAACATGAGCAGAAGAGAAAGAACCTCAAAATGATGTAGCCCTCAAATCACTGGAAAAATATCTGATTAATAAAGAGAATATGTATTGTCATTTAAAACAATTATCTTCATCTTGGCTTTACATTTTTGTGACAGCAAGGGACACACTAAATAAGTTAACACTAAAATGGAGAGTAGTAGTGTGGCAATCAAATATACTAAAACTCAATTTAGATCATGACAATTTAATGCCAGCAAAGCACTATGATCATTTGTGGGGGATAGAGCTTTTAAGATTTTCAAGGTATTTTTAAAAAACAGTCCGATATGAAAAACTTCCATTAATTTTAGTGATCTGATAAAAAATCTAATGGCTATAAACCTTCTATAATTTCAAAAGTATAAATTACTTTTTAGGCTTAGTAAACAGGAAAAACCAATTCCTCTGCTTCCTCAGTCTTCATCTGAACATGCTGATAATATTCTGTTAAATTGAATCTCATAACAGTTACTGTATAGGAGTTAATACAAGCAATATTTTTCTCTTGCTCCCTCTCCTTTCACGTAGCTGGTTTTGTGTTTTTTTTTTTTCCACTCACTTTGCCTAATCTCAGATGTGCCTGAAACCTGGTGTAAGCTCCAGGGCTGTTCCATCTTGTGTGACACCTCTCAGGGCAGAGCAGCATGTGGTGGCTAAAGCTTTGGGGATGCTCTAATTGTGGGACCTGTCCAACTGCAGCTCTGCTTCTTGATAGAGTGATATACATACTGATAGCATCTGGATGGTAGATTTTCCCAGATTAACTCCTTGTTTATGTTACAAATGATTATCAGATATTGCTTCCCCTTCCAACATTAACTAAAGGTGTAGAAGTTAGATTTCTTGGATTCTTAGTGTAAATAAAATGATATAATTTCTTTTCCCATTGATCAATCAGTCAGTCACCTAGTAAATAAGGATTCTCATCTTCTTCCACATACAGGTGAAGCATACATTTAATTGCAATCTGATAGAAAAGCAATATTTTTTTCCATTCTGTTTTCTAATATTTTAAAGTCAGAAATTATTTTACTATATTATTTTTTATCAATTTCATAACGGAGCTGAAAATTTGACAAGTTCAAGGCCCAGCTCCATTGTAACTGAAAGCATTAATATAAACATTGGTTTGAAAGCCTCAATGAGTACTTTTTGCATTTATCTTTTATATGAATGTATTAAAAGGAGTTTACATTCAAAATACTATCATAAAGTTTTGGATTAAACAAAAGGAAAGCTGTCAGAATTTGTTCTGGGAAAGGAAGTTAAGAGCCAAGAAAAACTCAGGATTAGCTGTGGACACAGTGCTAATCATGAATGTGTGATGTATTTGGTTATGTAAAGTCCTACTAGCTTCAGTGGGACTCCTGGGAAGAGTAGATTTCAGCTCTACCAATTTGGGGTTTGTAGCACACATTTACATGCCTGGGTTAAAAAAAATACTTCAAAATAGGTCTGCACAGAAAAATGTAAGTTCTATGGGCAGCAAGAAATGTTTAGTACTTAAGTCTTATGTGAGAAATCATTTGTTAATGATAATTACTTAATAGAAGGAAAACATTTTTATTAATCTTTTTTATATTAATAGCTCTACTATTTTGAGTTCTATTTATTTCGTTATCTTCTTCATTACTTTTTCCTTATCCTTCATTATCATAAAACCATCTCTTTTACTCCAGATACACCTTTTACTCTTTAACTCCTCTCCTCTTTACGTACCACCATATTTGACTATGCACCATCATTTCCTCTACTTTTTACAATTGTCATCTCCAAGCTGTCAGCTTTTTCCAGCATTCTAGAATAGTTACAATATTGAGTCCTTATAGACGTATCATTACAGTTTTTATGTCGGTACTTAAATGCCAAGTAAATGTTCAACTTATTTTACAGATGTAGTCATCTTTTTAAGCAGAACAATAAGCTGTGCAAACATAACTTCCAGAAGAATGATGAATAATATTAATATCTACTAAAAGAGGGGAAATTTAGATTAGATGTTAGGAAGAAATTGTTTGCTCAAAGGGTAGTGAGGCCCTGGCACTGCTACTCAGAGAATCCGTGGGTGCCCGATCCCTGGAGGCACTCAAGGCAAGGTTGGATGGGCCCTGGGCAGCTGAGCTGGTAGGGGGCAGTCCTGCCCATGGAAAGGGGTTGGGGCTAGGCGGGCTTTGAGGTCCCCTCCAATCTAAGCTATTCTGTGATTCTATAATTATTCTAGAAGTGTTTATTGTTCTCACACTGACAACTGAAATAGGACAGGTCCTCATTTCTGTGGACCTGGAGGCAAAGACAGTGAAATGCTCTGGATGAGACATTCACGAGTAGGGGGCTAAACAGCTCCTGACAATGCTGCAAGGAGCTTCAGGGAAAGCTGTCCTTTGGCCAGGACAAAACAGATATAGGGCAAGAGTCTATACAATGAGGATTTGTTGCAGCCATGTGACAGTTGTGTGCAGTACCTGAACTAGAGAGGAACTTAGGCCAATGAATGTGATGCGCTTTGTAAGGGGTAACAAAAGTCTCAGAGGACTGTGTTTGTCACAGGTGAGTCAGGAACACAGCATCATATCTCTTCTAGTTGAATCACTCTATCACTCATTTTTTCTTATTTGGCACTTTCTTGAAAGCACACTGCTAGAATACTTTTTCAGACTTACAGATCATAGTTCTTGGTTTATAACTAACAAAGGTTTTCACACTTCTGTTGCATTTCACATAGACCACTAGGTAACATGCCTGAAACCCTTGATCAAATAATTAGTGAGCTGCCTGTTTGAATTTCTTACAAGCTGTTATCTACAGAACTAGAAACAAATCTCCTTTTTCCCTCAATGTTCAAGCATATAAATATAAAAATATCAAATTGAATATGGAGGAAAATGAAAATAAGTGTTATTTGGACTTAATTCTACCTCAAGCAAAGAAGAAACACTGAAGCCTGTGGAAGAGCACCTGCCTGGCAGGTGCAAAGCCCACCCAGGTGCTGCTCTTCCATCTCTGAGATACTGGCATTGCTACGGACATATTTCTTGTTTCTTTGTTCTGCAGAAATTTAAGCTGCTTTCCAGATATTTCCCAGGGAAACATTCCCTTTCCTTATGTCTTCAATATGGAAACAAAAGGATAAAGGATAGGGAGATTGGGACTGACGTAGTGATTCTGCTTGCATTTGCAGTGTGAGGTGAATGGGATGCCAGGAAAATGATGTCTGATCTCTGACTAGCACTGCTGATCCACCATATCAAGTAGCATTGAATGAAAATACCTTTTACCTCTGTGTGAGTTTTCATCTCCCAGACTGGGGTGGGGGAAAGCATCTATGCTAGCTGCAGGAAAAAAATATTTATTGGGTACGTATAATATATTTTGTTTGATTATACCTTCAAATAACAAGCCCTATGGGACTAAAATTGTTACCACCTGGTACTGCTACTCTCTGGTACTTTAATATTAATTCACAAGATTATTATCATTTTTAATATAGTGTTTTTGATGAGTGTGCTTATGTCACACTTTATTCCAAAACACTAGCTCAGCCTTCAACATCCTCATCAAAAGAGAGACAATTAACAAGTAAGAAAGGAAATGAACATGGGAGGCAGTATGTGAGTTTTGATTTAGCAGAATACTTACCTAATTTTGAGCAGGAGTGACAAGGGCTGGAGTACAGAAATGACAAGTGAACTATGAACATATATAAAAGCATGCTTGTGGGATTGGAGTTGCTTGTTCCATAACAAGTGAATTGATGCACTGAACTTGGGATCCTAAGAAAGATGAGAAATCTTTTTTGACATGTTAGATGAGTGTCTCAGACTCTAGGGAAAAAATTACATTCGTAAGATTAAAATTACAGCCCTCTTAGAGGTACTGAACTGAGAGGAATTTCAGCAGGCTGGAGAAAAGGACTGACAGGAATCCCATGAAGGTCAACAAGGAGAAATGCAAAGTCCTGCGCATGGGTATCACCAGTACTTCCTGGAAGGCACCCAGATGGAAAGCAGCTCTACAGAAAAGGAGCTGGGGGTCCTGGTGGACACCAAGTTGAACAAGAGCTCGCATTGTGCCTGTGCTACAAAGAAGGCCAATGGTATTCTGGGCTGCATCAGGAAGAACATTGCCAGCAGGTTAAGGGAGAGGTTTCTTTTCTCTAGTCTGCATTGGTGAGGTCATACTTGCAAGGCTGTGTCCAGCCCTGAACTGCCCAGTGCAAGAAAGACATGAACATACTGGAGTTATGTGGTCCAATGAGGGGCAACAAAGATTATCAGGGACTGTAGCATTTCTCCTATAGGGAAAGATTGAGATAGCACTGTTCAGCCTGAAGAAGAGAGAGCTCAGGAGAATCTCATCAGTGTATAGATATCCCCAAAGAGAGGACACAAAGATGACAGAACCAGGCTCTTTTCAGTACTGCTCAGTGAAAGAACAAGGAACGATAGGTGCAAATTAGAACACAGGAGGTTCCACTAGAATATCAAGAAACACTTTTTAACTGTATGGATGACAGAGCACTGGCACAGGTTGCTCAGAGAGGTTGTGGAGTCCCCTCTTTGGAGATATTAAAAAGCCATCTGGACATGGACCTGGGCAAACCTGCTCTACATGGCCCTGCTTGAGCAGGTGACCTCCAGAGATCCCTTATATGTCAGACATTCTATGATTCTGTGGGTTATGACAACTCTTTTAAAGACCTCTGTGAGCTCTACATTGATTTTTGTCTCTTTAATCGCTGACTTTAATAAACTGGCATGTAAGGAGAAATTTTGTCCTCAATAAACCAGGCTAATTTACTTTCTCTTCAGCTCTGATTATAAATTAAGTGGAACTGAATAGCACTAAATAAAAGCAAAATGAATTTTAAAATAAAGGAGCTAATAGTTTCTTCTGATGTGTGGAATCAAGCTCCTGACTGCACAAAAAGATGCAGGCAGTCCCTTGTTCTTCATGGAAGGCTCTGTGAATTCTAAATGTTATTACAATGACAATTTGTTAGACATTTGGCAATATCTATTCTCAACATTACTTTTTTATCTGATGTTTATCCAGCAAACAGAAATTAGATTATCTGTGTTGTCTGTGATGTAAAAAAGCTTCTGAGAGTTTACTCTCACTGAGAGTAAACTTGTTTACAGAAAATTGTGCATAATGATGGTTGACACCATAGAAATTCTCTGCTGTAAGTTCAGCCCCTATTCCCATGCTTTGCTAAACGATGGGAGTGTACGTGGAGCAGACTTGGTTGTAAATAAGCCACAGTCTGAGAAACATTTGTTCAGACATTTCTGCCAGTATCTGCAGCTAATGAATAGATTTAGAGGAATAAGGACCTGTGAAGAACTCATGAATGGAAAGAGCAGCTAATCTCTACAAGAGAATATTGATTTCCATAAGTTGCAAACAATGCAGAATAATGAATTTGTTATCTACTTCCCATTAACAGGCAGTTTTTCAGTTACTTTCAGGAAAGTAGGTCTCATCTAGAGGACAAACTTGAGAGGACAAAAACCACAATCTTGAATATCCTCCCATTCTTGCTTTCTCCTTTTTTCCTTTTTCCCCTCACCTTTTATTGCTGATTGTATCATATGATGCATTTCTTGGATCGGTTATTATCAACTATCCTGGCTGTATATCGTCTTTGTAAACCCAGCCTCCTTGTTGGTGTGGCAGCATCAGAAGCAGAAGTGGACTTGACGTTGTGTAAGCACTGCTCAGAAATAGCTAAAATAACTAAATAGTCACAGATCCAAAACATAGCAACAAATGGGTGCTATGCTATCTCTCTCAGCCAAAACCAGTAGAAGAAATTATCAAACCATGCAACGCGCAGGCTGCTTAGGGATATTATTTGGGAAAGACTCAGACCTTGTTGAGGCTGAACACTTTAGACCCATTTTAAAGGCAATTTTGAGTACCTCATTGGCATATTGATAATTATTTTGCTTGTTATGATGAAAGTCTCCTCTCAGAAATGCTGTAGAGAACTGGACAATGAAATGTCAGTGTTTTTTCTATATTTAGAGGTGTAAATCAGTACAGATAGTTTTTCAAGTGCTTTAATTAAACTCTAATCTAATTCATAAAGGATTATTTTCAGTAGGTCACCCACAATCTACTCTTTCCCTCAGAGAAATATCTCCAATGTGGAAATAGGTCACAGTGAAGATGACCTTCCATTTCCCTCCTCTGAGTACAGTGGCATCAAGCTGCTGTATGGGACCAGCATTAAGTTCAGCCTGGAAATTCAGTCTAATGAAAGTTCCCATGGGAAATCACAACACCATTCTATTAATCACAGGCCTTGGATGTGTTGGTCTGTAGAATGAACAGCCGCTTTTAGGAGTCTGCTAGACAAACACTTAGAAATAATACCTTTTTCTCCCCCTTACTTCACTTTTTAAAAATGTATTTTGCGAGAAAACTGGAAACTTTCTTGGTTTTTGAAAACACTAAAACTTTTAATCAAAAGAAAGACAAAGAAGAAAAGGAAAAATAGCATCAAAGCTGGAATATTTTAATGGATGTTTTATATCTTATGCTTTTTTTTTTCTTTAAAAGGAGTGTTCTCTCCCTTGAGATATTCTTTCAGCAAAAAAAAATCTGCACAAAACCATCACTTACCTTAAAAATATAGGATGGTAAGAACAGTCTTAGGCTATACTCTATAACAGTAATTTAACAAAACTGACACTTTCCTGCTGATTTATTGTAGATACGGTCTTGTTTGCAGGCAATCTTCTTAAGTTCAAAGCACAAGAAAAGTTTGTGGTTTTGACGACAGCATAATGGTGTGGCTGATCCTGTGTATCAATGCTGATACTCTGCTGAAGCAGTACTGCTATTGAAAGCCTTCAGTCATTTGGCCAGAGGAATATTTCAAAATGTAACTATTCAAGAAAACCCTGTGTTGAGAGAATAGCAATACTATTGACCAAAAGGATGAGACTCTTATTCAAGGAGTGAGATATTTTCCTTAGAATGCCTTCCTGTGAAATGATAGGTCTAACCTACTAATTCTCTTGCTTGTCATGCAAGCTAATCTTCATAAGAAGAACAAAAGAAATGAATACAGAAACAAGGATTTCTATAAATGCATCATGCCCCTCAGATACCACCATGCATATACAAACATGTACAGAGTAATAAATCATTAAGATTTAATTGTTCCCAAATTAATTTCTAATTAATCAATTCAGTTAACTGATTGATTTATTAGGCATGAAAATCTTTTCTGTGGAATCTGAGTGTCAACTTGGAGAATGTTTTCAGAGATTGTTGGACTACAAATAATTTCCACGGAAAAATTTGAAGAACGCTATAAATAATTTAATTGTTTTCCATTTATTTACTTACTTTTGAAGATACCAAATTTCTTCCGGAACAATTCCAGTGCTTCTGAAATGGAAAATTTTTAGGTAAATAGCTGGGGGTTTGCAGATAATGTGGGGAAAGGAATTTTTTTTTTTTTTTTTTTTTGTCTTTGATTTGTTAGAAAAATTACTTCTGATTGATCAGAACAATTTTGATCAGTTGCTGTTTGTACTTTTCTGACCCATTTGGTGATAAAAGACACTTCTTGCCCATTCAGCAAAGTTCTTAGATAAATGCAGTTCTGACAATTGGGCCTGGATAGGGAAGGTGGTTGAAAATCATTGCTCCAAAACCCATCTCTTTAATGATCCCCTTTCAACACTTTTTTTCTGTTGACTTCCTTCATTTGTTTTCTTTGACAGTGTTACTGTGTCTGACTTCAATTTATTTCTACTTACGCACAAATGTAGCAAATGAACCAACAGGAAAAATAAATTATGTTCACACATCCTGGTAAATGAATAATAGCTAGTCCATCACAATACTCATTGCATAAAAATATCTATATGTGTTCTGAAAGCAGCACTACAGAAGAGTGCGGCCCAAACACAGAAATCTTTGAGAGAAAGGCAAATGAACTGCTGAAAACTATTTAGAATCAGTGCCTGTTGAAGAAGTCTGTTTACAGTGGAATCTAGGTGTCAAAAATGACTGAAGAAACTAACATGGGTTACCAAAGTCATGAAAAACAGTATCAAACTCTTACAGTTTTATACTCGGAGGGAAAAAAAAAAGAGACAGAGAGGTGCTGGCTGGCCTGCAGCAAATGCCATCTCTGAATGAAACATAAAACAATGCTAGAAGGGCTAACAGTCCCATCTATTTCCTCCCCCTTGCCCCAAAAGAAAGAAAATAAAATCTGATCAACTAAGATTGGAGTTTCTAAAGTTCTTGCCCTTTTTTAAAATTACCACTAATGAACATGGCTAGTTCCTCTGTGGAGCAAGACAGGAGATGCCTATGCGCTTTAGCATTTCACTTTGTAAAACAGTCAGTTGACTTGGCATACTCCCAGGAAATAAATATGAGGCTAAAAACCAGAATGATAGGCTCCAGTGCATCTTGTGTGGTTTCGGAGTCTGTTTTCTATTAGATAAAATTCTTACACAGGGACCAGTTTTTCAAAGGAGAAAATTGATATAACTCTGAGAAATGTACCTAAGTCCTATAAAATGTGGCTGTTCTTTTACTTCTTTTGGTGCCGACAGGAATTGTGAGCTTTCATTATTACATACTGAATGCCTGGATTTCAAAAAACTAACAGTCTTGTTCTTCTCAGAAAGATATTCTACCCTTTATTTAATTCATTTGCCATTTTCTTTGAGGAAACTGTGAGGAGTATGGCTACTTACCCTACTGGTAGGAATACCAGCTCATGAGATAACATCATTCATCCACATACAGATCTGTTCTTGGGCACAGGCCAGTGGTCTTCATTAGTTCTATTCTTCTGACTAAAAGTAAATATATTCAGTATAGGGACTAGCAGCAAGTCTTATCACTCAATATTCAATTGAGATCTATAGTCAATAAAGTCACTAATGCAATCAGTCTTATCCTAAAGTCAATGCATGTGTTTTCAGACAAATCAAGCTCTGAACCCCATTACTCCTGGGGGACTAGTCTCACTGCAGACACCTACCCTGCCACTAAGAGAGGTGAATTCCAATGTGAGTTTTCATCGTATCACAAAATTGACCCATACACCTGCTTGTGTTACTCTCAAAATCCTGTTACATGCAGAAAAGAAATGTAACTGATGTGAGCTGAAGAATTTCCTGGTAGTCTCACTGGAGTCACAGAACCACAGAACCAGTCTGATCAAAATACTATAAACAGTTATTATTAGTCCAGGTATAGTAAAAATTGCACACTCTGCCTGAATGAGCACACACAAAAATCAATAATTTCACAGATTTTTTATTAAAAACAAACAAACAAAGAAACAAACAAACAAACAAAAAACCAAAGCAAACCCCAAACCTTTGAAGGCCAAATTTCCTTAAACCTATTTATCTGGCTGTTTCACTCATGTCATGGTCATGCCTGCAGAGATTCTCTGAGTCTGTAGGTCATGGTTTTGGTGTCCCTCCAGAAGAAGGATCTGAGCATATGCAGAGTCTGCAGAGTCATCTGCACCTGGGTGCTTGTGTTTAAGACCAAGCTGAATGGGGCCCTTGGCAGCCTGATGTAGTAGCTGATCTAGAGCTTAGCAACCCTGCCTATGGCAGGGGAGTTTGAACTTGATCCTTGAGGTCCCTTCCAATCCAAGCCATTCTATGATGCTATGATTCAGTAATGTCACTACATGGAGGGCATATCTACTTGGGAGTGTCTTTGCACTCAGGCAGGTTCAGATTCATTTTCTGGTGCCCACCACTTCACTTTTTTACAGAGAAACAGCCTGGAAACTTCAGTGGGACCAGCCTTTTTTGAAACATCCTTTGTAAGTTCATTGAATGCTGGTCTTAAGCTTTTTTCTCTTTAATCGATGGAAGCTGACATTTGAGTTATGACTGCAACCTTTGCATGACTGTTTAACTCCCACTGGAGACCCACAGAAACTGTTTCATCCATAGAAAATGTATGTGTTAACTTCTCTTGGCTAAGCTTTGCTTCTTTATATTCTTTCTCTCTTGCACTCTCTCCTCAAGATACAAAATTAAAATCACAATCAATCTCATTTGTTGCAACATTAATTTCATCAGAACTCTCTTCATTTCCCTGGCTTCTTGCTCCAGCCAGGCACTCCTGAAACCTTCTGCCTGTATCTTTAATTCTCCTTGCAATAGCTATCAGCGCTGGGTTAAGAATTTTTCAGCTGATTTTTTTTTTTCTGCCAAAAAGCAGAAATCAAGATTGTTAGGGATTTGAACTTTTTATTTCTGTCAAATGGTACAGAAAATTTTCCCCTCAAACAATTCCATTTCCAGGAGTCATAGCATTTAGTTATGATATTTTTAAGTGCACGTTTCTTTTCTTTTTTTTTTTTTTTTTGTATCTGTTCTGAACAACTCAGTGCTTCAAATTTTCTTTTTTAATGTATACATTATTGTCACTGTTGTGCAGAAGTAATAATTTAGGACAACTGCTTTCAAATCATTCTCAGAAGCAGCCTTTGTAGAACTTATTTTCTTCAGCAAATCGCCGCCACATGATTCTCTCTATCTTCTTTTCTTTTTTAATTTCAAAGGGAAGTGACATGCTCATCTCTGAGAAGAAAAAAGGAACCAAAACTCTTCTTATAGAAGCTAGACTGAGGTTGCACGAACCATCAACATCACAGCAGTTAAAAGAAGGAAGAGGACACAGTGAAACAGGTATTCTAACATTTATCTGGATCAATGGCTTTGGTGAAAAGAGATGCAGATGTTTATAGAAGGATAAATAAATGTCAGCAAGGACTCTTGTCTCATTAAAGAAAACTAAAATACATTAAATCCTCTCCTTGAGCCACAGATCTATCTAAGCAATGATAAACAGTGGAAATGGTGAGGCTGATGGTTGTTCCTTCATTAAAAATATGGTTTATTAAATTACTTAACATATTTGAAGTCCCAGTAGGAATAGGTGCACTCACCTGAGTATAATCAAGTGTGTCGAAGATAACTATAGTAGCCTGTGAAGTTGTGTTTGCAGGTGTTATAAATTTGGACTTCTCTGAGATTTTGTACGATTTGTTAGTCGTAATCCCTCCTATTATTTGTGAGCAGGTATTTTGCTCTCACATAAACAGTGTGAGTGACAGGATTTTTTTTTACAGTTTTCTATGGATAATGAAATGTTTCAGTGCGCATATAGAAAGAACATCACTCTAGACTTATCACTTTCACACAGTGCTTTATCTATTTTTTACTGAGTTGAAAATGAGCATGTAACTTAATGTGATCTTTTCTACCACTACTTTATTGTTGGTATTATAAGTATATATATATATTACTTCTGATAATTATCTTAGATTCAGTGTTTTCTTTTTGTTTTCATTCTGATGTAAATGATTAGCCACTGAAAAATAATTAGTCTTTAAATGGAGAGATTTGTATTTTATTCTAAAGTATTTAAATTAGGCTTTCTATAGTACCTTCCCTGTATACGTTATCAAATCAAATGAAAACTTTTACATTGAACTGGAGAAAACTGTATTAAAACTGAGGTCTAGACCCCATTACGAAGTTTAAGATATTAAAATGCAAAGAAGTTTTGAGTATTGCAGAAACTATTCACAGTGAAAGTATTGCTTTTTTTTTTTTTTTTTTTTTTAAATCCAAATCCTACCACTTTGAATGTATTTGTTCGTTATTTATGAATCTTCTAGTCCCAGGTGTCAGGTTAAGTTTACTTTTATTCTACACTCATTCTTCAGCTCATACTTCACGGCTACCTTTGCTGTTCCAGCAGCATGAGGAGAATGCAGTACTCATGAATAAGTTTTTGGAATTTTTTTTCTGTAGACAGATCTATTTTTCACCTGAAGATGTAATACTCATTCTTCATTGCTTTATGTTTTGTGTAGCTGATAGTAATTACACCTGTGCAATCTGGTGGATCAAGCCTTTATTACAGCAGGGAAGCGATATTCCCATTCTGGAAGGTACAAAAGATGGAAAGCAAAAACAATGAAAAACAATGGATTAAAACAAATAACAAAAATAAAAATAAAATAAAATAAAAAAATCCCCAAACGGGAAAATCAAGCTTCTCTTTTTTGCTTATCAGCATTCTCTATCATTTTGCCAGAATGACTGGAAACCTCTTCCTACTCAGTAATTATGTAACCGATGAATAAATGAACTTCAGCTGCTCTCCTTCTTAACAAAAACAATGGAAAAACTGCATAAAAATACACCCTGCTGAGCCCCTTCATTTAAGCACCTAAAACTGGTGTTGCTTTGCTAGAAACGTCTAGGGATAGTTGCTTCTGAAGAAGATGTAGGGAATGCTAGATGATAATGAACTAGCCTGCTATAATGAGCAATTTGCATCTGGCTTATGAACCTAAGCAAGAAAATTGGCATTTAATCTGCCTATATTTTCAGTTTCTTTTTTCCATATACTGTTTCTCTACAGCAGCACTAACTATGTTCATTATCTTCATAAATGTTTATTGTTTTGACCCTTGGGTAGCTATTGGCTTTACTACATCAAAGAAATATATTTCTGGGCTAGTTATGTGCTATATTAAAATAGCATATGTTTTTCTCAGTTTGCCACGTGGTAAATAATGAGTGATAAAGATAGGGGCAAAGCACAAACACACAAAAACTGTATGGTATCAAGGACAACGAGGACAGAGAAAGCAGAGGACATTTCTTCATCTTCTCATTGTATGCTCTGGGCAGGCTGGTCTAGTGATTGGCAACCCTACAAATAGCAGGGAGGTTGAAATTAGATGATCGTTATGGTCCTTTTCAACACAGGCCATTCTATGATTTTGAATTTTGATATTAAAAGATATGTAATTACTGTTGTAAAGAGCACTTCTCATGCCTCAGTGCTTCCACAGAGAAGCTATTCACAGCTTTTCTGCTGATAATTAGAAACTATCCAATGTAAGCTTATTTATGGGCAGTATTTATTTCTTTGATGAGTCCTGTCATTCTTCTGTTATGAATTCTGTGCTTTGGATAAGCTCTCAGAATCCTCAGTCTCTTGAAGTCTCACTCAGACTTTGGCAAGTCCAAATTTCTTAGTCTTTTCTCAGAAGATCATCCCACCAACGTCATCTTCGCTTACTTGCTGTGGAACTGGTTTGTGTTAAGAACCAGTCCACATACAAAATTCTAGATAAGGCTTTATTAATGTGTAGTAAATTATTTTAATCTCATCTATATATCTACTAGAAATACTTAATGTCAGAATAGTCTTTGAGGGACTGTGTTTGCTTTTTATTCATTACGTCTCTGTTTTTAGTATCCTTTGATATGCCTCTAACTCACCTGGCTTTCTGGAAATTCTAACTTTATATCCCTGCTTCTTATTTTCCAATATTCATCTTTCTTCTCTGATCAGCATGATGGTTTTCTTTTTCTTTTTTTTTTTTTTCCCTGTTTTTTTTTTGTTATAGATTTATTTTTTCTGTTGCTATTTATATGGTTTTCATGTGTGCAAGTATGGAACAATGCTTTATTGTTTGCCGTGATTCAAGTTTTGGATAGCTTTTAAAAAAGTATATTTATCCAATTAAAATTCTAGGTGCCCCCTCTTCTCAAATCCCTAAGATTCTCATTCACTCAACTCTACATTTTATGTTCTTTGATAAAAGAATTCTCTTTTGAAAAAAAGAGTTCCAGCTATGAATTTACTCAGTTATGAATTTGGACTAAATTAATTCCTGATCACTCTGCCTGAGTTAATTTTCTATAACGAGTTTTTCTACAGTGTCCCCATTACTTGTCAAAGGTAACTTTTCATTATTTTAGTTAGTAGAATAAAATACCTTATGCTATTATGCTGAGGCAAATTTGCACCCTAATTGGTATTGTTTCTATCATCTAACCCCGGAATGTTAGATCATTCCAGGAAAGAGAAAAACAATTGATATTTTATTTCTTAAATAAAATTGGCGAGATTTTAGTTCACTCATCAGTCCAGTGAATTCTGTGCCAGTTCATAACTTTCCTGAAGCAGATCAGATAGATTCCATTGAAGATTAGCTGTAATCTTGCATCTTCCTCAGTCTAGCACCACTGTCCTAGTTCTCTTCTAGCTGAAGTCTGGCAGGAATGTTTCTCATTGACAAGGACTGGGTTATTCCCCTCTCCCACTGGGATCCTTTCGTCCTCAAATCCATATTCGCATCCCCAGTTTTCAGCCTCGGGAACAAAGCAAACATCATCCTGTCTACAACAACGGTGTCTAAAAGGAAAATCAGACAAAATTCAAATATTGAAGTCATGGATATTTTGTGGTCTAAAGGTCAGCAGTTGTTCATCACTTTCTGTTTAATGTTAAAGCTTCTTTTTATCACTCCCAAATCAAGAACAGTGCTGAAGAAGACTGGAATAAAAATACTAAGTGATGTTTTCATTACAGCTGGGATCAATTATTATGGCTCATTATTTTCAGATATTCAACCATGTGTTATTATAAAATACTAGCTCAAGTGAATGCTCCCACTGCAGTGATTCCTACAGAGTATAGACTATCTGATATTTTATTCGATTATTTTTCATCATTGTTTTGATTTAGAGTTCTTTAACTAATTTATACGTTCCCTAAACATTGGTCCTTTATGACTGTTTTTCATTTTACACTCTTGCAGCTAGCTCTTTCTTGCTGTTCACGCTCATCAGATTCAATAGAGGTTCTGCATGGGTAGTTCATGCTACAGATACATTGCAAATCCTCACTTTCATCACTGGAAATTCTCTGGAACCCATTTTAATAGTAGGGGCTATAGCTGGCCCTACAGCTATGAAATCATGTAATTAATTAGCTCTACATTTATCACTGCAATACACAAACACCTTGTATGCTTCCTCTATAGGTTTTAAAGACCTGTGTTAATATGAATTGAGTTGGAGAATGTATGCTTGGCTTAGCTGTTAATTGCTGATAGATGAGATAAAGAAGTAGATGAGGCAAATATAATGGATGCACATTGTAATGTTATCTGGCTAATGGTTTTAGGGACTATCGCTGATAAATGTGTGCTCTACAAGCATGGAATTACCGTTGTGACGAATGTTTCACTTTTCCTCTCAGTGGAGAGCTAGGAATGTGATCAAAGAGGACCCAAATCATTTGTTAACATGGTATCACCAGGCAAATGTTTCCATTTTTTTTTTCTAGTAAAATAAAAAAAGTCTGTTGTAAAAATTGCTGGCTAAAGCAAAAACAAGGGGATGAGCTCTGGCTGCTATTCCTGTTGCCAATCCAGCAGAAGACTGTGATTTCAGATGCGATTTACAGTCTGATTTGGAAAAGTATCATTAACTTGAGGTGAAGCAGACATGCTCAACACCTTTGAAAATAAGCTATCTAATTGTTTTGTTCCTTAGTTTCTATATTGTAAAATGAGGAGAAAAAAAAAAACCAAGTGTATTGAAATCACCATTTGAGAATGAATGGCATAGTAACTACTCCAGCAAAGCTGCCCTTGCTGAGAAGTGCTACACATAACAGATGTAATATAATATTTCAGGAGTGATGTAATACTGTTCCACTCCCTTCATTGATCTTGAATTTTCCAGTTTCTAGTTTTGCAGGCGTCTAAACTGAAAGGTCTTTGATGTATGCTGCTGAGAATTGCAGGATCCCGTGAAATAGGCCTTAAAACAACAAATCAGTCTTCAGTTGCTGCTCATTTCACAAAACAGTTAAACATTTCAGGTAATAAATTTTTTTAATATTTCACAAACCTGACTCTTAGAGCTCTCAGGTTCTTGATTTGCAAGGGGCAGGTAGCACTACTATCTCAAAAGACTAGTGTAATGTTAAGCTGCTGAAATTACTTTAAGTTAATTTGTGTATAAGGAGATAGATCATTCACACACATTCATCTCTATGTGCTGGCTGGAAGAAATGTGGGCCCACCATTTCTAAAACAGTATTTGCTAGCAGATTATTCATTAGCATACAATAACATTTACACTGTAAATAAGAGAGTAAAATATAACTGTTTAGCAGGATTTTTGCTTTAACTTTCTTAGGAATTCTTTACTGTGAGCTATTCTTCGCAAGGGTATGTTAATGTTGTTATGTGCTGGTGCTGTGCAAAGTACTTAATTGTTTCAATCTTTGAAGCAAAAATACTTTTTATGTAGTTGGGTGTCTTCCAACAAGCTACCTTTCTCAGTGCTTTGATGATGTCTACCCTGACACGAGAAGAGGAGGGAAACCATGATCTCACCATCAAATCTTGGAGATCTGACGCAGTCACAGCCCGGTATCAGCTGTCTGACTGTCATTTTCCTCCTCTCAGCCCAACCAAGCCACTGCCATTTTGCCACAGGTGGGCAGTAATTAACTGTTTATTGAAATCAAAAGACACAACTTTCTCACCCTTGGCTCAGATTCACTGGTCTCATCTTGCCCTTTCTTTGGCCCACCAAAGGAAAAGGGAGCTCAGCAGCAGTCAGTGATGATTGACTCCATCATTCCTGCAGAAAATGTTTCAGTGGTCTGCAGAGAACTTTCAGAAGATGGACATCTGAGGCAATACCTCTTGGTCAGAGCTATCAGTGTCCCTTATTCAGGCCAAGTACCTGCTTACTCCCAATCTCTTAAGTAAGAAATCCGAAAAATGAAGTAACTGTGTCTAAATCGCTAATTATATTTAGAAGTTTCTACTGTTTGCAATATTAAAATTACTCCACTTTCTATGAAGTAAAAACAAACAAACCAAAAGAACCAACAAAGCAAAGTTAAGCAAAACTGTTTGTCTTTGGGATGAATGGCAAGACTTCAAGGGTCAATACTACATGATACTAGTATATCCTGCATTTTTTTTATCACTCCTCTTACCTTAAATAGTGGAATATCTGTTCCAGTGATCAGTGAGGAATATGAAAATACTATGTTTTAGGACTACGTAGATTCTTGCTCCTTTCCTTTGCGTCAATTTTACACTACCTTTTTTTTGGAATTATCTTAGCTCACTTTGGGCTCCTTTTAGGCTAGGAGTTAAGTTATGACCATATCACATGACAAGTAATACTTCATAACAAAAAGCCATGTGTAAACATGACGTGCTTCCCTTGACACATGCCAACCAGGTGAATTAAACCTTAGGAGAAGTTTGTCCCATTTTAAGTTAGCGTGTCTTGACATGTGCTGACAGCTCTTGTTGAAATTTGGCTTTAGGGAGTAGCTTCCAGACTCCAGGAAGAAGGACAGAAGAGATGAAGTGCATGAGATCTGAACTTGGAAGATGACTAAGGTATGTGAGGCTGAATAAATATTTCTAGAAAACTGAAATATGTATAATACTGCTATGGGAAAAGTGTTATGACAAGTATTGTAACTGCTTTTACGACATTAGGAGACTTCAGTTTAGAGATGAGATTTATCCAGAATAGCCACAGGTTCCTCTCTCCTGGGTGAGCTGTCCACTTAGACACTGTGGGAACAAAATTTTTTTTTCTTCATCCTGCTATGGATATTTCTTTGTTGCTCTTTTGTTTATAAAATTGTCAGCTGAAGAAACCATTGCACATCCCTAACACTTAGAGACTAGGAGTGGTGAATTTACTCTCAAGGACACCTGGGTCCCTTGTATGCATGGATATGTATGCATGGATATGCAGTAAGGACTGGCCACAGCTGGAACTCAGGGTCCATGGAAGGGTGCTGGTTTATTTGCAGAGGTACAGAAGCCCTTCTTCACCTGTCAAAATTCAGCGGGAGCAATAAATGCTCAGCGTCTCCCAAAATCAAGGCAGCATTATTTTCTACTCCCTCCTTACTGCGGACTCGTATCTCATTTGCTTTACTGACCAAACTGCTCGCTGGGTAGCTGTCTTCAGTGATTTGTCCATGATAATGTAGCTAGAGTGCAACTTTAATTTTGCTTGCAAATAGGCAGCAACAGATGGCACAATGCAGGTAAGAGAATTATCTGCCATTAAGGGAAGCACAACCCAAGACTAGCAATCTACCTTTTTTATTTGCAAGAAAGACAGATCAGGGAATTTTAATATGAAGCAAAACAGGAAGAAAAATAGAGAATAAGAAAATAAAAGGTTAGGCATAAGGAAACATTGGGAAGAAATAAAGAGATTTTGATGAAAACTATTTGCTTTCAAACAAGAGCAAAAATTATGTAAAAGGAAAAAGAAAGAAAAAGGAAACAAGTTAAATGCATATGGGCAGTCCATGTGCAGCATTGTGTGGCTGCTCAGGAAAATGAACATGTCAAGTAATGGAAAGGAGAAATGGAATAGTAAAGGATCACAGGATTTCAAATTAGCTGAACAAACTGTATTGGGGAAGTACGTAGACCATACAGTACAATAGCTGGAATTGGCAGACAGCTTATAACAATGGTTCTGAGTGAATGTGCCTTCATCTCCTGTCCAAATTTAAGATAATGCTGGTGTATCATAGGCATTTCATTTTTATCATCACCAACATTTTAGACCAATATTCTATTATCTTATATGTCTTTATGGTGCCAAGTTGAAGTGGACAAGGAATTAATCTGATGAAGAATTTGGTGACTTTGAAGAAGAGATGAAAGGAAAAGGCAAGTTTTTTTAGGATTATTAGACACTTACAAAAAAAGAATGTAAATCTTTCAAATTGGGACTGGACAGAAAATATTTCATTTTGTTTTGAATCACTTTTGATCTTCCTAAGCTCCTTTACAAAAGCTGTGTGTGAATTCAGAGAGTAAAAAAAAGCACTTCAATTTTCATTATGCAAAAATTCTATGGCAATTTTGAAGCAAATAATTTTGACCAGTGTATGTTTTTCTCTTGTTTCAGAAAATCTTATCTATTTGATTTGTCCAAGCCAATAGTTTCTTCTGATTTTATGGTCCAAAAAAATATTTTGTTTGTTTGTACATTTACTGAAATTGTTACTTGACTTCAGTGTCAAAAGCCTCAGCTGTAACTGGCCCTTGAAACCTCAGTTTTCACAAAAATGTCTAGAATGGGATGGAATCTATTAAAACACAAATCTTTGGCAAACAATAATGAAAAGAAGTGTGGGCAAACGGAAGTATAATTCTTCAAGTTCTCCTTACAACACAGATCTACTGCTTGTATTTGTGTTTTTCACACTTAATGCAACAAAAAAGAGCATTTTTTTCTTCAGAATTCTGCTTCTTGCAAGACACGGAGTATAATGGGGCAACAGCTGTTATCAGGTACCCTGAAGATTCATTTTGAAGTAGCACTCTCATTCTCTGTCCTGCCCTTTTTCCCCCCCCTTATGAAGGCGCTTTCCTTTGAAGCACTGCTTGCTACTCACTGTCAGTGTGCTATTTATACTTTGCAAAGGAACTCCAGCTCCTGTGATTTGGCAGATCATTGTCACAGACAGTCAGGAACATGAGAAAGTGATATAGGCTATAATAAGATGATGTAAAATTCTATGCAGCATATCAAACATAACCATTTTAAAATTCATATATTTTACTGGCAGCAAAAAGCTTTCTAAGGAGGTGGCATGCTCCTAGCTTTTGCTATTCTTCTGAAATCTGCCAGCCAGATTCTACATCAGCCTGGATTTATACTCAGCTTTATCAGGCAGACCAGTCAGCACTGAATGGCATTAATGTCATCTTGGGGTAATGAAAGTAAAGATAACCATCCCAGAGACTGTTTGGGAAAAAGCTAACTGATGCAAGTAGCTGCAGGCTCTCTTCATAATTCACATTTTTCTCGTAGATGAGAGTATGATCCAGAAATTGTTTTAGGCTTTCTTACTGATGAAAAAGAAAGAATTTTGTTGCTGGTGGGTACAAGAAGCAGTAATAAATAGCCACATGTACACAAAAAGAGGAAACAGTTTGCATTTTATCAACAAAGCAAAGGATTCAAAATGTCACCCTGGTTGTTTTGCAAGTTACAGCAGTGAGAATGGAGAAAAACATCATCTTTGTAACAATGATAACATGAATGATAACACACAAGATCATTAATGCCCTTTCTGTATTAGTTGTCTGCCGGATACTGCCTCTGTGGAGGCCATTTTCTGGTGACAGGCTGCAGCAGCACGAAGTAATTTCTGTTGAAATGAAACTGACCAACCTGCCTGCAAGCTTATTGTGCTGGACACTTTTTGGACCTTGATGTGTGAAAGGATTATACAATTTCGAGTGGTAGATAACTTGTTCACTGCTATGTGTTACTTTATGAGTGGGAAATTTTAGCAATGTCCTGGCATACTAGCCAAACAACTTGGGCTGGAGAGGTGTTTCACAATAAAAATTTTTCAAGTATTTAAGTGAAAAGACCATATGAAATAAGAAAAAGTACTTCCCTTTTGGATCAGGCTTTAACTAATGTAAAAGCAAAGATAAGCACTTAAGCCTTCTTCAGAATGGAGTATTATTTTAGGAAGATGCTTTTGATTATTAGTCTTCTCCTTTCTCCATCCCATTAAAAACGCAGTGACAAAGATAGCCAATATAGTCCTTGACTACCAATGGGGATAACAAAAATGAATCTCTGCTCTGTGAACCATTTACTTTCAACAAAAGCAGTGTAGAGGGGTTTCTACTGTGCAACTGAAGAAGGTCTGTGCATTTGTAAAGTGTCCATCAATAGCACTGTGGTAAGGATTCAGATTCCATTATCTGTCTTCCTTAATTTGATTCCTGGGATTGCATATTTATAGTTTCAAAACTCAAGGTGATGTACTATGCTTTCTTCAGTAAGGTATGGAGCAAGGAGTAAGAGAGTAAGACTACAAAGAACAACTGACCTTTTCTGTGAGAAAGAACTCTACTGTTTTGAGGAATAAATCTTATCATGATAAGCTAGAGATTGTCAAAAAGTATGCACACTGACACAGAGATAATACAAAAGTACTGGAATACTTGACTTACATGCTCCATGAAAGCAAGATCAATAATTCACAAGCTAGAAACTGTTGGGAAAGCTGTAAGATATATTGCTTGGTATGTGAAAGTGGTCAAGAGGGAAGAAGATGGGCAGAAAGAGTGGATGATAATTGCTGGGGACAGTCTTCATAGAGAAACAAACCTGTGCCAGGTTGTCTTGCCAGTCTGAGATGTGAGGTAGAATTAATTTTATTGCAGTTAATTGTGAATAGAGATCCAGGTTAAACCCAGACAAAGAGACGTAGGTTTGGTGAGAGACTGTCATATATTTGAAAGTTAATGATGCTGTAGGAATACACTTAGGGCTAGTTACTGTTGCTGGGGGGCAGCCAAGGATTGGAGATTGAGGAAGCTGGGCTTACCCAGTCTTGTGGTAAGAATGGCTGTGGCCATTCTGGAAACCCACCCAGCTCTCCATATTTCCTGTGGGCTGTTGGTGCACAGATGGAAAGGGTATTGTCAAAGCTATGCCTTGTGGCAGCTCCTGCAGGCATGTTCTCTGATGGAAGAGAGGATGAGCAAAGTAAGGATGTTTGTGCTTTCTCATTATTTACTGAGACAGTGTGGTTGGTATTCATTGAGTGTGCCAAGAACTGTCATCATACCCTTCACGTTACTCACTTTTTCCATGTATCCCCTTTTGCCCTGTGAGCTGCATTTCTGTACATTTAGATCCATAGTGTTAAGTTCAGGAGGCTCAGTAGCATCTCCTCTGTTCCTCTTTTAAGGATGTGTAGATACAGTGACTGTAGGTTTCTCATGACATGATGTATATCTGGTCTTAGAATATATGGCCAGTGAAGACACTCTGTATGCCCAAATACTTGAGCTGGCTACTCCTTCCTCAGAAGGTGGATTAGATATTATGGCTAAGAGACCTACTTGGAGCTTGAGCACCTCTGGGATAGTTCTTTCATGAAATCCTGAATGACTTCTTTATCTTTGTAATATGACTCTAATTTCCATGAGATCACCTTGATGAAAGGTACTTCGCGTCACCTAGTTTGCTGTTCCTTGCTTATGGCTATAGTTCATGCTAATTTGAAGCAGTATGGAAAGAGCTTAGTTCTGCTAGCAGTCAGCAACACTATGGATACCACATTTAGTTTGCTGAGTAATTGTCTGTACTTCTACATATAGCATCGCATGTAACACCAGCAGTTCAAGCACAGCCCTTAGAGGGCTGCCCATTAAAACAATTTCATATTATGTGACTCCATCCTGATTTGTGTATTGTACAAGACAGAGCCAGAAAGCCTGGGAATATGACTTTGTGAAATAGCTTTATCCAACTCCTTGTTAACAGATGTATTCATATAGCAGCAGATCAGGTGATTAGCTGCTTATCACCTTAGACTTTGCTGTCTGGTATGACCTAATGGAATGATTGATGATTTTGCTTTATTTACTGAGACAAAAATTATCAGACTCAACTTTAAACAGGATGGGGTGGAGACCATCTAAAGTTGGCAAAACCAATTTTGATGGGATTCCAAAGAAAAGAAAAGCTCTTATGAATTTTCGGAAAAAATAATGTTCTTCACATCTGGTACACTAATTACTTAGCATCAAATTCTAGTTCCAAAGGGTATGTCTGGAGGGACAGGTGCTACTGCAGGCAGAATGTAGGAGACAGGACTTTGCTATACTCTCTAAGTTGGGAAGTGATTAGCCACAGTAGCATTTTACTGTTCTAGGTTTACCCCCAAAACAAGGGCACATTTAAGCATTTTTTTAATTCACCAAATTTTTTACTCATTTATTTTGTAAGAAAATAAACAAAACCAAAATTAAAATGAAAACAGCATCAGTTATAATGCTTGAAAAGTACTGGACAAGGCAGAGAAGGATAAGAGAGAGGAAGAGTTAAAACCCATCGTGGGATTACATGTTTTACTTAGGCTTTGAGGTACAACTCTGCAATAATTAAATGTGATAGTTTGTAGACAGCATCCATTCAGAGCACCTGTGTGACAGTAAGAAGGTTGGAGTGTATTTCCAGGAAGGAATCTGTCTTATACAAGTATCTTTCTCTGAAAGTAATGTCTTCTAATTATTTCCAGGGAAACTACAACAGATACAAAGAGCACAATAGCACTTCGATAGAGCAAATTCTCAGTTACAGATTTCTATTTTTCAACATAGTTACCACTGTTAGCTATATATTTTCTCCAGAAATAAACAAGAGCCTGAATAGTATGTTCATAAAAATCTTCCTAGCAGTCTGGGATATGGTTTGTCTTCCATGTCACTGTTGTCACTTCTGAAACACACCACTCATTGCTTCACTGTGCTCACATCCATTGTTTGGTCTCCATAAAAGTTCAGCAAGTGTTGATGAATGTCAGTGAGTGCTGTTTTTTACTGTAGGGGGGAATTAAATCCTACACCTTTGCTAAAGACATGCTTCCATGTGAAATCCTTTTTGTCAAACTGCCTCTCTGTTGCCATCACAGGACAGAAAAATGTAACAGAATGTTGGTGGGAAGGTTCTATCTCTACTGCCATACCACCATTATCCACCTCTGACTTCATGGGACAACATAATAAAATAAGAGGCATTACTTTCAGGGCAGCCCTCATAATTGCACTAAAAATCTATTAATAGACATGGTTGGAAATGGAATATCAGCCTAAACTGACTTCTCTGACCCAGACTGACAGTTCTTCAGATACGTAAACAGCTTAGAGGAGAACTTACAGTGCTAAATTCAAAATTGCCCAGTCTGCACACGAACTAAATGTTTTAATAATAATGTTCCATACACACCAGCACATCTGCAGGATAATAACACAGGCAGTGCCTGTCATGTATCCTTTCAAATAAAATGCAGTGCATATCGGAGAGGTGTTTAAATCTGCTCTGTGTGTTTACTGGCAAGAGAATCTTCTGACTCATCCAACTTTTTATGTGGAATTGTTTTTCAGTAATACTTTCTTAAAACAGTCTTAGAAAATTTAGCTGCCTTTTTTACACTTCAACCTAATGGTATTTACTTTATACTCCTTACCGGTTTTTACATATATTTTTGAGAAAATGAAAGATATTTATAATTCAGGAAAAATGAGTTCTTCACAAAAGACAAAAAGATACTACCATCAGAAGCTTAGCTCTCATTTATGGTGTCAAGAAGAGGCCAACATGTACATCTGTCTCTCTGTGATCTATGTTGTGCAAGGTACTGTGATTCAAGTGTGAGAGTGCCCCTGTCTTGCAGTGGGTAATACTCTCAGGCATGTTGTTGAAAGCACAGATGTTCAAAAAGTCAAGTAGATGGTTAAGTTTGATTCCAGAGCTTTTATATTTTTAACACAAAGATCTCTAGCATTTGTTTTAAGCCTGCTGTTGAGTGGCTACAGACTGTCACAACTCCAGATCTGACATTTACACCTATCACTTTCTCCTCACAAAGAGAGATGACCACACTGCCATTATCTCATCCTATATTGTCCAATTAACTTTAAGCAAGCCATTGCAAGTACCAGAAATCATCCAACTACAGCAGCTCAGAGATCTATTCTGGCTATTTTCTTCTGCTTCTTAGCAACTTTTGTGACAACCACAACTAGATCACATGGTGCTCTGCTCTTCAGAAGAGCTGAGCTGGATGGCCAGAAGTAAGCATGGGTCTTCACAATGTGCTGCAGAACAGTCAATGGGTGGAACTCCCCATGGCCTGCAAAAGGAACGCATCCCTGAGGTAAAGATGGCCAGCAGCATGCTGAGTGGGGAGCTCACCAAAATGGGTGCCAAGGTGGTTGGGGTTGGAGTGCTTGGCTTGTGAAGAGAGATTGGAGAAACTGATCTTGATCTACCTCCAGAAGAGAAAGCTTTGGTGGGAGTATTGATGGCGGACATCTAGTCCCTATGAGGAGGTTATGGAGGAGGTAGAGCCAGGCTCTTCACAGTGGTATTTGGCAGGAGAACAAAGATTAATGGACATAAGCTGAAACAGGAGAGGTTCAAATGGATGTAAAGAAAAGCTTTTTTCATCCTGTGGACAATTATGAAGTGGGAAACAGCTGCCAGAGGAGGTCGTTTCATCTCATTCCTTGGAGGGCTTCACAACACAGAATCATACATAGAATGGCATAGATTGGAGGAAACTTTAAAGATCAACTAGTTCCAACTCCCCTGCCATGAGCAGGGTTGCCAATCACTAGATCAGGCTGCCCAGGATCGTATCCAACCTGGCCTTGAATGCCTCCAGAGCTGGGACATCCATAGCCCTTCTGGGCAACCTGTTCCAGTACTTTACCACCTTCTGAGTAAGGATTGTCTTCCTTACATCTAACCTAGATCTCTACTCTTTTAGTTTAAAGCCATTCCCCCTTGTCCTATCACTATTGGACCATGTTTTGCTTGTAAGCTCCTTTCAAGTACTGGAAAGCCACAATGGGGTGTCCCTGGAGCCTTCTCTTCTCCAACGCTCTCATCCTTTCTTCACAGGAGAGATACTCCAGCATCCTGATAATTTTCACAGCCCTCCTCTGGACCCACACCAAGAGCTCCACATCCCTCCTGTAGTACTCTACACAGTACTCCAGATGAGGCCTCACAAGTGCAGAGCAGTTGGAGAGAACCACCTCTCTCTCCCTGCTAACCTTCCCTCTTTTGATGCAGGATACTGTGATATCCTAGGATACTGTTGACCTTCCAGGCTGCAAGAGAACTGGCTCATATCCAACTTTTTGTCCAGCAGAACCCCCACGTTCTTCTTGGCAGAACTGCTGTCAATGAGTTCTCCCAGTCTGTGTCTGGGATGACCTCAACCCAAGTGCAACACACCCAGCTCTGGCCCCAGAACTAACCATGGTTTCAGAAAGGAGCTGAACTGGAGACCTCCTGAGGTCCTTCTCAGCCTGTATTCTTTAAAATAGATCATGTAGTCATGAATGGAGTCTGCTCAAAGGTCGCGTCACTAGGATTAACTGTGCTGTATGTGGTTAACAGGATGAAGAGTTTGCCAGCACCTCAAGTAAATCTGCAGCTAGTGTATGATAGACCGGTCTTACTAGGCCCTGCTAACAACAATTTCTCTTTATTAAAAAAAATAAATATATTAAAATCAGGCATTTGAACCATTTTAATTTCCCTTTCTTTTATTGCCTTGTCTAAAATTAAAATAATTTAGCTTTTAGACGGGAGTATGATCTGCCAGAAGACTGAATGGCAACTCTGGAGACCTACTTTTCCTCTGAGCCCTTTTGCATTCTGTTGATGAAAATGGACGGAAATGAACAGTACTATGTAATTGTCCAACCAAAAAAATAATCTCTGTTTCTGTCTGCGAATAAGCTAATGCTGGCTGGTGAAGAGGAGAAAGTTGCAACATAACTACTGGGAATTTGTATGGAAAGCGGTGTTGAACTGTAGCAATTTAAAACTTTTTTTTTTTAGGAGCTCTATGTGGTTTCAGCAGAGAAATATGCTTCAGGAATCTGACACCTTCTTTTCTAGCAAGATCAGAATAGATATTACATAGACATTTGCAAGCAAAATTCAAAATAAAATGAAACCACAAAACAAAACAAAAAAACCCTAACCTGTACTATGTATGTCTTTCCTAACTTTACATTTTTTTGATAGGCTATTACTGTAACTATAACTAACAACAATAACAATTACAGATATAGCTATAGCTGTTGCTATTACTACTGCTTCTGCTATTACAGTAATTATTGCTATTACTGTTACTATTACTATTAGCATTACTATTGCTTCCCTGGATGTAATGACTTCAGTTTGTGCACATTAGGGTGATTTTTAAAATGAACACGATTTCTGTTTCAGTAAATAAAGACTTTAGGCGATCACAACAGCTCCTTCTGAGCTTGATACAGTAAGTGCTAACTTTATTATAGACTCATGATCTTTTAACTTCAGTAGATACTGTGCATGTTGATCAGCTGTCACCTGAAAGTGAATAAAATTCTTATATTGTTTTAGGAAGATATGAGAATATAGGGATGCAAATATTAGTGACAGAGTTGGAGTAGTCACTTTCTGTGGGCAGATGTTTCCTACACAAAGTGGAGGTTCTACTGAAGTTATCTCCTTTCTCCAGTCTCTCTTCTTGTTACTTCTCTTCAGCAGCTCCCAGCAGAATCTGCATCATCAGTTTAAAAAGTCCACAAAGGAGGTTAATATCAACTCATCTGACTTTATCTGTAGAAAAATAAGATGTGCAAGGCTTCCTACCCACAGAGCTGTGGACCTAGCAAGCTCCCACTTTTGTGTGGCAGTGAGGAATGCAGGAGTGGTGATCTTTTCAGCTAGCACTGCTAAACTCATGGAAGACATTGGTTCATGAGTACAAGGAATGTACCTGGTAGCTTTTGAATTCTACAGCAGGCATATATTGACAGATTAACATGCAAACAGTACACAGTGAATCTGTGTTTCTGGCTGTTCTGTTGCTCATTTACTTTTGCTTTATATCTGAGCTATCAGTTTGTGGTGTAAATTTGGTTAGCAGATTAAATAGTCTTTTCTCTTTAATATTCTATACCATTACTATATTTTGTACTGAATGTTTATGAAATTACACTAGAATGGCTGCTATGTAGATGCTGATGAAGACAATACGTATTTCTTATGAAAATACTTGGAGCTGGAATGACTCATACTGGCCCACTCAGTGAATAAAATCACAGACTTCTGAGTAATGTATACTATCAATAGACCCATTCATCACTTTAAGTACACACAGACACAATTGGCTTTGGCACTAAAACAGAATTCCACTATGAACCAAAATCAGTCTGCAAGAAGGTTCGGAAAACAAAGTGTAAGGTGGGACTCATCTTTTCACAGGATACACCAGCAATAATAATTTTCTCATCTTTCCACAGTGAAGATCATCGTCTTCCAGCTACTTACCAGTTTATTTTTTATTCTTTTGTCACATTTTATATACACAATTTTATTTCATTCCATTTTTGATTACTTGCAGCTTGGGATTTCTTTTCCTCCAACCAGTTTAGATACATATTTGTAACTCTTTGCTATATCTTTGATTATTAGCTAAGCACCCTGTGTATCTGACTCACAAACGCTCTCATAATGATCTTTAGAAAGAAGAAGTGTTCAAGTTATCAGGAATTACACGGAGAATTCATATGAAGGATACTAATATTTGCAAATAAATCTAAATAAACTGTTCTAGCTTAGAGATACATATCAAGATGTTTCCTTTTTCTATTCTGGTCTGGTAGACTGCTGAGGCAAATAATCTCTTCAGCAGCATAACACACAGGTTGTACTGCTGTTGGTGTTATATAGATTTGTATGTTATATGCATATATAGACTGGGCTGAACTAGAATAGTTCTGTTGGAAAAGACTTACAAAGATTATCAAGTCGAAATACCTGACCACTTCAGGGATAAGGAAAATTTAAAGCATATTATTGAAGACATTCTGCAAATAACTTCTGAACACTGAAAGGCATAACACATCAACTACCTTGCTAAGAATCCTGTTCCAGTGTAAGGAAAATGTATCATAATCATGGTAAATAATATTTTCCTAATGCTTTGTCTGAACCTTCCCTAGTTGGCTTTTGCCATTCCTATATGTTCTGTTGTCAGTTACTAGGAGCAGAGACCAGCGCTTTCCTCCCCATTTCCCAAGTTCAGGAGGGAGGAATCAGGCCATCTCTTGGCTTCCTCTTCTTCAGACTAGACAAGTAGCCACCCACAGGATATGCTTTCCAACCTTGTTACCAGCTTTGTTGCCCTCTTCTGGACACTTAGAAGGACTTTAACATCTTTTTAACATCATGGGAGCCAGAAATTCATACAGTATTCAAGGTGAGGCTGCATCAGTGCTAAATATGGTGGAAAATCACCTCTCTTGACTGGCTGGCTGTGCTGTGTTTAATGCATTCCCAAGTGCACTTTAGCCTCTTTGCTTCCAGAGCATGCTGATGGCTCATGTTGAGTCTGCAGTTGGCCAGCATCCTCGGGTCTCTTTCTGTATAGCTATATATATGTATATAACATATATGTGTTATTTATAGTATATAGAGCAGTGTAGGTACACAATATGATGCAGATTAATGGCAGTATAAAATCTCTGACTTGACTGACTTGACAGAGTAACTTATTAATTGAGACTTACAATGTATCTCTTAGCCACTTGAAATCTGTAGTGTTTCAATAAATTTGAAGGGTGCTAGATTGACATAAGATAGGAGTGGAGCATTTCTGTGTTGTTATTCCCTCCATACAGCTTCTCTCTTGGCCTAAGACTATAGATACAAAAGCTCTTCAGAGGCGGACAAGGTCCTTTCCATTTGGTGTCAACTGAAGATCTCTTAGCAACTGCTGGATATGCAGATTCGGCAATTGTCTTTCTTTTATTTTCTCAGCATAAAGAGATACTACTGGAGAAGCCTTGGCTTGTGTAAGAAGCTTATCTATTTGCAGTTTTAGCTTTTACAACAATATGTTTATCCATTGGAATCAAATAGGTCAGCGGGAGAACTGCAAGATGTTCCGTCAGTATAGGCCTTCCAGTTGCACGGCCAGTGTGGTTCTGAGAATAATACGTCTGCTAACTGGAATACTTCCTTTTAAAATATTTGATCCACTGTGCATTTTCTATCCTTAAAATTCCTTCCTTCCTTCCTTCCTTCCTTCCTTCCTTCCTTCCTTCCTTCCTTCCTTCCTTCCTTCCTTCCTTCCTTCCTTTCCTTCCTTCCTTCCTTCCTTCCTTCCTTCCTTCCTCTCTTTTTCTCTCTTTCTTTCTTTCTTTCTCTCTCTCTCTCTCTCTCTCTCTCTCTTTCTCTCTCTCTTTCTTTATTTGTGTGGCACAGGCACTGTTCTTCTGACCTTGTCTGTGTGCAGTCCAGGGTCTTGTAGTTTATTCCTGACTGCATTTTATAACAACTCACTTGAGAGAGGAACCTGGCCACTGTGAAGTGAGTAGTGTTTGAGTGTATTTAACACTAGACATACCAATACTCAGTGATTTAGTATAAAGCTTGGCAGGAATAAAGGCAGTAAGAATGCAGATAATTTGATTTAGATGTGGCTTTGGCTTTATAGCCATGTATTAGTCTTGCTAAAATCTGCTGTTGATGAGATGATATCCCTTTTGCTAGGATCTAAAGACATCTTGTTTTTCTGAAACATTAAGGGAATGAATGGCTAAAACTCTCTAAATGTTCTGTGGCTATATGAGTCATATTTATGATATTTGCTGGGACTCTCTGATATTCAGTCAGTGTTGACTAAACAAAACAAAACAGAACGAAAAAGCAAAATACGATTTTCATGTCATAGAAATCACAGAAAATAATGAATGAGAGAAGCCATTCACTTCATGCAGGATGGGTACCTTGAAGTAGACAATCCACAAATCTCTATCATTGTATTTGTCAGCAGTCATTTTAAGGGCCTGTTTCTCAATTCACAGGTTGTGGTTATTAGTAACTTCATAGCTGTGCTGCAGATGTCACTGAGGCTTATTCCTTGGAGCCATATCATCAATCATGGTTTTCTCATGGTTTTCACATACTAGAGCAGAATAATCTGAAGTATTTTACCCCGGTAATCTTTATTTCAATAACTGAAATGGAAAATGTAAGATATAATCATCATACACAAGTATAAACCACACATGCTATTTAAGCTAATGCAAGGCAGTGACATTTTTGATAATGTTGTATAGCTTCTCTGGGACTTACCTTGTGTGCATGCAAAAGAAATGCAACCACAGTTCTCAACTATACACCAGAAATGCCGCTAATGTAGCTGATGTTAGAATTGCTGTAAACTTATTCCAGATACCATTTTTCACATAGAAGGCTGCAGTATCCCCCAAGTAATGTTAAGTTGTTAAAACACCACAAAAGATCAGCGTTGTCTGAAGGCACCTAGAGAAACCTATGCTGAGTGTTTGTAACCTCAAGTCTTTGTTTTCTGGCAAGAAGGCTTGCAGCAGCTTATGGATGTGGGATATTTGCTAGAGGAGTAAGAATTGTTGGAAAAGTGTATTATTAATGACAGCATATAAAAGTTTATTTTTCATAAATTTCAGCAAGAAAATGTCTGTAATCTCACTATAGAAAAAGTCTAAGTTAATATGAAATTATGAAATGTAAATGGCAAGGGGAGGTTTTATCCAAGATATGGAGTAAGTGTAGTAAAATATAATAAGCCTTCTTACATGATACCTGGTTACAACTTTAGCTATGTATATATGTGTATGTGTATCTTCTAGAGATGATATTTCCAATTCAGGAAGCTTTATGTGTGCTCTGCAAACTTGGCAAACAGTCAGCTTCTTCCATGGAATGAGATGTGCTTTAACAGTGAATTTCATAAATTTAATCGGTAGGCACATGCATCAGTGGTGATTTATACCTTGGCTGTTGATCAATGACACCTTACATTTGCTGCTTGTTTGCAGAGTAAATGGAGTGTTTTGGAACTGTGCAAGTGCATACCGAGCTCACCACTTTACACTCTCTGCCAACTATTCTTTTTCAGCCCTAGCATATTTCTTCTGTACTTCAATTATGGATTTAGTGGCAAAGTACAGTTCAAATGAGCTCTTTCTAAAATTGCTGCTGCAGCTCTTCACATCTGCCTAAATCCTCCCCACAGACTTCGTCAAAAGACAGGCAGAATCTATACTGATGTGTAAGCTCAGGTAGTGAACTTATGCTTGGATCTAGGATAATTTAATCCACTTATCAACTTCTGGTGCTCTCTGGTTTAATCTAGAGTGGGTCATCTGTCTTCATAGGTAGGAAAACAGCTGTGCAGAAGAATGTTTGGTTTTTTACATCTGTTCTTCTGAGCATTGTGGAGGAAATGGATTCAAACCACTTGGTTTAGAGAAGCTAAGCACAGTCACAAGCTTAGGCATAAAAATTGAGTGCAAACTCATCTGCAGTTGGTCACATTTTTTTAGGAAGCAGGTACCTGTCAGATCATCTTATCTCAACTGTTTCTCCGCCTCAGAAAATATCTTCTTCTACTGATATGCTATAGGCAAGAACTGGTCTAGAAAATGTGGTGAGAATCTGTTCCAAGTATACTGTAGGAATTCAGTATAAAACAGGACTCTCTCTACTGACTAAGTAACATTGTAAACAGCAATATATTATATATTCTGTTCCTATCTGCCTGGACTGTAATGCTGGCAACTTCCTGCTGCTGCTTGTAAGTGGGCATTAGCTTCAAATGACCTCTGAACACTCAGGTTGCCCTTTAATAATTTTCTGGCTGCTCAAAGTTATTTATTCTCTCTAACAGAGCCCAAACAGATAGGCTCATTTTCTGCATCTGATCCTTTTCTTTGGCAAGTCTGATTTCCTCCTATTATTCTGTGCACCAGGAAAACATGCATCGCATTCCATCCGTATATTCCTGTACAGAGGTGCCATCCATTATTGTGTTTGTACTTTTGTGTCCCTACTGGAACTCACCTATTTTCAATACAGCAAACATGTCAAAAACATGAGCTCCCAAACCACAAACATGGGACAAAAAGTTGAAACTGAAATGTAGGACAAAAAGTTTGTCCAAAATGACTGTGTTCTCAGCAGTACTAAGGACTTCAAGCTCTCATTGGAAATAGAACTAGGAGCTTTTAGAATGGCTGTGTTTTAATACTCTTACAATTTGCCAGATTGAGTATGTCTAAATATGTTACATTACCTGATGTTTAAGTGTAACAAAAAAGCATGAGTTTCTGAACAGTATTACCAAACATGAGAAGCATAAATCTTTCGTGTCATTACCTTGTTCAGGCGCATAAAGCCAGTGATAATACTTCCTTTGTCATTATTTTTTTTTGTTGTTTTCTACCACAGGGAAATTCTCATTCATCATCTTAGAATTGTCCTTTAAAATGCTAACAAATTTTATTCTGATGATGCATTCATTCACTTGCAGAAGCATTATAGAAGGCCTCTAAGTGATGTGGCAGCATAATGGGGAGCAACATTCATTTCAAGTTCAGTACAAATGGATTTATGCTAAAACAAGCCAATGTCCACAGAGATGGCTGGTTTTACTACATCTGCTCAGTACATTATGCCCATCAGATGATTCATATATACTTCATACAATATTATGCTGATGGCATTAGAAAAATATGAAATATCGGAAGTGATATACTAAAGCATTTGTCAAAAGACAAAAGCTTCATAGGATAACTTAAAGATTCTGAGATTATTTGCTAATACTTCACCATTCAGAATTTCTGTTCTTGAAAAATGTCAAAATGCTTTTGCCACTAAAACTTTGTTATGTATATAATCCCTTTGGTTTCATCTAGCAACGAAGCACCCTGGCACTAAGTGAAAAAGCAAAGCTGGTAGAACCTGTCCATATGTTTCTCAGCTTCTCTGCACTGTAGCTGCTTTGTGGTAGCATGTCACTGCAAAGCAGTACTTGCACTTCAAGCTGAAAACTTTATTTGGCATAATGTACCAAGTGCATGAAATTCCCCAAGTAGCTCACTCATGTTAACAGTGCCTTTTGTGCTTTTCTTTATTGAAGAAATGAACATATTTCTCTGCTCCTAGATGATCAAAGGCATCCTCCCTTCTCCAAAATTCTTATGTGGAATCTGACTATGTAATAGGGAACTCACATTAGTTAGTTAAAAAATAGTAAATAGATGGAGCAAGTAAAGAATGTTTAAGGACAAATTCTTTAATATATACTCCTTAGCACACAGTATCTTAATTATTGCTTGTAAAAAGTTCCTGAAACTTTTTTTTTTTTTTTTACTTTATTGCTTGTAAAAAGTACCTCTTCAGGTCATTTCTTCATAGCCTATGATCTAAGACTAATACGTGCAGCTCAGCAGACCATTGTCCATTGTTCCTAATGCTATTTGCTAATTCATCTTGAAATATTTTCATTTAATATACAGTATGTGGAATGTTCAGATGAAACTGTTCAAATTATTTGATCCAAATTTTATTTGCAATGCTACATTTAATGGCACAATCAGTCTCTAGGAAAGCACGACCTGTGCCTAAGAAGAAGAGAGGACAAAATAAAGAATATTAGTTTAAATTTGTTCTCTGAAACTGACCTGATGTTTCTCATCTTATTTCTTCTCCTTTCTCTTCATGAGTCTTTTGGGTGCTATATTTTTAAACAACTGTTTTGTGCTACAAACACATACCTATTCTAAATCATTTGTATAGAGGATAATCTCAGTAACTGAGGTTTCTAGGTTTGGTTTTCCTTTTTTTTTTTTTTTTTTTTTTTCAGTGTCCATCTGTACCACAGTTAATTTACTTTATTTATTAAATTTTAAATGAACTTAAATAATGTGTAGTCCTTGGTGTATCTATCATTACAGAAAGCTTATTATTCATTATGTAAGCTGAAATGTCAAAGTTAATCACAACTTCTTGACTAACTCAGTTTTGGCTGCCTGATTTTAATGTGTCTTAGCAATGAAAGATTTTCTGAGCAAAGCTATTTAGGAACATTTGGAATTCAGGAAATGTTAAGATCTGAAATTAAATATACAAGATTAAGGTAGACAGTGCCACTAGATGATAGTTGTCTAGCTTCTATTTGAAGAATTATTAGTGTTAATATTATTGGTCTCTGTCTATCATAACTTCTGCGTGAGGAAAGCCCTCTTAGTTTTTAGCTGTTTATCATTCTGTAAATCTTTTAATTAATCTAACAAGTAAAATACTCAAATCAGTGAGACAGTGACTCAAGATAGTTTCTTTTCTTTTCACCTATTTTTCTTTATTACTTTTTTCTTTTTTTATATTTAGAATAAAGTACTGAAATGTTATTGATGCCTTGACTAGTTCACTCTGGGTAAGGGGGATAGTTCGTAAGGCAGTAAACCATTAAGCCACTATCTAATGGAGATCATAATTGTTAACTGTGAAAAATTGTGATGATTGTACAATCAGTTGATCAAAAAGTATGTTTGGGAAAACAGATAAGAAAACACAAAAAAGCCCTACTGCTTCCTGTGATAATTATTGGTGTTGAATGACTTTAACAAAGTTTTTGTGTTTGCTTTTCACAAAAATCATTCCAGCTGATTATCTAACATCTACTTTTTTTTTCAAACTAATTATCTAATATCTATTTTTTTTTACCTTAAAAAGAAATTCTTGTGATGCCATCACAAAGAAATAATCACAGTGCATCTAATAGGTAACAAGTGCTGTATGAAGAGCAAGCATTTGATGTTGTCAGAAGGAAGAAGCATAGTGTTAGAAGGGAGAACTGTAAGTCATGAGTCCTTCAGTTGAGATAAATGTAGTGTATAGATATCTTTGCAGACAGATCTGGAAGAGCGAGAAGCATACAGAGAAATATGCTGTGTCTCTAAGCATATAAAATTTTCATTAACAGTAACACTGTTTTCTATACAAAGGTTTTGCCAATTCTTCATATTACCGTTGCTTAGAGTGGCACTGATAAAGCTTATTTTACTGTGATGTTTTGGGCATTAAAGCAATTGCTTTTTAAAAAATGTCCTTGAATGAAAGTATTGCAGTCTGTAAGTGTAAAGTCTGTCATTATTAATAACAAACCTATAAAATAAGCTTATCTGTCTAGATATTTGGTACACAGTACGCTGGATATTGCAATTTTTGAACCTTTCTTTTCGAGGTTTACAGTGTTGTCAATTCTCTTTCATCATTTAAAATGAATGTCTTCTAAAAGTCACAAAATTTATCCTTTTCAATTATTTCTTAATCACAGTATCAATATAAAAACATTTCTAGTCATTGGTTTTGTAGTGCCTTATGGGAACTGAATTCTGGAAATAAGAAATACGTAACTTTCTCCATCTTTATATAATGCAGGTAACAACTATAAATTGAACAGACAAATGTAAATGTACAAGTTTCAGCTTGATCTTTGTAATATCCTTTTCTCTACCTCTATCACCTCATAAAATAATGTAGAAATATTAATCAGGAAGCACACACGGTATGCAAAGCGAGTTTATATTCCTATGCTGACTGTCCTATCAAATGCCTTGTTGTACCTTGTCGTATCTAATCAAAACTTCCTGATGTTGTGCCTTCTGGATGAATGATTTGATTTTACATAAATTGGATATTCATATTTATACTTTAAACTCGATGTGGCATTTAATGTTCATGTTTTGATCGCTGCTCCAGTGAACACAAAGTTTATTATTGTACAAGTAAGACATAGAGTTGCAAGACTGTACTTGACTTGCAAAACAATAAAATAAATCTTTCAAAAAATGTCAGCATTCAATAAATTATGTACCTCACATAGAGCTGCAACAACACATAAAATGATGTATGGCTTAAAGATAAGGTGTTAAAAGGGAAAATTATGGATATATGGTTAGTTTCTTTAAAACTATCACTTATCCCCATTCCATCACTCTAGCTGTCATTTTGTTTTTTAGCATTTTTTTTTCCTGTTTTTAGACTAATGTGTCTGAATTGTGACAGAAACTGCCATATTATGAATAATTCTTTATAAATGTAAAGGGAGATGAAATTTTACAAACTCAATGAATATTTAAGGTCACATATGTAGTATAAAATCTGACATTAAAAGCCAAGGGCTTTTCTTGAACTGAGAGAAGTTTCATTGAAATCTGGAATCATCTTTAGATATGCACTGTGTGTCACTTGTACACATTAAAGGATGAATATTGATACAGTTATTTTTTACTGTGAATTGTGTGAAACTTTGCTTATTTTTCTTTACAAAGGCAAAAAAATAAGAGCAGATGTAGGCATTCTTGATACTTACTCTGGTACTAGGTAGTCTCAGAGGACTACATTCTGCTTTTGGGTCAGTAACTTACTTTATAGTTCTTGTTGGCAGTGCATCTTACTACATTAGCACGTGATGTTTCATGAGCCACAGCCAAGATCAAACGATGCTGTAGGCTGTACTAATAGCTCATTTCCTTTTTAAATCTTCTTGCTTGATAGTAGAGAAAACTGAGGATTTAGGATGTTAAGGTGCTTGCCATGTTGGGGAGCCTGAATTGCACATGAAAATGGAATAGAAAGAAAGACCTTAAGATCTTGAGAACCTTGGCTATAATTGTTTTGAAATTAAAAAAGCCTTAGGTTATTAAATATCCTAGAAGGCTGTGAAGCAGTCTATTTCTTTGGTAAATACATACTTAGAACAGTATCTACATTTGAATTTTAATTCATTAGTAGGCAAAAAAATTGTCAATGCTGTATTTTTTACCTGCTAATTCTTATTAAAAGTGTGAAGATGTCATATAGTAAAGTGCAAGACAATCATAAAACTTCAGTCAGATTTTCTACTAGATGAGTTTAAATTGTGTAGCTCATTTGACAAATTCTTCTTGCTTCACTGACTTTCATTATATCCTGTATTGTCTTAAGGGCACGCCGAAGTTCTACAGTCTGTGATTCGCTATCCCCTGAGAGGTCTAAGAAACTTCCCACTGACTGACATAAAGAGTGTATCAGGGACACGCAATCCATCCATTTTTTGGCTGGGTTTATAAACTTTGCAGCTACTTGATTTAGTTCTCAAAGATGCAGAAAGTTTTGGAGAAAAAATTAAACGCTGAATCTTTGTGAGATTACTCTTATGTGTAATTGAGTACTATGACAGAAAGAGGAAAGATGCCTAAGAAGCGTTTTAGATGACTCATCGTCGCTTGATAGTTCCTGCATATACTTTACAAAATCCAAACTCAATCTGTTAATCTTCCTGGAAGCGAGGCCTTCTTTTTGTGTTTTTGACTGATTTAGACATAGTTTCAAGGTTATCTAGTAATAATGGCATTGCTTCTTTTGCTCGTAGTCTTCTCTAATATAATACAGCAGCATAAAATGTACTAGTCCCTAAGACACATATTTATTCAATGTCTTAGAAACTCTTACATAATGATTATTTTCTAGGAACATAAAAAATATTTGTTATATAAAAGGCAAGTTTTGCTGTGTACCTATTTAAAGCTCATGTACAGTTATGGGAACTTTTAAGGAACAGTTTCTGAAATATAGAGTGTGGAGAAAGAATACCCTAGATATTTCATGCAAGTTCAGTGAATGTGTACTGAATATCACAACATATGAAGAAAAAAAAAATGTATTTATTACTGCATAAATTGAGATACATAAGAGAAAGAACTCCTTTTCATCCATTAACATTTTAGAGGTGAGAACCTGGTTCTCAATTTCTGTCTAAAATTGGAATTTTATTAAGCTATGTTAGTCAAAAACTTGAAATATTTTTTGACAAGAAGTATTTTTTGTTGTTTCCAGATACTTTGTTATTCTGGTTCCTTCCTTCTAGTCAAATTGACTATTCCATCAGGAGCTGGCATTCCTCAGTTAAATCAAAATCAGACTTTCTTCTCAGACACATTTGTGTCCTTCAAAACATTTCCTTGTTCTTAGAAAGTACTAGACACTGCCTAAGAGAATATACTTTTCATTAATGAGGGAAAAAGTAATGACATGTTTATTGTATGTTTCTCATCTCTTTTCATTTTCTGCTACTGAACTCAAGTGCCTTCTTAGGAAGACAGTTTACAGGCCTGTGACCAGCTTGACCAGTAATTATTTGGTTTTGTCTACTTCCACTTCTTATTGCCCTGTTTAACCTAAACTTGCTTTTCCAATACCCACAAGTATATCTCTAGTACGTTTGGACTTGATGGTCTTTCAAGGTCCTTTCCAACTTCAACTGCAGCATAATTCTATGATGTCACATTTATTCCAGTTGTTTCTTTTATACTTACCCATATTTTTGCAGCCCTTCAGAGCACAGCTTTTGACAAGTTGTGCTGAAAACTTTATGTAATTGCATAACAATAGCACATAGATATCTGAGAAACAGATGAGACAGGAGAAAATTCTTTTTTTTTTTGGCACATAGGAGAAAAAAAAATTATAAGGGATGTGATTTTTCTAATTTGTAGCCTTTTATTCATTTAGCCCACTTTAGATTTGTTCTCAAGATAGCTTATGTAGTGCAATGGATCTTTTCCTTCTTCCTATTAGAACTTAATTCCAGTATTTGAAAGCATGAACCAGACCTTAAGGAAATTCCTTCCTCAAATCCCTCGTTTAATGTATGTGTATGAAGCAAAAAATGTAATTAAAGCTAATAAAAAAATAAGCTAATTCCACCTATCCCAAGTGGAGGACATCCCTGTCTGTGACAGGAGGCTTGGAACTACATCTTTAAAGTCCCTTTCACTTGAAACCAGTCTGTGATTCAATGTGAAGCAGAGTATGAACTGCTCTAGAGTTTGTGTGGTGAACATTTTTACTCCCAAATCAAGGTGTTAACTCAGCTAAAGTCATACAATGTCACCTTCCATCTGACTCCTGAGTAATGCAGAGAGAGCTGAAAACCTTGAGTTTTTAAAGGACTCCGTCGCTTCATTTTCATAGCTCTTATTGTGGAATTTGAGAGAGAAATTTACTGCAGCACACATTTCCTATTATAAACAAGTTAAAGAAAATTGTTCAACCTTTCCCATACTGCCCTATGTCCCTACTTTGACTGCAGTCAGTGGAAGCTGTGATGTAGCTTTTGTGCCCTCCTGTTTGCATTCTGCCTGATGGCTGGAGAGATTGCTGAGCAGAAGCATGTTGCTCTCTGTCCCTTGCACCCCTCCCCATCTTCTGTATTTGTAAGGATGGGAAACAATGTACTTGCTATAAAAAAATCTTATTTCTTTACCATGCTGTGCCTGACTTTTCCTTACACTGTAAAAGTGCTGAGTTCTGAAAATTATTATCTTCTAAGCAATTACACTGCAAGCTATCAGTTCACATGAAGGGTAGCTGACATTGTGTAAGCTAGAGCTATTTTGATGATAACGAGCGAGGCTGCAGTGAAGTCAATTACATTAGACTGAAAAAACTCAGAGACTCAATTCATTAGAGTTCTTCTAACCTCCAGATCACCATTTCAAGTCTATCCCTAGGGGCTGTGCTATGTATGAGAGACATTAAAGACAATGCCTCCGGATCTCTGATATCCTTGGCAGCAGGCTTTTTCACTCATTCCTCTTGGCTTCACTCCTTCTTTTTCTGGCACCTTTTCCGTGGCAGTGTCCTGCCCCAGACCTTGAGCTTTGCAATAGAAAATACAGTTTATCCAACATTGTTTAAGAAATGCTGAATAAGGAACTGCTTGTGTATTGGATAAAGAAGGATAAACTTGAGGTGCCCCTAATAAGGACATTATTCTCTCAATGAAAAATTTTAAAAATGAAATCATTATACAATTTTTATGGAGTCACAGAATGGTTTAGGTTGGAAAAGACCTCTAGAAGTCATATGGTCCAAACTCCTGCTCAAACATGACCACCCAGCAGGCTACCCAGGATAACTTCCAATATATATAGTCTTATATTTGAATGTTCAATAAGGAAATTTCAAGTGAATAAAAATCAGTATCATGGTCCAAACTTCCTCCATGTATAATTATATTTAAACATACTGATTTTACCACACACAAAATCTGATCACGTCTCAAATGGAAAACTGCAAAACATTTAATAGCACAGTGATCTGATAGCACTTTCCTTAAAGCTAACAAAAATTGTAAATAATTTGCAATAGAAACACTGCATGAGCTCATTACTTACCTCATTATTTTGACAAGGATTTGCACCTGCTGGGGATGGAGAGTAAGATATAGTAGCAATGCTGAAGGAAAATAACTGCAGTCTGAATACATGAGGGTAGGACTCACAGTGGTAAGAAGACAGTAACTATATGGCTTAGACCACAAATGATAGTAATGCCTATACTACTGTGGAAATGGTGTGGAAAGTTCACTTTGATGGATTAATGCAATTATCAGCTACCTGAAAGGCCAAGAGGGGCATGGATGAGTACGGAAGCCAGCTCTGCTGGCACTCAGATTATTTTTGGTGGAGTTAGAGGATCACTAGTTTACCTGAATTAACAAGTTCTTGTCTGAGTTTGTTCTTCAGAAGTATAAATAATTTTAAATGAACTTCATTTTTGTTTATTCCATGATCATTCTGGTTTTAGCAAAAAGAAGTAATTTTTAAGAGCAAGACTTGCATGAATAAGATTCTCTTGTCCAAAAGGAAATTTTCAATTTTCTCTTAGGAAGAGTACTGAAGTCTGGATAGCTTGCTCCCCTTTAACCCTTCAACTCTCAGAAGTTATGCATGTCTGGAGTTGTATGGCAATACTTTCAATAATACAGCAGCTAATGTCAGAAGACAAAACTTCATGGAAGTATTGATTGCAATAGATACAGACATTTGGCCTTGTGCATTGTCACACTAGCTGGACAAGATCTTTTCAAGCCATTTACGTATCTAAAACTGTTCTGGTGCTCCACATAAGCTAAAAGCTCAGGCACTTTAGAGCCAGCTGTGACATTACCAAATGAAATGGAGCATGTGATTGTGGGAGTGATTCTGGTCTGCCTCTGTGAAAAGAGAAACAGGGTCACTAATACTTGTCAAAGGTAATGAACAGAGCTTTTGGATATGTGGATGTGTGACTGTGTCCTTACATATACCTCTTTTTTGACTGAATTAACTCAAGTACTGCACTAATGTACCTACTTTTGGTAGTTGATATAGCTTGAAGAAACTTGCCCAGGTATTTCTATGCAGAGACGCAGCCAAGGTTTAACTCATATACCTGAACATATGAGAAAAACACTAATATGATAACATATACTCACATACATTCAAAACAAGCCTTGTGAGTCAGCTCATGTACTGATTTGGAATGTTTCCTGTACAAATACGTATAATATGATCATACTGAAATAGACATGTTTTTATTGCATGTCAAAAACAACTTACTCTGATAGATACAGTTTAAAAAAAAAAAAAAAAGTATTAGAGGTGTTTCCTTACATAGGAAATTCAATAATGAATGTGATGTAGTGCTGTATTATTGATTTATGGCAGAATCAAAGCATCCAGTATCACATAATGGATTAGAAACTCTTTGACGGAGAGCTGAGGTTAATGCATAGTGCAGTATTATGACCCCTAGTATTTAAGCTCTCATGATTATTTTAAAAGAATGATTACATTTGACACTGATTGAATTTGTCAGTTACATCAAACAAGAAGTATCAGCAAACTAGCAGAAGAAAGTTACACTACAAAGAGTCTCAAAAATGTCACAACAGCAGAATGCAAGAACGTGACATATAGTTGTGAAAAATACTGAGGAGGAAAGAAGTAGCCACCTCTTAACTTTGATAGTATGGCTATCCTGAAATCAACAAGACCAGGAAACAGATGGTGATGATAAGAAAAAAACCACCACACCCTAAATAGAAGACAGGTGTGCTGGATCATTTGTAGAATATGGAAGGAAATAGTGTAGCTTTCATAGCCCTGGTGAGTCAGTATGTGGTATAAATCATGAGCTTTTGGTCCCATCACATAAGAAAGACTGTAGAAACCAGAGGAAAAAGAAAAATCTTAGGCAAAATCCTTTAAAAGGCAGTAAATCAGACTTCTGATGTAACCTATTTGAAAAAAAGTGATTGGAGGCTTACTTCCCAATGGCTTTAAAACAGAGGCATGGGTCAAGTGTAGATCTTGATTCAGTGAAACACTGTAGAGCAAACTTAATTTTCAATGTCTGCTTAGGCAGATCCGTTTCCTTTGAGCATTGATCTATTTTCCAGCATACTGGGGAAATACAGAAATTAAGCATACAGGTCAATTTTTATGTTGAAAGACCATGATAAATTACAACCATTTATAAGGTAGAAATAGAGTAACATAAAGGAAGTCATCATGCAATGGGAGTTATATGGAATAACTGACATGTGAGAAATGTTAATTGCCCTGTACATTGCTTTGATCTAAATTATAATTCAAAATGAAAAGCCTTTTCAGTGCATCTTAAACTGTATTGCAAGGATAGATATCAGTAGGTGGGAGCTGAATAAATGGGACAATTTCTCTTCCTTGGGTCCCTTGCATTTGGCACTGATTCATTGAAATAACTCAAGAAATAGAGAATTCTACTACTGATTCTACTAAAAAAGATTGTCATCAACAACTTCTTTCTTCTGATTTTTTTTTTTTTTTTTTTTTAATGCAGTAGGAACATCCAGAATGACTGATGAGTTGGGAACATTTGGTTTCTGTGGTAGAATTCTGAGGGGGAGTTGCTAACTATGTACAGCATTTCAATTTTTGCTACTGTGTTTGCACAGCCCTGAGGGCTATCTAACAGGAAGGAAAATGCAGCTTGTGCAATGAAAATCATGTAACCATTTCCTCGTATACACAGAATTAGCAGCAATAAAATATTTGCTATAGGGTGAATTGTAAACAAATCTTTTCTCAGTGCTGGAATTTATGAAAACATTCAGGTGTGGAGGTGAAATCAAGAACAAATAATTAATGACCTCAGCTAAATACAGTAGCTGAGATTATTGGCAGCTCTTGGCTGCATAGCATAGCTCAGAGGGGCCTGCTTAAAATTAACTCCTTTGCCTTGCTTTTCCTCCTGGCTGTTTGAATTACTGTTAGATACATTTCTGAAAGCTTCTCTAGCCTATGCTGTGAGCTTCCCAACGGGATCTTCTGACACAGCCTATTATTCCAGACTACATCCCTAATTTGTTGCCTCAGCATTCTTACCCTGCCTATATTCATCGATATGTAACTGCAGTCTTTTCTCTGTGATTTCTTTATGGGGACTCAAATCTGGTGATGGCTACTTTATCACTGAGGAGGCATGCTTCAAGGCCAATGTTTCCAACTCATAATTGAGAAAAATGAGGTCTATTGACTGGGTCCTTGAGAGATCTACTGTTTGTTAAGATCATGGAAATTTAATGGAGTAATCTGCAAAGGTCAGTCTCTTGAATAGTCTTTTCGCTTTTGTAGATGAAAAAAAGGGAAAAATCACCTCAAATATTAAGTGCAGTATGAGAGATGCAAAAGAAATTTGATTTAAAAGTTACAGATTTTTGGATGTTTGTTTTTGCAGTCACAAAATAACTGTTTTCTGCTTCATGTCATATTTTAAAGAAAAGTTTTTTGTTTGTTTGTTTGTTTATTTGTTTTTAATCAGACTTGAGTAATTTTCTTCTTGAGTAAGCTCTAGCTTACACAATATCAGCCTTCATATCATACCATGAACTGATAGCATTCAGTGTAATTTCACAGACTATGACAACATTTTGTGATCATGGGTAGGACTAAGATTTTTTAAGCCTTAGACATAATTTATTCTTGGGTGAATTAGACATTTAAAATCAGATTTGTAAATTCTGCAAGAATTCAAACTCGATCCCTCAGAAAGACTTTCATGTCTAACTTCTACTGAAATTCACAGAAGTTAGATGTTAATGTTGGACGCTAAGATGTGAGAACACAGTTTATCCAACCTTATCAACCCTAGCTTTCCCATGAATTGCAATGATGTTCAAACTTCCAAGTCATTTAATGCAATATTCAAGCTATCTTTTACACATTTACTTTCAAAGGGGCAACTACTGTGTGGAGTCATAGTACTAAATGCAGAAATAATAAAATAACCAAGACTTTCTGCCCCTCAGGGCTGACAGCTGCTGCCTCTTTCTGAAGTCAACATGATGCCATAGCAGCTAGGCATAACAGGAAATGTTCTGAATAGAGTACTTAGGTGCCTTGGAGATGTTTTGCAAACATCAACAAGCAGATCTCAAGAATAAACAAACATTCTCATTGGGAAATTATCAACTTTATAAAGTGGCTTGAGTGCATTCATTATGAGATGTTGTTGAGTTTTGTTTGCCTCCTCCTATTTCTTATTTTGCCAAGAGTTCAAACATTAAATAGGAACACCTTATTCTGAGTGCTGCTTTCCAAAATACTCATTGGAGAGCACACAATAAAAATATTATACTGTAGAAGAAAAAAAAAAATCCCTGAATAGCAATTACAACCTGTTACTTAGCTTTTCAAAATATTTGGGTTATGTGTTTGTTTTTCTTCATCTCTCTTTTTAGGTAGTCTGTAAAAATTAGTTATACTCAATCTAATTATTTTAGAAAACATAATAAACATTAAGCATGTATGAAAGCCATCTGGAAATGCTATGAGCTGCACTCAGAAAAAGTGGGTTTCATATATATTCAGCACAGGAGTTTGTTCTCTTTCTGAGTTTTATGTTAGCAATCCTCACACAGGCTCCAGGTCAAGAATGTTCTTAACAAAAAGATTCAGTCAAGTACCTGGTTCTTAGATTCAGGACATTTTGGAAACCTCCTCATCCCTATCATTATTGGCATTTAAATTCCCAGTTATCATGTTGCTTAGCTGTTCCCAGGGGTTTATGGGCTGTTGACAGGAGGAATGAACTGGTTTCATTTCTGGCTTAGGCCAGTGCTGGTGACACTGTAGGACAATCTGAATCACAGCAAGAATTTACTTAGTGTATTATCTGTGAAGAATACAATTACTAGACAGGCACATTAAGACGAAAGGAAAATGAGTGCTCAACATAGAAAAGGGAAATTCTTGTGGGAAAATATGACTTAGCCTCTTGAAAGAAGCAAGTACTGCCAGTACTGCTTGGATTAAGCACTGCTGATCCTTATGGTTCATTTTTGGAGCTGAAAAAATGAGTATTCTCCCTCTTCGTTTTCATGAATATGTCATGCATATATGTATAATACCAAGCTTGAAGGAGTCCTAGAACTAGCCGCCTCCATACTGATCTTATTCCTTAACCCCTTCTTACATAAATCAGGCAATAGGCAGTAACATTACACCTCCTTCCCTGAATCTTATTTCTACTCCTATTAGCTAAACTCTTCATCCTAACTTGAGTGGGCAACCAGCCAGTAAAAAATTCATTCACCATCACTGGGCAACTAACCTCTTCCTCCCACTTTACCTTCTTACTTTCTTGTTAATAAGTACATCAAGCTAACAGCTAAGCACATAGAACATCAAGACTATAGCTATAGCCATGAAGAAATCAGCTTACACCTGAAAGATACCTGCTGCACAAATGCCTTGCTACTTAGCTTTTATGATTTAGACTCATATCTTCATTTAGGAAATATAACAAAGGTAATTAATAAGATCATCTTGATAGACTCAGCTCAAACAATACTCACCAATCAATCCAGCTAAGGGCTTACTATTTCACTAAACTAAATCATTCTGCCTTAAACCTAGCATAAGTGATAGAAACTATGATGACAAAAGATCTGTTAACATGTCCTGAGGGCTGGAAGGGCTCATGCTTCTCCTGGGAAAATGGGATTTTACAGACATAAAAAAAAATGTTTTCCACATTTTTTGTTTCAGTTTCTTCACACTGAAATAAATCCACCGTATTTACGTTTTATCTGAATAATTGTGGATGTATTTCGGTTTTTCTGCCTATGAACCCCTGGATAATTCAGTTACTTCCTCCAAACACTTCTCTGCCACAATCTAAAGAATGTAGCCTATTTTGTGCTACAGAAACATGTTGCAGTAAGAAAAAATGAACTACAGTTGAGCACAGTTCAGACCATAGACCCTCACAGGCACTAATATTTTGCTGATGTCATAATATTAAAATGCAAGGAAAATATCCTTTTACTTCTTAAGTGGTAAAGATTACAGTAGCTTGAATACAAAAACTCCCCTTGCAAAATCTAAAATTAGGAGCACAGTTATTCTATTACAGATCATATGTGTACATACATAGTGAAAACATTGCTTATCTAACAAGCTTTTATGAATGCAACCTTTCATTGTGCTTAACTGTACTGTACCATCACCAAAAGCTGGGGAGCAGAAGGAAGATATTAGCAGTCAGAGCTGCTTCTGCAATTTGTCATGCATGTCAATGCAGTGAGAGACATGCTTGAGCTGGCAGTGACAGCACAGTTGTATAGATAGCATGAGACATGCCTTTCACTTTGCTGACATGCACTCAGCATACGTCAGAGTACCGCTTGGCAGAAGCAATTTCCATCCTTCAGCATTCCCAGAGTGGGGATGCTTCTCATCCCACATCTGTGCCACTCTCTGGGTTCCAGCTCCTGATGAGCACAGCATCAGCTGCAGCTCTGGGCTTTGCTGTGTTGAAGCTCCAGTCTGAGATGAAACATTTTCAGTTCGTAAGAGTAATAAGCATTACAAATTAGGTTCAGATCAATTATTAACTGAAGATTATTATGAAATATTAAAGATAAACTATTATATATAATGCATTTGTCAGATTAAAAATCAGCATTTGTGTAGTATTCCTTTTGTTTGATAATGTATTTGGATATTTAACTCATTTAAAAGGAGTGTAAAAAATAAAGATAATTGGGTTTGAAATGTGCATATAAAAATAAAAACTGGACTTGCTAGCAGCTTCTGCAGGAGGGAGTTTTCTTACGTTTTGAGCACAGCTTCCCTCTGGTCTGTGGTGAGTCCTGTGGCACTCAGGATGAGTTGTCCCAGGCCTGGGTACTGCTTTCATCATCACTATATTTGATGACATTAGTTTATTGTGCACATTCAGGGAGAAGAAGGATTTTTATTTAAGATGTAGTCCAGCCACTTTGGTAGAAATCCTGGTGGCTGCAGAATGTTTTTGCAGTAACAAAGTTGCTGGTTGTCCCAAAGCCTGTCAAGACAGAAGGTGTAAGCAGGAGGGTCCCTTGTTCTCTTGGCTTTTTTCTACAGCTCTGCTGTGATATTTTGCATTGCATCTCATGAGTCAGTGGAGCCTCGTTCTCTTGGGGCTTGATACAGTGAGGATGTAATGCTGCCACAGAGTTAGAGATGATTAGAAAAAAGAGGAATCACTGACAGAGCAGCTCTCACATTAGAAAACCCTGGTTCCATGGACATGAGACATTCTGGAGAGGTTTGTTTGTCATTTGGAATTTTATAGGGGCAATTTGTCCAAAATGCAAGATGCCTGGTAGCCCTTGTGTCCCCAGGCTTACTGATTTCCCAGCGGGGAGACAGCATCAGTCTTAACTCATGGGCACCTGCTGCCCATGTGTCCAGTCCTCAAAGCTGGGATACATTTATACCTACTCTAGATTTAGTAGCTTGTGTAATTTGTTTTGTACTTCCTTTCCCCTCCCCCCCCCGCCCCGCATTATTATTTTGGAGACCTCTATTCTAGTAACCTTTTTGGCCAAGAAGCCAGCACCTCTAGCTGTTAACACGTGCAAGTATTCTGATGCTTCAAAAGGTCAGACTGCATTTGACACGGTTGTCCTTTGAGAAAGGAAACCTGAGGGACTTTTTTTGTTTTCTTTTTGTGATTTATTTTTATCTTTTCTAGGAGGAATGTCACCTTGAATTCTGAGATTTTATTGGTTGAAAAAAGAAACTTGAGTGATTTGAAGAACTCTATCATATAAAGCTAGATATTAAATAATATTCCATTTATATATTTATAAGTGTAAGGTCATAGATTTTTGGGTTATAGTTGAGTATGACTCAACTTGTTTTGGAAAAAAAAAGACTTTCCTGGAGGTTGGAAAATCTCCTCTGAAGCCTTTTCTCTCTTGAGTAAATATGTGCAGTTATAATTAGACAGTTTTGTTAAACATGCATTATGTAACCAAAAGCCTGGAACAGCTCCAATGCCATTTCTCTCTATTGTGTAAATATGTAATTAGGGAAGATTTTTTCCAGTGCTGCTGCTGATTACATTTTCCTCAGTCATGCAAGAATGGGATTTTTCTGCTCTCAGATGTACTGCAATCTGAGCTCTACGGCAAGCCCTGATACAGCATATTACTTTCACATTCCCAATAGTGAATTCCTTGACCCCTATTAATTTATTTGGGTCTCACCTTGTTTTAAATGGGGCAGAACCCATGTGAAATCTGACATATCAGACTAAGTGAACAGTAGGAGCTAACAATGGCACTGAGCACAGTGATGCCAGTAATGTTTTCATCGTGTGGGACCATCCAGAGGAGCATAACTTAGAGGACCAGATCCTTCAGTGTCCCATGTGTATCAGAGCATGTCCCTGGTGCACAGCTGTGCAGAGCCACTGCCATTATTACATCTGCTGAGAAGATTCAGGTTTAATAAGTGCTGTGGCTGCACTTTACTTGTGCTTGAGGAAGGTGGTGAAGATCTTCTAGCTCCTGCCTCTATCAGCCTTTATTTGTGGACTAAGATGTGAGCTCTGAAGTCTGGCAGTTCTGGTTGCTCACAAGGGGAGCTAGTTGTGAACTTTGAGGGTATAGGAGGAAAACTCACCTTCAGGACCTACATCTGGCCCATTTGAGTAGAGATACCTTATACCTTTAGGCAGCACATGCTTCTGAGAAAGCCTTTTTTTAGGCATAGTGCATAAACATACAGTTATTTTTGTGTAAGCATTGTGACACTGCTGATAGCATGTCCTAGAGTAGGAAAATACAGCAAAGATGACCAAGATGGAGCATGTCATCACAGGACAGACACCAGCTTGATTCAGTACTAGTTGAATTAGTTGTGATTTTGCAAAGTGCTTTCTAATGGCAAATTTTCATGTTTAGTTGTACTTTTGAAGAAGAGTGAGTAATTTTGAGGATTCACAGTGCTTGAACATCTTTTTTTATTATTTCTGGCTTGGATTGTGTTTCCCCAAGATATTGTTCCTGTTAACGATCACTTTGAAAGACCTTTATGATTCAGGAGCAGCTGAAGTTTTTTAAAAGTGTAATTAACATTATAGTGAACTTCTGAAATAATTCATGCAGAGATGAGCCATGAGGAGCTCAGTGGACTGGAATCTGTTGTGATCACCACTGATACAGAGCAGAATCATGCTCCTGCTGATAATTCCAAATCAGTGCTCTCAGACTGCTTGCCACCTTTATTTCTGTTGTCCCATAAATAAACTACACCAGTGTATTCTTATCATGTGTATCAGTATTGAAATCATCTCACCTCCTCAAATGGAAGACATTAAAAAGCCTTATATGTGTGTTTTGAACAAATGGAGCTGTTGCTCCTGATAACTGCAGAGCAGTAAGGCTTATCTCAGTAATAAAATTGATCTTTAAAAACAGAATGATTGAACTTTCAGAGATAATGTGTTACTTCAGAGTTAAAGCAAAATTGTTTATTTAAAATAAAACCATCCATCTCTAATCTATTGTAATTTTTTGAGCATATGAAAATAATAGGTGCTAGTAGGATAAAAGTTTATGCAAATTAAGAATTAAAGCCAATGACAAAGTTCATCAAAAGACTCTATGAAGTGATCCCATGATGAGAAATGTACCCTCAGTGCCTGGAAATTGTCTCAGATATGAAAGGACGTATGTCCTGTCCACTTTTAATTATGATACAGTGTGGCAACGTGTTCTACAGGATCAGTAGTTTAATGTTTTTAAACATAAATTATAATAAGACTGAAGACTGTATATCTATTATATATATTTTTATATGTATATACATATATATATATATTATATCTATTATAGTTGTTACATTAGTGAACTAAAAAAGTAGTGAGCTGGAGATATTAAAATTTTCCTGGAACACAAAATTACTTCAAATACTCAGTGCTAGAGAGGAATTTTAATCACATTAAAAAGGAAGAGAACAAAAATTTCCAGTTCTGATTCAGTGTTGATGTATATCCATTGTCATATAGAACAGTAGCAGAAATTTGAGTTATTCATGCATTTCATTGCCTCCCAGTTTAATTGTATGAATTGTGGTGGTTGTTGTGGAGAGCTCGGTGGTACCCTTGCTCATTGCAGAAGCAATCCAGCAGCAGATGGAAAGTTAAGTGTGGGACACAAAATGTGAAGGAGGTGTGCCGTTATACAAGTCTATATGTCTCTAAGGCAATCTTACTTCCATTTCTTTCTCTTTAGCATATAATAAACGAACAAACTGTCCAGCAGCAGCTTTTGGTAATCGCTGCTTTCCAAATTTCAAGCATGATTATTTACCTGGAGATTAGGAAAACCACAATTAAATTATTATTATTTTTTTTCTTTTTAATTCTCTAACTATGTTCTGGGATCGCTTTTTGGGTGTGCTTGTAGGTGTACATGTAAGACAAGGAGGAATCGAAGCCATGACTGAAACATCACAAGTTTTGAAGACTGCTCAGGTTTGTTGATCTGCACTGTAGCAGCTGGATGCCTAAGCAAGAGCAGATAAATATTGTAAAAACTAACAAAAACAAAGCTAAAGGGAGGGAATAAGACAAAGTGATTAACTTGTCTGAGAGGGTTTTGGAGATCAGGAACACAGCACACTCCAACATCTGTACTAGCCCTTTTGGACTGAAACAGTGGGAGGATCCTTGTCCATTCCATCCTTCCTATTCTGCTTCCTTCATAATCGATACATTCCTAGTGCCAGAGAAAATGTGAAACTATTTGACTGAAAAAATTGCCCTGTGTTAACTGTCTTGAGAGCTTAAGGCAGTTCTGTTACTTGAACTGGGCAATTCACCTTAAAATAACAGCGTGACGTTTCCCTAGAGAAATGAAATCCAAAGCCTGATCTGTCATAACTAATAAAAGCAGAACTTCGTCAGTCAAACAGGCAGCAAAGACCTCAGGGAGAAAGGAATTAATGGGTTTTATTAATGTGTTGCTGTTGTCTGAACATGTGTACTATACTGCTGTTGAACTAAGAATGAAATAGTGCCACAGCATTCTTGCAGTGACGCTTTTTGTTGTTTTTAGTTATCAACTACTGCAATCTTCAAAAGATAAAAGTCATTAATTGCACAGGAAATAAATTTCCTCATTTGGAAAGGCTCAAACAATGTACATTATGTGAACATTCCCTTAACTCTTATTCATAATTGACATCTCAATGTATTTCTCATTCAAGAAACTGGAGAAGATTCAATTATTTTGGATTTCTTGCCATATATATTAGTTCACAGTTAAGACAAAAACAAAACAAAACAAAACAAAAAAAAAAACAACTGCGATTTTATTTAAAGTAGTAAGTAGAGTTTAGTATTGAAATTGTTTACACACTGGTACCTCTGCATCTGAATCATTTACAAATGCTTCAAGGTGCTGAAAACCACCAGAAGTGCATATCTTGTGTGACCAAAATTCAGAAGTCAGAAGTTGTTTCCTAATCCTGTGCTGTGACTTTATTTTTCTTTATTATTCAGGGTTTACTTACTAATAAAAAAATACATTTTCTCACAAGATGAAATGAGTTCATAAATGTACCTAATTACTAACAATTACTAAATGGAATTCACAACATTCTATGTTCTATGTTACAGACAAATTAGCACATCTCAGAGAATACATTTTTGTGTTCAATATCCTTCAGACTTCCTCTTTTTTTTTCCCAGGTTAAGAAGAGTTCTGTGACAAAGATGTAGTTCAGCACTTTTCCAGTTACAAAGGAAACATGAGTAGTACACACATATGAGACACTTCAGTCTCGTGAGAAGCAGTTCTTGCAGGGTTTCCTGGACAGGATCAAGAACCACTGGAAATATTCAGATAATTGACTGGAAATCATGAAAGCAGACTGTCTGGCAGGTTCTGTTTTAAATAAAATTTGGATTGAAATTGAACTTTTTGGGTAAGTATGTGAACAGGCTTATTATCTCTATCCATACTTCACAATTAGACAAGTCTATAAACAGTTTCATTAAATACTGTTGATGCAAAAAGTCATGTCCTGGTCCTAAGAGATACAGATCACACAGCAGTTGTTCAGGCAAACTGTTGCACTGGAATTAATTTTCAGGACAGCCATTCAGTCTGTGTATGAAACAGCGAAGGAGAGAAAATAAGTTCTACATGTGCTTTCTGAATCACCTCTATCTGCAGGAGGTGATATGCTCTTCTGACAACCTCATTTGTGGACACTGTTACATTCCACCAGGACACTGAAACTGAGTCATTGTGAGGAGGTAAAATTCCCAGAAGTTGGCATGCAGTGTTGGATCTCACAAGAGATAAAAAATAGTCCTAACTTTTGCCATTAGGTGAACATGGTACAAGACACATATTTTACAACTGGTCTTTCTTTCAGTGCCATAATAAATTCTGTACGCACCACATCATGTGGTCAGTCACCCACAGAAACCTTAACAGGGACAGATTGGTTACCTTTAACAATCCATAAATTAGCTGAGATACCACTCAAACAAACTGGGGAAGGAGCTAGAGGCTGTTTCTGTTGTGAAGGAGTGATCTTCAAGTAAAATGCTGTTGATTAGAATTATGGAAAACATATCACATCAGAATACACTGGAAAATGATTAAAACTACTACCAAAAATGCAAAGTCCAGGTAAAACTACATTTGTAATTAAATGTAGGCAGTGAGAGAAAACCCAGAAAGTTCATATTCTTTGTGAGGTCCTTATAAAGATTATCTGAAAGTTGATGAGTGTGTAGAAACATCACTTCGGAGTCTGTGGCAAAGACAAATAAAAGAACAGTGTATTTTTAACTGCAACAAAATATTTAGGATAGAAGCAGAATATATCTTTCTCTGTAACAGGAAAAATTGTGTAGCATGATTAAAGCATAATTATGTATTCACAAGGCAATGTTTTTACCCCAAGTGGGAAGATATCTCTTCAGGTTCTTGTAATGCACACATAAGTGTAATATCAGATAGTACAAGAACTTCATCTCCTTCCTATAAATTGTAGCGAGACAATCAGATATTCATTAACTACATTACTTGTCCAGTTTAAATCCATGCTTGTGTTTAGTTCTAACAGTAATTTAAAATACATTTAATAATGTCAAGTTATATGTACAAATCAGTTTATACTAAACAGATAGAAAACATATGAAAAGATTCTAAGAAATGATTTTTTTAAGACTCTGAGCCTCAGTTTGAGTCTCCATTTTCCACACTGAGTGTCAGATGGGTTTCCGCTCTCTTATTTTAATAGATCTTTATTGTGTTGAAAAACCTAGCACAACCTAGATTTTAACAGGGGCATGTGTTTGGGCTGTAGCATGCTCCCATTTGTTTCGCTATCTTTCTATCATTCTGGGATGAGATATCTGTCTTTCATTCCACAAATGTATCCTCAATACAAGACAGCATCTCCTATATTCTCTGCCTCTTCCATGTAGGACCAATGTAATATATTTCAATTTCATCTGTATTCTCCAGAGACAGTTTAATTTAAAGAAAAATTAGGCAACTATCAACAAGTATTTGCAGGCGATAATAAAATTACTCCAGAAATCTTTCAGAAGTCCATAACAGCCTAATTGTCAGTTATAATTTCACTGGGAAAAATCCTATATCTCTTACAGAGAATAAGGTGTTGTATTTTTCAAGACTACTATGTCAATCCAGAAACCTGGGCATTGCAAAGAAAGGCATGTAAAATGCTTGCTAATATACTACTATACATAATATAGTATACATATAATATAATATAATATTTTATATATTCTATAATATATATAATTATAATACAATATACATATTGTTTTTGATATAAATTGTAAGAACTTTCTGAAGATGTTGTCTAAGAATAGATGAAAAGCAAGACCCCTCAGCATGGTCTTATCCACCTTCAGTGCTGTGAGCCATAAGGCTGAGGAGATGCAGGGAGCGAGGAAGCAATAGAGAGGAGCAAGGTGTCAGTGAGACTGCTAGGACAAGTGGAATTATTCACTGTTGTAAGAACTAGTGAACTGCAAGTGGTTTTCATACAGTCTGTAAAGGGGGTAGGTTTGTGTGTGTGTTTTATTACTCTGAGACTTTTTGTAATTCAAAGGAGAAAGTGTGAGACATGGGAATAGTCTTCTAAGGACTTTATGACCTCTGTCTATTACAATGTCAGCATAGAATTCATACCATCTTCATGGTACTTGTGACTTTTATATTGTACTATAATTCTTTACCCACTTTGAGGTATTCTATTCACCATGGTGAATTTTATTCCCAAGTGCTAGAAAGAAATAACAGTGTGCTCTGAGATTACCCAACTACTTCAGTGTAATACTGGTAGACAAATTATTAATTATTATAATTATTATTATCCTTTCCATGCAATATTCCTTACACCTTGTACATAAGCTGCATGCATTTCTTTTTCCCATAATGCAGAATCCTAGGAAATAGCTTATGCTTTGAGGGGAAAAAAAAAATGCCATCAAGTGCCTTGAAGTCCAGCTCAGTGCAGATGGGTGGTCCTGCTACCTGCCACCTCCAGAACTGCTTTTTGGATCAGTTCTCCATAGAAAGAGCCATCCTCATGCCTACTGAAAGGTAAAAATAGATTTTAGAATATTTGCTTTGTAGAAAGAATGAATGTATTTTGTTGTTTTTTGGTATCACCTGTTAAACAGACTTCTCAGCACCCCTTAAAACTCCACAGACTATTGCCATGAGCAGTACGACTGAATACATTTCAGGAATAAAGCCTGATGCAAAAACACAGCTCCATTTAGATTATACTTTCATGCATCTGAAGAATTATTTTAAAAGCTTTTTGAACCTCTTATGAGAATCAACTTGATTTCCTCATTTTTACTCAGAACTGCAATCAAAATCTCTTAAGAACGGGGAGCATTCTAATTGGCATACTTAATTCTTAATTATGACTCAGAGGTGGTAATGTATTTTAAGAATAATGTTTCAAAGAAGTAATGTTTTTTGTGGTTTTTTGTTTTTTGTTTTTTTCCCTCAACAACTCTTATGGTGGTTAGTTATTTCTTCAAAATCTCTCTGTTGCCCCAGAATGTATCCATTTCTAATACTTTGCTCAGCAGATCTGTAACCTTTGCTGCTCTTTGTGTTCTTCAAAGTTTCAGTGAGCCCAGCACACAGTCAGGTTTCAGAAAAGGATTTGGGCTCCTGTTTTCCATTAATAATAATCCTGCAAATGGGACTGAAATCCTCAAACAAACACTTACACTTGCAAAAGAAGTGATCCGTGGATCATTTCATGCAGGTACTTGAAGCATTTCTTTGTCTCTAAAGTCAGATCTTCTTTGTGCAATACGTGCTTTATGGCTTCATATGTAGCTGCTATAAACACCTACGTGAGTGTTGTTTTTCCTCTCCATCCTTTTTTTTTTTAAGTTCAGTTCATCATGGAAGTATTGTTTTTAAATGCTACAGTTCTGTTTTGATTCAGGCTGAAATATGGACCATTGGAAAAGGAGTTTCCCAACCATCTTCTGACATAAACCAAAATTTCTAGTATAAAATTAGGCATTCATCCAGTCGTGATTGCAAGGTAATTTCTCATCCATTTTCCCCAGCATACTGGTGTCTCATGATTGGTCTTCTCCCATTGAGTTATGAGTTGCTGTGAGGTGTTAAAATCTAGTGGAAGTCACACTGAAATGTTCACACAGGAAATTTAAAGTTGTAGATATATTACCTTAGGGTAAAAAACTTGAAAACCTAAAACACTCCTTGTAGATCCTCTAGGGAGTTGAAATCTACTGTGTAAGGATGTTTGTTTGCTGTTGTTATCTTTCACAAATCACTTAACAGTACAGAAACTTGTCCAGAGGCCCACAAATGGATGGTTGAAAATACCTCACTAGAGTAAAATAGAAATGTTGTGACCTCAGTTTCACTGTTAGACTGGATGTTATTTTTGATGCAAGTAATTCTGAACAATGAGTGAAGAGAAGACATACTTCTGTGGAATGCAAGCATAAATGAGGAAATGTGTGTGTTAAGTTCTAAGAGAGAATGAGCTTGGTTCACACAGAAATGCAGTTTTTGCATACGTTATCATGGATGAACAAAGGAAGATGGAGATTTGATGAATTATTAACTTCTATACATGTAACAGCTCATTTCAGTATCTGAGAAGTTTGAGATGCTTGTTGGAAGAAGTCAACAAGTGACAAATAATGCAAGACACACATTAAAGCTTGCAATACAATAGTAGTTTATTATGGAATAAACATCATAAATCGTAATATCAGAAGGAATATTCCTCAACCGGGCAGATTCAATATTCCTTTCTTACGTTCCAACTTTTCTAAAAGCCTAGAATAATCTTTTCAATCTTCTGCACATGTTATTATGATTTTTTGCTACATATCCAGTTTAATTTGTCCATATGCTATGTATCTTCTTAAATAACAGACTTGTTTTATTTTCTTCTTCCTCCATTAGATAAAACTTATCATCCCTTTTCTAACCACAGTTGACTTTTGACCCAGACAAGCCTCCCAAATACTGAAAAATATCCAAAATCCTTCTCTACTTCTTATAAAAGTGGTATTTCATTAATTCACAGGATTTTTCTAAATTTTAATGAGAACTTGGCTTTCATCAGTTCTGTTTCAGTGAAAGCAACATTTTGCTCAAAGATGAGTAGCCCCCCAAAAGGGGAAGAAATGAATTTAAAGCTTTAGTTTATGAAGAAAATGTATAAAATATAACATTAGTTGGATTTAGGTATCTTTTCAGAGTTTTAATAAGAAAAGTCATGAAGTTTATGAAAGAGAAGAAATCATATAATATACAGTGATCCTTCAGGGGTATAATCTTCTCTCCCCCTTTGCATGTAACTTTAATAGGAGTCAAGCACAAACCAGGATAAGGAAATAGATGTATCAGCCAGTCTTTTAAAAGACATTTTCCTGGATTATACATGTTTTTCCAGTATTTTCAATTATCATAATATGTTAAATATATTAGTCCCTACTTGAGGACTACATAATAGATTTACAGGAATTTATTCATCTTCCTTGTGTTTAGCATAGAGTATATTTGCCATATTAAACAAGAAGGATATACTGTACCATGGATGTCCTGGTTAGTTATAGTAAGAAAGCTTTACTAACTGAGTTGCTCTTGGAAACATGCCCAGAATTATCAATAACTACTGAAAAAATAAGCAGGAGTAAAAAGAGAGTTGTCTTTCAATGACTTACGAGAAGATACTGTCAGTCTTTATAGAAAGAAACTAAATGTAGACAAACATACAAAGCACACTAAGGGTTTGTCCATCAATTTTTTCCTGCTGTTTAGTAGAAAGATTGATAGAAAGCAAAAAATTTATCTAGAAAAAATATGTTTTGCTTTTCACATCACTTATGTTTGTAAAGTTCTTACAGGTTTTCTAATTTCTCAAATACTGTTGTTATGAGATTTATTTTTTGTAAATATTTTACTTCACATTGCTTTGAGAAACATTAACAGTGTTCAGGACTCTGGAACAAAGATAAAGCCTGGATATGACATTAGAAGGCTTCTCATTGTTTCAGACTGTGATTTGATGACCTCTGGGAGAAATTTAAGAGAAAGTTCATTAGTAAATAAACTTTTTTGCCATGAAGTGTTAAGAAGAAATATCTTCAAGAAAGGGATAGATGTGGCACAGAAAGACATCATTTAGTGGTCTTGGTGGTAATGGGTTGCCGATTGGACAAGATGATCTTAGTGGTCTTTTCCAACCTTAATGACTCTATGATTCTGTGATTCAATGATTAAATGATTCTGTTAGTCTTTGAAGCATCTTTCCATTGAAAAATGTTAGTGTTGCAGAAAGAAAATATAAACATTTTGACTTTGGGCATTCATTTTTTAAAGAAAAGATAAAATATTTCATTGAATGCTTCATTTTCTTAAAATAAAATAAAAAATAAATAAATAAAAGAAAACCTGTTATTCAGCTGTATGGAGGGACCAAATCTTAGTTGAAGGCTTTGGAATGGTGCTGTGCAGAACAGTGGTGTTCCACTTTCCATACTGTATGGAAAGCATATTTATGTTTTCTTTTTAGACAAGAGTAAAATTTCTGAGCATTTGCATGAACTCCATGTGAGTTCTCAGTAGCTGACTGATTTATACGATCTATTGCTCTGGATAGTATACGACAGACTTCTTGCCTAGTGGTGGTAGCATTTAATTATATTTAAGAGACTGGAGAATGTTTTTAAGCCTATGGATGTCATGGCATTGAATGGTTTATGTAGGAAATAAATCCCATGAGATCCAGACACATAGAAACTTGAAAATGCAGAAACTTGAAATAAACTATAAATTTAAATGTATTTAAATAAGTTATTGTGTTGAATATGCAGAAGAAAAGCTGGTTTTCATAGAGCGATATATGCACCAGTGTCACAAACATTAAATATTAGAAGGAAAAACTGTGAATGTAGGAATTTCTAAAGTGCTTGGCATTGACCCAGGTCTGCAGGCATTGAAGTTACTGGAAAATTCTTCCACTGTATTCTCTAGATAGGCCAATACTGAAGGCTTTCAAACATCTCCTCTGTAGTTGATTTGATAGAGGCAAGACTTATGCATCATAATGCATAAATGAACAAATCGTACACTTTGAGTCTGAAGAAAGAGCCCTTCCAATTTTCCCATGTAACTCTTCTGGTAACAACTGGAGAATTGCAAGAATTTAAACAATTAACAGACAGATCTCACTCAAAATTTAATAAAAGCAAAAACCTTTTTTTTTTTTTTTTTTTTTTTTTTCCAAATATGAAAATAGTCTATTACAGTTTTGCTATTAATTTCTTCATCATTTCACATAATCTTATAAAAGCCTTGGTCTGGGTGCTTAACAGAAATACAGAAATATGGTTGTGAACATAATATGATAGTATCCAATAGCTCTGTAGATCCAAGAGCTGTGAGAAACATCTAGAAGTTTTAGCCCTTTCTTAGCATTTCTTTTACATACATACTAGTGTAAGTAAGTTGTTGTAAGTTTTTTAAGGGAATGCTCAGACCACGTGGACTGAGTTGATACATGAAATGTATCAAAATCTTCAGGATTTATTTGGATACTTGTTAATACCTCAAGGGCCTGTATATTTTTCCATTGCATTAGGAAGCATTAGTCAAACTCCTTAAGTGCTGTATTGTATTGAGTGTTGCTATATTGAAAATAATATTTCTAGCATATGAAGAATTACATTTGAATGTTAAAAATTGTTTAATTGAGCTTATTTTAGAGCTTTTTTCCTCTAAGATTTTTAAATGATAGCATTCTCAGGGCCCTGAAAATATGGCTTAAACTCTATTTAGTAAAATACAAAGTTTAAAAGATAACCAGGAGAACAAATAGAAAATAAAAATTTTCTGAAATGTATGAGATTGCCAGTTCTTGTAAAATGTTCATATGAATTGGCTACACTACTTCAACTGGATAGCTCCCCCAATTTTATTTTTAATAGCAAATAAATAGATTATTAGGAATTTTCCAAACAAAAGCTATCCACACAAGAAAGAAGCAGAAAACTAGTAACAAAGCCTGAGCAGTGATCAGCATCAACACTTCAATTTTTCTTAATGCTTACTACCAAAACAAAACAAACAAACAAAAAAGATATCACAGGAACATCAAGTTTCATGAGATGTAACAGGTTTGTGATGCGGATGGGATAATACTCTCATATCCCTTATTTGACAAGATGATCTAACCTCATTTGGCCTGGAGATCTGGCCTTTCCAGAGGCTGTCTCAGCACAGTGCTGAGAAGGGCTTTGGGAGGGAGGACCACCACCAGCAAAGGCAATAGGAAAGACCTGTTCCTGCCACAGAGAGAGGCACAGGTCCTGTGGTTCCTATGTCCCAGTGGTCAGCAGAGGGAGGTGAAGGTGGAACCAAGTAAAGAGAGACAATGTGCTGCAGAAAAGGTACAGAGCTTGGTGCTCAGATGCCATCAGTGCATTTTCTCTTTTCTGGGATGCCATTTTGGCTGCATCTGATCATCAGTAATGAAGTCTAGGAATGAAATTGCTTTTGATCTGTGCTGATGTGAACATTACTAGCACAGCATTTAAAGATAAGGCAAGGTAAATTTAGAGATGTCTCCTGCAGATACCCAGAATTGCAAAGATCATTAATCTTTCTTCACTTCCCAGTTCTTCCTAAAGGGACTCTCCGTTTTCTCATGAAGTGATCAAAAAATTCCCTAAGGACGTCTGCCAGAAAGAGCTATTTCAGAACCTCATGTTTTTCTCAGAACAATTCTTGCTCAAGGATGGCAGCTGGCACAGTGGGAGCGGGATTTCAGCTAGCTCATGTCAGCTCATGTCATGTTGTAGGTCCTGTTTGGGCATCTTAAGGCATGCACAGCTCTGCCTCCTTTACAACCAGTCAAGCTCATAAGTAGGTATCCAAGGTCCTCTGTGCCTCAAGTACCCCTCTCTTCATTTCCTCATTTCTTTATGAAATTAATATTGTTTGATTTACTGCCGAGAAATTTTAGAATATGGGTAGGAAGTTAAAAGAAATTACAGATTAAATTGCCTGAAATTATAACTGCAACTATGACATAAAATGCCTTTAATTTAAGGTATGGCCCTGCTAGTTTTACTCAGTGAATTTCAGCCAGTGAAATGGTATCTAAACAGAAAAGTTCAGTTCTGTGGCTTCCTTATGTTTCCCTCTACAGAATCTCAGAAAAACCTTGAAATACAGCTGGATTTGGTTCAGCCAAAGTTACCAGTTACCTATGCTTGTTTCCTTGAGCTTTCCCTACCTTTGGCTTGCTCTGCTAGCACAGGAGGACCAGGGCTGCAGCCAGCCAGGGTGAGGAGAGAAGAAGGTGTGAGCAGATGAAGGGAAGACCAAGTGGGAAATGTCCTACCCATCTCTGCTTTTACAGAGCCAGGCTCCACCGGAGTAAGTCAGAAAGCAGAAAGAATTCTGTCAGAAATTTCTGAGATAGAAAAGATTCTGCTTCTCAAACAAGCTATTTTGGATATAGCTCTACTTTCTTTTCCTTCTTCTTTTCATTTTGTCTTTGTTTTGTCCCTTGCATCTCCCTCTCCGATCCATCCCTCAAAACATGTTTGAAGAGCTGTGTTGTTCTTTATTCAATTCTAAATGCACTACTAACATCTTGGTAAAATACTAAGTTCTTCCTGAACAAGCTTTTGTACCCACCCCAAGATCCTTTCCTTGGCATCCACATTGGCTGTTGAGAAATTTCCTCTTATTATGCACTGAGTAGATGTAAATCTATTTAGCATAATAGCAGTAGATTTTCCTGCTGTGTATTACAGTACTGGAAACCTTTTAAATATCCACAAAGCTGAACCATTTTATAATCATCTCTTCTGTTCTCCTTAGTACCTCAAAATAATTTTTGAGTTGAGCCAGCTAATATCCTCCTGCTTAAGTGTTTCTGAATCCACTTCAATTGTGTGTGCACGGAGGGAGGGTTTCCTCCACACTTTCGTCTTCCATCCCTGTCATTCAATGTTCCAGTCCAATGATTTTTCCATTTCTGTTTCCAGTGAGCTCATTTTAAAGTTCCAAATGGCTCTTTACACTTATATCCTCTGTTCATTTCTTTCATTTCCATTTCTTTTCTTTCTTTTTTTTCATGTCATTACTCATATTAGAATGTGCCACTATCTTTCATCTAACACATTACATCCCCCTTTTTTTTTCCCTCTATGTAACTGAAAGCTTTTGAACACACATTTTGACTTCTGCAACCAATTTGCTATCTTTTTTCTTTTTCCAGAAAAGAATCTTTTTTGTCCTTTTACTTATAAAAAATCAAGAATTCCCAAACACAAAATTGCTCACAGGGTAGCAATCTCAACTTAATCTTGTAAAGTTTTAAGAAAAACATATTCTGTGTCTAAAAAAAAAAATCTGAGATACACTCAGCCTATCTTTTCTTAAATGTCAGCTTCCAGCCTGATCTTATATAAAAATACATTTTTGAACGATTTTTTTTCAATGTTTATTCTGTATCTTGAATGAATACAGATCAGTACTTCTAATAAATTAGTACTGAGAGATTCTTTTCCAGTACAAATGGAATGGAATGTGACAGCCTTCCTAGGAGAACAGGGGAAAATGGGTACTACGTTACAATGGATTTGCAAAGTCTGCTTTTCAATGAGATGTCCTGAAAGTACAACAAATGTTTCAGACTCGAAAGATCCATGGCATGAGCTGCTCTAAGAATGGATTTTAGCAATTAAGATTCGAACTCAGAAAAAATGTTAAGCAAATGCTGAAGTTTGTGACCCAAGCACACAAAACAGTGTTGGGAGATTTCAAAATTAGACAACCTCAAAGGAGTAGGACAGATAGGAGGATAACGGATTCCCCACCGGTGATAACAAATCATACATAAGTGTTCCATCTGTGTGAAAAGACTAATGATTATAGATATTTCACAACCCAAAGGCCAAAGGAAATGTTGCCTCAGATTCTACTTTATTGTTTTTTTATTTCTATGCCTGTTTGGAAATTATCACCTATTTCTTCTTTTCTTGGTCCGGAAATTAGCTATACTCTGAAAGAATTGAGATGTTTCCAAAAATGTTCCGGTTCAGAAAATTGGGCCTGGGTTGTAGTTCTCTTCTGGGAGAATTGAAGTGCTGCAAATTGGAAGAAAATGCCAGATACTGTTGTTAATGCAGGCTCACAGCTTCTGAATCCTTGTTTGTATTCAAGTACTTCCCTTCTATGATATGGTAATATGATCAGGTTTTAAAACAGGTAATATAGGAGTTGCAGGAGTTACTTGTTATGAATACTTTATCCTGTATACTTAACTTGTTTGTTTGTGAACTGAGCATGAAGCATATAAAGGTAGTTGCTATTCATAACTATTCACTAAATAATGACTAAATCACTGAATAAAAATCTTCAGTCTGTAAGCATTTCACTGCAGCTTGTCTGTTTGCAATAGGTGATTGGTCACTTGAAACATAAATCCTTGTTAAGCTTCACCATTTGACAGAAACATTTCTGTAGCAGAGCAAGTGATAAACAGTCAAAATTTTGCCTCACAGATTACTCTTTACTTCTAAAATTAATGGATGTTCACAGTGTTGGCAGCAGTACTCTCATGTCCTTTGAAAGGTAATATCATTTTAATGAGACTTTTCCTGGATTTTGCCAAAAAGAGGTTCAGTCCTGGCACAAAGCTATGGTAAAGGTGAATTCTGATCTTTAGGCCTCTCCTGCCTCCTGGAGACAGTCTTATTTCCAAGATAAGGTGCTAAAGAAAGGTGGAATGAATAATTTCTTCACCACTACAATGCCCTAGGTCTATTTTCTCCATCTGAAACACTTATCTTCAGCAGTCCTACTGACTCATTGCTCTGCATGGCTGGTAGGAAGAGATTATGATGCTTTTGTGCTCCCTGCATGTCACTGCTCCTCCTTCCAGTCCACTGATTGGCAACTCGGGGGGACTCAAAGTCTACACAGCATTGCCCCTGAAGCTTGGAGAGAAGCTGGGCAGGGATGCTTGTCCTGCTTGCAAGGGCTGAGGGCTATTAGCCAGTGGAAGAGCTCTGTAGAGTTATACTTCACTGAAAGTGTGCAGCAGAGCATACGTAACACCAGAAAAAAGCTTTTATAGTCTGAAAATCAATTCTCAAAAATATGCAGTTCTATCGCAAATATTTATGTGAGTTGTTCATTTTGAGTATAGTACATGTTTCTCTTTTTCTTATGTCAGTCACTCACTGAAATTTCCCCTGAGAAAGAAATGCAATTTTTTGGCCAGATTGACTTTGTATAAATATATCTCTATATCTCACTATGCAATGAGGTTTTTTTTTTTTTTTTTTTTTTTTTTTTTTTTTTTTTTGTGCCTGGTATAACAGGGACTGATCTAATGCAGCAATGATTTACAGTTGAGAACTCCCTCATATTCACAGCCCCAGCCACGAGAGACAAGGGCAGCTGTCTCACACAAGGTTGGGAGCTGCTGGTCCACCAGGCAGTGGTTCACTGAGGCACCAGCAAGATAGCTGGAGCTGGTGCCTGAGGTTGCCGTACCTGGCCACATGCTACGTTATGTAATACATCTAGCAGATGGCAGTTTCTGTTTATTTAGAAAATAATGATCAACTATATTCTGGTACAGTTTTTTCATCTTGCTGTGTATGTACATATACTGAGGGGGAGAGTGATGCTGAAAAGTGGTCCCACAGATCACATCCACTACTCAGGCGTGAGGCCTGCTGAAGTGGATGATTTGGTAAGTTTTCTTCCATCAGTAACTGACCAGATGTTAGTGAAAAAGTTTGAGTAACTCCTCAATATTTTCTATTGGCTGAGCCATCAGGCTGACACAGCCCATGTACTTTAGGATGTAATTTTGTGCCAGAATATCCGTATTAAAATGTGATTCTAGAACAAAAGTGTATACACAGAAAAGATCACTGAGCACAAATTTCCCATCTCCATTTTTTTCCTTCCTTTTTTTTTTTTTTTTTCCCCAAATCGGAAGTCATCAGAGTTGTATTTTTCCCGATTAACACATTCCTTCATCAACTATAATTGCAACCATTAAATTAGATTGCCTCCTGTTAATCTTCCACTGCTTCAATCCCATTATGCAGGGAAATAATGTAAAGTGTCAGAATTAGAGGATGCAAGTGCCAATCTTAAGACTAGAGAAAAATATTGTTTTAATAAAAAGCAATTTAATCATAGTGAACTTTAAAGCAATGAATAGATGGCATTTTCTTAGATCACCAGAACATGCATAAAATAAATGGAAATCTTTTCATTAACAAGAAGAAATAAACATCATATCAAAGCTGATGGCATTCTCACATGCATCATTTGTATAGCTCAACAGACAGCTTAGAATTAAAGGGAGCCTGAGGCAAAGAATTGGAGAAACAAATAGGAGCACTTGAAGTCTTAATTTATATCGCAATATAAAGTTTATAAGGCTAGATAAAAAAGTATGTAGTGGAAACATTAAGTCCCAGCAGTTGAACCAGCCTGATTAATATCTCTTTGAACAGAACTTACATTAAGATAGTTCAGAGGAGACACAGCTGGGTTTAAAAGGCAAAGCCTGGCACAGCTGCCTGCCTTGCCATGAAATGATGGTGGAAGACTTTCTTTAGAGTTACCTTATGACAAAATATGATATTAATCTTGTGAGTTTTAAAGATCTCATGGTCTGAGTGGATGTATTAGTGTTTGAAGCACTGAAACATTTACAGATTTGCGTATGATTTTTTGAAGACTATCAAAGATTAATTAGATCTATGGCACCTTTAGGAAAATGCTGCTTTTTTAAATGCTAAAATAAATTATGAACTGTCCCTAGTTTTTTTTTAGTGTATAGATAAAACTAGTGACCTCTGGACTGAATAATTTATTTCCAGTGCTTCATTCCACTATCAGTCAAATATTTTTTGATATTTCACATAGTAGGAAAAAAACGGCTTATTTCCAGCATGAGTAGAATTATGTTAACTTTGCTCTGAAGTGTAAAACATGCGTAATTAGGGAAATGACAGAATCATAGAATCCTTAGAGTTGGAAGGGACCTCTGAATACCATCAAGTCCAACTTTCCTGCAATGAACAGGGACAGTACATCTAGATCAGTTAGCTGCGGGCCTGATCCAGCCTCTCCTTGAAAGACTCTAGGGACTGGGCATGAACCATATTGCTGGGCAACCTGTTCCAGTGCCCCACCACCCTCACTGTAAAAAACTTTTTCCTTATATCTAACCTAAATCTACCCTCTTGGAGCTTGAAACCCCTTGTTCTGTCACCACCGACTTTGCTCAAGAGACTATCCTCTTCTTTCCTCCCCTTTAGATACTGAAAGGCTGCTATTAGGTCACCTTGGAGCCTTCTCTTCTCTAGGCTGAACAGCCCCAGCTCTCTTAGGTTGTATAAGAAGTGTTCCATTCCATGGATAACTTTTGTGGCTCCCCTCTGGACATGTTCCAGCAGGTCTATGTCTCTCCTGTACTGAGGACTCCAAATCTGGATGCAGAGTGAGGCCTCATGAGCACTGAGCAGAGGGGCAGGATCACCTCCCTCAACCTCCTGGCCATGCTTCTATTGATCCAGCCCAGGATACAGTTGGCTTTCTGGGCTGCAAGGGCACACTGCTGGCTCATGTCTGGCTTACCATCCACCAGTACCCTCAGATCTTTTTTTGGCAGGGCTGCGCTCAATCCTGTCATCACCCAGTTTGTATTGGTTGCCTCAATTCAGCTGTAAGATCTTGCATTTCGATTTGTTGAACTTCATGAAGTTCACCTGGTCCCACTACTCAGCCTGTTTAGGTCCTTCTGGATGGCATCCTGTCCCTCTGGTATGTTGACTGCACCCCACTGCTTGGTGTCATCAGCAAACTCACTGAGGGTGTACTCAACCCCACTGTCAGCGTCACTGATGAAGATATTAAAGAGTATCAGTCCCAGCACTGACCCATTGGGGACACCACTTGTCACTGATCTCCATCCAGACACTGAGCTACTGACCACCACTCTCTGCTGTTTGTTTATTGTGTGGTTTCTAAGATGGCTTGGGAAAATTTTCATTGGTGGATGTTAAGAGCTGGTTGTTCACTCAGCAAACAAGCAAATAAACAAGCAAAAAGGAAAGCAAAAGAATTAAGAGCAGGCTATTTATGTTCCCAGCTCAAACATTTTTATTCCAAGGTTTCTCCATCAGTATTTTTACAGTATGATTGTTTTTTTCTCATATAGGTTACCACAAAGTTGTTCTTGGAATTCATTTAGGCTCCTTTTTTAAGCTATTATTATTACAATAGTCACTTCCTCTGCAACAGCAAAGGTTTCCTTGACTTTTTTTTCGGATTTGTTGAGGCTATTTCAACCCCCGCAATCCTCCTGTCCTTAGTGCAGCAGCCTGGCTGTCCTCCAGCTGTTGCCTGTAGGGACTATTTGGTGTCCTCTGCCAGGACAGTTACTTCAGTTGCCAAAGAAGTTGAGAGATGTTTAAATGTACACTATGTTTTTTTGACCTTGCTTTTGTGTGTATGTAATTGCAGTTAATGTCCTCAAAATTTTGTGCAGTTTAGGGCAGATGTGGACCTGAACTCAGTAATCCTGACTGTGGGAGAGGTGTAGAGTATCTTCTACTTGGATGTGGACATGTTTCAAAGCTGCAGATGCCCGGGTCTGGGACAGGAACAGCTGGGACACCAGTCTCAACCTGCCTCTGGTGCTGCTGACAACCATTGGCTGACTGGGGGTGCAACCATCCCCTTTGCCCTTACATGCATATTGCTGTGAGCTGCTATGAGGATGATGGGGAGACTCATATGCATGCCTCTGATCTGCAGTTTGATGCTTTGGTTGTAGACAAATTTGGCTGGTCATGTACAAAGCTTAGGTCATGTAAAAATATTACTGATAGCATTTGAAAAGAATAGTCACTGTGTTGCCAGCCAGGGCAGGAATGATCTTAACAATTAAGGTTGAAAAGTAGCTTCTCTGTGCTCTCCGTATGTATTATTCTTTCCATCAGAGTGGCATGCTATTTTATTACCAATGTCTTGTATTACTATCGTAAACTGTCAAATGTAAAAGTATGTCAAATGTTTCATTCATTATTTTAATGTTAACCATACAATCACTTTCTAACGTGACTCTCAAAAAAGAGATGAATGTAGACATGTATCACTTATGTGGGAAGGCAGTTCTTGAAATGATTTGGTTCTTTGGCTCTTGGTGTCAAAAGAGAAAGTAACTCCAGTATTATGGGATTTCATAGTCTGAATGGGGTCACTGCTGTTTAGTTATGCATCTTATTTTAGCTTCTTTCCTCTAGAAAGTGGCCACTCAAATAAGCTATCCAAAATTCCATGTCTTCAAATGTAATAGGATGGAAAACAGGAAAATGGGAAGGATATCAAAGAAAAATAGGTATGAAACAAGAGAAAGAGGCAAGAAAAGAGATGCAGAAAAGCAAATAGGGGTGTGCATATGTAGAAGAAAGGATACGAAGATGTAGAAGAAAACTTCACAGAAAGTGCTGAAAGAAAGTGAAATTAGAATAATTAAAGTCATTTGGAAACAAAGAAAGTTAGAAAGAGTCAACAATTTGGAACAGTCACTGGAAAGAGACGTATGAGAGCTGCCTGACTTTATGCAGAAATCGGTGTTGAAGGAATCCAGCCTGTTTGTGGCATTCAGCAGTCAACAACCCTGTAGATCAGGTGTGGCAGCAGAATCCTTTCTTCTTCCAGGCACATCCTTGGCATTCAATCCTTCCTCACTATGCTGACATCTGAAAAAAGCAAAGGTGCTCTCTGAAATACAGGAACAAGTCAGTCCGTACTTTGCTTGTAAATAGCATTTGTCAGAGAGGGAAAGGTCTGTTGTCACTAGTGGAGTCAATCATCACTAAGGTGCAAGGATACCACAACCTGCACGGTGCAGCCCACAGGCAGCTTAACATTTTACTCATTTTTCATTGTGATTGGCAGCGGCAGTATCTGTACAGCACTTAAGTTTTCAACTGATGAGAAAAGGCTTGTCATTTTTGTTAAAGATATTCACATTTCTGTGCCACAGAATCATAGAATCATGAAATCGCAGAACATCCTAAGTTGGAAGGGAGCCACAAGGATCACGGAATCCATAGTGGAAATGCTAAGTTAGGGCTTGAACCAGTAATTGAGCATCTGGTGAGAAGGCAGGGCCAACCCAGGGGAGCTCAGGTGCATGCAATGCATCTGAGTGACGGAAGGGGTGGATTCTGGCTCCACCCCTTCCCAGACCTCATTTAAGGGTTGGCAGTGGAGGTGAGGCTATTCTTCTGGAGATCTCTGCGTATCTGAAGTCTTCTGAAGGTAAGCAGCTTATTTTCTTTATTTCTGTACCTACTGTTGTTGTGTTTGAGTGAATCCTCCCTCACTGTGGCATGGGATCTTGCTGTTTTGCTGTCATTGTTGTGCTTACCATTGCATTTCAGATTCCAACTTCTGGCTCCGCACAGGATGACCCAAAATTAAAATCTGGTGTTCAAAATCATTGTGCAAATGCTTCTTGAACTCCAACTGCTTGGGGTTATTATTGTTGCTGTGGGAAAACTGTTTAGGGGCTCCAAAACCCTCTCGTGAAGAACCTTTTCCTAACACATTGCTTGATATTCCTTGACATACAGCTCCGTGCCATGCCAGGCTTCTCTACCCTCAAGGTAGTTAAATACTCCACCCAGTTTAAAGTTGTCCATGAACTTGTTTATTAGGCCTTCTAGTTTTGAGTTCAATTAATTTAGGTAAACTTTAAAGAGGACTAATTAGGGGCTAGTATCTTTTTCCCTGTAACATCTCTTTCTAAGCTTTCTACTTTCAAATTTGAGCACAAAATGTGTTATCACTTAATCCCCCAAAATATGAGATTAATTTACGTATCTGTAGGCATGTGGCAGTTTTCATTGCAAAAGTTATTATATATTTGCAATGTAATTACAGAGCAGTTTCATGATAATTAAAAAATTATTTGTGGAACGTGGAGTGAGACATTAGATGAAATTGCTATATTGTCCTATTTACCCATAATTATTTGTCTAAAAATATAAGGGTGGAATTTCATGTTTTGTGCTCTCAGAGAGATGCTTTATGAGAACGAGATACTTGTTTAGATCTGAATAAGTATTTAGTGTTTAAATAGTTTTCTCTACTCATCCCCAAAACTTTGCATTCAATCTTTCCTCTACAAACCATGAAAATACTTCTGGCAGACAGGCAGCTCTTCAGCATGTCCTCAGGTGCTTTTTGAGATAAGATAGAGATGAAAAGTAGAAAAGCATCTGTACACTGGATGATAAGGGTGAAAACATAAAGTCACAGTGATTTATAGTATCTCTATGATGTATGTGGAGAACCTTTATTTTTGCTCCTTTAAAAGAAATGGAGCCTTGTACTTGAGGCTAAGGTTGGGGCCATTAATTGGGAATTGTCAAGAATGAATTGCAAGTGCAGCGAGGTCTTGCTAAGATTACGAAGCTGAAGCACAATAAAACTATTCTAGTACATGGAAACTGCATGCAATTTATCTACTGGGGTGTGTGTTATGTTTCAGAATGCTTTGAATAACAGTGATCTTCATGGTCATGATATTCATGAGAGAACTATTGGAGAAAAAGTTCAGGTAAACTTTAGACTGCAGCTGTTATTTATTTACTTGGTAGGTCTTTAGGAGCTAAGTTGTATTGTTTAATTCCATGCAGCTTTAGAACGTAAGCCTGGTTCTCAATGGCCTTAGCTCATTTTGAGAAAGATGGAGATATTTCAGAAGGTATTAGGATTTTTGTGGTAAACTATAAAGTGGGGACCTTTGAACCATTATTTTGCACTTGTAAATCAAGGCCAAGACCTTGAAGAGCCCCTTCTTCCTCGGTAAGAGGGGAGATACTCTGGGTAAGACTGAGAGTAGCCCAATTTGCTACAGTTGGTTTTTGAAAAACAAAGCTCAGAGCATCACTAGTGCCTTTTAATGGACCAAGCTAGATCTCTGCTAGATGTGAGTGCTGCACCTCCAATACATATCTTATGCTACATTACTCTTTCTTTCTTTCTCCCCTCTATTTGCTCTCTCTGAGGTGCCAACAAGAAAATCAATCTGATAGTGAATGGACTGCAGCATGTTGTTCTCTCCCAGTTCCTACTGACAAACTAAACCCAGCATCTATATCAATTGCTTTGCACAGATTTCTCTCTTAAAGTGTGTCGCCCTTCAAGGGAGGACTAATGATGCCATTGCTTCTGCTAGCACTGCCAGACTTTTTTGGGGATTTTTTTGCACTGATTTTTGGGGAATGCACAGGAAGGAGTTTCATGGCTCTTTATCCCTTTCTCCTATCTTGAAGAAAAACTGCACTTCTCAAACAACAGTAACTGTTGCTTCTATTTTCCTGCCTAAAAGTATCTGAACCACACAACATGAAATATTTCTTAGAGTATATGTGGTTTAAAAAAAAAAAAGCTAAATCTCTTTTGTTCTTCCTACTGAAGTTTTATCCATGGAGAGGAAGAGACTGTACAAAGAAGTACTGACAAATCACTTATTTCAAAACTGGAAGGAAACTTTTAAAGTGCTCAGAAAAGTTGCGCATGGAGCCATTTTAAAACTAACAACAGTGATGACATCTTGGAATGAATTCCTATGGAATTTGAAAGCATAAGGTAAATTAGTTTCAGATGCACGACAGATAATTTTTTTAAAAAAATGCCTAAGTGAGTTAGAAACCTAAATCTTCATTTCAGACATGATTAATGGCACTTAGAGACAGCTTTCTTGAAAATATGACTTGATTTCCTTAGTAATGGGCACACCTGGAAAGCTGTCTAAATGTAAGGTAGTTTTCTTTGCAGAGTACAAAACTTTTCAGATACTCTTATTAGGGGAGGATTGTAAGGAGTATTACTGAGTATTGTCAAGATGAGATTTGAAGAAAAAAGATTTCTTAGAAGTCTCAAGATTTGGCCTAAAGGATCTCAGGTTATTTACTAACATTCTTGTTTCTTGCTTCCCCGGATGAGCAGCAGTAGATATAGCAGATGAGAATATGAAGAGGATTAGTGAAAGCAAATTATGTCTAGATTTTTATCAGTAAGCAATAAGGAGAAAAGTCAGTTTTCCCAGAAATCCAAACGAAAGGTATGTGTATGTAGTAATTTATCCTATAATATTCTCAAAGAGAAGGATATGCACAGAGAAGTGTATTGCTGTTTTTGAGATGTTTGTGGTCTTGCAGCACAGAGACATTTATGTAGGATGTGTGTCCTGTCCTGTTATCAGTCCTTGTGCATTATGTGCTTTGAAACACACCGTAAAGAGTAAGCTAACTTATTTCATTAATTTAGCAGTTAAAATGTGACTTATTCGTAATGCTCAAAAGGGATTGCTGAATTTTCTCATCTTACAGCCTGAGACCGTTTGCACACAAATGGAAACTGTATTATTACCACTTAGTTTGCTAATATCTTAGGTCCCAAGTCTACACATTAGATAACAAAATTTTAATACAAACTTTTGGATAAGGATTACTCTTATTCTGACATTGAAAATACAATCTGGGTGATCTTAGAATTATGTATCAGAAATGTATGTATTATTTGACCTAAGTGAGGGATGCTATAACATCAGCTCTTCTTTATGAACACTTATTCTCTATATACAGCTATACTTTTAATGATGCTATTTACAGTTAGCTCACTATGGTGGAACCTATATTGAAACAAATCTTTGTAATTAATTTTGGTTTAAGGAGTAGAACAACATGGCACAAGAAACAATCATACTTCCAGTGTTTGAGGTGATAATTCTATATAGCAAACCATTATTTGTATGCTTGAAGTAAGTCCACTTTTTTCTATGTCAGTTTGTCCTGAACACCTAAATGACTTTCTGCATGCATCAAGGTCATAATCTACCTGTTATCATAACATGAAAAAGTATCATTGTATAACAATACATTTAAAGAGAGGCTATCAGAACCTCTACAACTTTTTTTTTTTTTTTGGGGGGGGGGAAGGGGGGTCTCCTTCAGATGTTAATTACTTATTAGTTAGTATGTGATGGAACAGGTTATTTTTATTAAATCATGTTATGGCCAGGAAGATCTCGAGACCATTTTGTATAAACAAATCTGAATAACCTGGTTACATCGAATACAGATTGTAGTGAAATAACCTTTATTGATTCCAAGGCAGACACTTCCAATAAAACCAGCCACCAACAGATGTATTTAATCACTCTAAGATTTTATTTTCCATAGCAGCTGAACTTCGGTCAGATCCAGTGACTTCCTAGAGACTTCAATATCTTGTTCAAAATGGACATCCACACCATTTGAAGTTCCATCTGGTCTAGGTGTGTATTCCTGCTACTCTGCCTCAAGTTTTTAAAAAGCAAATTTGTAAGCAATGTTGTTTAGTTTTGAATGCTTAAGCCCCATCAGTTTCGCTGAACTTAAAGCACCTACTTGCATTAAGAGAGAAGTACATCTGCTGTTATGGGTATACTGCTTTCTCAGTCAGAATGTGTGCTGGTAGTAGTGATATTTTACATATTGGTTAGGAAATCTAACAGATTTATGATATATCTTGATGTATTAACAGATACAGTACAGTTTGTAAGAGAGGTTAATTCTTAACAAAGCTGCAGTTTATTAACACTTAATTTTCAGTTTGTTTGTGGTGAGTTGCGTCTGTGTAACTCAAATTCTGTAGAAAGAAATACATAACTATATGCCAAGAGTCCATACTGACTAAATCAGGAATGACTGTTCTAAAATAACTTTTAGAAGAACATTGACTTTTCAACAAAACTTATCTACCTTTCACTGGATTCAATGCTGAAATCTCATTTCTACAAATTGGAGTAGAGCCCATAGTGCTGCTTTTAATTTTTGCAGCAAAATGTTAATATATCTTTCCATGTTAGAATCTATAAAAGTCTTCTACCAAAAGCGTGTGCTAATTGGATATTTTAATTAAATTGATATTATTACAATTTCTGCCCTTGGGAATTTATTTCCATGTTTGTACATCAGACAAGAACATGACTTTCAATCTACAATTAAGGGAGAAAGGACAAAATATACAATTAAGCAAGGACAAGCAGAAAGGCTTCTAAGTTTATGTAAAAAGACATTAAACATGTCAGATCAGAAATTTAATGATGTCTTTTCAAGACCAGAAAGTGAAACTCTAGATTTTGGAGACATTTATATTGTTTCATGACATAGCTTTGTACCTCAATCTGTTGGAAAACCAGGTGTAATTACTTTCTTTTTGAGAGAGTTTAAAAATTATTCTAAGGATACAAAGTCTTTATGGATAGATTTTTAAGATATCCAATAGTGAGTGGTTCAGTTTCTCCTGGTGACATTTTTTCACTTCTACAGTCTTTAGTATCCATGAACTCATAGTTCACCCATGAATTGAGCTCCAAAGCTTCTGGGTCAGTGAGCTCTTTACATGTGACTTAACATACTTTGCAGTATACCTTGAGTTCTATTTACATTCACTTTGCATCATCAGAGGGGCAGAAAATATTTCCCAGGAGATGATTACATCTAGGACCTGAAATAAGGCAGGATTCTTGGGGAATATATTGTACTTATGCATGTTTTGAAAAATACACTGTTGTGAGTTTTAAGATTGACATGTAAATACTCAAAAGAGGATGAATTAAGATTTCAGCCTTACTTTTGAACATCAGGGCCAACTAATAGAAAGTGAAGGGAATGCATGCAAACACTCAAGCCTTGTGTTGGTGTAGTGGTACACTGATGTGTAACTAGGAGGCTATAAACAGTTGCATCACTTTGGAGCTTATTGTAAGAAAAATGAGGTGTTCTTGTACATGACTTACAAAATCAGCAGATGAACAATTTGTGCGAATTTAACTGGAAGAATCTTGTGATGTTTTCCTATTTCCCTCAGAATGAAAGGTATTTCTTTAGTAACTGTATCCTTCCATGATGCATTAAATTTTACTTTGTCAATGAATAGTAGCTTTTCTAGCAGTGTTGTTTTCTTCATTTTTTTCAATAATTTGAATTGTATATTAGAAATCTCTGAAGATTTAGTTTATTAATAATTGTGTTAATTTAAATGTGATCTACCATATTAATTGCATCTTATGGTCTATTCTGTTAGCTAGGAGGCTTTTCCACTTATCAGGCTGATTTGTTTCTGAACAAAGCATTCCTATTTAAGTAGCAACAGCTTTTATATTGACAAAAGTACTTGTTGTATTTGCCTGAATTCACAAATTTATGACCTATGTTTTTCAACAAATAAAAACCTTCAAGCTTATGTCTTGCTTGCATCAACTTTATATATTTAGAGATGAGCTTTATAGTTATAAGGAAGTGAATTACCTGTCTCAGCTTTGCATTCTGAAGAAGGGTAAAATAAATTTTAGGTCAATTTAAGACAATAGGTTGATATTTAATTAAATATTCAAGGATTTTCTCAAATAAAAAGAGTCATACTAGGGCATACATATCTGTTCAAAATGCTTTACTGAATCAAGACTTCAGTGAATTAAAAACTTTAATAGCCGTGTACCACCATGCAAATTCAGCTATGTGTATCTCATAGCTAGATTTACTGAATTTTAACAAACACTTTAATTATTCAACAGAAAGAATTCAATTTTTGGAGTGAAGAAGGAAGATCTTTCCAGACTAAGAATAGAAAGTAATCAGAAAGAATAGACATAAATCAGAAAGAATAGACATAATTTAAAAAATGAAAGTTAACGAGAACAGATTAGCATAATTCTATCAATGATAACATTGCCCTCTGATTCTTTTGGATTTCCCTTCAATAATATTACTGTTTCTATCTCAGTTGAATCTCTGATAATTGCTTACCTTTGAAAACAATCAAGAATGTGAATGCTAGTGATGAGTTATGATTGACTGTGATGGTATTTTAGTGTGTGATATTTGTGGCTGGTAGAAAAGCATTGTTTGAGACGTGAACAGTTGAAATGCTAAACAGAGGATAGTTTCCCCACTGGGTCAGGGTACAGGGTTTTGGGGTCCATGTGTTCTGTTCCCACTGTCATGAGAAACTGCTCTCTAAGCAAAGGGGCACTTCAGTGTTGAAGAGGCTGCTTGTGAGCAAAGTAAAGGGGGAGGTGATGGAGGTCATCCCAAAGTCTCTGAGAGATTAAAGTATTTTCTTTTCTCCTCAGTGACCCATTCTGCTCAGTCTCTGTTGCATGAGAAACACAAAACATTTTACTACAATGGGAATTTATATGCAGATGTGTTTTCCATTGCAATCACAAGCAGATACAAATTCCTGGAGTGCTTGGGAGCCAGACTTCCAGATCAGGTCCTCAATGGTTTCTTGGTAAGTGAAATTCTTTACCACCCAGCTGACATTGCTAATGCTGTGATCCTCCCCTCCCTAGCAGGGGATGGGTTAATGTTTACCAAAAATCTATTGCTGCTGCATCAGAAATAGCAACTCAAGTCAACGCTGCTCAGATGTGACAGATGGGCTCTCTGCATTCACATGTTGTACAAAATGTGGCATTGTCCTAGTACTTTTGCTTAGCTCTACAGCAGCCCATCAAAAAGACTTGACAATGAATATTCCATTGAAAATGGTTTTGGTCGTTGACTCAAAGTCAACTGCATGGTAGGTGCTGGCTTACAACATGGCAACAGCATCTTTCCAAATTACTTAAGAAAAACCTACAAAGGATGTAAGTAATTCTAAAATACAATAAGTCATTTGCAAACAGAGCCAGTGACTACAAAATTACTGATATATCTCCCAGGCCATGTGTAAATATCCCATGTCTAAATTACTGGGGGGGGGGGGGGGGGGAAGGGGGATCACTCTTCAGCTTGACTTTTTTTGCATGTCTACATGTGTACAGATTTGTGACTTTCAGAATGCCTGTACTCTGTTTTGGTGATTCTGTTGCAGTTTGTATAATTTATGTAGAAAACCTTGAAAAGGTAAAGATTGACAGTATATCACAACTAGAGGATTGATTGGACTCACTATGAACAAGAATCAGGGTTTATAAAATTGAAAAGATTGCTGCATTACTCAGTTGCAGTGAAAAAGGAAAAACAATGTGAGGAATTATTTAGGAGAGGAAGAACAAAACAGAAAACATCAGCAAGCTAGTCTATAATACTTTCATGCACTGTGTCTTGAAAATTGTGTGTAATTCCAGTGCAATGCTCTCAGAAGATTGTAGTGGGATTGAAAGTAGCACAGAGGAGGATGACAGGGATGATCACTGATTCGGGACAGACTGCACAATGAATGAGTAAGTAGACTTCTCTCTCTGAATAGAGATAGAGAGGAGTGTGGTAGAGCAGAGGTCTGTGAAATATATGTGATATAAAGAAGATAAAGAGCAAAGGAAGGTACATGGTGCCTGACATATCTTCAGACCTCAGCATCTGTAATGCTACAGGTCAGCTGTTTTCAGCTCTGCAACCTTTCACTTGAGTTACCTAGTGTGCCAGAGCCTTGTCAGCAGATCTTCCTTGCATTCTCATGCTTTAATGACAGTGCTGAGGATTTGCATGGCCCTGCAGCTGCAGACCCTAGTGCTCAGCTTGAGAAGCAAACTGCCACTGGCATGAGAAGCACTCTTGCCTACTCCCCTCCCTTTGCTTCTTGATTTTCTGGTTTTGGTTCATGCTGAGGGGTAGTCACACTGCACCATTAAGAAGGTTACCATCATTAAATACCTGATAAACACTACCCAGAAATACATGTGCATGCAAACTTAAAAGTTGATTGGGAAGGAACACCAATGTGAGCATGCTCCAGCAGTGCTAATAGCTCCAGTGTCATAACAAGCTGGAACCACAGCAGGTGATTTGTATCAGTCCCCATAGGAGGCGTATATTATTGAGGAAAAACTATTTGGTGAGAATAGAGTAAAATCAACCAAAGGCACTAGGAGAAAAGTAATGGGAGACTGAGAAATGTGAAACTTGCCCGAAGTTGTAAGGTGAAGAGGCAGATGATAATACTGGGATCAAGATTGTTCCATCTTGCCCATGGTTAGATGTGCTGAGGAAGACATCAAAGACAGCATGCAAAGGATTTGATAAAGCTGTGAGTGGTCCAAGTCACCTGGAAAGTGCACAGTGTTTTGTGCTAAGTATAGGAGACAAGTTAATTGGAGTATTCCTAATCACTTAGTAAATCCAGCCTGTAAAAGAAAGGAGATACTGTAGTGATGTATCTGAGATGTCACTGCATCTCATGCATCCAGTGTGTAACATGTGCTTTAACTATGTAATTAACTATGTAACATCCTTTGCCTTTGTCCTTAGTAAAAAGTGCACAGTAAAAGGACCACAACCAATATTTTAAGTCCAGATTCTTGAGTATGTTCAGGTTGAATTATGAATTTTCTGACGCTTCAAGTTAATGGCACACTTCCTTGTGGCTTTTGGTTTTTGTCAGGCTTATTTTTTTTTTCTTGGATGCTTACGGAAAACATATTGTGCTTATCACCATTCCTTAGCCTGTCAAAACTAGCCAGATTAACAGGGTGGGCACTGTTGGGACAGACCCACCAGGGAATGTTCACTCTATTTTAATCCCTCTTCAGAGCACACAGAAGCTTAGCATGCAGCTAACACTTGGTAAGGAAGCAGTAATAATTTTCCAGCCTGTTCTTCTCCTGACAAACTCATAAACTTTCTAGGGAATTTAAAGGCTAACTATTTTGTTTTAAGCAGATACTGCTATGGGAAAGAGTTGGGCATCTTTAATGAGAGTCTGCCTTCTCTCCTTGGTTGCAGTGGTTAAGTAATAGGGAGCCAGATCATGTCTGACACCTTGAGTATTACAGTGTGTCATAGAGAGCTCAGTAATACCCATGCATTAACACTCCAATAACAGGCTTTTTGTGTTCAGCAGTCTGTCTGGAACGACAGAGTGTAAGATTTTCTTAGGTAGATGTGAGATGCTTAAGAATGACAATTCACATTGCTCTTGCTGACTTTCTCCTGTTGTTCTGTGCTTGATGAGATTGTTACTAGAAAGAATGATCTGAAGTTGTATATTCAGATTATCAGTATGTTCAGATTATCAATACAGCAAGGGTCACCCAACTGAGTGATGCTGCAACATGCAGTGCATGCCCCACTATGGTGCACCTTCCTTAAAACTGTCCAGCTCTAGGCAGGAGTGGAACTCAGCAGCAGTGACACCTGCAGTTCTGGACAGCAGGTAGAATAAAGCTGGTGGGGAGGCAAGCAGGGTAAAATGCTGGAGATGTCAGTCTGGATCTTAATGTACATTGTGCATTGCCCAGAAAAGCAGCAATGAAACTGTATCCCAAGGATCATGAGCTTTAACTGTAATGAGGAAACGCTAGAGAATGAGGGGTTATGGTGAAAGTAAATAAGTAAATCAGATACTGTGATGGTGAGATGACCACTTTGAGTACCAGTTGGCCTCTCATACTATCTGCTTCACTAGGTATCAGTGCTTCTTGACCAGACTATGCAAGGCAGTAGATGGGTGTTGGGATCTCTGGGTTGTTTTCCACTTCAGGAAAAAAGTTCCATTTTGAAGGTCTTACTGGTCTCTTATAATGCTCTCTAACTAACACACTACGAGAAATAGGAGTAAGGGCTTTGGCATCTAAATATGTTTTTAGTTATTCCTATCTAAAGGCTTCTCCTTTCTTAACACTAAGATGTGTACACATTTACATACATATACATTAACATTGGGATATACTTAAAGTATTTCCTCTAAATTTGTGAAATGTCGATGGGAGATCAAGTTTAGTGATGATGCAAAGACAAAAAGGAGAGAAATTGAAATTAGAGTGTATGCCGTACAGCTTGGAGGCAACTGGAAAAAGGAATGTACAGTAGCAGCAGAAAAGACTTCAAATTATGCTTAGGTTAGAAACACTACTGAAAGTCAAAATGGAATATAAATCAAACGGTCAATGGTAACAAGGAATTTGCTGACATCTCTAATAAACTTCAAAGGACAATGTGTTAGAAACACATTGTTTAGGACAAACAATAAGTGAGGTGAAATTAATGGAAGCAAAAGTTGTTTCAAAATCTGCACAGAGAACATGCATAGGCGGTCATATGGGTGGGTGATATGGGAAAAAAAATAGAATGTAGGGCTTCTAGAATAACCAGCTCAAACAAATGAATAAAAAAAGCCCAAACAAACAGAAAATAGATGATACAGAAAGTGCACCAGGCAGAATGATGCATATTAAGGCATTCTCAGAAAGTTCAAGAGGCAAAGAATTACATTAGTTCTGCTGCAGTTGGATATATCTGGCTCCAAAGGTCAGTCACCAAGGTCAATTACCATCTTATTTTCCTTGACTCCAAGGCAAAAAAACAATACTTATAAATGAAGTCAACATGAAGAAAAATACCGGAATCTGAAGCTTGTATTACTAGGTAATGCTGGGATTTATTGGAAACATGATGTTATTTTGATAAAGTGAACTAACATCTCAAGGATAAGAGTTTTGTATTATTTTATGGTCCCAGCCTGAAATTCAAGTGAAATGAAGCATAGCGTATGCTTATCCACAAAGGCAACACTTAAAGTCTGAACTTTAGTCAGAACAAAAGGCTAGAAAATGTTAGCAGGGTCCCAGAGCACAGCTGCTCACAGAGGATTTCAGATAACACATCTTCATTCCAATTATTTTTTTTAACTAGTCTTCATTTTTTACATGCTGAGTAGTTCTTTGTCCTATCGCAGCAAAAATACCTCAAGAAAGCACAGTTCTCTTTTGTTGCTTTGACTTTCTTTCAAAAACAGTTTGTCATGAAACCCCTCAATTGTCATAAGCGTTTCTGTCAGGGTATTCAAAGATATTTAGCTATTGTGCAGTCCATTCACCAAACCAGACTCCAAATTCAGACTTAAGGTAAGCATACGTTACTTAAGTTGAGGTATGCAAATAGTTCTTCTGAAAGACTTTAACTTTTCTGTGAATTTGTTCTTCACTGTTTCCCAAAACTACTCTGTAAGAGTCTTCCTAACTATTTCAGTAGGATTATTTGATGCTCTATAGCTAGAGACAGATGAACATGCTTGAAAGGGTTGAAAAATGTCAAGTTTTCTTCTACATATGTAAATCTACTGTTTGCGTTCTGAAGTTCTTTTTTTTTTGGCCTGGTGTTTTCAAGTTGCTTCACAAATAGCAAGGTAAGTATTGTAGACTTTCATTAGTACCATTATTAACTTTTCCCCTGCATTAGAAATCACTGAAGTAAGTTTAAGTATTGCCTTAAGATTCAATTCTTTGTCAAAGTTATAACTATGTGCAATAATTCATATGAAACCTAAGAAACATTGCTTTCTGCTGGGGTGTTTTTACTTTTTTACATTCCTATGCCAAGATACAATCAAGTGAAACATTTTGGTTAACATAGCAAATAAATCTAAACACTGTAATTATTGGAAATTCTGGTCCACTAACTATCCAAATTTAATACAAATACATCTCAATACAAATACATCGCCATACCCTAAATAGGGAGAGAATCTATCTAGAGAGAGAAATATATTAAACTAATATGTCTCTGAATATGATAAAGAGTGGGGGGAAAAAAGATTCAATACCTCATGACAGCTAAACAATTTTAGGAGTTTCTGAAATAATTATACTTTTTCTTTTCTGCTTCTTTACAACAATCCTCAACCATGTTGCAATTTTGAGTTTGCATCAACCTTTAGGAATATAATGGCAAAGACAACATCAGGATCTTGGTTTATATGCATGGATCAGAAAATTGCCCCATGTAATCCTATTGGTCTTCAACTAACACAAAAACAGCACTGACCAGAATATTATAAATTTATATTTATCATAAGTGACAGTACACTGGACAGTAGAATTATGACCCTTTGTGACATGAATGCTTGAACACCTTGCAGTGCTAGAATGCTAACGTTTTCTCTAGGGTCTTAGAATATCAACTAAATGCTGAGTTTGACCATGTAGGCATTTTAAAAATAATTCCTCTTGCAGTTGGAGAATAGATAAAAACTGATAAGAGACAAGCAAATAAGTCTTTGGAGAGAGAAAGAAGCAGAATTCACTTTACCAACCAGTCAAAAATACCACTGCCAGAAATCTTCTCTTTTATTGAATGCAATTGGAGGTTAAAGAAAATTCCACAGTGTCTGGAAGCAGACAAGTTGAATATAGCAATGTAAATTTGGGCAACAGTGTTGCACCTAATAAAAGACTATTCAAATTAAAGTTGATAAGATATTTGACCTGCATTTCATTATACTTTTATTCTTAAACTACATTGTCTCACTTTCAATTTTAGTCACAAGATGTCTGATTTCATTACCTAATATTAGTTTTGAAATAACATTAAGTGAAGCACTTTTTTCTTAACCTGAAACACCAAATTACTGGGATTGGAATAGCTACTGTACAGTAGCTTCAGTCATGAGCCTCACAATTTCTCCTTGATCTTTCAAGTATGGCATATGCCTTCACCATTTTAATTTTCCAGACTAAGTTAGACATACTTTATAGTCGATGGAGAGAGAAAAAAGATTTTTCCAGAAGGAAAAATATTTCACCTATCTCTAGGATCTTGGCTACTTCTACTGGTGGGAAAACTTGTTGTGCTTGAGAATATGATAACTGATTCAGGCTAGATTTCTAGGTTTTTGGCAGTTTACATTATATTATTTTGAATCTCATCCTAATGAACTAATAAGCTTGTGCATTTCCTCTGAAAGTTGCAAAACCAACTGCAATACAATTCACATAAGTAATTTTGATAAACCTGTTGTAATGCTATAATGTGATGGAAAGTATAGCAATAGTTGCAAGGTGGCACAATCCCAGGCTGCAACAAATGAGAATAACCCCAGGTGCAGCAGCTGGGACACAGAAACAAAGGAAGAAAAACACTTTACCTTTGAAAGGCCTCTGGTAGGCAGGGATCTGCAGAAAGATACTCTCAACCTCCACTGCCAGCCCTTAAATGAGGTTTGGGAAGGGCTGGGCTGGCCCTGCCTTCCCACCAGGTGCTCAATCATCACTGTTTCAGGCTGTGACTTGCATTTCTGCTACACCTGCCCTTAGGGGGCATCAGAAGGAGTAACTTTTTGTGTGAGTACTAAAATGAGAAACAAATGCTTAGATAGAGGCAAGCGTTTAAACATTTAACAAGAGGACAACAAAGAAAATCTCATGAGGAACACAATTTGTTAACTGTTTTGCTTAACTGACGTTATAATATACATATCATACCCAATATTTTCTCCTTTTGTCACAAATGAATTTGGTAGTTTATTTTTAGAGTGGATGTAGAATTATTTCTGTTTGTTTTGATTTTACAAAAATATTAGGATCAGATAATATTTTTCATTCCCCAAAAATCTGTATTTTGGCCCAGATATTGTCTTATGGGAAAAGATAGAGTGTAGCCCGAACCCATTTTGTTCAAATACCAATTTTTGGTCAGTAAAAGGTTAAGCAGTGTTATGTTACTAATGAAATGTTAAAGAATCACTTAAGAATGATTAGTAACAGGTTGTAGAAATTCAATGTTTTTAATGAATCCAAATAATGAATGAATATTCTTTGTCATTCTCCCCCCCGCTCTTCATTTAGTGAACATTATTAATACTCACATTTTAACAGTGTACTATATCTTCTTCCTTCCTCATCTCCTTGTCCATCTGGAAAGCAGAAGCAGCAGCTCTATTTGTAGTTACATTTCTTACTCTTGTTAATTTAATTCAAAAATACTGCAACTGCTTCCCTAACTTTATGTTTTACGTGGATCTTTGTCAGAGAGGTGCTGGAACAGCCTGCCCTGAAAAGCTGTGGATATCTCATCTTTGGAGGTACTCAAGGCCAGGCTTGAAGGGTTTCTGGGCAGTCTGACCAAGAAGCTGACAGCCCTGCCTACAGCGGAGGGGTTGGAACTAGATGATCTTTGAGGTCCCTTCCAAACCAATTCATTCTATGATTTATAGCAGGCTTCCTTTATTGATTAAAACGAAGTCCCAGGTTGAAACATCTGAGTTCAAGTGTCCATCCTATTCCTGTGGTAAACATGTTAGGGCACTGACCTTACATAATGGTGTCCTTTGAAAACATTGTATCTTAGATGCAGAATCACCAACAAATTGCGAGCAGCAGGGAAAATTTAGTTGCAAAGGCATTTCACAAACATCATACCTTACCTCAGGTGCAATAGGTTGCTTTTGGGTTGCAGCAACACCTACCATAAGCCAGGGTTGTGCATGATCTGTTTGATCCTCACCTATGCTGGAGAGTAGGCAGCCTGTACTCTGTGACTAGTAAAAGTGCTGATGCAATGCTTCTGAGATTGGAAAGGAAGGATGGATGCTACTGAAGAATCATCAGTGGAAACATGATACATTGGGTCTTACAGGAAAGACCATTGAGACAGTTCATCAAGACAGTTCAGAAACTCACAGGAGAAATGAGGGAACAGGTGAGACAGACTGGTGCCAGGGATGGTGACACAGGTGCATTGCTGTACTCTAATTAGGCATAACTTAACTTAAATGGAAGAAGGTAAGATGATTTATTGCAGCTGAAAATCCACTGTTGGCTATACTATTATTAGAAGGCTTGCTTTGCAGGAGTAAAGCTATATTTCTCAGGGGCATTAGGGCTACCTGGGAAATGCAAAATAGATTTCATATTGCGAGGATGAACATTTCCAGCCCTGAGCTCAAACAATGTCTCTTTTATAGCACTGCAGCATGACCGGGGGAGCTTTGTGTTTTCATGATTTTGATGGTATACATCAAATACATTCTTCCTACTTCACCTGCTGATCCTGTGAGATATGAGGGATTGTAGGAAACTGCTCTTCAAAGTAAGGCTTTACATGAAAAGATTTAAGGTCATTAAAAATTGGGCATGAGGATTTCCCTGCCTCTGTAACTAGCTTGATGAAATTACTAAGTGGTCATGAGCACTCAGAGAAAATCCAGAGCTTAAAACAATTTGTGACCAGGACATGATATTCACACTACAGAGATTTGGGAAGTCTTATTCTGTGCTAACTGCAGTTCTGAACTCAGATTATTTCACTAGGCAAACCAAAGTTTGGTAAATGGGAAATACCTGGGAGAGTCTGAGCAAAGCCACAAATATTAATTACCCATAGAAAACCACCTGATTTATCAGTCAATTGAAGCATTGGACTTGTTTTTGAGATCAAATAAAACTAGGAGTAAGTGATCTCATTAGATCTTGTATCACATATTCCTTGGTTGGTTCTGAGATATCAAGTGCCAAGTAAGCATCTTGGGCTGTTAGCATTTCTAACTATTCATGTTACAGATGCATAACTTAAGCAATAGGCGGAATTTAGTTTAATTAATCAGCACAAGAAAAAAAAAAAATAAAGCCTACATTTATGACAGAATGAAATGGCAAAGATGTTTACCAAGCAAGATTTAAAAGTATTTGAAAGACTGAAAAGCTTTCTGCTGTACCACATACAATATGGACTAAATAATACCTTTTGCTTAATTCCACTGAGCCAAGTTCTCTCTGGTGCAGTGCTGCTGACTTCAGCTGACCTAAACCGAGGGTGAATTTGTTCTGATAATTTTAATAAAATGCAGTGCTAGCTAGAGGACTCCCAAAGACATGCTTCTCTAGATCTCAGGCTTGAAAGTCCACTTATTTTTAGTTTGTGAATTTCTGACAGAACAAGGTTCAGATTTACACTGAAATAACAGCACAGTCTGTGACTTACAGGGCAGCAGTTTAGTATAGGATATTTATGACAATAAAAATCACAATAGAATTTAGGTGATTTACATATGCCCAAAAATTTAAAAGGAAGAAGCATCAATTTTTTCAAGGAATCTTTCTGGTCTTATTTTTCTATGGGTCCATATTGTTGCAACTCCTTGAAAACCTGTTTCCAAACTGCAAAACCACACTGCTTCGTAGAGTTAACAATGTAACATCTTTTCAAATATCCAAATCTACAGTCTTCCTCCAATTAAACATTGCCTAACACCTGTGAGATAAGATGCATAAAGAGTCCACAGAGTTTAGCATATGTTCTTCCAAGATCTTTGGAAGAACTTTCCACCATTAAATGCTGCAGGAAAAAAAAAAAAAGTTTGGGGAAGATGTGTAGAGTAGATGAGAAAAACATCAGAAAAGCTGATTCAAACAGAATTGATAACACTGAATAGAGCAAAAACCTTTCAACAACTGATAGCTCTTGGAAGTCTCCTATGAACAGTTATTTTCTCAGTAGATGGGAATGGCTGTCCTAGCACCTAAGTTATTAAGGGTAGAATGATTCTGCTGACTGTAGATCATATACATTTAAAAATCACAATAAGAAACACAAACTCTGAAACAGGACTCAAGGGAGGATTTTACACATTCCTGGATAAGAGAATGGAGTGAGAAAATGCAGTTGATGACAAGAGTTTATTATTTCTTTCACTACCCAAATTGTGAATGAATCCCTTAATTTTGCTTTGTGCTTTTCTACTATTCCCAACAAATACCCACGATTGATGTTTGAATCTCTCCAGAAATACACTCCTGACAGCTTCAAGCAGACAACAGTAGAACTTATGCTTCCAACATTTGTTCTGACAGTACATGGAAGTATCATCATAAAACAGGATGACTGTTTATAGAAAAGCAAGCTTTTGATAGGTTGTATCAAGAAGGCTTAAAGACATTTTAATTCACCAAACATTCTTGGACACAATGTCCCTTTAACACAAGATCAACAGGTTCCTCAATATTTCATTTCTGAACACAACTAAACATTAGAGAGTGTTTCTAATGTCTTCAATATACATTACCATTAACACTGGCACTATACTGGCTGAAATCAAGTTGGCGCGTTACTATGTACACTCATTTGTCATTCTCGTCCTCTAGGGATGATTGTAGATTAAAGTCAGTCTGCAACAGATTGTAATACCTCCCAAAGTGTCTGGGGGTAACAGAGATCATAGAATCTTAGAATGGTTTCGGTTGGAAGGGACCTTGAAGATCAGCTGGTTCCAACAGCCCTGCTTTAGGTAGGGACACTTCCCACTAGACCAGGTTGCTCATAGCCTGGTTCATATAAGAAACATTACCTCATCCATGAAAGACAGAATGCATGTAGAAGTAATTTCCCTTTCTCTACAGTTGCAAGATGACAGTTGTTTGTGAAAAATTTTCAATGAAGGAGAAAACCTAAGAATACATTTTTTGTATTCATTTCAGATCAGTGCTTTTTCCTTTAAGAACCAAGCTACTACTATTTTTCCTCTCTTTCCACATCAATTGTGCACTCCAGAATAGAAATAGACTGACAAGCATCTCCAGACAAGTGGCCCTAGTCTGATTTACCTGTTGTTAGCAGTTGTGCGACATCTGTTAGCGCATAGCTGTCAGCTTTCAGAGTGGCTCTTGACAGATACAGCTAAGTGCCAATCACTTCTGTGGTTGTCCAGCTGAGAAAAAAATTTAAGACAGATGAGTTTGGTTCTCATTTACACTAGAAGTGTCTTGAATCTGCTCTGGCAACAACAACAAGAGATGTCCTTTCATCCTTGCTCTACACAACTAGAGTCCTTAGTATGACTGTAAATGATAGATAGACATGAGGTATTTATGTTTTCTGCAGGGCAAACCTTGAGACAGCCATCAGCCTGAGTTACTCTCTACAGTTCTACATGGCTCTGATTTGTGTATGAAAGCTTACTAGATCACAGCAAATACACAGGTTGCTCCAAAAGTAATGCTTCCTTTTTATTTTCATGGAAACTACAAAAGAACAAAGAGAACAATAACACTATTTAATAGAGCAAATTCTCAGCTACAGCACACTCACCACCAGGAGCCGTGCATTTGTGCCAGCAATAAACAAGAGCCAGCATGCCCCACTCATAAAAATCTGCACAAGCAGAGATGACCCACTGTTGCTGTAGTCACTGCTGAAATGCACCTATTATAGCTGGAAAAATTATTGTGGTAAAAATGGGAAAAGAAACAAACAGGGAAGGAATACTCACCTATAGCTGCAGATCTAGGTTCACAGGAAATACTTCAGAGGAGGAATCTCCAGAAAAAGATCCTTCCCCTGTGGCAGTCAGCCCTTAAATGGGGTCTAGGAGGGGGTGCAGCCAGCCTCCACCCCTTCTGAATTGTCTTCACCTGTGCTTCCACGGCTAACTCAGTCCTTTCCTCAGGTGATCAATCAGTGGTTCAGGCTGTGACTCAACAGTTCCCATACAGCACCACTCAGCACCTTACTGTGCTCACATCCACTTTTTGGTCTCCAGAAACATTCAGCAAACATCATGTTAATGGGTGCAAGAAATTGTAATGGGATATTGGTGGGAAAGTTCAGCCTCTACTGTCGTACAACCAACACCCACCTCAGATGTTGTGAGCAAATAATAGAACAAAAATGGAGGCATTACTTTTGGAGCAGCCTTCACATGTTCCACATGTATGTTGTTGTATTGATACTGAGAAGGAAATGGATCATAACTCACCAAAACTGCTGTAGGTGTAGGTGTCACAAAATGAAAGGTCCATTCCTTTTCTCACTTCTCTAAGTTGCAGTCCTAATGTTAATTCAAGCAACGTTGTTTATTTACAGCAATTGTCAGAGGTCAGTTTCTTCACCAGACAGCAATCATCCATAGTCTTGATACCATAATTCTCAAAATGATAAAAAAGCCTAAAGCAATTGCATTTGTTTCTTTTATGTTTTATTATGGAGGTTGATTTTTCTCTCTGAAGATCTATAACTTTTCAAATGCTTGATTAGAAATATTTCCTCAAATAAAAAAATTGTTAGTTGTTTTGGTTTATTATTAATAGTTATTATTTTTTCTAAATTTAATTTTAATTTTTATGAGGGTACAGAGGTCTCCTTACTAATAATTTTAAAGCGATAGCAAAACAGATAAATGAAAAGGTATAAACTAGATCTAATGTATCTCATGGGAACCCTCTTGCAAAAAATCCTCACTTGTATTGGTGTGCATTTTAAAGCATATTCCAGCTAAAAGCTATAGAAACATCATCTCTCCTCCATTAAATTACTTTTGTTGCTGTTAAGGGGGACAAAGCTTTCTGTTTATTTAGTGTGATAAACATCAAAAATTGCACAGAAAACTTACAGTATTTTGAAATTTGCTCTTTTCAGATGAGTTTGCATAAATTGAATTTTTTTCTGTAAGAAAAAGAAATCTTTCCATTTGTTTCTGTGGGCTGTTCATCTGGCTCAGATACTCCTGGGAGAATTAGTAGAATGACATGGAGTTATATGGGGGGATGAGAGAAAGGAGATCACAATGAAATCACCTCATTTTGAGATTTGAATCAAGCCTAGAAGTGAAATATTCTCCATTATTTTTCATATTTTGCCCTTTCAATGTTTCAGTCCTGCTACAAGGATGTAAAATCTGCTTTCGTCTAAGGTGCTCACAATGCAAGCTTTGAAATATAAGAAACAGGAAGAAAATGCTTGTTCATTGACTATAAATTTCCACACTGGAAAAAAGTGACTTTAAACAAAATAAGAAAATACAGTGGATGGGTGTTATTTAAACATATAGTTTTAATGCATCTCATGCATAGCTAATGTCCATTCTTCTTTAATGTTTCATCCAAAGGAAACAACAGGTAGTGCTGGGATTATTCTTCAGCTACACATCACCTGCTGGCAAGTTTATAACACTAATTTCTGGAGTCTGTAAGTCTCCCAAGCTCACCCTGATAAAATACAGCTTCCTCTTTCACTGCAGGCTCTGTTTCATTCTAGCTCCAATATATACTTACACATTAAAGACTGAAGTCCATACAGTCCAATTTTTCTATACATCAACTATTTAAAAGTCTAGGACAGAGCAACAAGCTACCTAACTTTTTGGGAGGGAGATGTGCGCCCAGTAGAGGGACCTGAAGGAAATTTAAGTCAGAACAAAGTGAGGTTGTCTGGGATTTGTGATGGGGATAGGGGGTGATTCAAGAAGGGGCTGCCCATTCAACATTGTAAGGAGCTTTTCAGTTTGATCAGGCAGCACAGCATTTCATATTTTACAAAGTCAAAGTGGGCAAATGGGCACCACATCCCCTCAAGGGCTCCAGACATGGAACAAGGGCAGAGCGACACCTGAGTGTGACTGTTTCACACCTCACTCCTGGGGATCCTGAATTTAGATATATTGTAGGACTGATATATCCCCTCTTGAGGTTATGTTACTCAGTAGCATGCTACTGAGGTGGCCATCAGCCCCTAACTTGGGTAGTTGATTGTATTCAGGCAGCACCTGGTCCAGACTCCCCGGTATCTCCTCCCAAAAGGAGGCAGACCTGGTGTTGCTGAAGGCACACAAGGAAAGCTCTTCAGAAACAAAGCTAAGGTGTTTATAAATAGACGAAGAAAAGGGAATATGGGAAATTTGTAGGAGATCCTGGGCCATGGTATCCAGCAATTTTAAACTGAATCAGTCCTACTGTCCTCTGCATTAATTTTTACAAGCTCTGTATCTTGCCCATTGACTTCTCTGACTGGCTGTCAGGGCATGTAAGCGTCCTGAAGAGACTGGAATGTCAAAAAGGAGTAAAAAACTGTCACGTTAATTGCTTTTGCTCATACCTTTAACTACAAGTGTTTCCTCCAGGATTACATCTAAATCTTTTCAAACAGTAAACTATTCAACAAAATTATTATTCTCTGCATGAAAAGTGATTTTAGTCTACTATAAATTGGCTGGTTTATAATTCACTACTTCATAATCTTTAATGGAAAGAGAATGGAAAGGAAATTAACTTATGTCCGTCATGTTATTTTCTTCTAAGACTCAAACCTACACGAATAGAGAAAACAGATTATCTGTTCGAGTGCCTTTCAAATTCTTTTTCATTTATTCTCTTTCTGTCTTCCTCTTTAAAAAAGTTGTGTCCATGAATGTGAAGGACAAATGCATTAAGCTGAGTGAAGCACAATTCATAAAGATGCCTAACACAGAGAATTAGATTTTTTTGCTGAACTACATCCATGATTTGCTGTCCTCATTCCTCTCCAGAGACTGGCATATTTTTACTATGAGGTCTCAGTCCACATAAGCTAGAACTTTGCATGTGCAGGGTCATTGTGCTGATATCAGCTGATACTTTCTAAGAGGGGAAGTGAAAACTTTGTATACAAAATTAGATCTAAATGCGTGGTTTTGCTCAGGGTTGTGACTGAAACACTAATTTTGCATAGAGAAGCAGCTCTACATTTTTTATTTTTTTTTATGGCTTCAACACTAATTTTCATGTTTCTCCCCTAGATTCTCAGGATGCTGCTTTATTTGGTATAAAGTACCTGGTAGACCCTGATGTTGAGAGGCAATAGGACACACAGGAAGAATAAGGGTGGGTGCAGCTGCTCAACATAAGAGAGGGCAAGAATCAATGGTGTATTACCATATAGTGACTTATTGGATCTTACAATTTTTTGCAGAAGCACTAGAAAATGCAGTCATGGGTCAGGAGTTAGGGGAGTTATTTAAAAATCCAGAGTCCTGGATCCAAACATTTATTCTTCAGTAGATTGCTGGCTTTATCTTAGGCCATAGATACCAGCCCACATCTTGTAGACATAAAATTTCTAAAAATTGCTTAGATTCCATTTGACAAATGAAAATAGAAATAAAAGTTTTTTTGCTTCCTGCATGGAGATATTGTAAAGCTAATTACATCAAAGACACAGTGTGCCATTTTCATGAATGGAGATGGTAATGGAACTGTATTAGGTTTGGGCCTTACATCTGAGGAAATATTAACTCTTCCAGGATGCGTAAGCAAAAATGTAATTAAGTTAACTAATTAACCATATCTAATGATACCTTTGTGTCAATTAAGAGAATACTATTACACTCTAAAGCTTGGCAAAAGCTACAACCTCTGTCTGGCTGCTCTGCTTTTATGCTGGCTGCATGACCTAATTGTTTTATTTGCTCAAATTTCCGTGCAAATCTTCCTAACCATTTTCCACTATATTTTGGTCTCTTGAATTCCCCAGTTTTGCAACAGGAAGAAGGAGGCCTTCTTTGCTGCAATAATTTTCCTAACAGCAACCAAAACACATTTGCACTGAATCCTGTCTCGACCTTCCACTCTACAGGCAGCAACTGAGAACTGCTGCTCCCCATTCCAGTCCTCCTCTGCGATGGCCTGTCACATTCCCGTATTTCTTATTTATCTTCCCCTTCCTCTCCTAGTGTCTGACATAACCCTGAACCAACAAACTCTTAAAATAAATAGGAATACTGTAAAGGTGAAAACGATGGTGTTGTATGATAATAGTTATCACCTTTGGGAAATGGTTGGTTGTTCTGTTTTCTAGAAGCTCTGAAAATTAGAGAGATGTCCAGAAAACAAAATTCCAGAGAGGCAGTTTGATTGAAATGAATGTGGTGGAGACTATTATGCAATGCTATCATATACAAGGGTATTGTCATACTCCAAAATTAAGCCCAAAAAAGAAGACAGAACACTGCAACTATCCAGCCAGCAAATGGTGTTGGTCTGGCACAGCAGCCAGTGTTTGTTACAGCAGGAATGAGTATTGCCACTGCATGCTGGCAATGCAACATGCATGCAACATTTAAATCTTTATTTTCATCCAATCAGTTTTTCTGAAACTTTAAATTTTAGAAGTAAAATTCTCAGTGGTGTCTTTGTTCTAGAAGGGCTTGACAGTGCTGTGAAGAAGCTTGCAAGTGTTTTTGAGCTATATCATATTGCTCAAGAAAACAGAAGAAATACGTTAAGGTTTGAAAGGAAGATAAAAGGTGAAGTCAATCTGGAAGGCAATCAGCCTATCTCATCTAGCTCTCAGTGTCCCAGATCACTGCAGAGGAGTTGGACTAGATTACCTTTAAGGGTCCCCTCCAACTCAAAGAACTCTGATTCCATGATTTTATCTTAGAGAGGGACAGTGCCAGCTAAGGGAGAAGGGGTAGGCCTTGGGAGCTACCCTTCCTGCCACCCATTGAAGTTCAAAGGATACTGGTATTGCACCAAATGCCTCATGAGAGTCATGTCTTTCCCTCAGTATAAAGGCAGTCTACTCAAAGTCAGCTAATCCAGAATCTCAGAAATGACTTGCATCACAGGACATTTTCCAACATAAAATCTTATGGCTTCCCAGGAGGAGTCATCTCCTGAGCTGTTTCTTAAAGTCTTACAGTAAAAAGAGGGAGCCAGCAGCTCACCTATCATTTCTTAGTAAGACAAAGGGATCAGAAATCAAATCAAGCAATTTTAGAGCTACGAGAGACCCTTCTTCCCTTCTCAAGAAAATAGTATGAATAATGAAGAACTGAAGCCAATTGAAGCTTTTCTGTATGTGTGCATATTCTTCTTTTTAATGTGCCTCAGACTTTACAGAAATCTTCATCCTTGCTTTGACAGTACTCCTGTGAACCATCAAATGCATTTGCTTAACTTGGAGGAAACTGGTAGCATACTATTCATCTGGATTGTATTTCAAGTCTAGTTTAAACCTTGTGGTGGTACTTTTCATCTCATCGTTTATTCATATGTGAATTGCAAATTTAAACAATTCATTTTGAGTTGCATACTTCAGTTCAGACTCTGTCCTGCTAATTACCTTCCCATTTTGCACCTCATGAAGCTCCAGTTCATAGTAATTCTTTTGATTCTTGTAATAGGAATGCTCTACCAAAAAAGTTTTCAAATGTGGACACGTTACTGGCTCGAGAGAATCTGCATTTTGCAGATAATATTTTAACTTACAGTAGTTCTTGGTTTGGAGTTAAAGTGCTGAGTGAAAATGCACTTATTAAAATGCTAACTGTCTCCTCTAAAGTAATGATAACATCATCAAATTTCGGAACTATTGGGGCAGCTAAAGCTAGAGAATTGATTGACTCTCTCACAAAGTGGTTCTAATTCAACTAATTAGATGTTGAATGGGTGTTAAAGTTCAGGTTGAGTGATTCATTGCTTTTTCAGCAGTTGTACTTGTCTCATGTAGAGTTTCTGAAAGTTAAAAAATGCCATAGTCATAGGCATAAACATGAACTAGTTTTGTGCTGACATACCTATTTTTAAAATACTATCCCTGCCTTTTCACGAGGAATATAAACCCTGATTATGCCTGTTCCACAGAAAAAAATACTATGAAATAGGCAAATTTACACAATTTCCATAAAGCACTTCCAAGATACTTGGTAGGAGCTATAAGTTACATGCTGGAAATGAAACCTTCAAAATGTGTGGTCCTGAGGATCTGCTAGCAAGCTTAATCACAGCCACAAAAATCTTGGCGCATGTGTCCCCATGCATGCCCCCTACTCTGTCTCTCATCAAATTCAAGACCTTCAGTATTTCAGTTATTCATTGTGAGAGCTCCCCACTGAGTGCTCTTTCCTGTAGGGAAGAGGCCATAGCACAAGACAGTATGATGGTAACTATCTCTAATATTCTGTAGTGCTTCAGAGCAGGTAGAGCTCAGCCCCTGAGACCTCTGGATCCACAGGGATTCGTTTGGAGGAAATCCTTTCTCAAGCAGGTCCCTCTCATGGTTTCTTGTCCCTGCACTAGCCCACAGTTTTCTAGAACAGAAAAATGGAGGGGTATGGAAAAAAGAACAGGCTCAGGGTACTGATCCAGCTGGAAATAAACCCATTTTCTTTTGCCAGATTATTTTTCATTTGGGACCATTCAGGTAATTGTGTGGCCGCATGAACTGCTGTGCTGGCATTGTGGAAGGGGTGGTGTGGGGTCCCCAGGCTCCTGCAGTGGGCATGGACATGCCTGCCACAGGCTCCAGGCACCTAATGAGGCAGAACTCCATCAGTCCTCTGATTCTATCGGTTAGCAAATTACGCCAGGTACCGTAAGTAAAATGAACTATGGAAATAGTCTGAGTGAGAAATAGAACTACTAAAACACTCAGCAGAGCTTGAACTCCAGAAATGTGGTTTAATCAGAGCTTCATATTGTATCTACAAGAAGCAGCTGCCAGTGGAGTGGAAACAAGTCAGAGCCATCCTTATTCCTGACAATGGTTAGCTCTAACAGGCATCATGGTTTTCAATTAGCTCTGGAAGAGCAGCTGAACTGCAAATGTGTAACACTGTGATCTGAGAAACACAGCCATGCCTGCAGAATGCATACGTATTTAAAATATGTTTTTAAGCAAATTGCAAAATAAATGAAATCCTGTAAGAGTTTAATTCTGCTGTCTTCAGTACCTTGTTATTATAGGGAGGAACGGCAATAAAGCCTGCACCTAGTATCTGAGGGGGAAAAACCACACACACAGTGCCCTGCAGTCCACATCTATGGGACAAAGGGATGTTTTTCTCCAGACAGACACAGGGGAAGGGGCAGATAGTGCCTGAATCCTGCATATGTGACAGGGAGCCCAGAGCACCAACATGAGACCTGTGTTCATGGAGGTCAAAGGGAAGTGGTGTGGGCAGCAGCTCAGGCCACATACTGGGAGCATCTGTGAAGAGAGACATGACCAAAGTGATGTTAAGGCTTGGCCCATGTTTGCTCACCAGCAGAACATGCATAGTAGGCACCAGAGGACAGCAGCAGCGCTCTTAGCTAAAAGGAGTTCATCTCCAGGGAAGAAGTCGCAGCAGCTGGCCTGATTATTGACTTGAAAAGCACTGAGAACTGACTATTTTAAGCAAGACAAAGGTGCATTAGCCAAGCACCTGCTGGGATCAGCAAAAGTCATACTAAGAGAAAAAGAGCAGCACTTTAGAGTAAAAGGGTGAAGCTGAAAGTGGCAGCAGGAAACTTGTTGCCTGTCAATGGGTGTTTGAACTGTGTGTGAATAAAGAATACAGAAAAGTTTATAATGAGATCAATCTAAAACTGTGCCAGCCCTTGCTTTTACTATTGACTGTCTGGCTGGAAAAGCAGGGGACCAAAACAGCTAAGGAGAGGCATGGAATCTAGGACAAAGGAATTTCAGCAGAGTCCAAACTTGAGTTAAAACAACGCAAAGACCCTAGCAGCCCCTTGGGTATATTTCACAGGCATTAGTGGAGAAATGTCAGTTCCACACGCTGAGGACGTGGGTCCTATGACCACCTGTACATTTGATGAAGGTCAGGAGAAAGCAGAAGGAAACATAGAGAATGGCAATTTGTGGAAACAAAAAGCAGTTAGTAATTGGAGCAATTATAAATATAATTTTTTTTTCTCAGAAGAGAAAGTTTCAGAACACCACCAAAGCAGTACTTTAAGGTACTGACTTAATGCCAAATAAAATGCACTAGTACACGCCATATTATTTTGTACATTCATTTTGATGGGCTGCAAAAGAGCATACAGTAGTTCCATTTTGATTGACTCAGTTGTAAGGAACTCTTTCTTGCCCAAAAACCATTACAATATCAGAAAGTTTTTCTGTTAATTACCACCACACTATCTGTTTGCTTTCTCCAACATACAGCCATGTTTACCTGCCCCTGAGGCTTTGAAGCTCAAATTAGAACTGAAAGTCATTTTTCCTTGATCTATCGTCATTCATGAATGTAAGTGATAAGCAAGAGAAATGACAAGCACACCAATGAAAACATAACCTTTTCAAAACAGAGCTGCTGAATTTTCATTGTTCTTGCTCTTGTAGTGTCTATACATATTATATGCAGAGTGAGTCCTTCTGTCATCTGGTTGCTGGAACTTAAGCTGTGTTTCCCTTTGACAGTAATACTAATTTGATTTCTCATAAGAGACACAAACATTAATATTTGGGTTAGAATTTGACACTACAGGAAAGGGGACTATAGATGATGGGATGGGTGAGCATATAGATTATAAAGAAATAGAAAAAAAGTAGCCTGTAGACATGCTACATGCTGCTTTTAGAAAATAAGGATGCTTTCCATTGGCAAAATATATCAGTCATTTACTCCAGACTCAAAGCAGATCGTTTTTCCTCACAAATTTGATGTCTCCATTACTTTTATTTCAGAAAATCCTCAATATTAGCAGAAATAAATATTTATATGGTCTCTAAAGAAGGTCCACTGTGTTTTACATTTTTTGCCTGTGTCATTGCCTGTATTTCTAATCTGCCACATGCCTATTGTGGCATGTGCCATGACAGATCAAGAAATATGAAGAAAACAGGCCTACAGCTGCAATTTAAAGCACCAGTGTGAGTTTGGAAGCATGCTGGATCATTTCCACTGTTCAGATGGTGGGTCTTCTGAAAAATGAAGTGGCCTTGAAGATATAATTTCTACAGTAATCGCTTCAGAGATGTCTCTGTTATGATCCACTAAGAGTGGGGTAGCTGAGGTTTACAAATGCAACAATAAAAGCTGGGCAAGCTGTCAGTCACATCTTTCTATCCTCTTCTCTCCCTGTGTCCTAAAAAATATATATGTTTCTTTTTTTTTTTTTTTTTTTTAATCCATTGATGGGAAATCTGAGCAGAATAACAACCACTATTCCAACAAGCCTGAACATGGCTAGTGTGAAGATGTTAGAGCTGATAACATAAAAAATATTTCAGAGGAGAAGGAAAACAGGAGCTAATTTTGTACTAAATAAGGTTTGTTGGTTTTTTTTGGAGGGTGTGAGTTGGTAGGCTTTCAAGATTCTATTCTGCCTGCCTGAAGTTCTGAGTTCCTCTTCAATGCCACTGTGGTGGCATTGCCCCAGGAATGACTATGAGGAAAAGAGTGTGTCTTCCGAGGTGATGCCCCATGATGGATAGTCAACCCTGCAGAAGCAAACTGTCACTTCCATAGCATCTGAAGCCAACCCCTCTTGTGCCTTGGTGGAGCCGTGCCGTCATACTGCCCCACTTTGCTCCTTTGACATCTCTCAGACAAATGAACAAAGGTGCTGCAATGAGAGGGAGCATCATTTTACTCTTTTCAGATGACAGTCACAGACCTCACAGTTGCGAGTGAAGGATAACAAAATGGTACACTGACTCTCTTTTGCACAGCTGAAAAAAAGTGTACTTTCATAAAGCATATTAGAAGTGAGAACATTTCTCACTTCTGTTTTTTGAGATACCACCCCTCATCTTTCTGCAAGATTCAAGTGAACTCCAAAGATAAATATGTTTTTTGGTCATTTGTTTCAGTTACAAATTAGTTTGAAAAGGGAAGGCACATTTATTACTAATAATAGTGCAAAATCTGAGATACACAAAGCCAAGAGTCAAGAAAATAAGGTTTTAAATCTCGATGTTAACTATGGGCATAAAAAAAAGAAACACAGAATGGACCAGAAATTACTGTTTTAGCCGTAAAATACACTACAATTATCTATGTGTTTTAATTATTCCAGTGTAAAATTGTGGGGAGATATTTTATAGCTATTAGGATCTATTGGAAAATTGGATAATGCATAAAAGAACAAGATAAAAGATAATAAATGCTGCTGTGTATAGGAATGAGAGAAGCTGTAATACTCAGGTAGCAATAGAGAAGATTGTATTTATAATATAGATGAATGGACTATTAAGTAATGATACATTACTATTCAGTAATAATACAAACTAGCAGAAAGAACATCACTGACAATAACCTTTCCAAAAAGTCCCTGATAATTTCTCATTCAGACATAAAAGGAAAACTCTTGTGTAATTTTATGAAAGATCTCTGCCATGCCCGACCTGTAAACATTTTGATGACATAATGCAAGTGTTCTGCCACATATCTTATCCTGGTGAAATACTTAAACTTCTTTGATAGTCCTGGGCACAAATACCTACAAACTATGTTTTATGGGAGATTCTCTTTCAATACCGAAAGTAACCCTTCTCTGATTAGAACTGTCAGATCATCTTGGAAAAGAAAAATATAGAAACTTAAATCTTAAAAATGTAAATTACAAAGGAAGACAAATTACATAAAACACTGATGGAACCGTAAAATCTGTAGCATTCATGAACTGATGATATTGTTGTGCTCATGGTGATGAATATAATGGATATAATAACTACAGATTTGTTTCTCACTCTTGTTATATGTATTTATATTCATTATACATTTCTTTACGTTCAGTTGATTGCACAGAGCAAATAACAAGAACATAAAAGTATAGCAGAATGGTTAAATAGTTGTTAACAGAAAGGTGCTGAAAATGCAGACAATCACTTTCTGTATTAAAGCCTGTTTTTTTTTTTTTGTTTGTTTGCTTGTTTTTTTAAAGATTTATATATTGTATCTATCAGAGAAATGACTTAGGCAATCAAAACCCAGCTGACTACCAGAGTTACTAATTAGCAGAAAGTTAGCAAAATAAAGTATTTTCTAATTGGCTGCTTGGTACAATCTTCCATGTGAAAAGTCTGGCTTTTCGGCTCAAGGGTGCTTTTGCTCTTCAGCAAGTGGAACAGGAGTGAGAGGAGATCAAAGAGGATGAGAACAAAGTGTGAAAGAAAAATATCAGGTGATTAGCATACCCAAAAGGGAATTAACCAAATTACTTCCTGCTTACTGAAGTGTTACCCTGAAGTACTTTCAGTTTTTCTTCTAAATATTAAACAGGAGAAACTGATTGTCTAATTTTAATTTTCACATCACACCACATTAACCCCAGCAAATGTAGTGAAATGCTATGATTTGGGTACGTGGGATTTTTAGTTTATAAATATCCAGAAGGCAGTGTGTGCTAGCAACTCCCAGTAGGTTCTGGTGGTGCCCTCAGTTATGAATCTATCCCTATTCTAAAACAGTTATTAGAAGAAAGTAATGCAGCTGTAGATGGGACCAATGGTGGCTAACTTCACTGGTTTGACAGAAAGAGCCAGTAAAACCTACGGTAGAATTGCAAAATTATTCAAAAATTAAGCAGAGCAATTCCGTAAGGAATAAATGTTGCTGGGAGAGCAAAACAGAGGACAAAAAGAGGGATCTCAAAGTAGCAAATTAAAACAAATTCAACCACAAAGTATTTATTTTTTTCCTACAGATTTGTATGCTACTTATCAACTTATTTCCTTGCCTTTGACCTTGGAATCTCCAGAGATTTTCACAACAACTTTTAATTGTACACAACTGGGCTGACAAGACAGAATTTGATCTGACTGCTCTATGCTAGAAGCCAGATTTTCATCTGCATGAAGGCTATTCCACATCACAAAAGATTTAAAAAAAAAGAGAAGATCTTTAAGAAAGTGACTGCACTTCTAACTCACCATGCTGATAGAGGCTCTCAAGCACAGTACGCTGGAAGCTTATTATTTCTGATAGAATTTGGAGTAGAGAGCATGAATATGGCCTGAGAATGATCTTTATACTAACAGAATGTTTGATGTGAGCATAAATAATATCTACAACTTTTTTTTTTCATACTTCCTCTCCACGAATTTGCAGACAAGTAGTTCTCTGGATACCTATTTTAGTTTCATAGCATCCTTGTCACCTCAGAACTCTGGGAAGTTTTCAATCTGTCAGGCAAAGTGCTGTACATTCTTTCCTTAAGCAAATTGTATTTGTGGAAAGGTCAGAATATAACTAATTGAACTTTAAAAGAATAATTGGGTTAAAAGACTTAGTGATTTGAGTATCTTTGGAATTTATCCAAACAGAGAAAACCATCTTTATTTAACACACATTAAGTAACAGTGTTGTGCTGTGGCTGAAACTGACACCACAGCTCTGCTCAACAATACATTCCTATACTTTTTGGTGAGAAAACGAAAGGCTTAGGGTTATGTATGGGATCAGTGAGAATTCAGGGGAGAAGAGCTCTGTCCTAAATTCTGAGATACCAGGGACCTTGCAAGGTGCAAATTTAAAGCATTGCCTTTGAAATCTACCATTTTTTTTCCTAAGTTCTTTGCTTCTTATTCTGTACTGGATTTCAGATATCCTTGATCAGCTTTGAAAAAATTAAGTTTGAACACTTTTATCTGTCAGTTTAAACAGCAACCTACAAACATAGCAGAAGAAAGTCTAAAAATTTGTTTTCTCTCTTTTTTCCCCTCACTTTTTCTTTGTGAATAATCATTAAAACAGAGAAAGATAATAAATGTCCTCTTATTTTTATGTCTTTTTCTTTTTGTTAACTAAGAAACAGAGCTTAGCACTTTTGAGCACCTATATCTCCCATCACCAGTTTTGCTTTCATAGGTAAAGCTCTCATCATTTCAAGGGAATAAGTTTCCTATTTATTTCTTACACCTGGTGAAGACCTCGTTCAGAGTGGACCATCTTCTGTTCCTTCTGTTGTTTGTAAGCAGCAATATCCAGGGTTCCTGTGCCAGGGACAGCCTCATGAGAGGAAAGGCTTACAGTGCAGAGGAGTCAGAACAAATGGATACTTTCTATTAATTAGGATGCAGGCCAGAAGCAGAAGTGAGTTTTCTGCTTCTTGCAAGTGCAGAAGCTCATTGCAGGATGGAGTTGTTGCATAGGCAACTTTGGGACTGAACAAATGCTGTGAATACACAGGACAGCAGCAGCAATGAAAGGAGTACCAAGGAAGAAAAATAAAATCTGCCAAGCCCAAAACTTGGACAAAATAAAACTTCTTTGAATAGGGTTTAAGTCATGCTGAGTGACATGAAGGGGGAAATGCATCTAACAAGCTGGTATCCTTAAGTCCAGATTCTGCCCTGGCTGCTTGTTGTTAAAGCAGCTGGTGCCTGCATGCCAAAGGGGATGTCTTCTCAACAGGAGTTGCTTAAATGCAAAAGAACTAAGCTTTCTCTGCAGTTTTAAACTCATGAGTTAGTTATCAAGGATCTAGAATATTTGGGGGCTACTATAAGTGAAGTTAAATGAATCATTTCCCACTGTTCAGGAAAGACATCAATAAATACCTCAGGGCCAGCTCCAGAATAATTAGCAGAGCTGCTATGTGGATACCTGCCCTATTGGGATCTACTGATTTATGTCTACTCTTTCTATTCCCAACTGCTCAGTCTCTAGTTTGTCACTTCTCAGACCTGCTTTTGGCCCCCACATCACACTTCCCTGCTGCAGTGCCTGACTGCTGTATGTACACTGACAGCATCATGCCCCAGCCTCTCTTTAGTCCCAGGGAGCCATGTCTACCTGACCAGACATAGCTGTGCCTACAGTAGGCAGCAGCTGGGCCATGGGGAAAGACAGGCCATGGCAACACAGTGGGCTGGGAATAACAGTAGATCTCTGCTGCTCACCTGTGACAGAGCTGTGAGGAGACCTCAAGGTAGAAAGGAGTCTGTCATTTCATAGTAAATAACATTTCACAACTGCTTTCTGTCTGACATCTATCTGCTTTTCTTTTTTAAAAAATATTTTTAAAATAAGCTGTATTGTCTTACTGTCAGAACAGACTGTTTGTCTGGGACATTCCAACAAGTTTAGGAATCTGTCCCATATCTTTCATCTGTGTGGAAATGCCGTACTTTATGATTAGCATGTTGGAGTATGCTTTGCTGGAAGGATGGCCCAAGATAGAACCTGTAGTGTCTGTGTCAGGAAATATGCGCACACTTTTCACACCTAACCATTATTCCTACACCAATTCTTCATGCAAAGGATGCACAAATACCATTTCATATTTGGCAGTAACACTTCCCAAGTAGTATTGGAACAGATGCAAATAAATGAATCTGGAGGCTATTTTGTGAACAGACCCAAAAAATCCCCTGAACTGGCTTTCCCAGGTAGCGAATGATGATGGTAATAGGTTCTCTGTAGACCATGTCATGTTTTTTTCTCCTCACACACCTTCAACTGGGGTGTGTTCAGAATGAAACTTGTAGAACCTGATAGTATGTACCATCAAAGAATTTGAAATGAACATCATTGTCAGCAACGCTATTATAGAGCTCTTTCAAAATAGCCACCTTATGTTATCATTGTATCTCAGTAAAGATATATACAAAACGCAAACAAGAAGTTCAATCCTCGTTACAGAAGCCACTCAAAATTTTTAAGTATATACTAACCACCACCTAAACCAAAGTTCTAAAGCCAACTGCAGGCTCTGCTCCTAGCCTTTTATACAGCATGCTGTGTTAGTTAATAATTGCTTCCTTAAAACTGTGTGAATTAATCCTAGATGGTCTGGACTTTTGTCAAAGCTCCTGTTAGCTGGAAGTAACTGCCAATTTTGCAGATCCAGGCTTCTCATTGATCAACAGGAAGGAATGGAAGTGCTATTGCTTCTTTCAGGTAAAGTAAACCCTTAGGAGACTATGAAAGGGGAGGAATAATTTTTCTCTGCTCTGGGGAAGAAATCTTCCTAAGAACTGTGCATTGGATAAATAGCTGAGATTATTTTCTCAATTTTCTGATCTTTACATAAAAATATATTGAATTTTAATGCACAACCTTTTTTTCTTGGAACAGTAGAAGGCAAGTGGAAAGAAAGAACAAATAATATTTTAGGATAAAGCAAAACATTGTATTTAATGATTCACTTTGGGAAGAAGCAAATAATTTTCCTACTATCTTGCTCTGATCATACCATGTAACTTCTCACAATGCCCTTGTTCGTCATAGCATAGTACTTGATATCACTTTTAACACACACTTTGTCCAGTGTCTCTCCTCCTTACCTCTCACATCATTTGCTGGACTGACAATTGTCTAAAACATAGGGTGACACCAACAACTTCTAGCATTTCTAAAATCTTCCTGCAAAATCCAGCACCTCTAATGCTGCCCACCACCTGGGAGGATCTCACTCTCTGTCTTACCAGTCCTTCCACTGACATCACACACCAGTTTATGTCGGTACGGCAAAGCCACTTGGCTTATGCTACCATTTCTTTGCTCTTTTTTTTTTTTTTTTTCAGGGCCTGGCCAAGCTGAAATCCCATTTCATGGCTCAGAACCACTCAGAGATGAAGAAATAAACACCCTGAATAAAGAAGGCTCAAGTTCATATCCTCAGGAATAAACTGCTGAAGAGATTATTAACACAGAAGAGGAAAGGTCATTGACACTTTGAGTACTGGTAGTAATACCTAAGAAAAATTGGTAGATGCAAAGAGAGAGACTGTCTATAGAACTGAAGGAACAGTAATGCTGTAGTCTGAAAAATGGGGAGTACATGCAGCAAACATAACCCTCTTGATTCACTGCCAAGTAATTAAGTGTACCTGTAGCCTGCCTTAAAAACGTTTCCTATTTTCAATGCATTTAAAGTGAATTCACACATCTAAGTGATTATACTTTTGTATACTTTTGATTTCACTGCAATCTTGGAAATTTTGCCTCTTTAACTTGTCACTCATTTTCTTAACAGTGCTTACTTGGGCTAAGTAAATGACAGCAAAGTACTCTTGTTTCTAAACAGTGAGCACCATGAAGCCACCTGGATGGAGCTGCACTGGGCAAGGCCTCTTCATCTACACATGGCCCAAAGGCCCTGAGCTCTAATTTGCATCTAGCTTGGAAGCTGGCCCTGGTGACACCCACACTTCCTCTCACTCAAATTGCTCTGTGATGTCATGGCATGCAGAAGAAATACATAGCAGAAGCTCATGATATTTGGAGGACCTTCACTTTTGCCACTGGTATTATGGGCTGCATACAGTTATTAACAAAGGAGTTTCACTGATGTAAATGGCAGTGTTTTTGAAGTAATTCCAGAGATGTAGACAGAAATGAAAACATGTACATTCCTTCTAATTAGACAGAATCCAGTTGAATTAATTTCAGCAAAAACTCAAACGTCCTTTTAAAAACAAATGTCCTTCACCACAAGAAAATGATACTGAGAAAAAGAAATGCAAGAGAACTCAGACAGTTATCTTTTCAGATTTCAATTAAAAAGAAAGTACTTGCCTGTGTTTAACATAGAAGAATCAGGATTTCACTGTTCTTGCAAGCTCGTGCAGAGATTGCACCAATATAAAATCTTCCTTCAGTCTTATGGGAACATATACTTGTTTTATTTCTAATATCTCTATGTGCTTGTGTATCCATGCAAACATATATATATATATATATACATAAAGAGAATGGATATATAGGGAAAGTGAATATATATATAAAATCCAACATGTATCAGCACTTACTTCACAATAATTCCTGTTCCTTTTAAGTGATTCTGTCAAACACTTGCAAACAGCAAGTAATTGCGGACACATCAGACAGGAAGATTCTCACTGTAATCATAACTGAGAGAGTGTTCTGAAATACTACAACCTAGGCTGCAGTGTTTATAATTTAGGTCGGAAATTTCCAAAAAGCCTGTGTTTTCTGAGCACAAATAAGCAGACCAAATGATTTATATGCATTTTATAAATTCTACATAACTCCTTTCCTGATTCATTGATTCCAAGCATGTTTTTAGGTTTATTAATTTAACAGAACACTTTATTTCTACAAGGAGAGAGTAATCATTTGTGAGCTTTCCAGACCGTTTTAGACTGATGTAGCTCTTCTAATCTGCCCGTTTTCTGCTAAGGAGATAGTGTAATTAGTTTGTCCCTCTCAACTGTTTTCATAAAACCTCACAGGATATATGGGCTACTTTCTTCCCTGCTGCTATACAAAAAGTATTATCTTACAATATCTCCAGCTGAGATATTATACCACAAATCCTTTTCAGAAGCTGAATTTCACAAGCATTCCCAGAGAGCTGCAGATAAAGAGGATCATATTTGTAGGCATTAGTGAGAAGGAAATGAAAGAGCAGATACACTCTATGGTAGGAACTCAAGTAAAATTAGTCATCAATATGTGTCCACTTGGAAAAAGATTGATTGAATGTAGGTTTTCTGGAAATGAATATAGGAAAACAATTAACAGGTATCACATAATACTGTCTTCATGTAGAAAGCAAGAAAATCACCCTCAGCTGAAGGTGAACTGCTTAGCAGTAACTTAAGCTTTGTTTTGTGGGTTTATGAAGGGATAAATAAAGGACAGACAAAATACCAGCTATGTTAAGATGTAAAAGCATTGTAGGAAAAAATCTAATAAAAAGAAAAAGAAACACACCAAGTTCCTTTCCTGAAATTTGTGATAGCTTTGCGGAAGGGTATCTTTGAAAACAAACAAACGAAAACCTGGATTTATGGAATTCTTATTTCCATTGAAATAATACTGCAGATACACTGTTCAAGTTAACCACTATGGACAACAGAAGATGATCTTTTGGAGGGCTCGACACTATATGGATTTCAGACAATTTAGAAAGAAAGGAATACCTGCAATCTAAGAACAGTTTTCATGATGATACAAACTTTGAAACTAGAGTAACACTGGAAAGAATTACTGTACTTAAATAAGGAATACGAAATAGAATCTGTTGTTATCTCTAGCCCTTTTATGTATGCCTTGCACATGTTCCTGAAAGGAAATGATTTTCTTGAGAACATTCTCATGAAAAGATAGAAGTGTGAACATTCTGAAAAGTATGCTTTTTTGCATGCGAATTCCTTCTAAGAATGTTCATACAACTGCCTTCAAAGCTCCTTGTGAGCTTGGGTGCAGTTCAGACAGAGATGTTAGTTATGTTGCAGAATAGTAGCAATGGATAGCACAACAGAGCAGTATGAAAGGACAAACACTGCAAGCACCAAACAGAGCAAAGTGTTTACAAGTGTCTTTCAGTTTGCAAGTAGTTTTCATTCAATCCTCAAAATAACTAACAATGTCTAAGAAATGCATCCTAGGTATAATCACTCCTTGCTCATGAAGAAATGGGGATATTCTCACCATTTGGTGTAAGGGCATATGCAGTCTTACAGCTGAGCAACAGGGAGATCCTATTTCACATTCTTCAATCCAACAAACTAAATGGCCTAAAATCACGTGGGGTTAGCAAGGGACACATTTAAGAAGCACAGATCTACAGCAATGTCCTTCATTGATAGACCTCAGGAGGCAGCCTTTGCACATGTAGGAGGTACTGACAGATCCACAGGAGCAAAAATAAAGCTGTAAAAAAAGGAGGAACACAGGTAAATACAGCCTACAGAAGGGCACACATTTATTTGTAGCCCAAAGTCCATGACTCCAAACCACTGTCACTCTAGCCCTGGCAGCAGCCTGGGGAAATGCCTCAGCTTCCAGCCAGGGTCAAGGCTTTCTCTCAGGAAAGTATTCAAACAACACGTGTTGGCAGGTAGTGTGCCCAATGTGTATGTGTATATATATAAACATGAATACATATGTAAATATTTTATACCCTTGGTAGGTAATTTACTTCCTAATAAGGAGAAAATACACAGAAATGCAGTCAAAGGTTCAGTCATTTTATTATGCAGCTGCTCAGTTTAGGATACTACTTACTATCAGATACATACTGCCTAGAATTTAAATGGCATCTTTTAGTTTCTTGAACAAAAAGGAAATACTGAAATCACTAAGCAGAAGACCACACTTTCCATAAAAGCATGATGGTTCTACTTTGCTATGGTAGGAGCTCACAGCAAGAGAAGTCTTTCTAGAATGGCATTTATTGTGTGCTAAGATTTCTAGCCTGGGTTTTTTTTTTTTTTTTTTTAATTATTATTATTATTTTAGTGGAGAGCTACTAAAAATGACTAAAACCAAGCGGGAATTTAAAGAGTTTCACTGTCTGTTTGATCTGCCCTGATATGATTCAGGATAATGTGACAAGCATTATTCCATTTCTTGAGATGCTATCAAGACTTGGATCTGGATTATATTTTCTGATAAACTCATTTGTTGCATCAAGAGGACCAAGAGGTTCACAGACATCCCTTTTGCTCTGTACGCAGTATTGAGGACTGAATCAGAAGTACCTTTATTAAGTACGCCAATAAAATGACTGAGGGGAAATCAAGGAGAGTCAAGGATCAAGGACACAGCAGCTGGCTGGAATATCTTGGTAAGCATGGCTACAAAAGTCTGTGGAGGCACTTCCTCATATTGCGAAGAAATTCAGGACATATTTATGCACACAAAATGTAGTCCTTTTGGATATCGGACATACAGAAGGTCTAGAATTCTGCTTACTTAGCTTTAAATCAATAACAGTGCACTCTGCATCCAACTGAAGGTGTGTGAGCATTCGTCTGTGAGTGAAGGAGATCATTTACATCTGTGAATCTGCCAAAATCAAAGGAGATGTTGGTTTGCCCCAATTACATTTTTTTTTCTGTGTACTCTACTAAGATACACTTTCAGAAACATTTTCCAAAGATTATACTGTCTTGCTTGCATGGTCAATAATTTGATTGAGTTCAATACTGGCAATATTATAAAACAAACATATGAGTTAGTTTTCACTATCTATCTTGCTGCTGTATACTTCATGACAGATTAAACTTAGGTTTCTTGTGCATGGGAATGACAGTGGCATCATAGGAAGAGGTATCCTGTCCGTCAATATAGAAGGGAGAGATTTTTCCTCCTCTTATGTGGAAAGGGAAGTGGATACAAAGAATGTAATAGTCAAAGGAGAAAGAAAACAGTAAGAAAAAAACATTTTAATAGTGGAATAATATATAATCTAAGCCTATTAACATAACTGCAAACCATTTCCACAATTGTAAATGAGTGACAAAAATTGGGGTTTGTGAATCTTGAAGATTCACAGAAATGCCAAAGATCTGTAGATTAAATTTCAGTGATCAGATATTTTCAAATAATTATAAGCTGAAAGAATTTTTTTAGAAATCTCTCTTAAAAAAAAAAAAAAAATGGTAACAGATAATCAAACAGAACATGCGGTCATGTGATTGTGCCAGACTGCATAAGGAATTAAGCCATTATTTCTCGTTGTAAATAGTTTAACAGGCAGCATCAGCAAACTGTAGGCTCATGGAAGATGACACAGCTGTGACTTATGGTGAATGCCTCTTTGAGGACTAAGTTCTAGCAGGAGTTGCAAAGGGAGTACAACTTGTGCAACTGACAGGTGCTAGAGGCTGCAACAACTTACGGATTTTGGCAGAGAAAAGGGTGTGGAGAAGATAGATAAAAATAAAGTCATTGCTTGCTTGCTTGTTCTCTGGCTTCAGTGAAGTTTTCCTGTTTTCCTCCCTTACTGTCTTTGTACATTAAAAGGGCTCTGTATTTCTCCTTGATGTGATAATTAACAGAAACACCCAGGTCTGATCACGCATTCATCATGGCGGTGCTCCCACAGGCAATACTGCAGGAGGCAGTCAGTTCTGTTTAATGTCTCTGTAAGTAGTATGGAGCATTTTCAGGCATCTCAGGCTGGTGTCACAGTTTTCATTACCCACCAGTGTTTGGTCCCTTGGCCAATTTACGATCAATTTGCTAGCTCTTGTGGTCAACGCACACAATGGCCTTCTTGTACATGGTTGATGGAAGGCTTAGGGATGTAAGAAAGCAAAAATGGGGATGCCTAAATCAAAATAGGAAAACAGAGATGGCACCATAAACAAGAAAGCTGACATCACCAGCTGAGCAGAGCAATAGCTATCCAGTCTAATGTACCTTAGAAAGTATGACAAGGATTTATTTGAAATCTATTATCAAGGGCAAGGGATGCAGTCTAGATAGACCTTGCTTTTGGAAATGTTTACAACACACAAGGAACAAATATTCTGATAAAGTAAAACGTACATCATCTGCATGTGTAGGAGGTCCCTGTTTTAGTTTTTCTTGCACATTTTCATCCAAAACAATTTGAACAATTTTTTGTTATGTTTCAAATGCTGTAGTAATTGCTTTGCAAAAATTAATCTGAACTATCTCCTCCGCATTACCTCTCCATCCAGAAAATAAATGAAATTAGTTTATTGTGATTTCTTTTTTAAAAATAGAGTTATTTTTATGCTGACTTACATCCAATCAAATTACATTTTTTATTGAGACTGTAGATGTTGCAGCTTAACTGAGGACATAGCCGACGTGATTTGTAGTCACAATTTCATCACTCAAGATGCCCATAGCTTTCTTCCTCTTCATATTTTTACACATTATTTCATTACTGATTGTAATCAAATTGAACCAGATGGTAACTGTCAAGTTCATATTTGTTACATACTCTGGATGACAAAGCCCCAAGTAAACTCATTGTAATATTTATTGAGAAATTAATTTATGCAATAAAGCTTGTACTAAAGGCTGGATTATTGCCTATTATTGAAAGTAGTTACTGAATAGAAGCAGAGCAATCTTTGGAACATGCACAAAGGCTCAAGTTCTAACTAAATTTTGTAAAGAAGCCTCACTATGCTTTTCAGTAATAAGAAGATATTTCAAGGATGAAGGTGTCCTGAATGAACTCTTGTGGGGGATGCATTTAATCCCATAAAGCCAATGAACAGCCTTTTTGGAAACTACTCTGGGCTGGGAAGAATTTATTATTTCAAAAACAAGAATGTAATTCTCAGTGTAGCTAGCATTGATTTAAATAGGGTTGGAGGTCCACTTCAAATCATGCTCAAGCTGGGAAAATAGGAAAATCTTCATATTTTTACTTCTCTTTTCTCTTTTCCATCTTTGCTACAATTTTTCTTTTTTTTCAGCCCACTGCAATCATCAAGAGGCAAAGATGTTACAAAATCTTTCAACAGTCATATTTTTATTCAGATTTCAGAAATTTCTACTTTGGAAATTTGCAAATATATTTTCTTTTTGTGAAATACAAGTATTATTTTTTTCAAAGGCCAAGTAGAAAAGGGATGGAAAAGGAAAAAGTGAAAAATGAAAGTGAAGCTAAAATATTGGCAGATGTTTTATGTAACATGCATTAAGATTGCAAAAATAATGTTTGAAATGAAGAGTAAAAATTCTGCCAGTTAATATCGATGAGGAGAAAATGTACCATTTCCATTCAGAGTGTTGTATTTGAAGATTCCTTGTTCTAACAGAAATTTCCAAATTTTCAGCTGCAAATTTAGATAAGAAAAAGAAAATGAAAAAATCAGAACAATCTAATATTGGCTACACTAATGTGTAATTTTACACTGGGTAAGTTTTGTGCTGATAATCATAGAATCAAGTTGGAAAAGATCCTGAAGATCAAGTCCAACTATCCATCTAAACTACTAAGTCCATCACTAAACCATACCCTAAGCATGACCACCACCTCTCTTAAATACTTCCAGGGATGGTGACTCCTCCACTCCCCTGGGCAGCCTTTTCCAATGCCTAATAACCCTTTCCGTGAAGAAATTTTTCCTTATATCCAATCTAAATCAACTCTGGCAAAACTTGAGGCTTTCCTTTGTGTCCTATCACTTATATATAGGTACATGAGCTATTTGATAAGCTATATATGTTGAATGCAGATAATTTTCGTTTTTTTTTTTTTTATCTGAAGGATAATTTTTTTTTTTACAAAATTAAATTTTACATTTGCGAAAAGGGCATTTTTTCCATGGGAAAATCATCTTAATGAAAAATTTTCAAATGATGCTGATTGTTTTGTTCCTACCTATAAGTTCAATATAAAATATTACTATTACAAAGTTTCCTGCTATGCCTATTAGCTATAACTTGTTTATACAGAGTTTGACATTTGTTTAATATTCATTCTTCTCAACGTCAATTAAACAAAAAGCTGAAGAAGCCCACAAAAGAAACCCAACACTTTGAGAGTCACAGCTTGATCTTCCCTTCTGACATCATACAAATTAGCCTATTCTTATTTAGCACACAAGATCTCGAATAGTATAAACTCACTGCAACTCAAATATTTCGTGTATATTTACTTTCCACTGTCAACTTGCATTTCTCTTTTTCGTAACAGTTTTAAATTTGCTTAAAAGAATAATGTACCAATGGACTTTAAGAAAGTCTTTGTAAGGAGAGGATCTGAATACCCAGTAGATATGAGCCCCTACCTTTGACTTCAGTGCAGACTGTTGGGGTACAGAAGGAGGACTGGGAGCTCCAGCTATGCTGTAACATCAGCAACAGCGACCTAACCAAGGGGAGCTCAGCAAACAGATGAGAAGGGTTTTTCACACTCAAGGCAAGATCCTTGAATGTCATAAGACAGAGCAGATCTGGTGAATCAAAGTGAGAATTTAAAGAGCTGGAAGCACACTGAAAGTTCCTCATTTCTGAAGGCTGTTTGCCTTCCAGGTTTGTGCCTGCTTCTTTGCCTGTTGATGTGCAATTCTTCTCCTGGATGGCAATGGCTGGCAGCATCTCCTGCAGTCTAGCGACTGCAGGATGCATGTCATGTGCCAGTCTGCAAAGAGGAACAGCTGTGAGACACAAGACATTGGGCTCACATACAGAGATTTTTTTTCTCCCAAATGGCATCTCTCTGCAGAGATGCTGTACTGAAAATTTTGTATAGTCAGGATTTGCACAGATAATAAGCATTTGGCTAAAAAGAAATATTTAGCAGGGACTTAGCTAACTGGGTAATCTGCTAGAAGCAAAAGCTACAGAGTAATAGAAACTGAATAGCATAGCTATATTGCCAATTATTATACGTGCAAAGGTTGGACCATCATGTTATTCCAGGCATTAGTATTCAGATATTCTGAACTGGATTTTTCACAAAGCATTCTGTATCTGAAACAAATGGCTGATTCACATAAAGCTTAATGAAGGTCAGAGCAAAACAGATCAGAAATAAACTCCCTGTTTTCTTGCCACAACTTACATAATCACTCTCATTATATAGAGTTTAAAGATTTCACAGTCATGCTATGTGCTACAGTGCAGAAAAAGCAAACCATGAGAATCCTTCTGAAATTCTGTTTATGATGTATTTGTTGAAAGATAATCCTATAGATTTATTTATCTGATTGAAATATATGTAAGCTACAATCAAAATCTTTCAAATATAAATGTTGCCATTCCCACAGTAAGTGGTAGTTTGCATTAAACAAAACGAGGCAACATTACTCAGAGATTTTATAACATTATTTTCAAAATATGCATGTTTTCTATTCTTCCAGAATAAAATTAATAATACTTCAGTGGGTCCTTTGGGATAGTAATGGATTTTTTAATACTTTTGTTGTGGCTATCTCCTCTATAAGAATTCATCCATGAAACTGTTCATTAAGGCATTTAATTCTCTTTCTATTAGATATTAACGTTTTCCCATGAAAATACCACATCAGACGAGCAGTAACCAAATAAAATTACTGATTAAAAAAGAAAAAACAGAACTATTTATTTTGGTGAAATGTGGTTGAAATGTTCTTGTAAAAAAACAATATCATTATCTCAACAGGGAAGTTTTTACAGCATGGCCTTACTCTGAGAAATAAGATTCTGTGAGAGTACTTGTTTGAATAAATGTATTTGAGTATTTTACAGCCTAATCTAGTTCAAATTGCAGTGTAAATCACTTAGTACTCCTGACATGTAATAAAACCAATGCACCGTTGTTTCTTGAATGTTATATCGCATATTTGTTTTCAGAAATAATTGTATTTTTTGACACCTCTGAGACAAAAAGTATAAACATAGCAAAACTTATTGAAAAAGTGCCAAAGTTTAATAGGTTCAGGAAAAAAATGGAAACTGGAGATAAAAGATTTATAGAAAACCAATAACTGAGGTGCTCTAAATAGTAATAATATGAAAAATTTCACTTCTGCTTAACAGACCTCTTTAGATATATCCCTTTTTTTTTTTTTTTTTTTTGCTTTTAAAGACTTGCAGTGGATTTTAAGTAATATTTTAAAAGTAGCTTTCCTGAGAAGACCAAATATACCAAATATGATTACATCTTATTCAGCCTGATGCATAAAAATAACATTGAGAATTTCAAGTTACTAATGAGTAAAGCTCATATTCTTTCCTTAGTTTGAATGCAAGCTTCCCATTTCAGTTTATTATTATTGTATTCTAAAAGGTGTAATTTAGGACTGCAATCTTAGTTATCTATAAAGACAAAGAACCTTGATGACACTGTTGAAAATGCTTTGCAGTATTTTAAATAGGATAATGAACTAGATATTTTTAAAATATTAGTATTATATTCTTTATATTTATTGAAGCTGTTCCTAAGGGCAGAGACTGCTTTAGGCATTGAACACCTGTCCAGCTGCACACAAGCCTCTAATGACTTATGATCTACATAGGCTGAGTACATCAATGAACAAACAGATAGACAGACTGATGAGACTGTACAACGGAAACAAGCAGGTTAGTCCTGCATTTTACAGCAGGGACTAAATGAAGAAGAAGCAAGACAGAAACAAGTCACCGAAAGCAGCAAAGTGAATGAGCCAATTTCCTATGGCTTTATGTCTTGTTACAGGGCCAAAATAGCCCTCCTTTTGCCTTCAGGACCTGTACAAGGCAGCGGGGCTGGCGGGTGAGCTGGTAGTTGCCTCTGCCAGCCCTCACCCCTCAGCAGCAGAGATGGCTAAAAGCAAATAAGAGAGAACTGGGCAGAGAGGTAGCTCTGGCATAGGATGCTTCACTTCAGAAACTGTTCTGTCATTGGGGCACTTGAATTAATAAGAACTTCAAGAAGAAAACATGAATATTGTCAATATTAATATGAAAGGCATGAAGTCTTTTAAAAGCCAAGTTCTCCTCATGGAAACTTTTATGTGAAGGGATGGTTTTGCTGTAGAATGGACTGTACATATGCAGCTGAGCTATGGTTATCCTTCTTCCAAACACATTACTAAACGTCCTTCATCAGAGCATAGGGCTGCGTGAACCCTTCTCTTTCTCACAGAGAGTGATTAGATTCACCTCTTCCATAAAAGCTTTTTTTTTCCTCCTCAGGAGAGTCTTTGTCCAGTAGATATCTAGTTGAGCAGGATGGATGGATTTGGGAGTGTCAGTAAGCAGGAGGAGGAAAGGCCTTTTCCTTACCAAGGAATGCATTTTTGGAAGAATTTAAGAGACAGTGGTACGTACGATCCTTTTGCCAGTTCTCTACAGCAGAAACCCTATCAAGAATATGGTTCCAAAGTGATTTAAAGGCATATTATTTTCAATACAAATTTGCTTGTTCTGAGTATCAGAAGAAATGTAGATGTCTCTCCCAGGGTAGATTTGAGCACTGCCTGCCCCATCTGACATCTGTGGTGCAAACCACAGGGTTGGGCACCCGTGATCGCATTTGCAGTGTACTTGACATGTTCATGCTCCCCACATGAGAGGGATGCATTCCCAGCTCTGGGGTACAGTTGGGTTAAACAGAGAGGCAGGTTTTATCTAGATGTTGGTAATAGACAAAACAGCCTTTGAACTTACACTTTGCATAGTTTTGAATTAGAAAGAGGAGAGTTAAAATACAAAATAAAATACAAAATTTATAAAATATATTGTTGACCATGGACAGCCACAGTATCTTATTACCAGTGTTTAAATATTTGTCTGCCAATACATCAACTTTAAATATCAATAAATAAAAATCATTCTAGATTTAGTCTAGAAACTAAGAACCTGCAGATAGATTTCCTGGTGTTAGACCTTACTGGTGTTATAACACTGACTTTGAAGCAAATCTGTTTGCTTCTTCAGGCTTAGGAACTAAAAACTCTTGAATTTATTTACTCTCAGTTCTAACTTTGAAGTAATCTCAGTCTGACATATCAGCAACACTTCTGCCCCACCAGATATAAGCTTTTAGAAAGAATAATTCATCCAGTAACTTAGAAGATTCATTAAGTATCTAAACTGGCAAATTGCAAGTAAATGAGAATAAAACCCAAGTTACAGCAAAAGTTTCTTAATAAGGATAGTCTTGGTGCAAATGCAGTTTATGAGTGAATCAAACTGAAATTTAACAGAAAACACACTTCGGCCATAATCGTGGGAAACGAAGGGAACCCTATGGCATTAGCACTCTAGAGATTTATGGCAATACACAGTTTCACTGGATTTTGTATTTTTTTTTTTTTAATAATCACCACTGACACTGCTCTCAAAATGCAATAGCATACTGAGGATACACCTAAAATGGATTTTTATAATCACAGAGAAAAGGACTGTCCTCTCAACTATTACCATGCATGCTAAAAACAATTAGATTTTAGGTGCAGAGTTTGAAAGGTTTATTCTTTGAAAATAACAATGAGAAAACTTGTCTCCTGCTTTAAGTTTTGAAGCGAACAGAAATCCTGTTACAGGTAAGAGAATTTGGTGTAAAACCAGACCCCTGGTTGTTGCACCATTTTATTCTACTGTAGCTATTACTGCCTTTAGTATAGTATATTTTATAGTGCATATAGAGAATACTTTAGTATTCATTGTGAAGCATTTATGTTGATACAGTGAAAGAGTCATATGTTTTTAGGTTTTTTTTTCCTGTTTTCAGAGCTTGTTTAAAAACAATTTTGCTGTATTCTTCATCACATCAAATAAAAAAAATCTTAATTTTGATAGCATGTCCTGACATTTTGTGTTCATGATACAACAATTATTTAGTCTTTGGAAAGGTTGGCAAGAAATACGTAAAAGACTGTAGCAAGTATACACCTTTGTTTTGTTGCTCTGTCCTGTGCAGACAGATTTTCTGCTGGAGGCAGAATCAGCAAAAGAGGTGTCATATAGGAGTTGCCTGCCATCCAAGTCCACGTTCAGACTCTTTGAATTTCACTCTGCCTCATCTACAGGCCCTAAATTACCTATCTGCTTAATCTCCCACCCAGTAAACCACAGAAATATAAACACTCGTTTCAAAACCACACACACTCCTCCCAGTGCAAAGATGTTGAGCTAATGTACCAAACTTGCAGAAAATTCCAAACAAGACATTTCTACAGCTAGCTTATATGTAGATGTTATAATTCATCTTAAACAAGTCAAAGTTTGTAACAAGATGCAGTATGTCCTATTAGACTAACTGATCTATCTGTAAGACAAAAAAAAAAAAAGCAGGCTTCTGATACTGCGTCTTAGAAGATCTTACATACCTGAGATCTTGTGGGGATTTTTACAGGTATGTATATTTTTCTTATAATAAAAATGTGAATTCTTTCTAACATCAAACCCTTCTGTGCTTTACATTATCACAGTCAGAGAAACACCTTTAATGCAAACATATATTAAAATTAGCTGAAACATTCTATTCTTCAGAAAATTCATAAAGCAGTATTGGTTTCACAAGGTTTGTTATAACAAGGAATGAATCCACAGCTGGAAAAGAGGTACAGAAGATGCTTCATTCCTGAAATGATTTTGGCTTTATTTGTTTATCTGTAGTAATCTTGAAATCTTAATCTCTAACTGAAAACTGAAGTATTTATCTCAAATTCTGCTCCTGTGATGGTCAGCTGTTTAGTACCAGACATTGAACTGCCCCTGAGATTTTGCAGTGCTTCTGAGTTGAATTCTTCAACAAGGAACAGAAAAAGCCTCAGGGTACGACCACCAGGGACACTTTCTGCTCCTCTGTGCTAATGGAAGGGTTCATTGGCTCTAGGGCTCTTCTAAGGATTCATGCACAGTACGTTTACTCCATGGTCTCATTAGATAGCAAAGATGCTGGATTTTGTAGTATTATCTTTACTAATGCTGAATAATAGCTCCTGAAGTACAGAGATCATGTAGTTGTATTGCTAAATTGACACTAGAGTAACTACTTAATGGATAGTTTTCCACGGAGGTCATCAAAAGTTAAGTGCCAAACTCTTCTATTTAAGATTATTTCAAAATCATAGATAATACAAATAGATACCGTAGATTTGGATTTCTTAATGCTAGGAAATCTTTGAAGGTGTGTAATAATATGCTACAGTTCGTTAGCACTTTACTCTTTCTCCTGCTCATCCACCTGAATATGCAGTTGATGGTATGTAATGAGACAATGTGCAAAAGCTGGTCAATACAGCAGGGGCTGGCTGCTATGATCCTGCCTTGATCATGTCTGGTGTCCTCCATTATTCATTTCAAAGTAATTGCAGCAATGATAATGGCTGCACTGGCTTGAGAGCCAGGGAAACTTTGTCCTGTTAACATCATTTTTGAAAGGTAAACCTCTTTTTTTTTTTTTTCCCCAGAGAAAATGCTGTTAGCTGAATGAGACAAAGAATGTCTTTTGGGTCCATGTTGAACGTAATATCTAGTGAAATGGATTCAGTCAACTACAGTTTATCTCAGAAGATTTTAGACAGAATGAAACAACAGTCTGAATAACTGGAGGCCAGACCTACAGGGAACATGACTTCTTTCTCAGAGGCTCAAATTCTTTGTGTGGTGTGCATCCAAATTTAATTTACCCTTTCTTAGTCTCTAGAATGCTTTGGGAAGCAGAAATGTGAGCTGATGAAAGGGGTCGATTCTCATTCTCTGGAAAACATTTTTTTATAGAAAAAAACTCAGAGAATGGTTTACTAAAAAGTATTTTGGTGCCAAAGGGATTAAATTGTTTTCTTTCAGCAAGAAATAAAACCTACCAAAGAAATCTGAATATGAGGAACCATAAATAGATAGTATTTGCCCACTGGCAGTTTGAAAGCTGTATTTCAACATTACCAGATGATTTTTGTAAAAAAATTTCAACAATTAGTCAGTCTATGGGAAAATAGCAGTCACTTTTTAAAGCAACAGAGAGAAAAATCACAAAACCATTTGTATACTTACAGCATTCAATACCTACACTGTACAAGTGTGTGTGAAATAATCACATGCTAATACAGCTATAGTTTGATTCTAAACCCTTCCCTTTCTAGTACTATTGTTCAGACGTGATGTGTGTCATGTCTTATCACATCATTCTGGATTAGAGTGGCTCAGAGATATTACATCATTGCTGACATAACATGATATGACCTGACAGGTCTGAGATAAACATGGAATCACATGAGATTATCACAAAGATCATTTTGTATTGATTAACACTGTTTTAAGTCATTTAAGGGCAGTGCTTATTTTATATGCATCTTTAAAAAAATCTTGAAGGAATTGCTAAGCCCCATTTCAAACTTCTGTGCACGCAAACAGCAGAGAGTTGTTCATGTTTGAAAGAATTGACACCTATTGTGTTGCTCCCGTTGTGAGAGTGGGAAAAGTCCATGTGGTGAGAAGAAACCAAAATCAAATATTGCTTACCACAGCTAATACTGACCATGTACCTCCACATATGCGATCAGCTGTTCACCACTCAGAGCAGAGGTATTCCCAGTCCAGCTGCTATACAGGTGGCTGCAGCAATGCTGCTCTCCAGGCAAGCCCTCACATAAGCGGTCCCAGGACCACAGTACCAAGTCCGAGCTCCTCATATAACAAAGTAAATCATCTGTAATTATATCTGATGCTTCCAATACTCACTGCTGTCACATACAGTATTCACAAAGTTTAACCATCCAATCTTTCTAGATCAATCCTTACCTTGTACTCTGTAACTCAGAAATGAAGGAGATGTTATCAATAGAAATTTCTACTCTTCAAAAGACTAAAGCTCTTTTCTCATTTTTTGGGGGAACTGCAGTGACCTGTTATAAGAAATGGTTTCTATTTACCTTGAGGTGAAATTTAACTAACTGAACTATAATGCTTTTGTCTGTATCTGAAATGGGGTCTAGACTATTTTTGGTCGCTGGAGAGAAACAGACATTTTATATGTGATACTATCTAATTCAGGTATTGCCTGAAGTTCAGACGATTCATATCTCAAAATTGCTTGTTTATTTCCCCCAATGATCTAGACAGTCTAGACAATCAGCTCTAACACTGACTTCCATTTAGAAGTTAGGTCAAATGAGCCCCATCCTTAGAGTCCAAAAGATACATAAAAAATGCAATGTACTGAATAAAGTCGGCAAAAAGTAGAAAGGAGTTTAATAAGAAGATGTCTATAAATGTCAGCTCTGTGGTATGTGTTCTTTCTTTCTTTTCTGCAGATGTATACATAATTAGAATGTGAAGCCAGGAGCTATTATAAGTCAGAACAGTGCTTTCCTGGTTTCTCCCCAAGCAAATATCTCTTATGATTTGAATGGATCTTTTGTCTGAACTGGGACAATGGAACTGTGTTCAGTATTTATGTTTTGCCATAGGGTTTCATTCTTTGCCTGTAGTCAATGACAAACTCAAAGAGATTTGCACCAGTTATTTTAAAATAGTAGCATTCTGATAAAAATAAAACAGACCCTATGAATTCTATATTCTGTTATTCCTTCTGAATGTTAAACTAAATTGGCATTGTTAGGGATTCAAATTTTATTTGCTTTTAATTTGTCAGATGACATGTTGCCTCTCTGTGGGCATATAAGTCAAAATGTGCAGTACATTACACATTAATACATTTTCCAGAAATTTAATGAAAGTGAACTATATTCGGATGGCTAATAGGGAGACTTTAAAATAAAATACAATCATATTTCAAGCATCATCAAACAGCATTTTTGATCACAGTTATTGAGAATAACACATATGCAACTTCAGCCAAGTAAAGAATTGACCTTTTTTTGTACTTACAAATATGATTGACAATTACAAACTGACCTAAGATGGTACATTATATTCAGAATTATATAGCAAACTGCTATTATTTAGTTACTATACAAAACAGATGCTTTCCTTTCCAATTTATGTCTAATGAATATGAGTGGCAATTAGAGTATTAAATAGCAAGTATTATAACCAGTCTGAAGGAACTAATGATTTAGCACAGTAATGGCATAAAGATTATAGTAGGCAATGATAAACAAACAACTGAAACAAAATCTCAGCCCTGCCAGAGTTCCTCAGGGTTCTACCACTGTGTTAAGCTGCTTTGTGTGTGTGTGCATCATGTTATTACCTCAGATGTTATGTGTATAACATTTATGACAAGATTCCCAAAGTTGCACTGGTAGATTAGGTCCTTCTCTTTAAGCTCCAATTCATTCATCTTTCAATAGGATCTGAAAACTTTTCTTTTAAGAATGTATTTAAAATATTTGCTGTGAACCTCATTTTTGCAGTAATTTTGGCCCTGGAACTGGTTAAGGCTGGACCCTGAAAACTGGTCTTGCTGCCCAGGAAAACAAGATTCCCATATTTTTATGCTCAACAGTCCAACAAAGTCATCATCGTGTATTTTTAATTGCTCTTAAACTTCTAAAATAAACATGAATTGCTTCTGTTTGTATGCTATTAACACCTAGACATACATCTTACATACACCTGACATACACCTGTACTTAACAGCATGTCTTCCTAGCAGTTCTAACAGAACATACAAAGCTGCTTTTAAGAGAATCACAGAACCATAGAATATTCCCAGTTGGAAGGGACCCGCAACGAACACTGAATCCAACTCCTGGCTCTATAACGGACAACCCAAAATTCAAACAACATGCTTTGAGAGTTGTCTGAACACTTCTTGAACTCTTGTATCATGAAGCTTTGACCACTGCCCTGGGGAGCCTGTTCCACACCCAGTCCTCTGGTGAAGAACTCTCCCCTGACCCTCCTCTGTCAGCTCCATGCTTTTCCCTTGTGTCCTGTTGCTGTCAGCAGAGAGCAGAGCTCAGTGCTGCCCCTCTGCTCCTTGTGAGGAGCTGTATACTGTTACGAGACATCCCCTCAGCCTCATCTACTCTGGGCTGAGCAAATGGTTATCAGCACAGAAGTCAGCAGCACAACCACTCTTCCAGTGCACACTAAAAAAAGTACTAAGAACAAAATAAATCCTTAAATAATAAATCCTTAAATAAGTGTAAATCGTATACATAACTTAACACATACATCCTATTATATTATGTGCGGATCTAACTAATAAATAAAACTAGAATTTCATATCTAAAGTAACTTTTAAATTCTTTGACATCAGTTAATAAAAAGCTTATCAGGTACACTTCTGCACACTTTCTATCAGGATGTTGAGTTCTGAGTTTTCAAAAAGTTAGCACACAGTTTGGGATAGTCTGCTTTGTTGACAGATTTATATTTTATATGGATTTTATAGGGAGTTCTGATTATGCAGACAAAAGAATTACTCTAGCATTTTCACAGAAGAAAGCAAACTCTGTCCAACCACAGTCAGTCAATGCTTGCATTTTCCTTAAAAATCTAAGGTACCTAACACTGTGTTGACTCTTAATACCTTCTTCCTGTGAGATACTGAATATAATTTCTTTATCTATAATATACAGTATTCAGATGATGGAAAAAGAGCTAAGGATGCATTAATAAACTTGCTTAAAATTTACTCAAAATATCTGTGAAGGAAACCTGAAACTAAAATATTACTTCTATGGTGAACAACTTTGTATTGTCTTCAATAACTGCATGTCTGAATGAAAAAAATAACATCATTTCTCCTAACTCTTTTCACCACTTAAGTAAGATGTTATTGTGAATAGTAGGGCCAGTACTACATAGCTCATTTCATCAATTTCTTTAGGTTAGGTTATTAAAATAAACAAAAGTTTAAAAAAAAAAAAAGCGACAAACCAAATCAAAAGATATCCATATTGTTTCATTTACTCTTTAGCAGTGGATGAAAAATTATTTATTATTTTTGTGGCTGTAGTGACCACGAAACAGAGGAATTTAAAATTCTTAGGGTGTCTAAGAGGGTATACAGCAAGCTTGCTACTCTGGACTTCAGGAGAGCAGACTTTGAACTCCTCGGGGAACTGCTTGGCAGGGTGACATGAGAGAAAGCCCTGGAGGGAAGAGAGGCCCAAAAAAGCTTTGGCATTCAAGGACTATATCCTCCAAGCCCAGAAACAGTGGAACCTGAGATAAAGGAAGGCAGGCAAGAATGCCAGGAGGCCTACATGGATCAACAAGGAACTCCTGGACTTAAGCTCAAAAAGAAAGTCGATATGGAATGGAAGTAGGAACAGGTTATTTGGGAGGACTACAAAGAAGTTGTCCGAGTAGCCAGTGATTGGGTCAGGAAAGCTAAAGCCCAGACAGAATTAAATCTAGACAGGGACATAAAGAAGAAGAAATTCTACAGGTATATCAGTGATAAAAAGAATGTCTAGAAGGATGTGGGCCTGGCCAGAGACCAATAGAAACAGAATTTCTCAGGTTGGAAAAAGACCTCAAAGATCATCAAGTTCAACCACAACTTAACCATACTACCCTAACTCTAAGAACTGTCCACTAAATCATGTCCCTGAGCACCACATCCAAATGGTTTTTAAACTCATTCAGAGATGTTGACTCAACCACCTCCCGGGAGAGCCTATTCCAGAATAGGAATATAGTCATGAGGGGTACAGAGAAAGCTGACTTCTTCGCCTGTCTTCACTGTCAAGGGCTCTAGCGACACCACCCAAGTTGCAGAAAGCAATGGTGAGAACATGAAGAAGGTAGATCTGCCTACCGTGAGTGAAGACCAGCTTTAAGATCATCTAAAGAGCCTGAAGGTGCACAAGTCCACGGAGCCCAGTGAAATCCATTCATGGGTCTAGAAGGAGGTGTCCCTGCCCATAGTCCAGGGATTGGAACTGAATGATCTTAAAGGTTTCTTCCAATCCAAACCACTGTATGATTCTATGATTTTTTTTTTTTCATTATTTCTGGAAATCTGCATTGTCTTGAAAATGAGTATTTCTGCATTTCCTAACACTCATGTTATTATAACACACATGCTATTATTTGCCAGTTCTAATTATTGGGATACATCTTACAATTAATTGGAGAGTGGGTTCATACTGTGAAGGTAACACCTGTCATGGTAAGAAAAGGTTTTAGACAGTTCTGGAAAACAAAATATGCCAATACTTTCCTCATTAAACCATGGAAAGTAATGCAGAACTGAGACTTCTATAAACCAGCAGATAGTTAGTTAAAACATTAAGCAATCATTAAAATAAATAAATTCATCAGCTCTAGCACACTGATCGCCATAGCAACAGAACTGATATCTTGTGTACAACTTACATATCCCAGAGAAGAATATGGATCTGAGGAAGGATGCTGCTTTAAACCAAAAGAGAAGTCTGAGAAGAGTGGCATGGTAGTATATACATATATTTTTTTATTTAAAGAAGATGTATAAACCTTTTCCACAGCCCTTTCATGATAAACTTTATGCTCAGTGGACTTAGACATTTGTGTGGTTTATAACAGTGGATAGATGCATGCTTACATATGATTATACAGCTGTAATCAAATCTCACAAAATTTCACCACAGAGAAAGAGACTCACTTAGCTGACAAACTGAAATCTTTTAAAGGATTCATTTTGGAAGATAATCAGGGACAATAAAAAATTACCTCAAGGGCTAAAAATGACCCACATCTGTACGGGGCTGCACATAATTTTTCTGACTGATGCTCTAAATACAACTGAAGCAGCCATCCCATTTTACTAGTTGAGGGTTGCTAGTTTATTAATTGAGAAGAATTCTCATCTGTTTATTCTTTCACTATTTTCACTGTATTAACATTTTCTTATCAGAACAAATAAGCTGTTTTGAATAGCAAAAGAAGTGTGCACATATCCTCTCCATTACAAATCCACATATAATACTATTTGTTAGAAGCTCACTTATTTCCTTCTCTTGGTCCTTATGATCTGCCTAGATTTAATATCTGATAATGGGCATCCTTAGTATCTATTATCCTTAGTCAAAAACTGAGAATTACTGTTCAGTTCATGTGTAGCATCACTTCTTTTAAATCAGTGGAGCATCTCCGTATATTAATTTGTCCATGTAATTAAAACATGCAGTATAGTTTATGTAAGTCCTATAACTGAAATCTAGCTTCCATGTAAATATCTTTGTAAATTAGACCAGTTAAATAACTGTCAATGTTACTCTCATACAGCACAATTCTAGAGTTTTCTGTGAATAATTCTGAAGTGAACTTTAAGGGCAAAATGACATTGTAAGTTTAATATTCATGCTAAATATGAGACAAGTATCTGTCCTCTTATTGATTGCTTACATGACCACAGAATGAATTACCATTAGAGTCTTGAAAATGAAGATGGACATAAATTCAAATGACTGCAGAAATTGTGTCTTAGAAGGGGAAAAAAGGTTACAAGTTAAAATGAACAAAAAAGGGTCATTATTTGTTCTCTAGGGATTGATTAAGTGTGTCAAAGGCAGTCAGCCAGCAATCTCTCAGTCTCTTCACTTCAGTGGGAGGTAATGAAATTTAATTAGTGAGAAGAGACAGCTTTCACACTAAGGAGAGGAGTGAAGAGAAAACAGGAACATCAGTGTGCACAGAGAATAATACCACGGTACATAACAATCCTTATTAAAACTGAATTAATAGGCAAAGCTGTTTGGCCTCTGCTCTTTATAACAGGGTTTTCTCATTTTAAATAAAAACCTGAAAAATGAGCTAAAGCTGTATTTTTGTTATTAAGAGTATGAGGCTTAGTTCTGCTAGGGCTGAAGGCTCAAGTATAACCAATGCAGTTCTGCAGATTAACATGTGCACAATTTTTTCCCCCCATTGGAAGCAGTATTTGCTCTTTTGCTGTTGTTTGGCTTGTCTATTTTATGGACTTACGTGCCCTGAAGTTCAGATAAATTGGGGTTTAAATTAACCCAGTTTTTATGTGCTTGGATTTCACTACAGATCCCCAGGCAAGGTTCGCTAAAATGTGCATTCCTAATGTATCTACAAATGTTCATAGGGATGAACAGCACTAGATACACTATAAGCCCATGCCTATGGTCTCAAATTCCTTGCAATATTGGCTTTCCTGAGGAGTGAAATTCTCTCTGTAAAGAGTTTCTGGAATTGCTATTTGCATGCAAGAGCCTGGAAATATAAAGGATAGTGCACACCAGCCATCCACTGAGTCACCTCTGAGTGATACCCAAAATAGACCCTCTGGAAGGGAGTATCTGAAGTCCAGTTTGACTTGGACAGACCAGAAGCCACACAGATGGGATAGGTGTCATCTGCATCTTTGTTCTCAACATGATACAGACAAAACCTACTGCTGAGCACTGAGGACAAGATGAATGAAATCCACATTCCTGTGACTCATCATGAGCCATGGATTCTGAAAATAAATATTTTGAAGTATTGCCTGTGCACTGATATACTTTTCTTTTTCTTGTCTTCAGATGACCTGTCAATATCCACAATAGCTCTATAACTTCTAGGAATACAGGCATTTTATAGATTTACATGTCCTGTGTCTTACAAACAGCATCAACTTATTTCAAATTTTGCAGTGCATTACACAAGCAGTTAGGGTTTTTGTAATGCATAGCATGAAAATAACCATCTTTTATTAGTCTCCTCTGTTCCAGGAGGGAGACTCAAGGGATTTTTTTGTCCAATTCTCTTTTAAATATATGGCTGAGCCATCTTCCTCAGGACCAGACATCGTATTTATTTGTGGTGATGCTGTTTGGAAAACAGCAGTTCTGGGCTTCCTAGTACCCTGGGTGATGCACATCCAGAGTTGGGCTGTAAAAATCTGAAGGACTCCCAGCCTCCTTAGTTTCCTCAGATGGTGCCAAGAGCCTGATTTAAAAAGGCTGTAGCTATTTTCTAAGGCTTAGGATTCTAGGGGCCCTTCTAACATTAAGATTTTTATTTATATTTTATTTAACTGCAAAGCAGTAATTCCAGTTCCAGTCCTGAAACTGTGCTATCCATAAATCTAGTTTTTTTTTCTTTTCAAACAGTCTTGTTGGTATCTATTATTTTTCATAAAAATTCTAGTGATTATTAATTTCAAATAGTGACTGTTTAACTTTCAAGATACTTAGAGCCATGATTTCCATGTTTCTTTTATATGCCTTGGATGCAAGGAAGAAAAATAAAATGAGGGGTATCAGAAAAATAAAATGTCGATGCTCATGCTCACATAAGCTCAGACTAGGTATGTTCTTAAGCCCCATCAAACTCTTTTCTTCTTTTCACTCTCTCCTAGTACAGAGCATCTTGTGACTTAATGCTGATATTTATGTTTTTAAATATATTTTTGGGTTATTCTAAAGAAGCTCATTATAGAAGTATTACTGTATAAAACTCAATGGAAAAAATTTAGGAAAGCTACAAAGGTTACAATGTATGTTCTAAGTTCAAGAGTTCTGTGGTAAGACAATCTTTCTGATCTCTTTCATACTGTAAACAAATCTAGGGAAAGGGAAATCCTGGGTTATGACTCTGAACAAGTTCAAGTGAAACAGGAACAGAGTTTCTGAAGATGATACCTTAAATAACTTCCTGTTTCCATACAAAACTAAAAATTTACATCTGGAATTAGAAAAATCTTCTGCTGTGATCAAAGAACCGGCAGAATTCTAGTACTTTAGCTGAAACTAAACTGCATTTTGCACGTATTTGAGGATCAAACTACAAAATTCTGTTGACCTTTCCTGTCAACTGTGAAGAAGTTCCTATTACATTACAGTTTTTCTATGTTTGTTACTCCTAAGTCTTTCAAAATGATCAGCTTTGGTTTTGTTGTTACAAAAATGACATACAGAAAATAGCATTCCCTAGGGAGTCCTTAGATCTGCCAGTTTCTCTCAATGTACCTATCTGCTAATATTTCTTACTTTCTGTTTAATTGACTCATGTCAGCCTAATGAGCTTCCTATTGTAATCCCACATTTGATTACTTGCACACAGTAGAATTATTCAAAGCAACACAGCCATTGATCATCACTGCTAATTTCTCTTGAGAAACTGTATAAAAAGATCAAGTGAAAGAGAATAAAGAATAAAAGGGTACAAGATCTAAGCCAATAAAAAATTCAGCATAAAAACTAAGAGCAAGCACTGCAAGGAATGTGTAAGATAATTTGATGAGATAAAGAATGTAGTTTGGATTCCACAGATTTCATACCTACTCCGAATACAATAGTATATACTTCTATCTTGGGCCTAACGAACTTCTAAGTGAAATCAAGGTTTACTCAGAAGCAACAAATCAAGTACAATAAATCATAGCATTAGGGAAAGATATCTATAATAAACTTCAAGTGGCAATATCCAAGAAGATGATTACATAAATATGACAGCTTACATCATAGTCAAGGAATCAAAGGGGACAATAGCAGCCAGTTGTTTATGGATGAAAGAAGCTCCAACTCCTGTTTTAATTTAATACTAGATAGCTTGTTCTTGACATAAGCCCAATATTTCCTATTTCTCTTCATTTCCAGAATCTCCTAGATTCTGGCAACACAGAGTGAACTGAGTTGCAAACCACAGTGTTAAATGTAGGAGAGGATACCTCATCAGACATGGTTTTATCAACTGTAATGAGAGGGGGAGAAAAAAGATGAAAAATCTTTCCCCCTTTATTTAAAATAAAGACATTTCATTTTCAGAATTGCAATAAATCCCACAGTCTGAAGTCTTAGATATGAATTAAATTAGCCTCTCTCTTTCTTCAGCCTTTTTCACAGTTATTTTCGACAGAGGGACTGGACAAGATGAAAACACCTTTAGATGTTCCACCCAACACTTTTAAGTTAGAATATATTTTCATGCCGCATGACTGCCAGAAACAACAGAAAGGACAAGAACAAACCAAAATAAGATGCTACAAGCACAGCGCTCTCTCTCCAGAGAGAGCATGTGAGAATAGCCCAGGACTGTTTCTAGTTATGTTGCTGTATGTGCATCTGAAAAATGCTTGGATATTCCAGTTAGATATGTGACATAAGTACTTACAAAAAAAACAGAACATGACGAGATTGGTAGAAATATTAAAATATTATATTAGAAATGTATCTGGAAATATTAAAAACCTTCTTTCATGTTCTAGCAGGAGAGAGGACGTGCCTGAATGAAACTAAACCATTGATTTAAGAAATAAATTTATGTCCTATGCATCAGCCATAGGTGAACCACAGTTTACGATGAGACCCACAATTTAAAAAACTGTCAACAGTTGTCTTAGGAGAGATCACACACAATAAAGTATTCATTCAAGATACAGGTCCATAAATGACTCATACTAGCTTAGCATATTTGAAATCCATCAGAAACATTCTATGGTTAATGGAGAAAAACTCCCTCTTTTTGTTTAAGTAGCAGAAATTTAAACCATTATTAAAAAAAGCTTGAATAAATTACAATTGCAGATGCTACCTCCCTAATGTAGTTTAAATATATGAATAGTCATGTTCAAACCTTGCATATGCATTTTCACAGTGTTCATGCCAGAGCATTTCTGACTCTGTTCCTATACATTTTAATATAAAACTACAGTATTAGAAACTTGTCATTTACATATTTTCCCATCTACACATTCTCAATAGTAGAGTGTTTATGTGCACTATAATACTCCTAGTTATATATAACCTCAGCTGGTGCACAGGAGTGGAATTCCACTGATTTCAGTTGTGATAATTCACTCTGGGTGATAAGTCTTTGAGAAACTGCATTATGGCAGTGAGGTCACAATAGTGACACTCTACAGGAAAGAATACAAAGTACACTCTTGAAGTAACAAATGAGTTTTGTTTTCTTTGAGGACAGTCTACTTGAGGATTTGCAGACTTTCTCCTGTAGAATGGAGGTAGTGTCAGTTCTTGGACAAAAGATATTCACTTAGCTGCTGAGCCTTGAGGCCCTAGAAAAACAAGATGAAGTTGAGTTTAATGTTTTCACTGGGTGTGCTGAAGTTGATATTCAATTCAGGAACTGTTTTTGCTGAAGGACATTCTCTTTTAGCAGCAGTTGAAAGAAGGTGAAAGATGGAAGGTGAGCAGAGGGCACAGGAGACCTCTAATTCAAAAACATCTTAAAAATGTAGACATTTTAAAATAGCTGGTTTTATGTGAAAACATAATTGTGTCAGAAGCACAGTAGGGAGACCATTATTACCTCCTTGAACAAACCGAAGTGCCACCGGTAAGGTGTGAATGTGGAGAATTTGAAGCAACTACACCTTACAGAAGAGCTCTGAACAGTGAGGTACATTCTACTTTCTGAATGCGTTTGGCATTTAAAAGGTTGTAGAAGAAATAAAAAGTAACGAGATGGCATTGCCCTTTGTCGAGGTCAGCTGCCAAGAATTGATTGTATTACCCTCTCAACAATGCCATAGATTCAGAGGTCTTTAGGGCTGGAAAGGACTACTAGGCTTCCTAGTTTAACTGCAAATTACTCAAGCCATTGACATTCACTTGAATATATCGGTATTGAATTCCATAGCTAAACCAGAATTTTAAGAGGAGGTTTCCTCTTAATTTGCCTTCTGCAGTGAAGTAGTTATCAGTGAAATAACAAAAAGAGAACAGACATTAGTCCAGTAAATCTAATGATTTGCCAAAAGCACAACTGCATTTGAGTTGTGAAGAAATCTCATGGAAAAGCAGTGAGCATTTTACAGTGAAAGAAGTTTGCCATCCTGTATTCTTGTACGCCAACTGGCAAAGGTAGGAGCAATGGGATTTGAACTGAATATTAAACAGAAAGAAGAACTAGTAACAGATCAATTCTGCAGACCTGATAATATTTCTCTTGCAAATGATATCTATGCACATGTTCTCCTTGCAAGAAGCAGGTCTGAAAATACAAGGAGGAAAGGAATTTTATGTTAATTTTCTTGAGTTGGGGAACTGGGTTTTCTCTGTAGACTCTCCGATTTAAAAGACCACAGTGTTTGGAGCTTTCATAGAGCTTGACAGATTCCTACAACACTGTTGGGAATGAGAAGATCATTGTTACGCTGTAAATATTAACTAAGTAAGCTTTCCAGGTAACACTGGAAAATGAACATCATGAACATCAGGCCTTAATTATAAGACACCTGCTTTTTTAAAAAAAAAATCTGTAATTTTCCCCAAGCACACATGGATCAGCTTAGTGGCCTGTGCTCTGAGTATTGTACAAAAGGTCAGAAAGATTTAGCATTTATCAGGCAAATCAAGAGTTTCTCCCAGATATCTGGATTGATGAGAAAGAAAAAAAAAAAAAAAAAATCAGGAAAACCCTATCAGAGCATTTTTACATAGAACATAATAAACCCTAGTGCCTAAAAACAAAGAAGTTGTTTGATGAGTTCTGCGTACACCATGCTGATTAATTCTTATTTTTCTTTCCTGCTAGTTTTCCTTTATTTCAGTCTGTGTGGTTCTGAAGTATCCAATCTGTTCTTTGTATCTACATGTCTTTCTTTATTCTCAGCCTTTGGTCAAATAAATAAGACTTTTTTTTTAAAACACTTATTTTCTCTTCATTTCACTGCCTATGCCTATTTATTAGTTTGAAATGCAGTAACATTCAATTTGCATAGCAAAAGTCTAGATCTAAACAGTACATTTCAGAGTATCAATCAGATATCTCTGTATGGTTTTAACTAGACAACATAAGAAGAGTATGAAATCAGTTTACCAATCCTCATTTTTGCCTGACTGCTAAAGAGAAAACACAATTCTCCTAAAACTGCAGAATGGAAAAGTGATTTAGATGCCAGTATATATTGTAGGAAGTTCTATATCAGACATTAGGTCAGCCTGGACTGGAAAATATCATCTTCTCAGGAAAATTATTTTGCAGTCAATTTCCCCAAATGATGGAAGACTGAAATGGAGAAATAAAAATTCATCTAATGGAGAAATATGAATTGATAGATAATTTGAAATTAATCAGAAAATATGAAATTACTCCAAATTTAATCACATCAGTTTGCAGATGTTAAGAGTAGCATGTTTGATGATAATTGATTGTAGTGAGCAGAAAAAACTATTATTCCTCTACCAATTTGATATATTTACCCTTTATTTCCATATGGGGAATTATTTTAGACTGGAAGCTTTACTTTATCCTGTCCAATTTTTACTAGGTTAAGCCATCTAGCCTAAAACCCCAATTGTAAAATTCCATAGTAACACCAACAGTGATAGTAATGTTGTAGGAACTATTATTATCCTAAATACAGGGAATAGGTTTTTTCCTTCGCTAGAAAATAACAGGAATACCAGAATACACTTTATGCATATCAGCCACTTTTTAATCCTCATTATAGTAATTTCTGTCATTATTTATCTTTTAATTATGGGTATTTCTAACATAGCTTATGTAGAGCATCACTTCTACAAGAAGTTAGTAAACACTGGAACAGATGTCATTTTGTTTCATGGAGAGCTCTTAAATATTAGCAAGCATACTCCTACCGAGATATTAAAACTCATATACATAATCACCTGGACTATGGACACATGGTACAATTTTTAACATAGGTAGTATATGCTAAAGTGATTTTGACAGTTCAGCAGTTACAGAATCTTTAGGCTAGTCTGCATACTTTTAACTGACATTATCAGAATCTGAACTCTTGAATGAAAATTTTTAAGAATAGTTTGAAGAACTGCCTGAAATACGTAAACAACAAAACTATTAACATGAATAGATTAAAAGAAAAAATACCAAGAAGATTTACAATCACTATCAACTCCAGGAAAATACCAGCTACAATTTCTGTTTAAGATTTTAACATTTTGGGTAAGCTCTTAAAAAGCTATCATTATATTGGTATTTGAAAGCAGAACATCTCCAAAATATTGAGAATATCAAGGAGAGGAACTTGTGATTATGTTTAGACCACACTGATGAAGTACTTTTTTTCCTCAATTCATATGAAAAATCAATTAAGCAAATGCTTGCAACATTCTTCAGAGGTGAAAGTAAGTGTTACTGGATGCTATCATACTAATGAAGTAGCCCATGAATTTTCACTCAGTCTTTCTTCCAGGTAGAAAAAAACTGAAGGAAAAAAAAAAGAAGGCAGCCTCCATTCATCTAAACACCTGAAAGTTCAGCAGGACTCCACAACAAAATCTTCTGCGAGGGGCCTTCATGCCTCTCTGCAACACATCCCACAGGGCTTTGATTTCACAAGTTGCAGGAGACACTGGCTTTGGGAGGAAAAACTCACTGGATAAAAGCACCCAGGAGAGAAGCCCAGGTTTCGTGAGAAATGCAAAAATACTTCAGCAGACCTTAGGGCAAGGAAAAGAACATTAGAGCATTTTCAGTTGCACAATACTGCGTGATATAGGCTTGCTTTCTTCCAAGATCTCTGCTTGGGGATTTTTATTTTTGTTACTGTAATGCTGCCTATAAGTGATTAAATTTCTTTGCATTTCTTTGAGAATAGCGAGATTGTTTCTTACAAATAACGTTTACTAGAATTATGTAGAATATGGCAAAAAAACTCTTGCATTTGAGGAAGACATTTTTAATACATGTCCCTCCTTATCTTAGATTATCCCAGTTATGTTAATTGCCCCAGTCATGACTAAAAATGCTAATCTAAAATGTATGTATGGTAGACTGATATATGTCAAATAATGCATGAATTCCTAGATGGATCCTAACTCTTATTCTTCCCTCTTTCCTAAGTTTCCCAAATACAACAAAAAGCACATGAACAGGAGTTTATGTGCCATGATTATCTCACAACCTCTAATGCAAGATAAAGGTAGCCATTAACTTACTTTTGCTAAGTCTTGGAATATCTGAATCACACATGTATCTTAAAGCATGTCAGTGATGTGCACCTTTTATTTCTCTAAAGAATAAACACCTTTCACAGAGAAAGATAAGGAACAGACTCTGGAGTGTGCAGATCCATATACATTGCAACCTACAGCTGTGTGAGAAAACTAAGTTTGTAATAATATGTTTGGGTTTTTTTTTTTTTGTTTTTTTTTTTTTTTTTTTTTTGCTTTCTGTTAGACACATTGAACAACCAGTACAAAACTAACCTGTTGTGGAGGTATTTAGTAGGTCATGCACAGGAACAAACTCAGACAACTTATCAATGTAATGACTGGAAAGAATGGTCTTTGTTTTCCTGCCTGAATTACTGTCAGCAACTACTAAACTGCCATCATAGATGAATATAATCTTACCTGGAGTAAGAATCTTTAGAAGTGAGAAAAATGATATAAAATTTGCTAGTACCTGTCAGGGGACCTACAGGGTCTGCTGAGAAGCTATCACCTGGTCATAAAACTCAAGCATCTGTAACCTGAAATTACTGCGCAGAGTTATGAGCAATGCCATCTACTTTTTATGCTATAAATACCATATAACTAGAACAAGAGTTTCATCATCTAGAGAACATTGCTCTGTTTGACTCTGATATAATGCAGCATTTAATCAGTCTACCTAAAATCACCGCCACATAAAGTAATTTTTCTTGAACTGCTAGTGATAGGCATTTATATGAAAGCAATGATAACTTCACAAAATAAAAATAACTACATCTTCCCAGTATGTATAGAGAATGACTCACCTGACATTCTGATTCTAGTGGATACTTAAAAAACATCTTGAGTATCATATTATAATTTTCTGTGCTAACAGCAGAAAGTGAAGATAATTTGAAAACATGATATTTTAAGGCTGTTACTTGCTCCTTGGAGAGCTAATTTCATGAGAACTAAAAGTTACAATAGCTGATACATTTTCTTTTGTGTTAAGATGCTGGTATTAAATGGAACATGTAGGAGTTAATCTTTCCAAATAAAGCAGAGATATTTCTGTTAAAAGAAAAAAGTATTTTAAATGGAATTTGTTTTTATAAATAATATTGGCAACAAATTAAGAGGTTGTTTTGGCTGGACACTTCTATAACAGCACATTCCAGTAACAGCAGGTCGAGGGAGCTGATCCAACCTCTCTACTCTGGCCTGGTAAGTCCTCATGTGGCATACAGTGCCCAGTTCAGGGCTCCCCAGTACAAAAAAGACAGAGATCTCTTGGAAAGAGTCCAGCGGAGGGCCACAAAGATGGTGAAGGGCCTGGAGCATCTCCCCTATGAAGACAGGCTAAGTGAACTGGGTCTGTTTAGTCTTGAGAAAAGACAGAGGGGACCTGATCCAGGTCTATAAATATCTAAGGTGTGGGGGACAGAGTGGCGAGGCCAGACTCTTTTCAGCAGGGTGTGGAGACAGGACAAGGGGAAAGAGCCAGAAACTGCAGCATAGGAAGTTCCGCACAAATGTGCGCAAGAACTTCTTTACGGTGAGGGTGATGGAGCACTGGAACAGGCTGCCCAGGGGGTTGTGGAGTCTCCTTCTCTGGAGATATTCAAGACCCACCTGGACACCTACTTGTGTGACCTGGTGTAGGGAACCTGCTTTGGCAGGGGGGTTGGACTCGATGATCTCTGGAGTTCCTTTCCAACCCCTACAATTCTGTCATTCTGTAACAGTACACAAATAAGAGCCTTCATTTTGAATGTAGGCATTTGTTAGCTAACATCAGATGCACATTCAACAGTTTTACCTATATAAGTGGATCATTTCTAAAACTAACAGTGCCTAGAAGAGGCTTCATTAAAACATAAGATAAATAGGACGTGTTGACTTCATTTAATGGAAACGAAGCTTCCATTAAATTCCAGAGTGCACACAGGCTGGTTTTTTTGACATATATTCAAATTGCACCAAGACATATGGTGGTTAAGTCTATCCAGATGTACTTTATCATTGATTCCTAATAAAAGATTTTCTGTTAGGAAGACACATGGGAATGTATTGATTCATTCTACACAGGACAGAAGGAATTTTATGAATTAAATGAACATGAACTTATATTTGGATTGGTTTACTGTGAAAAAGCTGCTTCTAATCATGAGTACAAACTGGAAACAAATAAGATAGTAAGAAAATACTATGACTCAATGAACAAGAAAGCAAAAATTTCTAATTTATGTTCTTGAGTTAAAGTTCTAGTCTTTTGAAAAAGGACAGTAGGTTTGAATTGAAGTTTGTTTTCCACAGAAAAGTAATATTAGGTTCTGTCTCTTTTTAGAACAAATTCTCTCAATATTTCATGTTAGTTCCAGGTACATAACAAAAAAAAAAAAATAACAAGATCATTGCTAACTTATTCACGTGCTTGTTTGGAATTACCCTAGAAGAATCTCATCAGAAACACTGGGAGAGTTCAGTGTATGATGCAGTTGAAATGCACACAATATGAAAAATAAAAATGATTCCCAAGGGAAAAGCTGCATTGTAGCCATTATTTTTGTATAAATATATAAATATTATGCATCAAAACATGATTTTCAACAGAATGGTTGATACAACATTTAATTGTTATTATTGATAAGGTCTCATTCTGTACTACTTTGGAAAAAAGCCATTTCATCCCTTTCTAGAGGATCTCTGAACTGGGGAAAACTCTCCACTGGTACCCTTTGAATAGGAAGTACTGCATATTTGTAACTACGTCAGGGTTATTTGGAAATAAATAAATAAATAAAATTGTGCATTAGAAATCCCTTGAAAGAGACATTATAGAAAAAGAAGAACATAATTCACTACTTGGAGAGAAAAATAAAAAATGATGCTATTATTTTTGAAGTAGGTCATATATTACCAATTTGTTTGCACTACTGCAAGATGTATTAGGCACCTAGTCTAAATGAGGACTCTCTGTGATCTAAGAGGAGAAACAACGCACTTCACGAAAGTGGTGAATTTGCTGTTAATCTTTTTTCTCTGTAACATAAGAGACAACACTCCCGAGAATGCTAGTCCTGTTGATGCAATCCATCCATACACACATATATACACAGAAATCCTTCCTCGTTCTGCTCCCATTTGTCCTATCTTTGAATTCCTTGCTTATTACTTGGACATCAGCAAAACTACTTACATCGTTTTCCTTTCCTCCATCATCAGGATGAATCAGGAAGATTTCATCACTGAAAGCTTTCTTCCACCAGAAACTCCATGTTGATTAGACACAACTGCACTAAACAAGCTGACCAGTAGGGGCAAGGAAGAGCCCAAAGGAATGGTTTGTCCTGCAAAGAAAATAGGAGGAGAGAGCTGAGTGGAGATGTTGTCAGAGCATACTGTTGGTGCTAGTTTAAATTGAGAGTTCTGGTGGAGACAAATTTATTCTAAAAACTAATGGTGTTCAGGAAAGAACTGAAGCTTCCATTAGAGAAGCAGGCAAATGGTGACTCTATCAGGGCAGATCAACAAACAGCAGAATGTGGGGACGAAGACGTACAGAAGTCTGAGACTTGCTTCTCTTTAAATGGAGAAAATAAATCTCTATGGACACCCATATGGGTTTTGCATTTCCCATGGAATGCATACTTTCTAGGTATTTTTTTTAGTAGGAATCTTGTAATTTGTCAACAGACAGTAGTATACTAGACATTTTACTGTCCCAAATTTCAGTATCATCTATCCTCTCAGGATTCACAAGTGTTTTTGTAAAATTGCTAGTCCTGACTTCTTCAGCACACATAAAATACATAAAACATAAAAGTTACACAAAAGGAAAACATACTAATTTAAGTGTCTTCAAATAATGCAAACAATTATACTGGATTCTGTGCAGTGAAATCTTGCTGCCTTTTTTCCTGCTTCAAAGAGTGTTAGGGAAAGTGTTTTCCTATATAACAGAAATTAACATGATTTTAAAGTACTGTTAAGGATAGCGGTTGCACTGTGACAAGGAAAGGAGAATCCCATATCAGCTGCCATAGGTATCACGATTAACCCATCCACAGTTTCCTTCTGCTCTAAGGATGATTCTTTTGTTACAAGTAAAGCAAATTTTCTCAGGAAGCTCTATGTAAAATGCCAGAGTTATGCTTGTTCTGTCATAATTGAGCAGCAAAAGAGCATATTAACTGTCTTTGAGAATGGGCATCTAAATCTAATTGCCATGAACCTTTCTACCAGAGTTACATTTCTTTAACAATATTAGTTGTCCTACATGGGGCCCTGACTGTGACTTTATTGCTAAGGCAACCACATGTGTACTGCAAGCAGCAGCCATTTATATTCAACTTTTCATAGACTGATAAAGCAGAGCTTTTAAATAGCATTTTCTTTCATCTGTAAAAACTAAGTCCTGAGGGAGCTTTACCAGCTTACACCAGTTAAGATCTGGATCAAAGAGCCTGAAAACCTGACAGAGAGCACAGGGAAAAGAAGCAACAACCTAGGCAACTCAGCAATGACTGATGGATGTGATGAAGGAATCCCCAAAGTCTGAAAATAGGCTAAGGTCCAGCTCTTTAATTAGCACAATACAGTCTGAGTTCCCTGCTGTGCATGGCTGAGAAGGGAACTGAAATGAGATCTGTTTCTTTGCAAGGAAGTACAGGCTTGAACATCTTCCCTCTCTGTGTCTTACTACTCCTCCAAAGCATGCAGAGCAAGATTTTTCAAGCCTGTCAGTCAAATCCATAGCAAAATGATACACTGCTGCACTCTATGCATTCAAGTAGCGAATTCACTGCACTTCAGCATTATCCTTTTCTTAGTGATTCTGGAGTTGGTAATCTCACCAGAGCCCTGGGAGAACTGAATCGACTTTGTCACATTGATGTGGCTGGATTTTACAGCACATATCTGATAGGTGTAAAAGAGCTGTATTGAGGATGTACAAGTTGCCATTACTAAAATAGTTCCTGATTGTTGACAACTTTTTTCCTCCCAGTTCCACAATTTTGCCCTCATAGTTTGTATTTATATACGATGCCCCCACTTAAGCCAACTATATAGTATTTCAGTGTTGCTTTTCTAATTATAAGACCATACATCTACCCTCAGAAAGAATCTGCTCTATAACAGTGCCTTACTCAGGGCTGTGGTGATCTGCATACCCTTCCTGCCCACTTCTGGGACCCTAGAGCATGAGCAGCTGCAGCTCATCACATCAAGGCAATCTCACTCAGCTGCTGCTGAGGTTTGGGCACAAGGTGTTCCTGCTCTTACTGAGCAGATCCAGCACCGACTCTCTACTCCATTTTGGATTTCCCCAATTCCCTGTCTGTCTCCCTCTCCTGATGGACACCAAGATAACCGCTACATCTATATATGTTTTGCTGTTTAGATATATACAAGAGCTAAAATCTGTTGATTTGAAATAATTTTTCATTCAAAGAAAAGAGTTGAGATTTCTCTGCTGTAGATCCTACCCAGAAAATATAGAAAGACAAGTACATGACATCCCTTCTCCAAAATCAAGCAATGCATTAATTTCAACAAAGTAGTTACAGGCAGGGTTTATTTCAAATAAGCCTGAAGTTTTGCTTGCTGTATTCTTCCAGCACAAGCAAGACATAACTTCAACAGAACAGAGCAAGGGTTTGGTGGTGGTGCGTTTTTATTTGCTTCATTTTTTATGATTTTTCTTTCACTGTGGACAATGACATATATTTTCCTTAAGCATGAAATGTACTCTTGGAAACAACTACTATTTTGGTTGAAAGATTTAAAAAGAAAAGCAAACCCAAAACACAGCTGGAGGCGGATACTGTGCATGGAAAGTTTGGCCTAAATCTGTATATTTTACAAGTTTATGAGCAGTGGAAAACAGTGTCAAAGAGTAGAGAGCACCAAGCAGCTCCTCTAATGGGTACTATTGACTCTGTCTGCAATGTTCAAATTGCAGTAAACAGAATTAAAGGCAACACTGTTAAGTGCAACTCAAATGAAAATGATGTAGACAAGCAGCAAAAGTAACATCAAGCAAGGGGCAAGGAGGGTCTGCACTTGCTTCCAGCTAAATGATTCAGTAAGTTAGAATTGGTCTATTTCTCCCCACAGTTATCGGATGCTTGACAGACTTTTGAAGATGGAACAGAAGATGTGATTGAATGCCATGATAGCACAGCTGCTGGTGCAATCTTGCTCTGATCTGAGATCTCATGAGCAAAAGGTCACCTTGACCTTCATTTCTTATTTTGAAAAGCAAACAGACACAAACTCTTGGCTCCCTTCTGTTCTGGAGCTCACCACTGAAATAAAGAGATCAAGCCAGTGCAGCAGAAATCAGCTGGATGCAAACAATTGTACGGAGAGGGGAAAGCAGATCAAAGTGCCCAAAGGGCAGCTTCCTCTACCCAGCTGGATGCTCGTGGCCAGGGTCAAAGTGCAGAGCCTGCACTGTGCCATAAATGCTGTCCTAGGCTCAGAGTACTAGCAAGATACATAAAATATTTGGAATTTTGTTCTTCCAAATTAGCTTAATATCTCATCAATTTCAACTAAAACTGGTAAAGTAGGCCTACAGCTTTATGTATTCAGAAACGAATCTTTTCAGTTTTAGCATTTTAGATTGTCAAATCACTGAAGAGGATTGAAGATCATGGTTTCTTTCACATTAAATGTTTCAGAAATGTTGTATATCTATAAGAAAGATAAACTTTGGTGTTTCAAAGACTTTTAAAACTAGATTTCACTAGATTAAAAAACCCTAAATATTTATGGAAACACTCATGTTCTCTTCTAGTCTCGCCCTCTCTCAAAAAACTGGTAGCATAGACTGAAATTCTGATATCCTCTTTCTTAAGAGTAGAAATAAGTCTTCCTTTTCACTTTTATCCTACTTTCATTTTGGATGAAGTAACTTGCAAAAGGATTGAATGAAGCTATTCTTTAGATTGAAAACAAGTAATAATAGGCAGTAAGATTTTTTTATAGTTAATCAAAATCTCAAAAATGTGAGGAAAGAGAAGTTCCCATAGTAAGTTATTGTTTTTAGGATGATAAAAAATATCAAAAAGAAGAAAAATATAATTTTACATGATTTTAGTTTGGAAAATATTACTGGATAATTTTACTGATATAAAAGAGCTTTAATCAAAGGCTTCTCTTGGGAAAATTCTCATGAATAAGCTTTTTTCCCCTGATGATTAATAAGCATTGCAGTGTTAGAGCAGTCTAAAATGAAATCTCCAGTGAAAGTCAAGCCAAAAATGATGCTATAGAGAGTTTATGAATGCATCATAGACATCATATCTTTTTAACAACTAGTAATCCAGAAGAGGCTGCTTTTAAAATAAGATTTTACAAGAAGTTTCACCCCAAAACAGTTCTGGAAATATTGAAGCCTTAAAGGTTATCCGGAATAAAGAAGCTTGTGGATGCCTTATTCAAGGAGAAAAAAAGTACATGCCCACACTATTGTTGTTTTTATTAGGTGCTATAAAAGCCAGGTGAAAAGCTTGTTCAAATAAAAGATCTTGCAATTTTAACATAATTTTATTCCGGCCCTCAGATTTTGATTTCTATGAGCACAAAGCACGTAATTAACCCCTTTTTCCATTTGTTCTGCAAATCTGTCCTATAATATATCATAAATTTAATCCAGTATTATTACATATCTTGCTCTGACTGGTTATTTTTACGAACATATTATCTAACCTATTCCTTTACTTCCTGCAAGCAGCATTCATCTATACCAAAGTATTTTAACTATTTTCCTTCTGAACAATCACTACCCCTCATGTATGTCTTTTGGGGGGAGTTACAGAGCTGTCATTTCAAGAGCTTATTTTTCTTAAGTAGTCTGCATTCTCCCCTCCTGAGGAAGACTTGCAAAGAACTGCAGGGTAGTTTTTTTTGTTAACCTAAAGTAGAGTGAGCAATGAGGTGCCTCATCACTGTGGGCCAAAATGTCTCTCTAGAAAGTTATAAAATTGTCCTGGTAAAAAAACAACATTTTCACTGTCTCAGCCTAATTGACTTTCACTTCATCCTTTAAGATGAAACAAAGGCTCACTGCAACGGAGAATTTCCGTAAGGCCATGGTTTAACCCAGCAGACAGCTAAATATCACAAAACATTTGCTCACTGCCCACTCTTCTCCCTCCCTCCAGGTGGGGCAAAGAATTGCTGGAACGAAAATAGAACTCATGGGTTGAGATAAAAACTACTTACTAGCAGAGAAAAAGAAAATTGAAACAAACAACAAATAAAGTAGTAATAACTATATAAACACAATGCAATTAGGCATCACCCACCCTCTAGCTGACACCCAGCACAGCCCATCAGCAATACAAGGACTCACCACTTACTGACCAACATCCAGGAATCCCCTAGCACTAACCAGCCTCTGCTCAACTCCCCACAGCTTTATAGCCTTCCACATGATGCAATATTCCCTAGCCTAATTTACACCACCTGTTCTGGCTCTGCCCCCTGCTGAGTGGCCCCGCCAGATCCCAGGTGTGCTCCCATTTTTAGCAACAATCAAACAATGGTGTGGTATTAACACTGTCTCGGCTGTAAACCAGAACCAAAGGTACGTTGCGTGAACAATTCAGAACACTCTCAGTGGGGCTCTGTTTGCTCCCTATCAACACGTTGCACTGAGCTGGTGAAAACATTCCAACAGCCCCACCATTACCAAAACAAAAGATGAATTGACATAACTTAAAGACGTGATTACTTACTGTGATGTCTGATGCTGACCCCCAGAACTACTAGCCTACAGAGTTTGGATTGTGATTTAAAGAGATCTTAATGGTCCTTCTGAGACAGCTTCCCACGTTGTTCGTTGTTCGAGAGTGGCTGCTGGTCCAGATAGCAGACTCCAGCTCAGCGTCTGCTGATTAAAATATCAATTCGAGATGTTGCTTTTAATTCCACTACAACACCATTTCTCAATCTAATCAATCTTCATCATTACGATAATTTCAAAACAATCTAGTTTAAAATTATCCTTTTCTGAATTTAACATTGCAACCTGCTATTATTGTATCTTGAATAGTTCTCATCTTTCCTTTTGCATCAGTTTGGCATTTATCAGCAATTACGAAGTTATTTAAGCGAGCTCTGCCTATTTCTTTCCTTAATTTTACCTCACAAATCCCCTTTATTTATTGAGGATGAATCTTTGCAGTTGCATTTGTCTGGTAGACATTAACTAACTTACACAGTAACAAAAGTAAGAAAACTATGACAGAAGAAGAAAATTCTTAGTGTTAGGCAGTGCCTTTTAGAGCACTACAATTTTGGAAGTCTTAATATACTTAATATTACTTAATTTTTGAAAATCAAAGTCCCTATTTAAAAGTCAAGATATGAGTTACTTGTTACATTTGAGTATATAGTCTTTTTTGTTTTTTTTTTTTTACATGTAAATTGGTAAATGTGTGAATCAGTGTTGTCATTGCTTAAGTTGATTTGGATTGTTGCTTAAGGCTCATGCTAAGGGAAAAGAACTAGTCTTGCAAATATCTAATTCCTAATTTTGGCAGATTCATCCACTTTATGCTCTTCCATTTTATCTTTCACATCTCTGCTCCTTTTTTCTTGCAAAATTACTGCTCTAATTCATGGCTGCGGTCACATTCAGAAGTTCACATTCTGAACTCTGTAAAAATGCAGTGACAGAAGAACAAGACAAAAAATAGATTTTGTTGACTGAATTATGAAGAAGGCTGGCCTTGAGAGCGTGAACTTTGCTTGAGCTATAATGGGTGCAGCAGTGTATAAAATCTAAACTTTTCTCTGTAGATGAATGTCAACAGTGATTTGCTCTTTTCACAATTGATCAGATAAGTACAATGGTGGATACACATAAAACCTTTAAAAATACCCTTTTCTAGAACATAAGCGCATATGAAAAGATGACTGTTTTCCTCTTATCCTTATTGTCACATGTTTCTGAAGCTTAAAGAAGACCTGAGTTGCACTCAGTTAAATTGGGAAACCAGGGCATCTCTTCAGGAACATGAACTTATTTTTTTGTCTTTTCCACCTGACTAATCCTTCTAAAACACAGTTCAGCTGTTAAGAATAATTTGGGGGGGGAAAAAAAGTCAGCTGGAAAATTTTCATTTCAAAGGCCTATTCTGCCACAGAATACCTGAAAATAAGGAGCTATGAGGCATCCCAGTTCTGTGTTTGTCTCTGTTTTGGGGTCCACAGGACTGCCAGGATCACTATGTGGGAAGGAGCTACTGGGTGCTGAGGTGGAAGAGCGAAGAAGGATCTTTCTGTAGTTCTAGATGCTCTCCCATACAAGTGTGAGCTGAAAACTCTGGGAGCATCATTCTGCTCGTGAAGAATTTGCAGCACTGGAGCAGAGACTGTCTCCAGAAGGATATGAAAGTCAGCTTTGCCAAAGGTTGTACTGGAGTGAATTTATATTATCCAGATACCAACATTTGCTGTCTCTGAAGTCAACTCCACAGCTGAGTCCCAGAACTTTGGGTCTACAGAACGACAACCCACCACGACATACCACTCTCCTGAGAAATCCTCTTTATAAATTCAAGATTACTGTTGCTAGAAACAAAGAAACGGATAATGACGTGTTTGCAGCCAGCCTCATGTTTCTTTTCTTTGCCATTTTAAAATGATAAAAAAATCATTATTATTTTTTTTTCTTCCTTTGATTGCCTCTTTTGTATGTGAATTGTCTCTGTAGGCCGAAATTCAGGACACTGTGCCCAAGGAGCAAAGAGAGAAGTGGCAATAGCCAAACAGTGAGATTTGTCATCACAGTCTAAAGCTGGAAACAAGCATGTTAAACCACGCACCTGGGCATCTGGATGCCAACTTGCATCTTCCCGTGACAGACAAGAGAAGGTATGAAAGATGAAGGAACACCTTGCTGACCAAACTTTTACTTACGCATTGCAGATAAAGAACTACCTGGAAAGCACTTAACTGTGCTTGAGAAACAAAGGTAATATTGCTTGCACGTGCTTTGTTTATTGCCAGTGATAAAACATGTACTTACAGGGAAAGAGATGGCATAAAAGAATAGTGTTAGAAAGACAAATTGCTGATAGAAGCCAGTTATTTTGTAACCAAAAAGTATGAGTCAAACCTTACACTTAGATTTCTTCAGACCCTTATAGAGAGAAACTGTGGACATTTTCATAGAGTGATATCGTTAATTCCTTTTTTTCATGCAAAACTAGGCAGTGGATTTTTTTGAAAGGAAATAAAGATTGGGCATATGAGAATTATGCCAGAAATAAACTATATTGCTACTGGGAAAGTAATTTAAAATCTTTCTTAAAATATATTAAGAATCTTAGTATTTCCATAGAAAATGTAAAATAAATTGGAAAATATAAACTAGCTCCATTATCACCCCGGACTCACAAAAGCCTGCTAAGATAACAACTTTAGAATTGCGAAAACATTAATTTTATAACAAGGCAGGTGTTATTTTCATTGAGGTAAGTGATAATGTAAACTAGATCAAGGCGATTTTTGTTCTGCATTATGCAGGAGGAAGTGTGGGCTTAAGGAAGACAGAAGCCCTGGTCTGAATAGAAGGAATTAGTTCTGCAGAAGCCAGTGGAGGAGACCAGAGGTGAATGGAGGTCAGAAGAATGGGGAGAAAGGACCAGAGAAAGAGAATCTCATGAATGCTCAACATCATGACCCAAGAAAAATCACAGGAAATTAGATTTCTCTGCAGCAACAAGTAAAGTCTTATCAAACCTTGTTTCACCATCACATAAACATTACACCATCACTGCAGGTTTGTGGTCAACATACAGTTAATTTAACATATCCTGAAGCTGTGTTAGTGCTAAACTTATTACATCTGACAACTGGCAATTGCCTGTGTGACTGTGCTTTGATGTCTCATGGTTACCAAGATAGATACTTATCCTGCTCTGAGGACTCCTGTGTCCAGGCCCTTCAAAAAAAACAGCTGGTGTGGGGGGAAGATCCCACCCCAAGTGCCTGCCAAGTGCTTGGAGGGATGTAAAGCAAGGAGAACCTGCAATTTTCAAGATGTGAGAGAAATGTATCAGGAGGAAAAGAACGATGACATCCAAACTCTACAAAGGACTGGTATTACAAGTGTCTGTGCAGGTGGAAAAAAAAAAAAAAAAAGAAAGAAAGAAAAAAAACCTGATAAGAATACCAGTTAACTTCTTTGTAGAACATTTCAAACACTGTCATGCAGGCTGAGGCTACCGCACCTACCAGAAGGGTCAGCAAGTCAGAAATTTGTTCAAGGCATATGCATTCATATTTTACACAGGAAAAAAAAAGAAAGAAAAAAAAAAAGAAGACGACAGTATACAGGAAATTCATCCCTATGTTAGACATTCAGCTCTGTAGGACTGTTACTCCGCTGAAGCAGTCAGGCTGCCTGAATTTGTTGATCAGATTCACCCATGGACTATGTGATACAGGTGCAGGCACAGACTATTTTCATTAATATCACAACGACTTGCCGGGGGAAACTAGCATGAGGCAAAATCCAGCAGGGCTAAGATAAAAGTCTGTCATGTTTTCTACAGATCTCATTCTGGAGAGATGTCTGCCCCTTAAAACAAAAAGAAATCTCATTAGACTTCACGATTTTTATCCCAATAGCTGTTATTTAGCTCTTAGGAGAAATCCTGCAAGACAAATGAGACTGACTCTGGTTGAAAAAGTCCCTGAGAGCACACTGTCAAACCAGTTAGACTGTATGAGAAATTTCAAAGCTCAGACAGTGGATGAAACGTGGCAAAAAGCCTGAAGTAGCTCAGGTCCCATACAAAACCTCTGTGAGTGGAAGGAATGACATTAATTCTCCCAGACAGTGAAAAAATGAATATGAGCAAATGACATCTCAAGGGTGACACTTGTGACAGCTCTGGGATGGGTAAGAAGTGAGAGCAGTCAGATGGGACACATGTGGAGTCTGCATCTCAGTGGGACAGTGACTCTTTCTGAAATTAACCTCTATCATCTTTCAGCTTCTTCTGTAATTGTAGATAAGAGACAATGCTGAAGAAAAATGTGAGGACTTTGCCAAACAACTCTCAGATTAAACAGTTGAATGCAGACATAGAGTTGTCATATTGGAAATTTAGAAATATGGCCCTGTGCATAGTCACCATTTTATGTGTATAATATAAGTAATAAATAGCAGTTTGGATTTGGCACATTCCTATGAAGTGTCACTTTGACTTTCTAATGCTTTACATGAATACATAAAACAATAAACTCTAGAGACAGCTCATGGTAGCTGTGCTAGCTCTTGCTATTCATGATCTCTCTTGAGATTACCCCTACTGGTAATTTTTCTGCTTGATATCTCTGAAAATACTTTTTGTAGCATTTTTCTTTTCAGTTGCAAGTAAATATTGTATTTGGATAACTTAGTTGCGTATACAATTTTCTTGCAAAATTGTATCATTTTAACCATCTGCAAAACAAATCTTTCCTCTTCCAAAGGAATAGTAACTTTTAACAAATGTCATAGTGTCATGGTTTTATCATCAGTCTTCTGTAGCACTCTCAGGCAAGAAAGTGTGGACAAAGCTGAAAATTATCTCTCTGCTGTTTCATTGTGCCCCACGCTCATGGGAGAAGCAGCAAATCTAAGGCAGGCTCTAAAAAAAGCCTCTCTGAAATACGTTCTCTCACTTTTCTTCCTCAGTCACTTACCACTGTAGCGTTTGATGTTTTCTCAGAGTTTTGAAATTGTCTTACCTAAAGTCATTTCCCTTTGAATTATTTTCAACTTTACTCTACAGTTTACAGTAGTCAACTTGTAATTTCCTTGGTATTGGTCAAATCAGTCCTTTATTTCTACTGCCCATTCACCCTTGACATTATTATTTTTTTATTTAGTAACACCTGATTATAATTCAGAGCATATTAACTCACCGTCTCTCTTTATTACACTCAAGAAATCAGCTAAATTGTCAGTGAAAGTGTTCTCATTCTCCATGTCTCCATGTTAATCTTTTTTTCCAAGGGAATCTCCGCTACTGGATTGAATATCAGGGGTAAACTCACCTGTTCTAAATGTGAGACAAAATATAGTTTGATTTCATCAAATGAAAAAATCAAATATTTCAGCTGTGACATTCTTCAAAGGAAAATTCTAACACATAACGAACTTATCAAAGACATGTAACATAGTCTAAGTCAGATGGGAAAAAAAGCAAACAAACAAACAAAACAAAAACAAGAATGAAATTAAAGCAACTAATAAGCAACCAATCATCTTTAAAAATTAGTTGTTAAATTCTGCCAGTTGAATAAATATGCCAAGATGTGATATGAATTTCATTTCTACAAAACGTGCTGTTGCTAGAAGTTAGATTTGACCAGCATGTTGTTCAGCAAAGATAATGCATCACTATGGAAGTGCTCTGCAAAACTGTTAATAAAAACCAATCATTCTGATTCCAAAGTTTACTCCGTCTAGGCGAATCATATCTTCAATTTTCTTGTCTCAGAATCTGTCAATTTAGGACAGGAAATCTCAGGGAATGGGAAGTGCCGTATAACATGACTGGTGAAGCACTGTGCTAAAACTTAGGTGACCTAGGTTATATTCTAGGCTCTGACACTTGTCTTTTGGATGATCTTCTGGAAGTTTCTCACTTTTCCATACGTTATTCCAAGCATCTTTTCTGTGAGAATGATATCTTCCTCTGTAAAATATCTAGAAAATAACTAACGGAAAAGGTTTCTAAACTGTCCTGGTTTTATTCTCATTCTTCCTTGATGGCTCATTGTTTTTAACAGCAGGATTATTACAAGTGAAATCCACATAAATCCTAAGGACCTGATGCTAGTACTAGTGATTCTTCAGATTGTCCCTTAAAAAGCAGTTTTCTGACATTTCTGACTCTCTGTGATTGAACCATCTATTAGATACATCCTAACATGCCCTGCTATTATGTGAGGGAAACTGAGAAATAATTTATTTTACTAAAAGTTTTTATTCCAAATTCCTTTATAAACCGGACAGATTATGGCCTTCAAGGGTCAGGTGTTTTCTTTTATCAAGACAATAAACACATCAGAATTCTCGTTATAGCAACACTGAATCCATGGTCTATTTTAGAGTGGTACTTATCTACTAAGTGTTCTTTGATCTAATTTAAGGATTTTTAAATATATATCTATAACATTAAAAAATCATAATCTGGAGACACATGGAGGACTCAGTAGTACATAAGCATGTTTATTTTATGGCAAATTCCCCTGAAGTTAAATGAAAATAAGAGATAAATCACAGTTTCCATAGTTAAATTAAAAAAACTAACAGGGCTAGAAATATAAATCTTGCAGGAACTAAACTGGATGAAGCAGGGTATACTTTATCAAGATGAGAGACACATTTTCTTACCTTATTACTACAAGTGATAATAAAGGAAAGTACTTTGAATGTTTAGAAACATAGAATCATAAGAGACCTCTAAGATCATGTAATTCAACTGTCAGCCCAACCACCATGCCCTCTAACCATGTCCCCCAGTGCCACACACACCCATTTCTCAAACCTCCAGGGACGGTGACTCCTCCACCTTCCTGGCATCTTCTTTCAATACCTCATTCTTTCTGAGAACAGTTTTTTTCCTAATACCCAACCTAAACCTGCTCTAGTGCAGCTTAAGGCCTTTTTCTCTCATCCTATCACTATTCCCTGTGAGAAGAGATCAACCCCAACCTCATCACAACCTCCCTTCAGGCAGTTGTAGAGAGGAGATTCAGGGGAGACACTGAATCTCCTCTTCCCTCGACTAAACAATCCCAATTTAGAATAAAACAGTTCTGACAAACTGAAGTGATCCAATCACTCCTGTGTCAGTGATATAAGCATTTCGATTCAGACTCACAATCTCATGTAAGAAAAAATGAAACGAGTGAAGTGTTCTGGGAGTAAAGCTGAGAATTAAGAAAGCAGGAAAAATATTTTAGTGGGTTTTCAGGGAGAAAGGGAGACTTTTTTCATAACTAATGCTTGGTCTCAGCTAGGAGAGATCTTTTGGACTTCTGCAAGGCCTTTGACATGGTCCCTCACCACATCCTTCTCTCTAAATTGGAGAGGTGTGGATTTGAAGGATGGACCATTCAATGGATTAGGAATTGGATGGCTGGACGCAGCCAAAGGATTGTGATCAATGGTTCTGTGTCAGAGTAGAGGCCGGTCACAAGCAGTGTCCCTCAGGGGTCAGTCTTGGGACCGGTGCTCTTTAACATCTTCATCAATGTCATAGACAATGGCATTGAGTGCAGTCTCAGCAAGTTTGCGGATAACACCAAGCTGAGTGGTGTAGTCGACACATTGGAAAGAAGGGAAACCATCCAGAGGGACCTGGACAGGCTGAAGAAGTGGGCCCATGAAAACCTAATGAGGTTCAATAAGGCCAAGTGCAGGGTGCTGCACTTGGGTCGATGCAATCCCAGGTATTTATACAAACTGGGGGAAGATCTCCTTGAGAGCAGCCCTGCGGAGAAGGACTTGAGGATCCTGGTAGACAAGAAGCTGTCAGCAGTGTGAGCTTGCAGCCCAGAAGGCCAACTGTGTTCTGGGCTGCATTAAAAAAGGGGTGGCCAGCAGGGAGAGGGAGGTGATTGTTCCCCTCTATTCAGCTCTTGTGAGGTCCCATCTGGAGTACTGCATCCAGGCCTGGGGCCCCCAGTACAGGAGGGATGTGCAGCTCTTGGAGCAGGTCCAGAGGAGGGCCACTAAGATGATCAGAGGGCTGGAGCACCTCTCCTACGAAGAAAGGTTGAGGGAACTGGGCTCGTTTAGCTTGGAGAAGAGAAGACTCCGGGGAGACCTCATTGTGGCCTTCCAGTACCTGAAGGGAGCTATAAACAGGATGAGGAATGGCTATTTACTAGGGTGGATAGTGATAGGACAAGGGGGAATGGTTTTAAACTGAGACAGGGGAAGTTTAGGTTAGATATTAGGAGGAAGTTTTTCCACACACAGGGTGGTGATGCACTGGAACAGGTTGCTCAAGGAGGTTGTGGATGCCCCATCCCTGGAGGCATTCAAGGCCAGGCTAGATGTGGCTCTGGGCAGCCTGGTCTGGTGGTTGGCGACCCTGAATAAAGCAGAGGGGTTGAAACTTGATGATCATTGTGGTCCTTTTCAACCCACGCCATTCTATGATTCTATGATTCTATGATTTTATTATCTTGTTTTTATGTCCTTTAACATGTGGACTTTGTGCCAGAAATCTTTTTTTCTGATCTATTATTTAAAAATTATTGTTCTTTTTAAAATGCAACAGATATTTTGATTCACTTTGCTATGCATTTCAGAAGCTGATATTTCTCATTCTAAATTGCATGTACCTGACCAACAAACTAAAAAGTGTTTGGAACCAAGGGATACAAAAAGGCTTTAGATTCAGCAAAAAGACACTACAGAACAGGGGACATCTTTTCTTCACTGTGCTTTTCTTGAAGCAGATAGTAATAATGAACAGTAAATATATATATTTTTTTTAAAGTAGAGCCTTTAATTTAAATGAATTACACACTACAATCTTTATTTCTCATATACTTTCATGGACTTCATTATGACCATTAAGAGAAAAAAATAACTTCTCCTAACTTCTCTTATAATTTCTTACTCTTCTACCTTTAAAACTGATCAAATTGAACATAAATTATTAATATAATTATCTTAACTATAACTCCTTTTTTTTTTTTTTTTTTTTTTTTTTTTTTGTCCAGTGGTTTTGTTACATAATCTTTGTATAAGCAGTCATTGTTTTCCTAACATGGAAGATTATTTTCCAGGCACTATTAATTCTCTTATCCACACACACGGATACAGACTGTTTGACAGATTTTTCTACTTATTATTTAGTAGATTGTTTAGTACTTCTGGTGAGTCTGGCATATCTAAGGCAGCAGGAGTTCTGTTTGTATTTCCCCTGCAGCCTGTTGTGATGAGGAAGGCATTACTATATCATCTCTTGCAGAGGACTTTAAATCTGCCAACTGATTGCAAAGAAAATATGTTCAAAGAATCTTATAATTGCTTTCATTTAAAAGACATAAATGCACAAAAGCAAAAAGGTTATTTACACTCCAGGAGGTGTGCTGGGGAGAAAAAAAAGGTAAAGTAGGTATTAAACCCCAACTAAGAACTGATATATCTTCACATACAGGTCACTCAAATACTCAAACCCATGTTGTCTTTAATTTTAATTTTCCAAAGGCTTTTGGGCTAAAGTCCTGTATACCCTTGGTTGTTCCCTGCAAGACTTGTACAAACCAGACTGAGGTAAGTTACTGAAGAGCTGATCCTTTCTACATTCTCCTCTGAGATAATTTAAATTATAAGCAGTTGCTATGAGTAAGATTTTCTTAACCAGAGTTTGTTTATTTGTGCAGTCTTTCCAGTAGTTTTGCTGTATAATCTGTCATAACCACTGCTTTTTTTTTCCAGTATGGATGGCTATTTATGAACACTGAATCCTTATCCATTTTTTGTGTGATTGGTCACAGTTTTAACTGATTATAAGTTTACTAAGTAAGCGGAGGAGCTGCTGGCAAAGGTTGTCTATTGGTGGGTTGACCCAATGTAGAAGACAGAGCAGTTGCCATGACTTGTCACACCGCTTTTTTCATCTATACTATTCATGCTATTCAGTGACGAAGCTGATCATACATAATCACAGAAACACAGAATTGTTTGAATTAGAAGGAACCATTAACATTCATCTGGTCCAACCCCCCTGCAATGAACAGGAACACCTACAGCTGTATCAGGTTGCTCAGAACCTCTTCAGCCTGCCCTTGAGTACCTCCAAGGACAGGGCATCCATTGCCTCTCTGGGCAGCCTGTTCCAGTGACTCACCATCCCTATTATATTATTTCTCCTTTTAGTTTGAAAATATACAGAAAAAAATCCTGGAAAGCCAAGAACAGAATGTACAGATCCAGTCTGGTGTTTCAAATATAGGATTATCATTTTACTGATAATTACTAAAGGCAAACTTGCTAAAAGTGTCATACAATTCCAAGTTTATTGTGGTACTGAATTCTTTGAGTATTAACTGTAGGAGTGAGTGCTGTAGAAAGTATGCTCCCAAATCCTTAACAATCAGAAATTCAGCCTAATACACACTTAACATTCAGACTAGCCTAATAGCAAAAGAATCTCAGTATCTGGGGCAGACCAGAGGAATGTCAGTATTTGGAACAGACCAGAGAAATGCCTGGTTCAGAAGTCTGTCTCTATTAGAAGTGCAAGCTTTTGAGCATGGAGGAGAAATGGGATTCTGTGTCATTTTATAACATAACATTACTGATTAGACATGGTTAGATATGATGTTTGATACAGTGTACCACAGCATTGGGGAAGCTCTGAATAACAGGCAAATCTTCTGATACTAACAGCTGTTAGAAAAAGAAGCACCACTGTTTCTATCTATTCAATGAGTCATTTTTGTCTTTATGTAATAAAGAGATTTTTGCATTTGTTTTACAGAAACATCTACTGCGCACAGGCTTTTTCTCAATAATAATTAAGATAAAAAAAGCAAAAAACAAAACCAAACAAAAACCGCTCATATCTCAAATATAGGCAAGATATGTGAATTTCTACTCAAACACTTGCATAAATATTAAAATATCCTTATAGGAGATTCAAACTTTAACAACTTATCTTCCCTCAGTTTTGCAGTTTACCTAGCATCCATAAATAAATTACCTTTGGTCCTGGACTGCTTAATGAGTGCTTCGTGGAAGATGTATAATCACTGAAGAAAAAAAAAAGGAGAGGAACTTGTAAGTGTATTACATCCATTATCACAGAAGTTATGACATTATGGCCATTCCCAGTCAAAGTATACTTTTGAACATCAAACTAGTAGAAATTACAACATAAAAATGATGTGACTCCTCAATGAGCTTTATAACTTTGGAGACGTAGAAGAGAAATGAAAGTCTTTGAGGCTACTTTTTATATGCTTATAAGGCAAGGCAAATAAGGCAAATATTTGTATAATGCTTGGCCAGTGATATATTTGAACGTGAAATCTTGTTTTCAGAGCCTGTCCTTATAAATTTGCAAGTGTCAAAATTACTTTTTTTTTTTTTTTTGTAGGTTGAAGCTTTTGTAGAAGTGAATATCACAAGCTTTCAAGCTTCGCCTTTGGGCAAAAACACTTAAATAGCTTTAGCATTAAAAAAAGGACTTTGTGTTCCTGCCCCATGACCTGAATTTGATATGAATAATCCTTTTTCACATTTTTGTAAATGTAAATTAAATGCCAAGCCATAGCAGCAGTCATTATGAATAATTAAAAAGCATTTAGCAGCTTTGTGGCTGAAGATCATTGGACTGATGCAGCTTTCCATGACATCAGTTTAATGGCACCACTTATTCCCATTGGTGTTACACTAACACTATGCTGGCACGGGAGGGCAGAGACAACATTTGCTTCTTCAGGTACAAATGGGTAAACATCTAGGGATGTTTTTAAGTGTTTTTTAAACCCTGTAGTCTTCCACTTTGAAGCTCTTTCCAATACAGTTGGCTGATTCCTACAGGGGTGAACGTTTCTTGGGACATATTACCTAAGTGTGTACAGACATGTAATATTATCTCTACTGCTTTACTTAATTGTGCATTTTATCCAGAGAATTCCTCTGAGCTATTCATCTCTCATACTGATGCTGCTAAAACTTTTTCCGTTCTTTCTCCCTATCTAATTCTCCTAAGTACTGACTCACCACTGTGCAGCTTTAACTTTCTACTATGTGCAACTTTGCTGTAATAAATGGATATAAATTCAAAAGCAGTAGAGTGATAAATCATGTCGGTCATGCATGAATTATACCTTGGGTAACACATGAATGCCCCAAGCAGCACTAAATACACAGCTTTACCATTTTGTCCTTTTATTTATACCCCAGTATGAAAATTAAATCTTGTATTAATCACTGTTTATTTTACCTCAGAAAAATAAATAATCATTAAGCTTAATTTTCTACACTAAATTTTGTTTTAGGCACAGGATTTTTGCCAGTCTTAATTCTTGAGTATCTTCTCAGCTTGAACTTTAACATGCAGCAAGTCTTTTGATTCTGTCCTGGTGACTCCCTCGCAGTGCTGTAGAAGCAGAAAGGCTTTCAGTAAGTCAGATTTCCTGGCTCAGTTCTTCACAAGAAACTGTATAAAACATGAGTCTCTCCCTTTCAAATCCCCAGATTCACCATCCTGGTTTCTATGTTTCCATGCTTCAAACAAACAAACAAAAACACTGGAGCAATCCAGTAACAGCAGGTTTCTCCTTGATAAGTGGAGAGGAACCCTAATCTCATCAGCTGCATATGAAAATATTTTGAGGAGAGAAAATTATAGTTTCAAGTGAGACACTCCAAGACTCTTGGCAGAGATCTTATTAAAGATAAGGAGAAAATAAAATATTAAGAATCATAATATTGAAGACCAAATTTTCCTGAAGGCTACAGCTGGATTCTGAATGGTCTAGAAAAGCAATATTTCACTTACAATATGAAAAAGTTTCACCTGGGGAAAAACCTTGATCTGTCATGCCAGATAGCAAAAGAATTTAGACTCCCTTATCAAGCTTACTCTCGTCTTTACTCTCTGTAGATATTTTATTTTCCAAAAAAGGATCCTTTGTTATTTTCTAATCTTTCTGTTTTTCTCAGATGGTGATAAGAACCATATTATGAGCGAAATCAGGAAGTGTAAAGGAAATATTTCATATCTAGGGAAAAACACATGTTTCTCCAGATTTCACTAAGACGAAACAAGCCCAAACAAAGAAGCTTATGATTCTGAAAGATTCATTTGCTTCCTTTAGTATGACTGCGCCAGGGTGGTGGGGAGCTTTTTGGGCTTCTTTCTTTTTTGTTTATTTTCCTTCAGCTAGAGTATGATTAATTGTTCAAGTGAAAAAAAAAAAAAAAAAAAAGTTGTTTTTTTCTTTGATTAAGATGGTGCTGAGCATATTTAGTGTCTCTGTCCATAAAAACAGGAAGTCCAAAAAGAGATATTTTCTATCACTCCAGTGATGGGCTGTTATCTGAAAGCTCTCTTCCCAGAACAAATATTGAAAGAATTGTTTCACCTCCCCTCCTTAGGCCTTACACTTTATTGACATAATACACATTTTGGTCTAACAAACAGCTTTATCAGGATTTGCTGTTATGAAAATGACTACAGAGGTTTGCATTTATTGCACTGCTTAATGGGACAAAAAAAAATTGTGTCTCATTCTTATAAAGTGACATTCTCCATCATGCAGTGATCTCTGTAGAGCCTGCAGTCGGGTTCAGTTCTGCTTTCATGGTGACACTGGGTAACAAAACTTGCACAGCACTCCTGGGACAGGTCAACTCCCCTGTTTGTTCTCATGCTCCCTTGGCAACCCATCTCTGTCTACAAGGCTCTAAGTAGTCTGCACCTGATCTTTCCCAGGAAGGAAATCATGGATACACTGGCTCATAGGCCTATGGGCAAGAAAAATAATTTCTGGAAGGGAGTAAGAACAAGTCTGAAGTAGATACACTCCTGTACAAGTTTGCTTTCATTTACTGTGGTAATGAAGCTATGAATCTGAATTGAAGACTTAAAGATGTGATCGCTTTTTTTTCATTCATCATTTTGCCTCTGCACTGATGCCTGTCCTCATTTCAAAGTTCACAAGCAGTTGCAAAACATCCAACTTCACACTGCGACTGTATAATTTGTCAAACCTGAGTAGATGCTTTCCAAAACGTTTGCTCAAACGATCGCAACTACTGCTGAAAAACTCTGAATACTGAATGATGAACATTTTAGTAATCAGATGTGAATAAGTAGTGCCTGTTTTCTTGCTAACTCTTCTTGCTTGGTTGTCTACAGGGAAGAGTATTATTTTTATGAGAAGTTAAGCTCAGTAAATTCATCAGCATAACTTGATTTGCCATGTGGCTGCAATAAAAGCAGTACAAAGGCCAAAAACAAATTTCCATTTATGCACATATTTAAAGTTAACCTGCAGCCTTTTCCACTTCACTAGAGGTCCAGCAAGTACAGTACATAACTTTGTGCCTTAAGCTTTTAGATGGAACTAATTTAATATTTATTAGTTGCTTTTCACAGTACAGTTTCCACTCATCACAGTTGAATGCATTCTTCAGATCAGCTAATAATCTGATTTAATCCTGTATCATGGAAAACAGATGAATATTTATTTTTAAGCATTTTTGATAATTGAGGAGGCTGAGGAAAGAGAATAACTTTTTTGTTGTTGTTGTTTTGTTTTGTTTTGTTTTGTTTTGTTTTGTTTTGTTTTGTTTTGTTTAAGACTGTTTTAGTGAAGGGAGGAGCTGTGTTTAATTAGGGCCAGAATTATGAAGAGGATGCCAGTGTAAAGATTCCTGTTGGAACTGGTCCATGTGTAATAGCATGGTCTGACCCCAGTTAAGTACACAAGGCAAGTCTCATCTAGACTGAAATTAGAAAAATGAGGGTAGTTACAATAAAGAAGGGAAAAAGCTGGTTTGTGAACACTTGTGGATATGTTTATATTCTTTGACTCTTACAACTACCTATCAGATTTTATTTCTTCAGGCTATTCACAAGTATTCGCACATTCCTTCTGTGGCAGAAAATCCCCTTCCTGCACTACAATGTGTATACAGATATATTAGCACCCATTAAAAGTTTCTTGTTATGAAATTCAGGAAGGAGACAATTTTTTCTTTTTATATTTGTTTTTGTTTGTTTGTTTTTCAGGTGTTCAGTCTTAGTCCAATCAAGGCAGAAAAAAAATCAGAAACAAAATGTAATTTGCTATTCAGGTGTTCATAACGTATGAAAAATAACTGGATCTTTCATACTTTCCCCCAGCAATGTGGGAGGATTTTGGTTTTGTTTTAGCAAGCTGCTTTCTGTAATAACCTATAGACCTACAGATGTGTTCTACATTTGTGGACTTCCTACACATTTGGGACTAAGTTTTTTTGTATTTCTTGCCATTTACATTTATATTCAAAGTTCAAATGTGACTTGCTTTCCAGATCCAGATTTCTGTAACTTTTTGCTTTGTATTAATGCCAGTTTTAGAAAAAAAAAGTCAATTTATGTACTACTATTTTTCCTTATCCCTAATTCCTCAAAGATTTTATTCAAATTTGGTAAATGGAGAATTGAATGTGCTTCTGCTCTTAACAGTGTACTCACTGACAAATCCAAGTCAGTGTCTTGTAGTAAGGATTGAAGCAGGTTTTATGTTGTGATCATAACCAGTAATGTGTTTTATGCAGGGTCATTCTAGTTACATAAGTATATCTTCTACAAAAAAAAATTAAGTCATCACTGAGGAGGAAGAAGTCTTGCATATTACTTCACTGGGGATGGGCTCAAGGCTCTTGAAAGCAGTTTTTCTAAACCCACAAGGTATCAAAAGACTGAAGTGGTAACAAGCAAGACAGAGGAATTGCAGAAGGCCCTGTTGCTGTCACAGAGAGCAGAGCTCAGCGCTGCCCTTCTGCTCCCTGTGAGGAGCTGAAGCCGCCATCAGGCTTCCCCTCAGATCCTCTGCTCTGGTCTGAGCACACTCAGAGGTGTCAGCTGTTCCTCATGTTACTTCCTGTCTAATCTTTACCCCATATTTATTGGCTGGGAACAGTACAAAGCCAACTGTTGCCATTTTATTAAAGTAACAGATTGTATGGATATCTTAATTAACATTCTTCAGATGTCTGGAAGCATATACATCAATTTGGGAAAGCAGAAGCATAGTGGTTGTGTCTTACATGACTAACAACAAAACAAAGTATTTTCTGTCTTACTTATACTGTTGATTTTTCATCTTTTCACAATATATATATATTTTTTTCCACTGCATAAGATTTTATTGTGGAAACTGAGTATCCCTATTGATTTCATTAGAGCAAAGAGATAATTAAGATAAAACTTAAGATTTCACTCTTTTCAAAAGCAATTGTGAAGGTCTCTCTGAGGAAGCTATAGTCTGTTACTTCTATCTTCTTACACTAAATTTCATACCTTCTGCATTTATTTAAGAGATGAAGGACAGAAAAATGAAATGAAAGAATAAAACACATGAATACTGCTGCTGCCTACTGCTTGTATATATACATTTAAAGTAAGACTTATTAAATTGTTTCCACAATTTCCGTATGAATTAGATACTCTGGAACTTAAAGCTGAGGCTCTATTATAAAACAATGTATGTGGAAAGTGTATGTAGACAATTAAATGTGTTTGCTGCTGGAAAAGAAAAACAAACGTAGGAAAACAAGAGTTTTACACAGTTTCTTATCTGAATGGAACAAAATATTGAATATGTTTTTTTCTTAGGGGGAGGGAGGGGCGAGTGGGAGTAAAATTCTTTGTTGAAATTTCACTTACTGTAATATGTCAAATGCAGAAATAAGTTTGAAATTAATTAATTGCAGCTCACCACTGTATGGAATCAGTAGTTACCAAATCCTGAAATGAAAATTAATATGCTTAGGCTGGATAATTTCTGGTACATTTTGAAATAACAAGAAACATGAAAAGGAGGGGAATCTATTGGTGAAATGAGATCTTGGACACACGGGCACTTAATTTCTACACAGTAGGTATAATTATATAATACAGTGTATTAAGTGGCTGGCAGTCTCTGGCACTTACTCTTAATTCAAAAAATTACTTCACCTAAGACTCAAGCAGCTGTGTAAATCTGTGCCAATGTCAAAAGTGCTTATGCAAATGCAGTGGGCAGAGTTATCATTCCCCTGTGAAGTTTAGGAACATTCTAGCATTTGGCTTTATTTGTTTGCAACGATATCTGAAAAGAAAACATTTATACCAGAAATATTTCTACATTTTCCCAGTGCTCAGTTGACACAGAAGGTATTTTCTACTAGAAGGCTTTTTCATTTTTTTACCCATGACTGGAGATTAAAGTATTTTCAACATTCTTTGTGGAGGTTTTGACTAAGGATCCCTGCAAGTCAAACTCTTGACTCAAAACTGATTCACTTCTGCGTGATTCCCAAGTGAAGACATTGAAATCTAAAATTTCTTGTATTTCTATTTGACAAAAATATTCAAAAGGATTTATTTATTTATTACACTGAAAAATCAATTATTGAATGTGCAATCATCTCTACTCCATTCCATCTCCATTAGTGCTACCCTTGAGTGTCATCTCTTTTTAGACATTACTTGGAACAAAGCCACTCAGCTCTGCCACTTACAATCGAAGGAGGATGATATCTTCCTCTCTTATACAAATGTGGGGCTTAGTGCTTACTTTTTTCTACTAAGATGACATCTCTCCAGCTGTGTTCAGCTATGCCCCCACTATTTTAACAATGTCAGCTTTAACAATATTTTGTCCCAGAAGACGATAATATTTAGTATCCAGATACGCAGGCTGTGCAAAACATCTCACTTAAATATTTTATTTGACTGATGAAGAACTTTTCTCTTTGGAAACAGAGAGGAAAGAGAGGAGGAGGGTGGTTATTTTGCTCAGAAACACTGGCTCTGTCAGTGAAGTAAGAAAGAGTGTATCCTTGTCTCTGTCTTGGCCTGGCTGTAAAGAAGCTAATGCTTATGTACTTTGCTCCACCTGGTTCTTCACTCCCTTTAGAGGTTTAAAGAGTGTCTTTATAATATACAATAAAGATGATAGCTGACTCCTTACTTGATATGTGTCTGTGGAAAGACATGATAACACCACACCCCAAGTCTGCAAATTTTAATGAAATGAGAAATAACACTAGGCAGTTGTTAAAAGACCATCTTTGAATACTAAAGACTTTGTTAAATTCCTTTCACTCATCCTTTAGATCCTTCTGTTGTGGATGAGGACCTTTCTGTGTTAGTAGTTTATACTGGTAGAAGTAGGAAGCAAAAGTATTAAGGCAAAATATGTGTTATATTTCAAAATATACTAAAATTATCTTCCATCCAAATTTTAATAAGTGCTAATCCAAAAGTTCTGTCTTTGTCTATTATATTTTCCATTAGTTCAGGAGCAGTGGTAGATTTCATTTCAAAGAAATTAATTCTAACATTATAATTTATTTAAAAATAAAATTTATCTGTGTCCATCATATTTTAGAATTGTGAAATCGAAAGTGCTCTGTATATTTCAAGTCTGAACACTTGTTGTTGATGTCAAAAATGCGAAGAGGATTATGAAAAATATCAAGAGGAAAAATGAAAGATTTCCTGTTAAAATGAAGACTCACAAGAAAGCAGAGACAAATCAAGGGGAAGATTCCTGTTGACTTTTCCACACACTGGAACAGTTGGATAAGATTCCAGCGCTATGTATTTTAGCAAGTGTTTTGGTATGGGATGCTAATTTTTTTCTGATACACTATAATTGTGAAATCTTTAAATAAAGATAAAACAAATAAGTTAGATATCATTAGATAGTTAGATATCATAAGTTAGATATCATTATTTCAAGAAATGTAAAACATTTTAATATGCCTTTCAGGTCTCTTTTTGGTGTAAGTTTAATGTGGAGGTAAATGTGAAATGATAACAGTACCTTATTATTATATTTTAGTGCATTTATCACAGTAGCTAAGAAATTGCACCCCAATATATTAAGAATAACACATGACAATGAACACATTTCATATAGCTTTTCTTTTTTTTTGTTATACAACTAAAACTGTTCATGCTGTGAATGCATTAAGAATACGGTTTGCACTTGAGTTGAATTAATTATGCTGACTCATTATCAAAAGTGAGGAGTGAAATGTCTTGTTTTAACACTGTGTATTTGTAACTTAGGGACTCTGTTATTTTCTGGAAGCTCATCCTGCTTCATAGCAAGCAGATTTGCCTCTTGTTGACATCAGGAAAAGCTCTAGTGGCAAATATTACAAATTAAAACAACAAAAAAACCCCACAACTAAACACCATCAAAGCCAACACCAAAGACAAAAATACTCTGCACTATTTTCTGGCATATCAAGTCTCAAATATCCTTCATAACTGAACACGAGATTATACCTTTTCATAATTCTTTAAAATGAAATAAATATAAAGGATTCCTTTAAATTAATTCTTAAGTTTTCTTCTGCTCCCTGCAGTGACTTTCCTTGAGAGGACGACCACATGGGTAGAGAAACAGTGATTTTTGGCTAAAGCTATTTAGAAAGTTAATTAAAGCCCTAACTATGATTTCAGTCTTTGTTCGTACCATGTTGCTTACATCTGTTGCATATTTACCATTCTCCAGCTCAAAAACACACCTAGAAACATCATTGCAGACTCTAGGAAGCCATACAGAATTTAATTTTCATATGATGAATCTGGTAATTTCTCAAGGAAGCATCCAGCCTCACTGTAATACAGAAATGTTCTTATGGGGTACTACCAATATCCCTGTGAACTTAGGGCTCATTAGAAAGGCAGGTATTCTAAGGATAATGTTTTCCATATGAAAAGAAACAATCAAAGTACCACGGTAACGTCTGAATGTTTTACTGGAGAATATTTCCCCAGCTGTCTTATCCTGTGAAGAAAACAAAGAAAAATACAATGCTGTTTTGCCGGACAACCCTGCGCATTGCAGTAGAGTCCCCAGGGCCTTTTCCTGGGGAACAGCAGCAAATAGGACAGCAAGATCCTTTTAAAAGCCACCGGAGCTTCAGGATACACGGTGCATAAAAAGATGGTTGCTGAAGAAGGCATCTTTTTGTGATGCTCAGTATGCACTGAAACTCTCTGGTCTGAGGTAGTTTCACCACGTGGATCTATGCTCTGTGCCTTTATTCAGAGCTCAACAGGCTCTTTAGTTATGGTCAGTGTCTCCCAGGAGATCAGAAACACTTATGTTTGAGAACAAAGTAACTGAAGTCAGCACAGAATTCAACATAAAACTTGGAGTATATTTCAAAACATAAAGAAAGATATACTTTAAACTGTGCAAATACTTGAATTATCCAATGAAAAATTGTCTCTGCATGTGTTACAAAGTAGCCTGAGTTATTTTACCTAGACATAGTCCTGATTACCACCTTGTTGGCAAGAGAAACTAGGGTTCTTCTCCCCATAACTTTTTGTCCTTTAGTATCCATACAGCTGGCAAGAGGAAGTCCACAGTTTAATCTTTCTTCCATTTTCACATCCTCTCTGTCACCTGCTAAATAACTGTTTTCAACAACCAGTGGAGTTGATCAGATCTGCACCTTCAGATTGGTTCTTGGTCCTTTTGAGGGAAAGTAAGAGCCAAAGAGAGGGAGCTCCCTTGGACTCCCCTATTCAGCAGTTCCTGCCAGGGCCATTTCAGCTCCAGTTAGCACTCTCATCACATAATAGCAACACAGCAAATTCTTTTTCTTGTACATATAACCCCTGAGAAAAGTACTGCTGATTCCTCTTCTTTTCAGAGAGAGTTATCATTGCCTATTTTCCTGTATATTTCCTATATGATTGCTCTGCTTCATTACTCATTTTGTGGTTGGATTTTAAAGCAGAAAGCTAGTTAATAAATCTCAATGTAATGAATCATTCAAACCATCTAGCCACTTGGCTGATGGCTCTTTTCTCACAGTGACCATTTTTCATAGTAATATTTTATATATTAAGATATTTTGGTCTTTGGATCATAAAAAGCTGCTTAGCAATGCATTTATTTACTCCAGAGGACAGGGATAGTCTGCTACTTTAAAACATTCCCCTAGTTTAAAATGTTTCTGCATTTAAGAAAAAACAGCAAATAAACAAACAAGCAAACAAAAAACTCTCTTCCAGTCAGGTACTATAAATTATAGCAGATGAGATATAATTTATCCTTGCAGCAAAGATTCTTTTCCTTTCTTTGCTTACCTGTGAGTTTGATGTAATAGCTACCGTCAAATTATTATCCTCAGACTGGAAATAATTTACAGATAAGAAACACAGCACTTACTTTGACATATATCATATATATATCTTTGGTATCACCTTATACTGTGCAGAGTCAGAGCAATAGGATCTTCTACTTAAGTATCAGTACCCAGCTATATTTTAGACTGTTAGAAATGCAGTATAACTCTTGCATGGGTGCCCGCATTGTAAAAACCGGAATTAATCTGGACAACTCTTTTAGCTGGGGTCATTCAGCATCTAGAAGAATCAGATCCATGAGTACAGTGGAATGCCCTCTCCTTGTTATTCTGTGAGTTTTATGTTTGTTTTGTTTCTGCTGCCTTTGTTTTTCCTTAGCCTCTGAGATTTGGTGTTCAGACAGGAAGAACAGGAATGTTTCCTCTGAGAAACTGCTTTTGAAGAACTATCACCCCTGAACAAGAAATTAATAATACATAAGAAGCTACTAAGAAATGTGAAAAAGGATTAATATCAACAGCTCCCTACCTAACTACACTAGCATTGCTATGGGTATTATGAAAGCAGGTTGTCTTTTAAAGAGCAGTATCATTAGTTGTCATTGCTGTTTCCACTTACTTTTCACTTCTGTCAAACCTGAGAATTGCAAGAATGGTAGTAAAATAAAATGAAGCACCCATCTGTCATTGTCACTACTAACAGCACATTCCTGCCTTATTTCTAAAGCTGCAGCAGATATGGGGTAGGGAGTCTACAACTGGGAAAAAAACCTGCCCAGCTTGGCCACAGTCACATCAAAGGAGGCTCAGAAGTTTCTCTGGTCTTGTGACACTTCCTGAGATATTTGCAACTATATTAAAATGCCAATTTGAAATTTTTATAATAATCATGCTTTCTTGATCTAAGAGAGCTGTAGAGAGTAAAGAAAGAGTTTTACCGGACATTTCCCCACGGAATATTTCCGTATGAAAGAAGCCTTGTTTTCTTAACAAGTTTTTCTTCATTAGACACTTTTTATCTGGCTTCTGTGATTATCATTGTGATATAATCAAATGAGTCTGAGACAGAATTGTTATCAAGGACATGTAAATTACCATTAGGGTCAGCTCCAAAGCTCCAAATAACCCAGGACTTAATGTCACTGTCCCAGTGTGGATGGAACACAGTGCCTGTGGTATTGGATCCCAGATATGGCACACCAGTCACAACCCAGATGTAAAATTTTAATCCAGATGAACCTTTCTTTTCTAGATATCCTGTTCTGTACTCACACCAAGCTATGCTCCAGGAAATTTCATCATTGTTAGGTCTATTTATGGACTGTTTGCTTCCTGGTACTTAAGCTGATGTACAGTTTGGCATGGAGATAATGGGAGATAATGAGCTTTCCTCTTTGGAAAAAAAAAAAAAAAAAAAAAAGAAAGAAAGAAAGAAATAAGAAAAAGAAAAAAAAAAGAAAAATGTGTAATTGCAGTCCATGTTATCCGATATTTTCTTTCCAATTTTTTCATGGTCAGGAGGAGGCCATAGAAGCATAGAACAGTTAATGTAACAATTGCACAATCTCTGCATATCTCAGCAGCTGAGAGTTACTATTCCTTGCCATGTAACTCCAGTCAGTGTACCAACATTGTTAATGGCTGCCTCCATAAAACACAAACAAATGGTGAAAGGAGGAAAATAAAAAAAAGCCAATCAGCAAAGAAAATATGTTCCTGATTTCTTTTTGTTCAAATTATCAAGTTCTATTCTCTGTTTCATCAGTAGAAATACAAATCTACTCCTCCATTATAACCTTATCCCAGAAAACTAAACTTGCAGTGTTTTATTTATGTGACTGAAAGAAGAACTTGTACCTGTATGATAGAAGTTATTTTCTATTTCAGTTGAGTTGCTAATTCTTTTGGGGACACAGCAATGGATTAGTTGAATTAAATTTACAGAGGCAGAAAGAGTTTTACAGTGATTTTGAGCCAGGCTTGTGGTATATTTTGATCTCTTTTGTTTTCTTGTCTGTCTGCAGAAATCTGAAAACATTGTAAGTATTATACCTACTAGAAAGAGTTTACAACACTATTTCCAAACTTATACTGAAATAAAATGGTCCCGTATTTTCTCTTATGTACTTGAAAGTATATGCTTTTTTTTTTATTCATTATACTACATTGTTTACTTTCCTTGCCTGGTTGGTTTTCCAAAGTCCTGCAGTTTTTATCTAGATAAATTACTATTAGCATGAAATTTTTTCAAGGGCTTTGTAGCACAGTTTCCTAAGGGAGCATGGTTTACATGATCATTTCTCTGTGTGTGAACTTGAAAGAGAGATACACAGAAAAAGAAGCTTTTGAAGTTATTAGCTGGGATTAACTAAATTTGACATAGTAGCTAGGTCTTCAAAATTGTTAAAAACCCATGAGTTTGTAGAAATCTATCTGAGGAAAGGCTCAAACTGGAAGCAACATTTGTAGGCAGCCTCTGATACTACCTCAAATATCAGAACATCCACACAAGCAACAGCTATCAAGAAAACTTGGTACTCTTCATTAATGTTCTTTGTGGAGGTTTCACTTTTCTCTCTCATATGTGAAAACTCCTGTTTTCTCCCTAAAGAACATAGGTGTTTCTAATGCAAAACTCAGACATCAAAAAAGTGAATTTGCACGAGACATCTTCACAGCTTGATACAATCTGTCTTTAAAATTAATAATGCAAATTAATGTTAGCATTGTGAGTAGTGTAAGACAAAGTAATAAAGCCCTTCCCCACTGAACTCTATGGCAAAGCTCCCTTTGTGTTTATTCTGGCATAATTTCATTCCCAGAGAGTCAAGGATAGGTTTTCAGTGAGTATTTGAAGGAAAATTATCCTGTAATTCCTTCCAACAAACCAGGGGTGATTACAGTTACGGTGTGTGTGGTTTTAAATTAAGCTGCTTAAGGCAAAGGGAACATCTTGCTATACAACAAAATAGGCAGATTTTGTTCCTAGTTTTAGCAAGGAAACAGACTAAACTTGGTGGAACTGCTCTGCTGTGTAAATGAGACTAACCACTGAGTTATACTGGTCTCTCTCATGCTGGTATTAAATGTACCAAACAGGGTAATTGTATTGAGCTGTACAACACAGAAAAACTTGTCATCCTTAAGGCACTTTAAATACAAATGTATGGTATTTTCATCAGCTGCAGCACAACCTGCTCTGAGTTATGTGCAACAAAAGGTAGGCATTTTTGCTTACTTACAGAAGAATTAAATGCATTAAAGATATGAATCACTTAGTTGTATTAATGGATGGACTGCTCATTTTCACTGAAAACCTCTATTCTGGTAGCAGAGACAAATAGACACTGATGAGATACACTATGCTTTGCAAGTCAAAACCTACACGTTCACAGCATTAGAAGAGTTCCAGGGCTTCAGCCCAATAAATCCAGAAAGGGTAAAGGCCACAGTGAATAACTTGAATACATTCTAGAAAGAAGAACTGTTCTAATATTTGCCAGCAATACAGAATACAAGTAGATATGAAACAATGTTGTGACTAAATTAAACTCAGTCTGAGAATCTCTGATGTACGTGTGCATGAAATACACAGATATCATAGGCATCTCCTTAGAATCCTGGTATTGCAAGGGACACCCTTCTGCCATCAAGTTCATCATCGTGCTTTTACATGCAACCAAACTAAATAATTTCTTTCACAAGCTGCTCGGACTCTGTCTTAAAATTGCATAGCTATTCTCTTTTCCTTCGCAGATATCAAAAAGCTACTCTAATGCAGTTGAGTCCATGGAGGCCTGCTCCAGTTCTCAGGAAGGTTGTTCACCTTGTTTCCAGTCTAAATGTGTTCATTTCTGCCCATTTGTCCATCAGCATCAGTCTCTAGCTTGAAGCATTCCTATCCTTTGATGCTTCATACAGTGCAATTAGATCTTTCCTCATCTTTCATTTAGTTAACCAAATAAACCCAATAGCCTAATGTAGGCTATAAAGCCTGCCTTTATCCACTTATTTTCTCTCCTCACAATCTATCGTTTACTGTCCTCTGATTCTTAAACTGCTCAGCTTTTGCCTTCACCAGTCCCAATTACTGGGCTTTTCAGAAAATAAAAATCAAGGCAAGCTTGCCAAACTTCAGGTGACAGCCAGACAATCCGCTAAGCAACAGGAAAACCAGAACATTCACTTATCTCAGAGGAAGGATTGTTCCTTTCTAGGAACAAGTCATATATAAACTCTTCTGTTCAGTGTTTGGAGGGTTTTGCTGAGCCACTGATATGAACTGCACCACAGGTTATGATTCTGATTAATATTTTGGCAAGTCTTACATTTTTGCATTATCTAATGATACTTCTTTATATATTTATTTAGGATATTTTGTGCTTTTCTATCAGCATTGGAATAGAACCATTTCTTTTCTCTTGTGTTTGTATCATTAGCAGTGCATGAGTGTCCTTCTTATGAGATTGAGATCTGATTTGCACAAGATGTGATTTCATAGGCAGCGTTCATACAGAGCCATGTCTGCCAGTATATGTTATAGCTACACATTTTTGAACTATTTATGTTCATACTATAGCTTTCAAGTAATTTGCAAGCTTAAGGAAAGTTATCTTCTGGTATACACACTTAGGCAAATAATTTATATGCTGTTAAAAACAGACTCTGTGTAGTAGATGTGATTTATTGCCAAAGCAGTTCAGAAACATTACTAAGTAAAGTAAGTGTTTTCCCTATAACTGCCATTCCACTATGATACAAAAGTACTCTCTTGGGACAGATTGTAATTTATAAAGATGATTTCTTGGCTTTTTTCTTCATATCTCCTCTTTTTATTTCTTTGGAAAATTAAATAAAAAAGTAGGTATTTGATTGAGATGATCCCTGATATTTTAAATTGGTGAAATCTCTGCTTATTCTGTGTTAACGTGAAAACTATCCTACCTTCATTAAGACTGAAATTCATCTTTTTAAATGGACAATGTATTCTTTATAAAGAATTGTCTATGCCAGCCATATGAAAAGCCATATGCTTTTCATTTCAAAATTGCGCTACTATAAAATAGATTCTATTCACTTCGTAGTGGTATAAAGACAGTTAAGTACATCAAACCAGCAGAAGCTGGTGAGTGTTATAAACATGCCCATATATTAATAAACATGGCCATGTTCTTGGCTGACACAAATTAGAGTGTATCCAATGATATCAGTGTAACTTTGCTACAGTGCAGGGAAAATACTGGAGAAAGCTCATGGCAATTTGCTATATATGAAATATGTGAAGAATTAACATGACTGTGCTTGTCTTTGCTGTAAGCAACTTGTCTTGATATTCTCTTCATTTCTTCCAGCCTTGCTCTCTTTTCTGGTTTGTGTCCCTCTCTAATCCCCAACCTATGTATTTTACACTCTTAACAGAGCTGTGCTTTTTAAGTTGGCTTGCACCCTGGGGTGTCAAAACTTTCGTTTTCCTTTTCTGCAGTGAAAGAGGTGCAGGAAAACCCTTTTGAGATAATACTTGTTGTCTAGCCATTCTCTTTCAGCAACAAGATATACAGAAACTGCGTTTCAGAGAATAAGCCCTGCAGAGGCTTTCTCAAGTACTTTACATTTTATCATAAATATGATGAAGTCAGCTAAACAGAGCAATGGATTTTAAAAATGAAATATGCTGTTCCCTATAAGTGGAATTGCTTTTACAAAAGCCCATAGGATTAGATTCTCAGCTGAGGCTTCAATGAAAACACATTAGAAATCTAATTACCTGGGCTGCTGAGTTGATAGTAGATGATACCAAAATAACAAACCAATTCTGTCTGACAAAAATCTCACAAACTAATGATAGTTTCAAGTGTTGGGCTTATGTTTGCCTCCTTAGTCTGAACAAAACATGAAAAGCTGTCATGTCAATAATGCAAGAAAATTACATTATCTGCTCCCGAAATTATTAATGCTTGCTGCAGAATGCCTATTTAAATCACTCAACAGAACCTTTCCACCGAAAGAATTTGTGTTGCCAAATAAAATCTGGTAATGCACACTGGCAAATCATTTTTCCATTTAAGATAATGCAATTAAAGTTGATTTCCCATTAAATTTTCCTCTTCTCAGAAATCAGCAAGGAAAGCCCTGCAGGTTCAAACTTTAATTATTTAAATGCTTATAAAATATACAGCTTGTGAGGTCTAGATGAGCAAATAAAATGAGGGAATGCTGAGCCCAGGCATTTCAAAACTCTTAGGCATTTAGAATAATTATTAGTTAAACTTGGAAAGTATTCTGAAAAAAGGAAAAAATGCCAGAGGGATGTGTCAGAAACAAGGAATCATTGTCTAACTTTATTACTTATATTTTTAACTTGTTAAAAACTATGGGGAAAAGAAAATTAATGTTACATTTGAGATTACTGGTTATGTAAAATAATGAAGAATACTGTAAGGTAAATAGTTAGAAGTATTTTCTGTTGATAATCCAGACAAGTTTCTTATTGGCTATGTTTTTTTCAGCTTGGTTTACTGTACCAATGTTGATTTCATGGACAAGTCAGTGCCTGAAAACACCAATTCTTAGGTGCAATTAATGAACTGAAGAATGAATGTCTTTATCTGAAATCTGGCCTCAATGCTATGGCTATGTCTAAATCAGGATCCCTGTATATGATAATGTTTTCCCTACCTCTTTCCTACTTGCATCCTGTTAAGTTGGCTGTAACTACTGCTTTGCTCTCACATGACAAACATTCAAAATCTAAGACTAATTCACAGCTGCATGAGTTTGATGTAGATAACTTACATGCTTAGCAAGCTTCCACATGTCTCTCAAACTAATTCCTGAGGAAATAGTTTTCAAAACTAAAAACATTTTCTGGCCTTGTCAGCAATCTCTCATTGTATTTTCACCATGACAGGACTCATTACTGCCATATAAGAGCTAAAGAAATGAATGTTATCCTTCCTTTCACAGAGGCAAGGGGTGGAAAAGTGCAATAGTGATATATGTAGGGGAATTCAGATAATTTGGCAAGAGGGGAATTCCCTGAATTTTTTCTCTTATCACCTAGGTCGACAATGCAGCTGTACAAAACATACTTTTGTTCTCTCTGCTTTACTGAAAGCATGATCATTGGCCTGTTGTCAGCAGTGGGATCCCAGCTTCGGAAAAGCACCTCGGCCAAACGAGAGCCAGCTCTAGGCTGTATAGCCCAGTCTGACAACCAAAAGCTGAGGAGAGAGACAGACATTAGTTTTGGATCTGCTGGGGGACTCCCAACCCACTGTTTCAGTGAATGAAAATTGTGCAAGTGTGTAAAAAAATCATTCAGTGAAGTAGAGGACAATTGATCAAACTGCTACCTGAAACCACAAAGGAGCAAACTCACAGTAGAGAGACATTTTTGTATTTTTGCTGTACTGAGGCATCATTGCTACCTGTTATGTTTTTGGGCTTTGGCTTTTGTGACAGCATTACATTACAGATCTCATTATATCATGTCACAGATACTGAAGCAGTCTTAAAAATAATGGCCATTGAATAATAAAATAACAAAATAATAGAATCATAAAATGACTTACGATGGGAGACACCTTAAAGACCATTCAGTTCCGGTCTTCTCTGCCATGGGTAGGGTTGCTCCCCACTAGGTGAGTCTGTCCAGAGCTCTGAGTAGATGACAGAAGATACAGAATCACTATCACTGCATGTAATCAAGGTAAACTAATGGGAACTGTGTAGGAATCTAAGAATACCAAATTCTAGTGGAACAGGGAGGTAGAGTAAATTACCCAAAACATTACCTCAGCTCTCTAATATCTATGGATTTTGAGTGTCAGCTGAAACGAAATGCAACACATAAAAATGTTCATTATGTACAATTTTAAAAAACAATGGACTGAACTACGCTATTGTTTATTCCATATCTAGCTTATTAACTGCACTGATGTGGTGTGTGAAGAAGTAAAGGGTTGGATTATCCCTCACATGGAAAACCTCTGTGAGAAAGCAGTAGGGTGAGGTAGGAGAACATATTTCCAGAAAATGTCTACCCTCTCTCCGTATATTTCTTCTCCCTGTGGAGCAGGTAAAGGGAGACATCCAAGAGTTCTGCAAGTTCTCTGGGAGCAGAAGGGTATTCATATCCTAGCCAATCTTTGCCAAGTGGTACAATGTCAAGGTTTGGTGTGGTTGAATGTGTTCAGGGTTACAGCACGCCCAAGATAGATCCTTAGTTTTGCTCCAGTCCTACTCCTCAAATCTCATGAGCAGTGGAAAGAAGTAGAGAGCTACATGATAGTACTTTTTTCTGAGTTTTTTTTTCTGAGGTTTTTGTTTGTTCTGAGATGCAAGGGTGAGGATAGTGGAATGGAGATAAATGAGAACAACTCAGAAGAAAGAGAAGATGAGGAGGTATGAGAAAGGTTGAAGGGGCACAGAACAAAGGGGGACAAGGTGGGCATGAGAGGGAACATATCTGGAAAAAAGAAATAAAAATCAAGAGAGATTATCTTGGTGGAAAGATGGGGCAGAGAGAAAACAAACTCCACCTTTGGAAATGGGTTCAGTATAATAAAATAAAGTCAAGTAACACTAAATTTGTAACTATTTCTAAGGACAACAAGTCATTCAGCCTACTCTGAATCCATGATTGAAGATGTATTCAGGAGAAATGGACAGGAGAAATAGACAGCCTCTCTTATAAGCCTAGAAGCCTAGCTGTGTCAAAGGAAGCCAAACTGTGCTCAGGGACTGGCTTTCACGTTGTGACAAACTGGAAATAAAATCAGACATTTCCAAAAATGGTATGGGTTTCTTTTACCATATTGGCTACACCATGACTTGTTTTATAAATTTCCATCAGATTTTAATAATCATGATGCTATTGGAAGCTGCTATCATTTTCCTCTTAGGTACTTCCATTCCCTGAGAGCAGAAACGAGCACTGGTATCATGAATAATACTGCCAACAGAGTTCAGGTCCTTGGGAGCTACAGGGAGGGTCTCATCTTTTTTTAATTTAAAAAGTGATAATAAAGATTTTTAGTTTACATTGCCTCATTCCAGTACTCCCAAAGATGGGTGAAACTGTGGTAGGTTGTGTGAAGAGAGGAACTGAGAACCATTATATTCTTGTCTAGTCCACCACACACCGCTATGAAAAGACATTGCAGAGTAATCTACAGAATAATTCTTGTGGCACAGATCATTGGTTCCTCATGGTGAGGCTCATAATTTGATTTTTGCAGATTCATTTTGTATTTCACTCTATAAAACTGGGATTGAGTTTTGTCTGAGCGAGCTCAAGAATTTATGTCACCGGTAAGTTCTGTTTTACCTTTTTTCACAAAATCTTTAAGTCAAATAAGAAATTAATTCCTATGCAAGATATTTACTTTACAGATTGCAACACATTCCCCTGTGCCGCTGCTTCATAGGCTTCTTAATGTTAGTACAAAAGCTGAGTATTTTTGCTATATTCTCAAACAGAAAACAGAAAAACAAAAGACCTGCGTGCCTCCATTGAAAAGTGGGATGCCATCCTCATATCTCCAGAAGTTACCAAAGTTAAAGTTTACTCTTTAGTGTGACACAAGTGTTACAACACAAGATGAAAGTATTCACCCTTATTCATGAGAAATTCTATCTGAATTCTACCTTTGCACCAAAGCACTAGCTCTATAAGCTAGCAAACACTAACAATCTTACCATATTTGAGTTTTTGTTTATTTATTTGTCTGTTTGTTGTTTGTTTTTATGCATAAGAAAGTGCTCTGAGTGAGATTCTGGTGGTACTAGTGTCAATGGAAATATTATAATTGATTTTAGTGGAGCAAGGATTTTATCTGTTGTATCCTAACAAATTTCTTAACAAGCCAAAAGTAACTTCCTTGAACTGGTCCTCTCAGGGCTATGCTTCAATAGAGCAGCCTAAAAGACAGGCAGCCTTTACTTGCCAGTTTTCCTTTCTGAAGATAATACTAAAACATTGGTGGTTTAATATGAGTCATCATTATAGTTCAACCTATTGCTTCTGTCAGAAGATTGTTACAAAAGTAAGCATTACTAATTAATAACTGTTGAAATTAATAGCACAACAGCTTTCTTATTGCTGGGAAAACTTGTGGGTTACCATGTGATAAACATTTGCTTCTGCAAATAATTCACATAAACAGCTACACAGCTGTTAAATTGTATGCAATTAGACTGAACTCTGCCCATCTGTTAAGAGGATTCCATAACCCTATAGAATAAGTGACAACACAAAGCTTGCCTGAGAAAATTAGCAACAAGGTGTTTAATCAGTGTCAAAACAGATGTCCATTTGATTGTAAGTATAGCTGCTCGATACATGATATATGTATATCTGAAGAAGATAGGTTGCAATGAGAAGTAATCTCATGTATAGGGACTGGATTTACCTTTAGTAAATGTTTTCATTTGTGCTGTTGCAGTACTGCTAACTTTGAAGCATGGGTTTCTTTGTCTTTCTGCTTTGTGAAAAAGGAAAGCAGGCCCAGGAGACACACTAAATTTCAAGAAACAGCTTTGACAAATTAGCATATTCTAATGTTAGAAATGCTTAGGGATCCTGAACCCTAATTCAACTTTAGTTATCATTCTCTTCCTCTCTCTCTCCCAGTGTCCTCAGCATCCAACGGTTCATAAAGACCACCATAGCGGTCTGTCAAGATGATGAAAACAACATTTTTATTGAAGATGTAGCTAAGCAAATGTACTGAAATAAAATGTCTTTTGGTATGCATGTACTATAGTTATGCATGCAAACTTTGAGTATAAATGAGGTTTAGTATGTGAGATTCATCTGAGTGAATGTGCTCCCAAAGCCCCTTCTTCCCTGGCATTTCACCACTCCCTGATCCGAAGCCTACCTGCAAAAGTCTCTCCTGCACCTGGACTTTTTTTCCCCTCTTCTACTCCTCTTCTAAAGAAAAAGAGTGTCTCTTTTTCTTTAGACCATCTGAGGATATTATTCTGGCACTTTGCTTTCAGGAATTTATAATGGCCTGCCTAAGGCAGTAGTTGCACATGCGAAAGCATACTAAAAAGATCAGGAATGGAAAATTTAAAATGTACTAAATATGGAAAACATACGTATTATTCTTCAAATGCAGTTTCTTCCCTGACTTCATTCTGTGAGAACGTGGACATTTATTACTAAAATATTATCTTGTATTACATCTGTAATGGAATCCGATTTAGAGACTAGACTTAGTTCCTCAAAATTTGTCCCAGTTACTTTTTACTGGGCCCTACCTCTCAGCAAGAGTGAACCAAAGTACATGAAGAGACAGCTTTCCTTAGCCTCCAGTGCAATTTTGTAGTAATTTAAAACATGTAGCAAAGAAAAAATAGTGTTCTATCACCATTAAAATTTAATGTACTTGCATAAGCATTTCATAACAGTGTTGGGCTGAGAATACGGAATTGCAGAGACAAATGTTCAAATATGAAATCTATATTTATTCTTTTCATTCACTCAAACAGAAAATGAATGTTTAACCTCAAGGTTGCAGTCTGATTATTACTTTATATTCCTTTTTAATTGCTCTTTATTAAAGTATTCATAAGGATACCTATCTATATTTATACTAACATATCACATCCATATATTTAAATATAGCATTAGGCATGATGTTTAAACAGACTTAAGTGACTGGAAAGTCCGCTTAATTTATTTCCAAAAGGACTATGAGATCTAAGTAATTCAAGTGTTATGAAAAAAAAGAAATTTGAGTTGCATGTTGAACTCAAACATGGGATACTGTTTGGGAATGTGAGCTCACCTCAAGACTATGCCTTATGAGCTACTTCCCGAAGCAAAGGGGAATTGCCTTAGCTTCTCCTTGGAGTCAGGATGAGCTATGTCTTTGGTGTTGCATCTTCCCCTCTATTTCTGGATTCAGACACCATATTTGCATTTAGGAAAACACTACTATCTTGTCCTTTTTGGAGTTCTCTGTTGAAGACAAGAAGATGTGAAAGAGAACTTAAAACCCTAAATAACTGCTCTGTAAATAGTAGACCTAATTTTCTGTTGCTCTACATTAACTATCTTTCCAAGAAGTTTCCCACTATTAACTCTTTTCTGAGCTTGAGTGTTTTCAGAGTTGCATTTGCATGCTGATGATACCTGGGACCAGACAAAAAGAAATTAGTTATTTCTCCCACTGAAATTTTGTGTGGTATTTAAACCGTTTTTGTTGTTGTTGTTGTTGTTTGTTTTTTGTTTTAATGGGAATTTTGTAATATGAACTACTGAGACCACAACAGAGTTTATGGAAGGAGAGGAGACAGGCACTATGTTCTCACCTACTGCTCAGAAATGGCATTTTAGAAAATCCATACACACAGTCTGCTAGTCATTGCACAAATCAAAAGAGTAATTAGCTATTCTGCCTTTATTTCTTAGTTTGAGGATTTGTTTATTTTTAGATGTATGACTTTGAAGGTCTCCCATTCTACTATAAATGGAAGGAAAACAAGAAACTGAGTGGACAGAATAAATTGTTTGGTACCTGAAAGTAGTCTCTCCTTGGGGAACTGTGCAGTCTCAGGCTACCTGTTCCTGTTCCCTGAATGTGTACCCCTGTATCTATGCATGCTACTTGCCCTTAGGAAAACTCCAACGTGGTTCTACTTCTCCTCTGCCAAGCTCCACTGGGTGCTTGATTGTCTTGAGAGCAAAAATTCACAGTATTAAAGAATAAAAATTTTTAATCAGACTTTTTTTTGAAAGCAAATATGTGATTTCTTTTTAATAGGAAAAACAAACCTGTGCATAGAAGCTATACAACTAGAGGTCAACCAGGGATGTCAGACAGTTTCATTTTCTTCTTTGCACAGGTCTTCAGTAGCACAAATATAGGAAGTGATTCAACATAGATAAAGTTAGAAAAACAGTTACTGAATTGTGGATTTTTTCTCTGAGTCCATTTAAACAGTTGAATTTCAAGTTAGAAAATATATTGCTTCTTGTTGCCTCAATAATTTTCCCTTGATAAATTTTTTTAAATCAATTAGTACACTTCCTTCAGAATCACTACAGACATGTACAACTCTATTCTAAATTTGCCCTTTGTCTGTTAGTAGTATTTCATTGCTCTCATGTACCTTCATCTAGAGTTAGATAAGTTATTTTTCTTTAAATCAGGAGAAATGAGAGCCTCAGTCTGAGTGGTGCATACCCTGCTAATCACTGTAGATAGATCTTTGCTTTCACCAGGAAATTTCAGGTTGAAAGCACTAATAAATTACTTTGAAATGACTCCAGTTGAAATACAACAGGCATGCTTCTAGTGACTTTTTTGACAATCGTTATTCCTTTTTCACAGACATCTATATATTCAGACAAAATATATCCCTACCTAATTTACAGGCCTTTCAGGGAAACACAACAAATAAACAAACAAAAAAAAACAAAGCAAACAAAAACAAGCCACCCTTACTTTCCTGGAGATATTCCTTTCCTTCTCTTCTTCAGTTCTCCATTTTCTTTCTTTTGAAGGAAAACACTTCAAGATACCTACCAGATGAAGACAAAAGATACTCTCCACCAGCACTCTTCTCCATGATGGTGCAAGGCATTCTGATAGAGTGTAGAGAGACTTGAATATCTTTTGAACCTTCAAATGCTTGTAAACTGAGCCCTGTCACAGTGACTCTAGTAAGTATACAAGTGAGTTGAGGGAGGACTGGGGACTTTTTGCACTCCACAGGAAAATCTTTGAAGCTAACAGGCACTCTGGCAGTTGCACATGTGCAATGACTAAGTAAGGAGTATGTGAAAAGAGTTCCTAGTGGTAAAATAAAAAAAAATCTATTATAGTATAAGTAAAATGGAGGAATGGAACATTCAGGTCACAGGTAAAGCTGAAAAATGATCTCAGGACAGGACTCATATCTGATGGACAGATTCAATAGAAAGTGTTTTACTGGATGGAAATGAGAAGGTAGTTCCTTTAGGTCAAGAAGCATAAGGAAGTCACACTTGCAACCTTTTCTTAGCTGCAGGATTCCCCCAGGAATCCAGGAATTGTGAGGGCAGTGAAGTTCACAGTCCTTGCTGGACCTGTGATGCATAAACTTCAGACATTTGGCTTCAGTTTAACACTTCACTGAAACAGCAAAAACCACTGAAAAAAACCTGATAATAGTTCTACTGTTTACATATACATGTATAGCATATGAAATTTTCATTGAGGAACAGGGAAATTTTCATTTTAGTGCAACTTATTGTTTTCTGATGAATTAACACAATGATATGCCTAACTGATGAAACAGTTGAGCCTTGCCAGAAAGTTCAGTGAGTTTATTTAATTTCATCTGGGAAAACTGCTGTCAGTTCATATCGCAGCTCTCTAGTTTGAAAATGCATCATACATCTGGGGGAAGATCCTGATCTTGCTTTCACTATGTGCCAGTTCAGAATTGTTCCTTTGACTGCAGTGTAACAACTATGACACTGTGGTACTGAAAGGAAATTTGGACACTATCCCCAGCAGTTTGTACAGATTTTTGTTTGCTTCCCTGTGCATGAACAAAAGCCAGACTTCTCATTTTATTTTTAATTGATTAAAACAACAAGAAGATATTACAACAATAAGAATGGTATTTCTATATTTTTCTTGTTGTTGAATGAACAGAGAAGTATATTCACAAAGCAAAATGCTCTGAATAATTCCCCATCCCTTCAATATGTTTTCGGAAAGTCTAAGCTATTTTTTTTAGTAGTAAACTCCTTTTTGCACGCTTTGTCCCAGTTGTAGACAATAGATGAGAGTTCAGCTAATCCTTTGAGACTGACAAATATAAACCACATTTTAATCTGTCAACCAATTATTTAGAGATAGAAAATCAGAACCTCTTCTTTATCAAAGCTGTTAAAAGGAGAAAACTGTGGTATTTTTTTTTTAATTTGGCAAGTTCTTTTCAAGAAGAATCAGTTCCTAGCCACCCTCAGAAGCAGCACACCAACACCAGTGATCTGTCGAGTGTGGTTAACTCCATGTTTGTTTTCTGGGTAAAATACATCTTCAGTTCCACCAAGTTCAGACAAGTAATTAGATACTGCTTGTAGATGAAGAAGCATAGATTATTGCATTACATCTTCAAGATGGCAAAGAATTGAGATGCACACTCACAAGCTGCTGCAAGAAACAAGAGAGGATATCCAGAAAATATATTCTCTCAAAAATGTCATTGAATGATGATACTATGAAGAACTGAAAATAGATAGAGAGTATTTTACAGGGATTTCTACTTTCAGAGGACCTGTGCTTTACAGATAATATTTTTCTTCCATTAATTAGTCAGAGTCTTGGCCCTAGATCTTTGTGTCAGAGGTCTAGCTTGCACTGATATCAAAACTCTTATATTCATGTCTGACAGTCACAGCTGCAGGGAAGTTAGCTGTTTCAGGTAAGCTCCCATACCTCTGAACACTTCTCTGCCTCAGCCTTACTACTATATCTAATCAATTCATGAATATTCATGCAAGGTAACATTAATTGTGATGCTATTGTGTCACTTCTAAATAATGAAAGGCTCTTCAGCAACACCTGTGAAACTTGCCTGACTTTCAAACTAGGCCTAGCTACCTTTTTTTTTAATGTTTATATTTTATTATATCACAAATACCACCCTGGGACCATGGTCAAACAGATGATTTTGAGAGTTGCACTCTAAAAGAATGAGGAAAGCATAAAAGTATTCTGCAGGGAAAAGTAAATTAGGAAGATTGGTTTCATTACAAGGCATATAAGCTTTTGTGATCCATCTGTTAGCAGTAGCTCTCCTTATTAAAGAGACCTGGATGATCAAAGCATTGCAATCTGGAAAATAGGAACTGTTAAAATTTGTACTGGAGAGAGAAAAAACAACAACAAAAAAGCCAACTCATAGCAAAACAAAACAAATAAGCAAGCAAACAAAATCTTGAACAAATTTAAAGTAGAAAGATCTTTGAGAGGCAGAAGTTAAACAAAAACAATACTTTCAAGTTCTTGCATTTTTTTCAGAGAGGAAAAATAGGACCAATCCCATGCAGGCTATTTCTATTTGCCTGGCTAGCTAGAGTTACAGGTGACAATATCATAGACTATCTAGCCATTTTTCCAAGTTGGTACCCTGTGGGGCTTTTTCTTGCTTTCACTCTCCTTTAATCTTATTTCTGTACATTGTACATCAGAAGCTTCACAAGTTCATGCAGTAGGATTGCTTGAGAATTCCACAGATTCAAAGCAAAAGAGAGAAGATCTTGACATTTTTCATGACTAAAGGAAAAGAGTTAGACGTACAAAAGAATCTCCATTCAGGGATGGTAATGTTGTTGCCTGGAAGATGTGAAAAACTTTTAGGTTAATGGTATAGACCTTCAATTTGCGAAATATGAAATGGTGCTTTGGGAAAATGATTGTAATCAGAAATAGAGAAAGAGAACTGCTATGCCCATTGTAATTTCTGATGAATATTTACATGGAGTTAAACAGAATTACCTGAAATAGGGAGATGTGTTGAAGCATTTTGAATAGTGCTTCAATGGACATGTGAAAGAAGCAGAATGAAAAAAATTTTGAATCCACTGCAAATAGGCAGAAGGTTATTGGGCTGAGATGTTTACGTGTTCTGCAGGAGTCTGGATGCAAAATCTATGAATACTTTAGAACTTTGATTAAGCTTAAAGAAATTAAGTTTTAAACTGTTAAAACACTGTTCTTCAATACCTTTATTTTAGACTCAGAAGTCTTAGAATACAAGCTTTTCTGTATCTGTCAAGATGTAGAGCCAGAGAATTAGCATTAAGAAGGATAAAATCTGTAGTATTTTCTATCCTCAGGCACTCATATTAGTCTGTTGCCTGTCTCTGTCTTCACTATCTGCAAGCCATGTATGATAGCACAGACAGTGAACAACTGTATAGAATGACTTCACTGCAAAAAATCCAGCCTGCTAAGACCTTACATGGATGAACTGGGGAAAAGTGGCTTCTTATAAATTCTTTCCTCTGCCTTGTAGGATACATATATGCTCTGGCCCCAGACTGTTTTCAGGCTGCCCCTTCTGTTCGTAGGTAGCAAATAGTTCAGCACAGACTCTTGGGTCAAAAACCTGAAAGATCCACAAAAGACAGTGTGCCAGGCTGAAGAAACGTGTGCCTTATATTCCTGATTAGAAATCCTGTGATAAATCATTTCATTCCTTTCTTGCAATCTCATCTGAAATGGACATCATGAAGGTAATTTAATTAATATTTCACAGTTCAGTAATCTTTTGGGCAATGCCATGTGGGAATAAAGTAAAAATGTACTTTTTAGAGCTCCAAGACACTTGACATGCAAGACACAGATTCATCTCTTAGATGATTAGATAACTGGGTTATTTTTCCTCTTTGATGTCTAGCAGCTTCTTGCTCCCATTTTGAATCCTAAATGTATAATGCATAATTCCTTTACTTAGTTCAGTGCTGAAATGGCTCCTACAGTCTTCAATCAAATATGAGTCATGGACCAATCTACCTTAGACACACTGTAGAGCTCAAAGTATACAGCTCATTTTAAATTCAGTAGGAATATTTCTGTTGACTTCAATAAAATCTTTCAGTATGTTTCTTGGAGGAAAATTAATGTATCTTTCACAAGTCAACATTAAATCTTTCAGTCTTGTAAAACTTTTCCAAAAAAATTTAAGTAATTATTTTCAAAGCATAAGTAGTGTTTTTGGTTGCAATAGAAACACCAGCATGGAGTCATTTTAGCTCTCTTTGATGTTTCCATGCAGCCTTCGGTATTTGAAGAGAGCTTATGAACAGGAGGGACACTGACTTTCTACATGATCTGACAGCGAAAAAACAAGGGGGAATGGTTTAGGTTAGATATTCAGAAGAAATTCTTTACTCAGACAGTGGTGATGCCCTAGCACCACTGCCCAAGAAGTTGTGGGCACCCCACTCCTGGAGGTGCTCAAGCCCAGGTTGGATGGGGACCTAGACAGCCTAGTCTAGCATTAGATGTGGAGGTGGTGGCCCTGCATACAGCAGGGGAGTTGGAGTTTGATAATCCTTGAGGTCCCTGCCAACCCAAGCTACTCTATCATTCTATGATTCTGGGCAGCTGATCGGAGTGGCAGCCTTGCCCACTGCAGAGGGTTGGAATGAATGGGTTTTAAGGTCCTTTCCAACTGAAGTCATTCTATAATTTTAATGAAATCTACAACATTTAAGGTAATATTTTATGTAAATAGAGTAAAAACTATATTATGAGGTAATAACAGATGGAACAGATCTGAAAGATACATGCACAGTCTTTTTCCTTTTGAGGAAAAAATTCTGCTTGATCTTAATACTTTTGATCTGATCATAAATCTCTGAAGTTTCAGTCCTATCTCAAAGCGTTACAATAAATTGCAGCTTTTCCAGTGATGTTTTAACATTTTGATCAAATATATCATTTTATTTCTTCTTTAAGCATCAAGTTTTCAATCTGTATTCATATCACTTGCTTTTAACACTATCAATAGATTATTTCTGAAGTTGCATTTGCAGGAGTAACTTTGAATGAATTTTGAAGTCACTGTTCAGAACAATGTGGGGCTTTAAGGGTGACTGATGTAAGTTAAGGAGAGAACAGTTTTCTGACACAAGAAAACTGATGCCAAATAGCATGAAACTATCAAGCCTATTTTGAAACTGTACTGAATTTACTGAATCTTATACAAAAACAGTAATTAGAAAGATTAACATGTTCTATTAGGAGACTATACCAATGAGCTTTTAAATGTGATCAGATTCAGTTGCAGATCACCAGCAAAATAAAGAAAGGAAAAGATCGTACATTTTTGTTCAGTTTCTGTATTTCATTTTCCCTTCACTTTGGCAGAAATCTTAATATCATATTTCATCAGTACCTAGATTTCCTTGTCTTAGCTTTCCTCTATATTTAAATTAAGCACAGAAACTTGGGAAGATTTATAAGGTCCATTGGATGCTGACATTTGCTCATCAGCAGCAGGCAACTAGAGGATTCTATATTGTTTCTTTTATGCTAATTCTGTCTACCTTCAATTTCCATCTTTTGTTTTACAACTGTACCTTCATATCCATGCATAATTTCATTAATTTTGAAACAATTTTGAAATCTCATGATCTTATCAGTTTTTCTTTAATTTAGCAGTGTTCTGAGCTGAAATCTGCTCTGTGATAGAAATAATTCAAACTCTTCTGTCAATTCGAGTCACTCATTTCACAAAATCAATTTGAATGGAAGAGAAAGAACTGAGTTAAACTGACCAGGGAGTTTAAGTATTTGTCCTGAAGTATGTAGAAAGATATTTTCAATTTCTGTGCACATAGAGAATTAAATAATAGAGTGAAATAACATGTATAGAGGAATTCTCCATGATGAGAAATTCATATATTCATAATGAAATGTGGGGAATAAAATAAATTTTTATGAAGTAGATAATTCCCCCCACATTTTTTTCTAATAGTAGCACTACACCACGTACTGCAAGGCATTCTTCCCATTATAATTGCAACTGCAAATTTGACCCGAGCAGGAGAAAATCAAAATTGTTCTATTAGTACAATATCTTTCTCAGAAAAACATCCATTTAGTGCAATCTCAAAATATGTGAAGTAAATTGATTGACACCATAGTGTCTTGATGTATTTGATTTCAGAGCTATGAATTAGTTAATGTTTCCAGAAATAGAAGTATACATCCTTTTAAACATGAGGTAGTTGACAAATAAAACAAAATTGAAAACTTTCACTTGTGAGCTAGATTCTGTGTAAGAATCACTTAATGGTTTCTAATCATCTTTCAGCTGAGTATCTTCCTTTTGAAGATTTGCAATCAGGATTTTCCATCAGCATTGGAAGCGATAAGAGAAAACATGTTAGGTAATTTTTCCCATTCAGTTTTGATAAAATAATTTTACATAAATTTCATTGAAATGAAACATTTATGGGAGAGTGTTGATAATAAAATCTTTTCTAGTAAATAAATAATTTCATTAAAACAAAAACACACAAGCTCACTCACTACTAGATTTTCCTTGGGAACACACATTCCTTGAAGTGCAGCCCACATCAGCATTTATAAGGAAATCTTTCATCACTTCAAAACGCGTTTCTTACCACAGGCCAACAGCCATTTCTGCATGTCCCTCCAGGTGTGCTCCCAATTAGCAGGGACACTGCTTATCACTCGCACACTCAACAATCAATAGCTGAACCTGTGTATGGGAACATAACTAATGGCTGAAACTAGACAGAGGCTCCATTGAAAATGACACATGAAATTGTGATGAAATGCAAAATAGTAAAACTATCAATATAATATTAACTTTGAGTTCCTTTGTATGTATGAGTTAAGGACATTTCATCATCTATTTCTATACATAAAGTAAGGGAACTTATTGCTATAGAATCATTTCCTTGCCTAATTTTAATTTTTGCTCAGCCTCAATCTTCAGCCTAATCACTCTTAAATTAGCTCTAAAAATAATAATTTTATATGTTGTAAATTCTGATATATTACCCAAGAAAATAGATTTTAATATCAGAATATGACATTTGCTACAGAAACATTTTATCATCAAATGAAATCAATTAATAATAGTCTGGATACATTGCCTCATTTGTTATAGCTGTTGCCTATCCTAATAGGAATTTTGTATGTCCATTGTAGAGCAAATTATGCTTTAATTTAGACACAGCTGTTTCCTTTTATTAACTTTGTTGGTGCCATAAGGACTTTGCTGCTAACGATTCTGGCAGTAATTAGTGAACCATGAAAATGGACTTGCTAGTTGAAACTATGATACTTTTGTTGTAGATTTGGAGAAAGCAAACAGTTTTTCTGTTAGGTGGAGATGATTCAGCTCATATTTAAATAATTTTGAAAAGTAATAATGTATCCTAAGTCATTGTCATCATTGCCGAGCCATCGAATGGTCTAGGAGATATCTGAAAAATTCTTTCATGATTTGATGCAACGAAGTACAGAAAGTGAAGTTCACTGAAGACAAGACATTGGAAGTTGTTTTGTCTCTGTTTAGGTAAAATGCAGACAACTCTCCATTTATATCATTGACAACCCTGCCCACGACAGGGGGGGTGAAACTGAATGGTCTTTAAGGTCCCTCCAACCCAAGCCATTCTATGATTTTATAATATTAAGGGAACTACAGGTGCCACAGTACACTAACATTATTCAGAATATCTACCAATAGTTTTCAGTCTTTCACAAAGTTATGTACGCAGGTGCTAATACAGATGCAGTTTAACTTAATTCTCCACAAAAGACTAATAATAAAAACAAGTTGGTGAAACAATGAAGCTCTAAGTTACAGGGTATGCAGAAGGAAAAAAAAAAATAGAAACAAACTTCATTTTTGTTGACAGAGATACTGGGCAGGGAGAGAGGAAATGGTGGATATTCTTATGGATGCATTTGCTTATCTCACATCCAGAAATTTATTTTAAAATATGCTTACCCAGTTATTTGCATCAAATCTCTTTGGCAAATGATCATCAGAAAGCAGGTGCAATGGCAGTAATCATATTGGCAGTGATGTTTGTCTGAGCTGTTTTTTTTTTTTTTTTAACAGTATTCAGACTAGTTATTTTTAGACTTCAGATATGTTCTTGAGTAATAATGGCATTTTATTAGAAAAAATAAAAGTGTTTTAAAAGTATCCCATATTTTTTTGTTACAATCACTGTGGGTGAAAATGGGAAAGCAGTTTTCAGGAGAAAATACACATCCTTTGAAACAGACTTACTTAAATATTTGTGTATAATAGAATTTATACATGAAAATATGAAGAAATATTAATAAAACCACTGAATCTTGCTGTGGCAAATATCTATGATTATCCTTGTCTATTTTCTCATCTATTCTACTATAAATCTGATAGCCTCTACTTTCAGTAATTTGTCTTAAAAAAATTGTAAATTTTCTTCTATATTATGTTAATACAAAAAGCTTTTGTACATGTACCCTTGTAGAAGGGATCATTAAGGACTTAATTACTGGAAATCATCTACTGAATGTTCCAGAGCACTGTAACATAAAAGCTTGTGTTCCGCATTCAAAAAGTTGAGTTTTTGATTGTTGATTTGATTTGTTTGCTTTTCCACAGGAGAAGAGGAAGAGAAAAGATGCCAAGGCAAATGAATTAGGAGAATCAACTTGAGAGTTACTATAGTTAATTGAAACTCACATGGTACTTATGCAGAAGAAAAATGCCAGATATTCAAAAGCTATAAATCAGTAGTTTTTGTTAATATGAATCAATTACACTGATTTTACACTGATTTACAATATGCAGTTTTTTAATCTTCTACTGTTATTCTGAAAAGGATGTATGAGGCTGAGAATATACTTTAGAAGACATATCTTCCACCAGCCAAAAAATTCAGCATCTAAGGAAATTACAGCCTCAAAAGAAAAGAATCCTTTAAGTTCCCATAGTTCTGTTCACTGACATCCCCACAGAGTTTAATCATCATGAACAATTTCACAGTTCATTGACAAATGTGAGACATACAATGCAACTGCATGCAGTACTGGAAGCAAACAAACAGAAGAGTAGCACTATTATCAGACATACTAAAGACAACTTTCCAGAATATTTTTTGCCTTACTAATATAACTTATTTTTCCCTCATTATGGTGCTTTCAAACTTCAATACGCACAAAAATACTGGAAGTTTTTTTTTTCTTTAAGGTCAGTGATTATTTCTTGGCAATCATCCCAGGAACCACACTCCTACCCACTTAGGCTAGTTTTAAGTGTGCGTAACCCAGACATCAGAGTGGAACCTCATGATTTATCATCAGGTAAATATGATAAGAGCCAGTATTTCAGTCTAGATATGAGTAGTTCAAACTGGGTTCAATATGAATTTTGTTTTGCAGAATAAGACCTTGAAAACAAGTCAATAGATAGAGCAAGCTCTTCATTAATTGCTCACACAGGAGCTGAGGATGCTCAGAGATCTTCAGGATAAGTTTAGCGCCTTCCAAGACTATGCATTGATACTGATGGGCAAAGCTTCCTTAGACCTATTACCACAAGGTCTGGCCATTAGAAACCATGGACATGCTGGGTAGCAAAACAGTGATGGTATTAGAGGTTTTACTGCAGATATCAAATAAATTTAATAAGTAAGTATCAGCATGGGATAAGTTGTTCAACAAAAAGAGAGGAAGACATACAGATTACATCACAGAAGGAGAAAATGCCTTCTTTGAACCAGATACAATATTTCTGTGATTATTTAGTGGTTTATTTTATGACAGTGACAGCATTCAAAAATTAGTGGATGCCTCCAAGCACTCAAGTAATGGTGCTCTGAGAGCTGTGCTAGCTGCATAACTCAATGAAATCCATGGAGGATTCTTAATACAAACAGAACCCTGGAAAACATTGTGGTCAGCATCAGAACACCCTAAACTGCAGTAAAAATGGACAAAATTTATGGTAGTGAGTGTTTCAACTTACAGCCAGCTATTAGATGGGATTGTTCACACTGCCTTCTTCAGTGCAGTGTAATAAAAGTCAGCATTTTATTTACATCTGTATGCAAGAATATCATTTGGGGAGCAGTTTGTTAAATAGTTGTAAATAGCATTTTTACTACTCCTTTGCATTGCTCTATATCATTCCGTTTCAACGGAGAAGAGTGAGCCCATGCAGCTCTGCTACCTCCTGCCACTGGCTGCAAGATCCTTTCCAGGATTTCTGGGGGAGGCAGAGTACTGGGCTTTTAGTACTCCTGCTGCACTGCTCTCAGTTCTTGCGACAGCTGGAGAGGTAAACAGCTGCTGAATACTTCCCTCCACAGAACTACCTTTTTTTGGTGCTCAGTATCCCCTATAGCTAAACAAATAAAATCTTGAATTTCAGGTCTTTTTTGTTCCTTAATTTTCTTTTTCTCCCCATTGTTCCAGATGAGGTTTTTGACTTTTTTTTTTTTTTTTTTTTTTAACACAAGCACTATTTATCTTCTTATCATTTTTCACTTACTTCCAATTATATATCATTTCATTCTTGGTGTCTCTTTACTCTGATGTTCTCATTGATACATTCCACCTCTGGGTGGGCTGTTCTTTCATGCAAGAGAAATTAAGAGGCTCACCAAGACAGAAAGATCATCCATACAGAAGTCTGGATTTGAAACAAGTCTAAGAATTTTTTTCTCTTGTGAACTTGTTTAAACATTCTGCTTTTGAAAAGAGAAATATAAATAAACGTGGATGACTGAATACGAAAAGAGACGAATTAAAGTAGCAGAAAATAAAGCAAATATTTACAAGTTCCCAAGCAAAACAAAAGTCCAATTATTGCCGCTGTCCTCAAAGTGCTAGGAAGATACAGTCTTCTGAGCCTCTGAAAGACAAGATTTTAAAAGCCTACAATGCCTCGTGGAGCAGAACAAAACTCAGATATTTTGAGTGCTGTTAAAAAATTTTCAGTTTTCTTTTAATTCAACTTGAGTAGAAAGGTTAGAACGGTAATAGTCAACTGAGAATTTTGATTAACATGTAACTGCACTGCCTCAACACCTCTATGCACCTACATCATATATTGTCACACAAGGCAAATCCATAAACATATCCAGTAAATCTACTTAGATTATTATGTCAATTATCAAATGGGGGATCAGTACCAGATTTGCATTAGAGGAGAAAACATCAATATTTTGGAGAAAAAAAATGGCTATACAAACATCAAGCAGAAATAATAATATAAATATGAGCAGATGCCATATTTTCCCTTGAATGACAGCAGGGAGTCCCCATTCTCAATCATTTTTCAAGTTGACAGGTAGGACTGACTCCAGTTGGACCAGATGTCATTCACCATTGCCAACCAGAAACCAAAACTGTTCAACCACACAGACTTTACCAAAGATAAGCACAGAAGTAAGGGATAGGATAGAAAGATTTGGCAAATCTGGTGCTCAAAGCGTATCTCGCCAAATGTACACACCCTCCAACTCAAGCCATTCTGATTGACAGATTTTGTGTACATTCTTTGTTATCCCAATTTTAATAGCTACAGATCAATTTAATATTCTTTTACTTGGTCTAATTTCTTAGTAAAGTATTTAAGAAACCAACTAGCTTTGTTTACTCTGTTGCGTGATGCTTTTTAGTAAAGCATTTGGATCTTTCTTTTACAACCACAGTAAAAATGAAGACAGAAGTCTATATTTTTTTCTTTAATGTTCCCCTTCTGGGGCAGAATATATTTCAACAGTTATATGCATTTACCATCTGTATTTTTCTTTTTTTTTTTTTTTTTTTTTTTTGCTATACACAGAAAACAGTAACAGAACAATTTTCTTCGACTTATTTAAATAAGAAGGGAATGATACTTTAGTGCAAAACTTACTAAATTTTTTAGCTAAAATGTGTCATGAACTTGCCTAAGTGATTAGAGAATATGAAAATCCTCGATCTTAGATTTTAGTGGATAGTATTTTCAGACCCTAAATGACTCTGAAATACTTCACAGAAGTGTGGTGAAAGGATATTTCACCGTAGAACAATATTCATTCATCAGAGGTCAAAAAGTAGAAATTAGTTTTGATGAAACAGTGAAATACATACAAGGCAGAGCTCCCTAGTAATGGTATGCATGATGGCATCTCTCAGAGATCTCCAGGAATTTTCTCTTCTGTAATGAAGTAACACCTAAGTACATTTAATGCAGGAAACCTTTGTTCCCAGCACTTGGGCCATTAAGTATTTCCCCAGCCAGAGAACAAAATTATAGTCATGCTGCCTTCTATTTGAGAATTCCAAAGACCTGAACTTCTTTTAAGCCTTGAAATCCTGGTGCTGGAAGTACCATGAGGAGGCTGTAGCCAGACTGAAATTTCCCATGAGAAATGTACTAAATCCCATCAACTTTCAGGGACTGCAGACCTCCAAACCAGATAAGTGCATTCTATAGTCTTTCTATTTGCAGCTAAACCAAATAGGAATTTAAGAGTCCTAATTGCTTCTAAACTTTTGAAAATGTTCTTCTGGTTTTCAGTATGTGTTTTCAGTCTCTGAATCTCCTACCTGCCAGATGTTTCCAGTAGATAGACATGAAAGCAACTGTAACTCAAACTGAGGAACAATCTCAACATATCAATGAAAGATCAAAATCAATAAGGTCTTGAGAAATGAGGAAAAATAAAAGATGAAGTCACTTGAAGATAGCAATGTTTTGTTACCTTCACTGATGGGACAGTGAAAAGGTAGAAGGCTGAATAGAAGTGACCAATAAATAATCGTATGAGTTTGACTCTACCCTCTTTTTCACTTAATGTTATTCTTCACATAGACACTTCTTTCCATCAAGATCTGTAAGTTTATAAGAGGCCTGAAGCAATTAATACTCAAAGTAGTAAGCTACATTTTAATAGGTATGATTTTCACTTATAACGCAGAGGTAATACACAATCATATAGTATCACTGTGAAACTGCAAGCACTGAAAAGAATATTTCTATCTTAGGAAGCTAACTTTCTGGATGTTTATGAATTTCTTATGTTATTTATATGATTTTAAAATTGGTTTGAAGGCCTGACATGTTTGCCATTGAGAGTTACCAATAGTGAAAGCAGAAATGTATCTTCAGTATGCAAGTAAGGGTATGACCTTAGGAAAAGGTAATGAGAAATTCTAACTATTCTCCAATCTCTTCTTCAGGTCTAACTTGCAAGTTGATTTAATTCTCCTACAGATAATGATCAGAAGGATCTGCAAGTACACCAAGTCCCTATTATGAATATACAAAAAGGTGGTCCTGAATGTGTGTGTGATAAATTGTTTACTAAGTAGTCTGTAAGTCTTTAAACTGAGTCTACTAGTCTCAGATCAACTGAGTATTTGGTATTCTGCTGAAGAACCTAAGCACTCTGTTCAAATGAAAGCTATACTGCAAATTTCTATTACTTATTTCTACACTGTTTTTGTTGCCTTTTTTTTTTTTTGAGATAAATTGACCACCACTGACACTGTCCTTATGAATTCTCTCCTAGTCTTGATGAAGAAATACTGTAAGACAAAAAAAAGCAGCACAAACACTGTGTTTCAAAGAGTTAACACCCACTGTAAGAGCAGCAAAAAAAAAAAATTAAAAAATTTGAAAGTTCTTCTAATGTTAATTGTGGCTACATGAATCAGCAACACATTAATTTTCATTCAAATGAGATTGCATATACTTTTATATATATATGCAGGGTTTATTAACTATTCAGTTGTAACAAACCTTCTACTTGTCTTTGCTTCTAGTTGACTGTCTAAATGAAGAGCTCTACTGTAAAAGCATCTGGGTTGTACTTTGACCTCTGAGAACATCAACTTGAAAGGTATGTCACTGAAAGGTTAACCAGTCTGTGAAAGTACAGACCCCTTTCATTTTTTAATACACATTATATAGCCTGAAATTAAAACTTCTTTAGGTCCATTAATCAATCATAACCCATTGTAATTATGGTTTAGACAAACCAACAGCTCTGACAGCTGGTATGTTAAAAGTAATTAACCTGTTCTAAGCATTTTTTTTAGCATCAAGTTCATTATTATGATACATCTAGAACACATTTTTAACAAGGTTTCTGGTACTAATGAGCATGCTTTTTTACTAAGGATCGAGGGGAAAACTGGAGTCTACTTCAAATTTTATCAGATTAGATTTTAGTCATCTTTTTCTTCAGTTTTTCCTGCATTCTCTTCTGCAATCTCTCTATGCTTTTAAGAGAATTTTGAGAAAGTTTACTATAAAAGGAAGGAAACCAGTGATGCAAAGTACTATTTTTGCATGTTTTCAATAAAAATTACCTAACAATTACCTAGCAGTAGAACATTCTACTAACAGGTAGCTAACTTAGTATGAGCAGGAAGGCATCTAAATGTTAAGGCCTATATTTCGTGAAAGGGGAACCTCATGTTTTTTTCTCCTTCCCCTTCATGGGGGGGAGAATAGTAAGAATTATATTACAGGCTAGGTTCATATTACAAAAATTTCATCTAAATTTCAAACTTTATATGCTCTTACTGAGTTTGGTTTATCTTGTTATATAATGCAAGTGCCTAAACGTAGGAGTTATTTTCCATCTTTCATAACTATTCTGGTTTTGAGCTTTTGCTAGGTTTTGACTGAGAAAATCTATCCTATTTCCCATCACCTAAAATAGATTGGAGAAAGAAAGAAGAGAGAAGACATGTACTTGTATTGTAAAATAAACAAAAAGAGATGGTTACAAACTTAACCAGCAATAGTAGAAAGCATATTTTGAAGCTATTCTGAAACAATTTTGCCTTCTGAAGCTCATTTTAATCTGAAATATCTGGGTGAACTCTAAAGTGTTAGATAAAGGGTATTCTACTTTTTCAAGGTTTTTGAAGAATTAGAGAGGAAAACGTCTTTTGATAGTTGAAGAGACTTAAAACCACCACCAACAGATGTATAAAGGCAAAAACAAGAATGGAAAAATAATGTGGGACAAGTATTGATTTGCTGATAGTATTAATCATTAGTGTGACAGACTGCCAGTTTGACTCTTTACATCTCTCTGTAGTAGATTATGGTCATGTATGTAAATATTTTTGTAAGTGCTGCCTTTTGAAATGTTGAACTACTACTCTTTAGATAAATTAAAAGAACATGTAAGCACAATGGCAAATTCTACATTCACTCCAGCTCAAAACTTTCAGCCTGGAGCATATCTAAGTAATTAGTAATATACTTGCAGCATTCTCCCATGTTTGACTTCATCTCTGTTCTCAATGTCATAAACTGTAAAAAAGAGGCATGGCTCTGCATAGAATAACTTAGTATGCAATGACTTTAATATTTTCTATGATTCATCATCTACCTCTTCTTCAATTCTTTCTCCTAAATGCATTTAAAGTATCTGTAAAATTCTTTGTTTGTTGCTATGGTTCCAGATTGGTTTCTGCTAAGGCTGGTTTTCATATCTCCTTACCAATTATACTATGATTTCCTCAGTTAAGATGATTCTGCCTCACTCAGCATTTTTGCAAAGACACCAATAAATCTCCTCATCTGGAGGAAGTCACTTCTGTCCTTTAGGAGTTACGACATCAAATAATTTAACAAACTTTTTCATTAGTGAACCTGTCTGTCCAGTCCATTATTTCTATTTCCATTTTACTTTAAGAATTCTTTAGAGAAACTGGAAACAGTCTATTTAAATGTATCTAACTGCAGAGATTCTAGCCTCTTGCCCTAAGCTACTTTCATGACAAAGCTTAGCCACAGGTCTAACTGCCAAGCTGAATTAAAATTTAACTGCAACACACAAGGCAAATAATGTCATAAATCATCATAGCCCTACTGATGCCCATAAGTCATCTGAGAATTCAGTCCAACAACCTCTGCTGATAACACTGATTGTGTAATTAATAATAATACAGGATCATTCCTTAGGGACTCTGGTAGCTAATCTTAAGCATGCAAATCTCCTTTGGAGTGGCTCGTATCCCTTCAGTCTTGCAATATAGAAGTTTTACGTAATGTCATTTTCTAGTTTGCTACTGCAGCTGATAAATAAGAGATGAGAGTCTTAGAAAGAAAGCTTGGTTGACTAGCCTGAAATAAGTTTTCTGTTAGGTAAGAGGAATCCTTCTCCTTGCAAAAGGAAAAGTATTCATTTCTAAGTAGTATTCTAGAATTACATTTTTGAATATTAGATCACGACGTAGTATAAGTTTTCTCAAGATTAATAAAATAAGCAACATTTAATAAACTTATTTCTGTAATCAAATCGTATGCTTTGAATGATTTATCCTTAAGTATTAAATCTGCTATGAAGACATCAAGAATCATAACAATTTACGGATGTCACAATCTGTAGTGTGTAGATAGCAAAAAAGGAACTTACATTAAATACTTATGCATACTGAGAAAGATTTAAAATGTATCAGAAACCCTGAGCAAAAACTTGAGTTTCCCAAGAAACACACCATCCCTTCCGGCCTATCAATTAAATCTGACACCTCTCTTTCTGGAGAAGTTGCTGGCTTCGAGCATGGAAAACAGAAAAGGAACCAAGGGGAGGGGCAGCCACTTCCTAAGTAGGAGATAGCATTTGCCTTGGAGACCAACTATTGTGACAGTCTTACCAGTCTCTTTGTAAGAAAAAGATACAGTACAGTAACAAAGGAATTATCAGAACAGGTCAGCCCAGCTACATATCTGGCCCAGTAGCCTGACCCCACATCTGAACACCACCAGCTGTTTCACGAGAATGTGTTAAAGTTTGGATAACTATATAAGTCTAATGTTATTAAAAAAAAAAAAAGCCTTGCCAAAGTCAAGACTTAAATGCTATAGGCATGATCTCAAGAAACTAACCATACATTACTCACGTAAAGTCCTTTCACATGCTGGATTCTCACCGATTTTGATTTTATAGTACCAAAAGAAAATCTTTAAAATTTGATTTACTTTCTCTTCTACCATTACTTAACAAATGATAGCAAAAATACTTTTGAGTAGAGTGAGGGGCAGGGGGTTAAATTCTCTGAAAATCTGAGTGTCTTTGAAAGTGCTTGAATCTGTCATTTAAGAACCTTGTCAGGTCTGCTGACTTCAATGTTATGAATAAATATTCCCCTCTCTCAGTTGGAGACAGTTAGATTCAATGCCTGGTAAAATCTGTAAAGATGTACACAGCCCAAAGACATGATGAAAGTACTGTTGTCACTGGACTGGTTGACAATGAGGTGTTTATTAACAGTGGCGGAGCAAGGACAACTTTAGAGAAACCTCTTTTTGTTGTTTTAAGTGTGAATAGGGATTTTTCTTTTTAACAGCACCCTATTCACTACTTATCTAGGAAGAATAATTCTGAGTCTCTCATTCAGTTGAGATTCTTGAAAAAGGACTTGACAGGGGTTCTGCAATTGGAAACATCTCAGAGTAGCAGCTAAGGAGAGAAAGAAATAGAGAAAGCAAGATTTTCACTTTCACTACCAAGGCAGATACTAGGTCTCTCGAAGTCCTGCATCATCCAGGATCCTATTTTAACTAGTTTTGTAGAAGACTCTTGTAGAGAAAAATGATAGCAGATATAACTGCACCAAACCAGTTTAAGATCATCCAGAAAAGACAGAGACCACAATCCAAAAACAGAGAAGGAATAGCTGCTTACCACACAACCAAAAAAGAGAGAGAGAGATAGTGAAAAAAAAAAAAGGAAAAAGAGGAAGAAAAAGAGGAAAGCAAGCAGCAATCTCCAAGAAGAGATCCTTTCCTTTCAGTGGCCAGTACTTAAATGAGGTTAGGGAGGGGTGGACCTGGACTTCCCATCACAGGTGTGAATTGCTTCCACCTGTGTTGCCAGGGCTGGCTACACCCCTTCATCGGGTGCTCAATCACTGGTTCATGCTGTGACTTAACAATTTCCATACAACCTTTTACAGATTCCTGAAGAAAGTTTTCATCTAAAGGCTGGCCCACATCTCTGTGTTCTTGAGTGGGGTAGAAGGAATCTAGGCAGCAACAACACCAATGGCAACTCCAGATGTGTAGGTCAAAGCCTCTCAGAGTCTTATTTCACGTCTCTGCCACCTTGCTTTTCTTCTGTTGTTTTTTTTTTTTTCTTTTTCTTTTTTTTCCACTGACTTCTTTGAAGACAAACATACAGTTTAAGAAAACCGTCATTGATCCCCTGTGTTCACTCATCACTTTGTTCTGGACACCTAATTTGACACAACTATCCTTTTGACATAACTACTCCTTTTGTCTGGAAACAGAGGGGATAACAGTGATCCACTTCTGAAAATGCCACAGGCATAAGTGCAATCACATACAGTACCTAGCCTTCATTAGAAATGTGGAACATTAAATGTTTGTCTGAATCTCTGCCAGTTCTACAGGAGTTACTCTGGATTAACACCAATTCAACATTTTAGCTTGTTGTTCATCCTCGCTCTGGGTCATATGCTGAATACTCTCAAATTCTGTTACTGTAATTGCACTGACTTTGGGCTGAGAATCTCTTAGATGAATAGGTTGGTCCTCTGGATGATATTGAAGCACACACATTGCCATTTTCCTTTTCTTAACTATATCAACATGTAACTGAAAATGCTTTGCAATTGTCTTGAGAAGATACACCATTTTTTGCTTCTTGGGAACCAATGGATCCTCTGTCACTTAGAGGGACATTTGTGTTTCTTAAAATCTAGTATATACAATCTACAAGATGCTCATACTTTTGGCTCTGTAAATGACAGCCATATTTCACCATTATACAGGTGATGGTAATATTTTGTTCATGATTTGATGCCTCAGGTATCTATCATATGCCCTAGAGAAACATAATCTCTTCTTCAGAGCACAGTGTAAAAAATGTCACAGAAACAGACACTTACGTAGACAAAAGCTGGGACCTCCTTAGTTTAGAAGGCCTTGGAATATTAATTCTCTGCCTCTAAAAGCTTTTAGAAATGTTTTCATTGAGGATGCATTTTCATTAGCATTTTTATACATATTGTCTTCCAACTAGTGTCATGCCCTGTTCTGCACGCACCTGCAGTCATGCGCTATAAACAGCTGTGAAGACAAGGCCAGAGGCATGCATACCAAGAGCATTATGCATGGTAAGTATTTGCATATGATCTGTCTATTTTTCAAGAACTGTGAAACGTTGCATTTGCAGAGGTAACCCTGAATCTTTAAAACAGTCTGGAGGAAACAGCGTTAGTAATACTTTTTATATCAGGGCAATTCTTACACATAAGCCTTCTGATTTCTATCTCACACCTTGAACTTCTGTATTTCTTGCCATACACTCTTGCTAGTGATATGCAGTTCTAACAGACCATGCAAGTTAAGGCTATATTACAGTCCTTAGTAGTGATATACATCCGGATTTCAGACAGAAATTCCAAAGGCATGGTTTTCAAGTAGATTAAATTTTAGACAAATATCTTTTATCAGTATAAAAAAAATAATAATTCATGTTATTGAACAACAAAAACTAATTGAAATAGACGTGTTATTACAGTGGATTTTTTTTTGTTGTTGTTTTCCAAACAAAATAACGATGAAGGAGGGGAAGGTGAAACATAAATGGGTCCTGTTAAGTTTTGTACAAAAAGCAAACTCTAGTGTTGAATGAAGATCAAGGCCTGTTAGTTTGTTTTTTCCTTTTCCTTTCCCTTTTTTTCCTTCTCCTTTTCCTTTCCTTTTCTTTTCTTCTCCTTTCTTTTCCTTTCATTTTTTCTCTTCCTGTTCCTTAAATATACTTGAAATGCATATACTTGGAACAGATTAAGATTGTAATTATAACCATAATCAGCATTAAGTTCCTTCTTTGTTTCAGGAGGCATGCAACAACACACAAGAAACACTTTTCTTCCAAGTTTAAAGACACTTTAAAATTCCAGTATGTTGAATATTTGCTGGGTTTGTTTTTTTTTTTTTGCAATTGCAGTAAGAAATTTTTTATTAGATGCCATAAATATCAGGGAATAAACTTAAAAGATATCGGTATATTTATTTTGGTTGAACATGAATTTGATTACTAGAACTAATGTACTTCTGTCTGCAAAAGACACAAGATTTGAAACATAATCCCAACTGCGTGTGTATTATTCATTCTGTGTTTATAATTGGAATACATTTTGATATTATATAACATAATACCCAGGTGTACATTTATATATGGGCTGGGGCATGGTAGCGAGGCATTGTGTGACAAATGTAGACAGAGACCACAGCTCCATACTGAGAGCAGTAGAAAGCATCCACTTTCCATTCATTATGCTTCAGGAACCTGAGAATTCTGACTACCTCTTCTGGGGGAATACTGTGCACATACGAATGGAAAAGTGATTACATTCCTTCCGGGAAGAAATATTTTCACTTTTTTTTTCCTTTTCAGACAGACAACATTTACACATTCCCCATGTTTTTCCTCCTGTGCATAATTTTATATTTAATCATAATAAATTTCATATGACATTTTATGACCTACCACTCATTCTTCTCAACTCTTACAGAGTTAGACAGAATTAACTCTATAGGCTACATTTAGCCTTTGATTACAAAATGCCAAGTCGCTCCAGTGTGAATCATCCCTGACCCAGAGCAGCTCTGGGCATCTCCAGCCAGTTCCCTACTCTTCCTTTCCCCTCAGGCAGATGGGCTACCAGTGCCACTAGGACTGCCTCTGTCACCACTAGTGATGTGCTTTTCTAACCAGATTCAGGACTTCAGAAATGTTCCTTGTTGCACTTCAAGACAGGAGATAGACACTCATCTCACAGCTTGCTGCCTGGAGGCTCCCCCAGTTTGCTTGCACCTCAGCAGGAAGGAGGCCAGGGTTATTCCAAGCTCTGCCGAATTTTTTTCTGTGTTATATGCTACCACTATTTCAACCATACTGAGCAGTGATAGTATTGTGGAGTCCTTCTCAGAGAATGGTTAATTGAAGCTACTTTAGTCTCACAAATGAATATTTTTTTTAAGCAACATAGTTTTGTTTTGTTTTGTTTTTTAACAAGAAAAAAAACTAGAAACATTTAGTAAAAAAGTTCCCAACCAGAGCTAAGCACAGCAAGATTACATTTTTTCCTATATTAATTTCTGAAAATGGTAAAGAAATATATTTTCAGCAGTTTTCCTATTTCTGATTTGCATCTGTGTGATTTCATTAACTGATAATTGCTTTTGATGTGAAATGCAAAGAGATAAATGGCTCATGAATCAATAAGTGACGAGATTTCAAACAGAGTCACTTATTGATTTTTATCTCCAATTTATCTGCATTGAGTTTAATTATAACTCTGACACACCATTTGTTTGAAAAGATTGCATGTGAAAATTTGCATGCAGTTTTCTTAGTGCAATTACATTTCAGTTGTTTCAAAGTAAGTTAAGTTTTTTGAGCTGGAAAAAAAACACTGCTAAAATTCCAGCACTGGAAAAATATTTATGCATATGGTTCCTTAATCATTGTGCAATCATTTGATTATCTTTATGAACATTTATTAAAATATATAAAAATAAATGCTTATTTATGAGTTTTCATCACAATTCTAATGACATTTGCCTAAATGCCTCATAAGATAAAAGACATAACTTAGGCAAACTAAAACTTTGAGTTTCAAAACACGTGTAATTTGATCTATAGCCATTTTCTTAGAGCACTGGAATTGGTTAAGAAAAAAAAAAAGTATATTTTTCATTCCATTGTGGTCATATATTTTTGGCTATCAAACTGAGATAACAGATTTTTGCTCAACCTTAGAGAGATTTGTTTACATGGATTCAATGTTTTTAAATGAAGCTGATAATTCTACTGTCACATGAAGGATTTTTTTACTGTAGCATCTAGTTTCCTGCTAAATCTAAAATTGATGTTATCATTACATTTCTGTAAATTTTCTGTTAGAAACACCGGTCCAGAACAAAGACTTGCTACTTTTTCATCAGTGATTTAATACTGGAATCTGTTTTCTACATAAGACAATATGACAAAGGTTTATCATCTTTTTTAGGAGAACCTTTATGGATGCATCAGCGATAAAGGAAAAAGGTTAGAACTGTGATCATGGAATTATGCTTACTTGATTCCTTGTGAATCAAGGCAACAGCACACAGTGTAGCACTCTAATCTTACCTACATAAAGTAACTCAAAAATAAAATGTCAAAATTCTGACATCTTTCTTGATTTCTGAGAGCAAAAGTCCTATGGATTGCACACTTAAATTATGTTGATAATTTGAAGGACACTCTGCTTTTTTTTTTTTTCCTGGCATCAAAAAGCTTGAAAAAGAATGTATTTTTAACACCTTTTAGTAAGTCTGGTTTAAAAGTGAACTGAGATCAACTGGAGCACTTCCATGAATTTAATCTGGCTTTGAATGAATCTCTATAACCAGACATGCATGAAAATCACCCCTGAAAATTTAAGTGCTTACAGAACTGTGTTTGTAGGTACACTTTAAAAATGGGCCAGTTATTATGTATTGGCAAGAAATAGCAGAGACAGTATTAATGTTTATTTCAATTTTTAAACATTATTACTAGAAGTGACATTTTGATAGAACGCAAGATGACTCAGGAGGATGTAGGGATGGAGACTTAAAGTATTTTTTGAAAAAAAAAAAAAAATAGAGCAAGCACTTCCTTGCATAAAACATGGAAAGGAATACAGAGATGATAATTTCTTTGTAAAATTTCAGAATGTCACATAAGTTCCTAAGAAGGCCTATATAAAAAAAATATTTTTATTTGATTCAAATGAAATAACATAGATGATCTAAACAGTGATTTGGCAAATTTTACTTGTGGATCAACCACTTAATTAAAACCTGTTTTAAAGGTTGTGGAGTACATATTATAAGGTGTGGTAATGTTCTTCTCAATATTAAGCTTGTTTTGGCACCTTTTCTATTGATGCCTCAAACTGTAATAACACTTTTACCTCATTTCCTAAGAACAGGATCTGATGGCAGACATTTATCCACATAATGTGAGGTAAAGACTGATGCAAAAAAAAAAAATAATAATAATAATAATTACTCTATTTGTTCTACCCTCACCCTCTCTGATGCAAACTTTATTCTTGACTAGTTCAAGACTAAGTCTCCCTCAGGCTATCCACTTCTCATTTATTCAATTATTTCATAATTGTTTTATCGCTTTTAGCCTTTTCTCTTAGCAAATTCTCTCCCACTTTTCCATCTTTTCTCTTACACTTTATTGCTGTTTACTCTCCATCTTTTTGGCCCTTCTTAATCTTGATATCTGAATAGGTTTAAGCAAGTTTCAATCCTTTGCCTAACTTTTCCAGACTTTTTGAAGGACTTCTATTATTTTTCAGGGTTTTTTTCTATGGTTTTGCAAATAAATTTGATGTGCACTTTCTATAAGTCCACATTTTTCTGCCTATGAAACTCCTGCAATAATGTCAAGATTATAGTTAAATGCTGCTTTGCATTTTGTCTGTTGCAGTTATTTTTTACCCTTTTTGCCTCCCTGTGTCCAGGACTAGAATTACACATAGCAATATACTTTACCTTATAATTTTCTCCCTTTATTCAAGCAAACTCTGGATTTCAGCTGTAATTACTTCTGTCTCTGTCTTATTTGGGGTAGAGAGAAGAACTGCCTCTTACACATTGTAAAGCTAGTTGTTCCAAAGTGATTATTTATGCTGCTGAGACAGTGCTTCTCTACACCATTTTCTGTTCTAATAACTGGCCTGTTCCTGTGGATGCAGTACAAGTTTTCCTGTATCATTCTGTTGTTAGACCTAGCCAGTATTTTGATCTCTCTTATCATGGATTCAACATTCTTGTTATTGTCACAAACCCAGCAGTCTAACTCCACGAGTATGTTTATATTCTGAGGAGTACAATTAGCAATATTGTTTTTAATCCGAATTGAATTTCTTGTCAGCTAGGGCAACGCTATTCACTAATGCAGCACAGAAAATTGACATCTTTCACAACTGCACTGTTTAGAGTATTTCAGCTTCCCCTTGAATAAATCACATGTGGAATCCTATGATAAATGCCTTGTCATTGTAGATAGACTCATAACTGTCCTGTTAAAAAGCTAAGGAGTTTCACTAACACAGGTTGTTCCATCTAGATAACATTTACTCAGTTTTCTTGTAGGAATGTCACTTACATTTTTGGCAGAGTTCTTACTAAGTACAGATATATCACATCAGCTGTCTCTTCCAAATAAATGGTAAATTTGTAAATAAATGTGAATGTTTGGGCACTATTTATCTTCAAAAATTCATAGTAACTCTTTTTATCATCTTATTATCACAGATGCCCCTAAGTTTTATTTAACTGTCCTAGTATTTTTTTTTTTCCATCTTGTTAGAGGTTGGTTGGAGTGAGAATAGGCTTCTTCTTTTTCTCCTGTTTATTTAAGCAGGGAAAATACAGTTATCTTGCTGTATTCTGTGGTCTACCCCGCTGGCCACAAGTTTTCAAAGGTAATAGCTACTAACACAGAAAAGTCATGCAATTCTACAGAGTTACATTAGTAATGCAACAATATCCATAGCGGCACTGCATAATATATTCACGCTTTAATTCTGCAAATGTCACACAAGTAGTAACATTTTCACTGGTTTGTGACTAAATTTAATGTATAAACTATATAAGTTATCTACAGAAAGCTGGGCAGGTCCCTTCAAGTAGTAAAACAAGTTTGGTCACATTCTTGTTTTTCAGTACTGTAAGTACTCTATTACTAATCAACACTTCAGCTAGAAGGTTGTCTGACACTATTGTCAGAACAAGGAAACCACCTGTAAGATAACTTATATCTGCATTTCTTTTGTCTTTTTTTTTTTCAACTCTTATTTGGAAAAATAAACTTTTTAAGGAAAACTTTATGATCATTTTATTTATTTATTTATTTGGAGCGTGTGTGTGTGTGTGTGTGTAGGGAATGCGCTAGGTCTCCATCTTAAACCATTTAAGTCTGCCAGCTACTGCTCTTTCATCCATGTCTTCAGGTTTCATCTAGGGAACATACTGGCTATTAACCACATTTTATTTTAGAAGTTGTTATATTCAAATTAAATATTCATGCTTAAAAATGGTGCACATGAAGATATCTTCTGTGTTTCACCAAATAAACTATAAAAATGAAACTATACTGGTATAATAGTGAAGAATGCAGAAGCTCATATGCACACAAGAAAAAAAAAATAAAATCAAAGATACGATTTAAAATGAAGAGAAGATGCAGAGGTGAAAAATGTCCCAACATTAAACAGGCAGAGCAAAGCTAAAATGGAAACCATACTGACTCATAAGACCCTTAAGTCTGAGCTCACAAAACCTGTGGTCTGTTCTTCATAGCACTAGTAATCTGCTGTGGGACTACAGACACACTTCATCAGATTTCTTCACCTGATTACAGTACCTGTATTTACCTATCTTTACTAAGACAAGAAGACTTTGACTAATGAAACCTTGAACTCAGATTAATCCATCAAGTTCAAGTGTAGTAAAACCAAATAACAGTAAGAAAATCCCATATTTTTCTTTCTGTTTATAGTATTGCATTTTTCTTTGCATACTAAACTTATAAAAATACTCCTTTTATCAACTAAGATGTAAATATTCCAATTGGTATTTTCAAAATAATCAGATTCAACAAGATGGATGTCACTAAACTAAATAATCAGAGCCAGATATTAATCATTTGTTTAATTCCCTCCTTTATAGTATTCTTCAGTCAAAGAAACAGAAAACAGAACGAGCAAGCTGAGCCAAAAACATTAGGATTCTTCTGTGTCTGATATTCAAATTCACATAAACTCAGTGAAAGCTGCAGAAAGAGATTTAATAGCAAAGGAAGGCTGAACAAGATTTTAATCCTTTTTTGACTATCCCATTAACATTGCTTGGTGTGAGGTATCTATACATAAGGAAGGAAAAGCTGTATGATTAGAAGATCTGTGTGACTACATCCAGCACTAGATTTATGTAAATCCCGTTCTGAGAGTGTCAACAGCCTTCTTTCAACATTAATAGTGTCTGTGATTCTTAAGCTTTCAAAGGAAATCCAGAAAAGGAAGCCTTTATCAGAGGAAATTAAATTATTCTCAGCTGCGGAGTCTGGGGATATACGGAGGGTTTTATGTCTGTATATAAGAGAGTAGTAGGATTTAATTAAATAAAAACAATGACAATCTTGCTTATGAAATTTTACATGGGGCCCTGTAGAATTGTCTACCTATGATGAATTCTTTAAATTTCCTTCAAAAAGGTCATCCTTTCATAATAAATTAAGTAGGAGCAATTTTTAAAACTGAGTTTAGATTTCCTTGCCTTTGTTGAGCGCCTTACCCAATAGGATTGTTTCTACTAGTTTCAGTGGGAGCAAAGCCCACTGGGTAAGATTTAAGGTCACACCTGAGCTTTTGAAGTTTCAAAAATAGTCTTTTCAAGTTAGACTCTTACAGTGAACCTGTCAGGAGGTTCTACTAGACAGGCAGTCCTAAATTTTTGCTCCAGCAGGTTTGATATTTACTTAATTGCAAGCACCTAAACTGACCAATTCTTCTTTTTTGATTTCAAAATCAATTGGCAGTTTATTTGTGTGTGTTCTAAGGATCTGAAATCAAAATGTGCCATCAAGCTTGGAGCTACTAAAGATACCAGAGAAATATTTAGCCTGTCAGGTTAGTTTCTTTGCAGTACTGGTGAAATACAGTGTGCTATTATGGCAAGGACAGACCCATCCTTTGATATACCTTTGCTGGGGCTTTCTTCAGATTTGATTAAAAGGTTCCTTCATTGCTCCTATGAGCAGTTTATTTGCCTTTATTTCTTCCAGATAGTGCTGCATGTCTCTTGTCTTCCACCAAGGCAATGCTCCATAAGAACAATCCCCATTTAAAAGGGAATTTGGACATCAGGACATTTTCTGTGAAGCAATTGATGGAGGTAGAGCAGCAATAAGACCTACCCATGTTAGGACTGCGCTGCAAGAATATTTAGCAGAAAAAGACACTGCAGAAATACAGGAAATTAGGATAATTTCCTTAGAAAACATATTTTTATTAATGTAGCTTATTAAACTAGCAGTCTGTGTGTAGATTCTTGGAACCAAAGGGTATCAAAGAACTCTCAGAAGCAGGACCCTAGGAAAGCCAGACCACATTGTGGGCTGGGGGCAGAGCCTGACACCCAATATACGGCTGCCCTATTTTCCTGCTTTTCAACCTTGGAAAACCATTCTTCTGTACCACGGTAAACATCTGACTCACTGCAGCCAACCATGTGCTATGGCTGGATGCAAAATACATACACAGCATGCACATGGATCAATATGATAGAAGCAGCTCATGACCTGAGGGATCTTGCACACCAAATACAAGAAGCCTTACAGCACACCAGTGAGGTGGCCTGTGCTTTCCCCTTAGCTGTTCTTCACTGCAAATCCATACACTACAAGATTATTTCTGGGTTCAAACAATGAAAGAGCTGAAAGAAATATGGAAGTGTTCATTGAGAAGTACATATGAGACAAAAAATGTGAACTGAAAAATGATACTTTGAAGAAAAAATTGCATTGGAAAAATGTCCAGGGTCAGAGACATTTCCTTCTTTCTTTCTTTCTTTCTTTCTTTCTTTCTTTCTTTCTTTCTTTCTTTCTTTCTTTCTTTCTTTCTTTCTTTCTTTCTTTCTTTCTTTCTTTCTTTCTTTCCTTCTTTCCTTCTTTCCTTCTTTCCTTCTTTCTTTCCTTCTTTCCTTCTTTCCTTCTTTCTTTCTTTCTTTTTTTTTTTCCATAAAGAATGCTAGACTATTTTATAAAAAAATTACTATACATTTTATCAATACGGCTATCAATTTCATCTTGTGTTGTGGAACAAAATCTTGCATACAGGAAAATGCAAAGTAATGTTATAGTTTGTCTGCTATCACAGAAATCATTAGATCAAATCTATAGTAGGTATGTGTGGTTGTTCTTTTCCCCACCCTCCCTAAAGGCTGACCCTTCCTTCTCTGTTCTCTCATAAAGGAACAATAATGAGTACTTAATTCAGTACAAAACGTTACAGGTTGTTGGAAATTACTAATTTAATTTTATGGAACTAGAGAATCATAGACTATCCCAAACTGAAAGGGATTCACTGCCCTCAAGCCTCCCTGCATCACCCTGCAACTAGAAAATATAAGACTGCATTGGCCACAAGTGTACCAGATCCCAGGGCATCAGATTTAAATTTTCTCACTGCTGTCTCCCCATCAGCCTGCAGGGCCTGTGTAGAAGATCCTGTGGTGTGGGCTTGACTCTGTCAGGGAGTGTCACATCCCTTACACTTCATCAGACCTCTCCCTTGCTTTGAACATCTCAAGCTTAACATTACACAATTTGTCCAGTCTGTCACCTTTGATAACCTTGCATCTGCTACATCTACTTGCTTTTAATTACCCTCCCATTTAATTTGCTTCTAACATCTGTGTCCAGTTTCTATCTGGGGTCACTTTTATTGTTTATGGCTAATAGATTTTGAAAGAAATATGATTTTCTTTTATTTCTTTCTAAGATAATCTATTGTAGTTTGCTACAGTCATCTGCTGCTGTTGATTAGCTGCCATACAAATGATTTCATTTACTAGAGATCACTATTATTACCATAAAATCCCCATTCGTTAACTGTCAAATCAATTATTTATCCTGTTGCTTATTGATCAGAAATCTCCTACGCAGTTGATCTCTTGGGGCAAGTTTCATCCTTCATATAAATCAGGTTCACTGGAGTCATGTAAAAGATGAACCTGGCTCCTCCACCATGCTGATCTCCTGCCACTACCTTTGAGATTCCCACTGATTGTGCAATCACCTGACTCAATCCTGTACCACTTTGCATCTCCACTGATTCATGTTTCTGCTGATGCTGATTGGCCATTTGTCACCATTATTCTTGACTTTCCCCCTCCTCCCCTGACATTTCCACACATTATTTTTTCCCCTTAGTTTCCATCTGCCTAACTTTTTATTCTCTTTACCTTCTACTCCTTTAAGCCTCCTCTGTTTTGAATTTTTTTTCCATATTTCTGTTACATCACCTACAAGTGCCTAAGGCATGTCTTTTCCACATGTCAGTTAGTATGTTTCTATTCTTTGCTTTTTCTTTGTGTTTTCTAGACACAATTTGCATTTTGCACTTGCTGCTCAGAATCACCTCCTTCATCATTCTTTGGGACACTTTTGGATTTTTTTTCTTATCCACCTTCTTCCTGATTATTGTAATTGCAAAGCACAGATCAAACATGTACAGTGTCAACGTAGAAAAATGCTTGATGTGTGACTGGGTAGGTATGATATATATTTCCTCAGTTTGGAAGTAATAAAACTGTTCCCTCATATAAAATATTTGGATGACGTTGGAAGAAATGCAGTAATAAGGTGGGAAGCATTCAGCTTACAAATATGTGGTCTGTCAGAAAAATCTGGATTCTACCTATGCCTATCCAAAACACTGATTTCCTTAAAAATTATATAAATTACACATAAATAAGAATAATTCTACACTTTGCCAAGGATGCCAATATAACTATTATTAAAAAAAAAAAGGCAACAATTCAGCACTGACTTAATATTGACATAAGACTGAATTGGAGCTAATATACTAGTCTTTAGGATCTGCATTAACGTCTCTCATGACTTCTGATCAATAAGTTCAAAGCAAATATTTGTACTACTCAGGAATTACTGTTTATACTAGGCATAGGCTTACAGAGTGAAACTTACTTGTCTCCCAATCCACACACCAGCACAATCAGCTGTTCCAGACAGAAACTGAGACTGTATTGGTACTTAAGAAAGCTCATGTTTTCACGTATGAATTTTCCTAGGAAATAGTAGCTCAGTATGCAACTTGAGTAATTACCTCTGGCCAGCAGACTTCTGCTTTGTAATCACTACCTCATGATCTTCCCTCAACCTTGTTTAAAGAAAACAAATAAGCGGTAACACAAAGATGCAACCAAAGTATTTGCCCTCCCTTGCATATATTCTTAGAAAATCTAGGGACTGTTTTCTTTCATTTAATTATACAAAAGTACTAACAATGATATTTTGGAAGTATTTTTATCATTGCTTTTTAAATGGTTTTTATTTAACAGAAGGTCCTCATTTTAGCAGGCCTTTCTGGATTCATGCTACTGAGCTAGCGGAGTTGGCAATGATTGTTGCGAACATAAAGTAATTAATAGGGATTTTCTATTTGTGCTGACCTTCGATCTGGTGGTAATAAATCTCAGTGATTGAAGCTGATCACAGTCACCCTGAGGAGCGCTGTCTTGGTACTTCATGTGCTTCCCCTAAGCAAGCTCTCTGCACATAGAGGCATGGGGAGACTCCTATTAACATTAATGACTATTCTGCGGTTGGGGAGGGGTCAAATGCCATTTTCCTGCCCTTCATTAATGCTACTAATTCATTACTGCCTTCCTCGCTCTGGCAGAGCAGTTCAAAGTCTTTTGACACTTATGCCCTACATATATCTCAGCAGTGAGCGAGTCAATGTGAGAAAGCACCAGGGCAGAGGGTTATGAAAATATGAGCTCTAAAGAAAGAGTTCTAGCCCACCCGTGTTAGTGCTGCTTAACCTGAGGGCATTAGGATAAACCTTGGCTCAGGTATCACATCCCCAGGCTGCACTCACAGGCTGCCCGTTCCCTGTATGTATTGGCTGATTTTCTCAAAGCTGTTTAGAAATGGCTTGACCTGTGTTTTGTGAGAACAAATGTGGCCTGGTGATTGCTGGGGAGCTAATAGGGGTTAAGCAGCTTCACCTTGATTTGTCTCTTCTTCCTGAATAGCATTTTAAACTTGGGCCCATACATATTCACTGAACAGCAGTGGCTTATGTGAGTGCACTGGCCGGCTCTTGGAGTTCAAACATGGTCTGTGATTGACTGGGGACATCTAATTACACTGACAGTGCAGTTCCATGAGACTGTGGAGGATAGGAGAAACTGATATGGTGATGCATACAGATGGTACTAGATTACCAAAATCTCTGAGCCTCCTGGACTGATGAAGTCAGATATCACCACAAGTAGCATTGTCACTGAAATTAAATGTTCAGAGTTTTTTTTTACCAATAACAGTGGATCTGTTCCATGCAATTCAGGATCAGGTAAGACAAGGAAGAGTCTGTCTTTGTAACTGTTTCCAAGCAACCCAAGAAATTGCTGGTAGCAGAGTGGCCTGGGGAACAGGCCATACTGCTTGTCCATATTGCTCTGGAGTCAGACTGGAGCATAGGCTGCCAACGAATCCTGCCTTCCCTCACAATGGGAGAAATGGGGCTCTGTCAAGGACAGCCAGCCTCTGACAGAAGTTGCTGTGCTGGGGACAGACAGCAGGGAAGGTAAAGAACCTGAAAAATCAGTCACCCAAAACTCCACAGGGACACCAAGGCAGTCTGCTGATCCCAGCAGTCATATAGGGGTATCTCTAGAAAGGGAGACTTCAAGCCTGCCTCAAGGTGAATCCCACAGAGCAGCCAGATTCAAACCTGCAAGCTTTGAGTGCAAGTGTTTGATTAGACTCAGCAGAGAAGAGAGCACCTGAGCATACAGACTCTCACATGATTGCTGGCAGCCCTAGAGAAGCCAACTACCCTGGCACACGTGGGCCACCCTATAGGGCAGCAGTTAGACCAAATTAAAGGAACAACATTCTAAGTAACTTTCAGAGAACTAGACCTTGAAGTATGGGGAGAAATGTATGAAGGACTTTTTCCCCTTAAGTTTTGCTTGATTTTTTTTAATTGATTCATAGAGCTGGTCGGTATTTAGCGTACTGGGAATCACATTTATGTGAAAGAAACAGAATGCATTTACATGTCTTTAACTATGTTTTTGTAATTTTGCTTAATGAATGAAAAAATGTATAATTTCAGTATTTAGAAATATTTAGAAATGATTCTATCTCTTATTCTATTCTGTGTTATATTTATTTCCATAAGAAGAGATTTACTCTTTGATGACTGAATTCTCCCAAATGTTTTTTTAAAAGTATCTGCCTATTATTGTTTACTCCTCACTATTTTCTATTAAAAACAAAAAACAAAACAACAACAACAACAAAACCCACATCATTTATATTGATCTGGATATGTTAATTTTATATCACAGCACACTTTTTTTTTTTTATTTTTTAGTCAGCAATGAAATAGGAAGGCATTTAATGCCAAACATTTAATGAAAGCAAATAGAGCAAACATGAATTGCAAGTCTTCTAATGAATAAATCTGAATAATAAGAATCCCACTGGAGTGTAGAGGCAGATAGGTTAATCTTTTCACCTGAATTTTAATACAAACTGAAAATAATATCAGAAGGATTTTCACATTTAACATCTAGCTCACCAGTAAACTCAGGGAAAAAAATAGATTGTATTATAAAAGTTTGGTCTGAAACTATATTTAATTAACAGAATCAAAGAACAAGTACTTATAATGTGGTCTCCGTAACATCAGAGAGGATGGATCACAAGATGCACTGTGGTGTTGCCAGTATGACTCATGGCAAAATGAAATGGAGGAATGCTCATCAAACTGATTGCAAAATGTCATTTTGGCAGTGTAAGACTGACCTCTCTCCCTAGCACTCAGAACATCTCTCCCAGCTAAAAGTCGAGAAGGGATTAGAAGTCCTGCTACTCGTCATTTACTCTTTAGGACTTTTCAAAGTTTGCTTTAATTTTCCATCATGACACATTGCAAGATGAAGGAAATAAATCTAGAAACTATGATTTTTTGGTTGAATATCTTTAAACAGCTAATAATAATTTTATAGGGAAAAAATCAGATTTCCATCAGTATGTCAGAGATATATATCCAGACCCATGCCAACCTCAGGCTCAGAAAATTTGATGCACATTGTAGAATTCAAGGAGTGCAAATGTGAAAGCATTCTTGACCATTTTCATGATACTGTTTTGATCTTGTTATCTGCAAGTGAAAATAGAAAGCTAATCAGGATTATTTCTAGATATATTTATTTTTTTTTTTAACCTTGATCTACTAAGCAAAATTACCTACTCCTTTTGAGGAATTTAGAATTGAGACCTTTCAGCATGACAAATAGTATCTGTAAATGAAATCCATCAAACACAAAGGCAGGCTTAGGACAGAATTTTAGTTCCGTGAGCTAGTCCAGACTGTTTTCTTCTTTCACAGACACGGATGTCAAAGATAGGTGTTCATTTCTGACATCCAAGAAAACACATGACTGAAGGTTGTCTTTTAAGCTTGGCTGCAGAAATCGGCAGGAATGTCAAACCACTCCATATCCATTCCGTAGGATATTAAGACCCATTGACTTAGAATTGCACTTACAAGAATGAGATGTCAAAGCTAACAGAGCTATCTTTAGGATGAATAGTAGTAACAAATGGAAAATACCTAGTCTCGAGCATCCAAGCATGGAGATGAAAATACATTTCCTAGAAACTCAGACCACTGTCAGCTTTTGTTAACAGCATTCACTGCAATATAGCAAAAACCTTAACATAAACTGTTCCTAAAAAAATGGCATGACTTTACTTCTTTGAAACAAAATTTAAGATGAAGAAGGCAAACACTGGAATTCTTACACATACAAAGAAATACACAAAGAATTTCCTTTTAAGAAGCACAGGAAGAAATTATTTTGCTCTTATGTTTTCTTGCAAAACAAAAATGTTTACTTATATTAAAAATTGATTGTTTTCACACTCAAAAAGTGTTTGAAGTGCTTGAAGAGACAGAACCATCTTGGTAGCAGCATCGAAAAGTCATGAATCAAAGAGGATATGCCATATCAGACACTGAATTAAAAGAAGTGAAAAAGAATGTGGTCCTTTCTGGGTTGTCAGTAAGCCAGCCATACCTTCTCACAGCAACATGAAAAGCAGATGCTCTGGCTGACACTGTCATCTACACCTTCACACATCTCCAGGCAATTGCCCCGGGCATACAAGTGCTTCACCACTTTTTCTGGTGAGCTGCTGGGTGTCAGGATAGCATATGGTTTTCACACCTGAATTGCTCAATGCAAAATAAGTTTATGATGGACAATGTTGAATCACAAATTCCTGTGGTAATGCTGCCCACTGACCATCATCTCCTTTAACAGTTTAGAAGCAGGTGTTATTTTATATTAACAAGATGTGTTTCTGAAATGAAGAACAAAGCTGCATGTTGCAAAATAAGATTAATCCTAAGGTAAAGGAAAGGACAGGGAATGCTACAGAGTCAAACAGGCAATACAATCACAGAGTAAATGCTGAATTCTCTGTAAGATGATACTGTACTTCCTAAGCCTCTATTTGAACAAGTCAGGTGGGTTCTGCTTTCCTAATGCCATGCAATTAAGATCCATAGTGCAGTGGTCAAAAAAATACCAAAGCAACAAATAAGATATTATCATGGGACAGACTGTCTTTCAGAAAGTATTATAATGTCAGTGACGTGCCTTTAGGTACAATATGTGCTCAATCCTGAGCAATCTATTTGGAACAGAGATAAGGAAGATGTAGAATAATGTAATGAAAATTTCAAAGCGTATGGCAGAATTTCTGCGATGAAAGATTGCAAAGACTGAAATTGTCTAATTTGGGAAATAGATGAATATAAAAGAATATAATAAGGCTATATAACATACTGAAGTCACGTGCAAGACAAAGTCAGCACACGTAATATTGAGGGAAAAATAAAGAACACAAAATTTAGTGGCAAAACTCATTGCTGCAGGGTCTGAAGATTTGGCTCATTGTAGTTAGTATTTAGGAAAGCATGCCAATAAGAAGAAGAGGACCACATTTCTGTGATGCCTCTCATGTGCCAAAGAGGCCTCAAATGCCCTTGCTCCCTCTATGTGGTGCCCAGCCTGGAGCCTACCACCCCATCTGCATCCTTGAATGGTGGGACAGTGGCAGCCCCCAACTCTGCTTTCCCAGGTGACACTGGGGAAGTTGAGTGCTGCAGGCAGGATGTGTCTCCTGAATAGGGTTCAAGGCTAAGCTTTGGCAAGAGATACACAAGCACATTGATTGTGGAGACAGGGAAGGATGTAAATTGTTATCACTTGCCATTAGGATAGGCTGAGCAGACAAAGGTTTGGACATAAACTGATGTGTTACCCCAGAGTTCAAGCTCAGTGTTTTTAAAAGCAAGTACGCACAGACATAGGCAATACTGTACACCTGTTGATGTAAATAAAGTAAGTAATTTATAAAATCACTAGGTCCCCAGTCACACACTATTGTACAAACCAATGAAGATAAACTTTTTTCTGTGGACATGATTTGTCATAACTATCCAGCAAACATTCTTGTATTTTTGATTCTTAAGGAATAAAAACAACTCTGTTAGTATGCTGGACTGTAAGGACAGTTCATCCAAACCTACTTTTATATATCAACATTCCTAACATACATTGCACTACATATCAGCAAATAGCGCACAAAGGTCAAAATTTAATTAGCTATGACACTGGAAATACTCACCCACCTGTTAAAATGATAAATTTAATGGGAGGAACAATAAAATTAATACAGATTTTTTTGTTTGTTTGCTTCCTATATAAAAGGAAAGCAGAAATTACGAGTTTTGTGCTATTAATATATATTAAAAAAATGGAAACACAGATAAGAAAAAGCAGTGCCCAGCTCAGAAAAGATGCTCTTGATAGCAATGTAAGTGTGTTATATTCTCATTGAAAGAAAAATGGTTCACTGAACATTGTTTCTAGCATGTAAAAAGCAACTCAAAAAATTTTCGTTTTTCTGTATTTTTTAAATAATCAAATAAGCATCTTACAGACATGGAGATGACTGAAAATGTTTTGATAATCACCTTTCAGAAATCAAGGAAAACCTTTCTGTGATTTATATTGCTGTGAGAAACTTTTGGCTTGCTCCAAAACAATGCAGAGGCTACCAGAACAGCATTTTTAATGAGGTGTAGAGCAAGTGAAAATCCAGGAGATTAGATTCTGAGACTGAAGCACACTCATTGAGAGAGAAAAGATGTTAATATAAATGAAAAGCAATTTAGAGTTTTATTCTTATTCACATGCTGAGAAAAGCTTGAAGAAAATTGATTTGGAGAATCTATTTAAAAAAGGAAAAAGAAAAAAGAGCCAGATGTAAGTTGACAATAAAACAAGTATGCATTTCTTTTTGCAAACACCTAGAGAATTAAGAAAAGGTAGCAATTGAGAAAAACACGTAACCAATGTCATTCTAATGCAATTCCATTTGTTGTCATCTTTCACATACAAAGAAAATGCTGGTGCTTCCCAAACCTTATACTCAGCGTGGTAATTTTCTCAAAAGATAATGAAAACTGAAGAGAGAGAGAAATGCAAGGGCAAGTACCAAGTTGTTTTAAAGTGCTAATTATTCATTTGAAATTACTTTAGTGACCTATCCCTTTATAAAAATATTCTTTGTATATCAAAACTGCTCATTGTCTTTTTCAGAGAAAACTGAGTTCATTCCAAAACAAACACACAAATACTTGTTAAAACAAAACAAAACAAACAAACAAACAAACAAAAAAAACCCTACAAAATCCTTTTCTCTACAGTGGAATATGCATCCATATCCAGAAATATCTGATGGGCAAGTAAGGTTAGCCTTCACTAGCTATACAACTATATGAACAGCTTTGGATTACACACAACCCAGAGAGGACAAAGAGTTTCATTAGAATGAAGACTGAGTAGGCATTAAGGACTTCTAGGAAATGGTATGAAAGGATATTATTTTCCCTTGGATGGTTATTTGTCAGTAATGATTACTCTGCGAATGTGAAACTAAGATGAGTAGTGATAAGATGGTAGCCCTTGATAAGGTGACTTCTGGCTTAAAATGTCTTGAAATACTCTAAAATCAGTAACAAAGAATAATATTCTATATTGAAAACTTATCTGAAAACTGAAAAACATAATGGTATTGCATTGCTAAAAATTACTTCAATTTGGTATTTATTTTTAAAGAGTTAGTAGGTTTTTATTTACCAGTTAAGAAAAATGAATCAACACTTTTATTTCAAAATAATCACAATTAAAAGTTCTTGATACATAACTTTCATTGTTAGAAGATAACAGGCAGAAATGCAAAAATGCAAAAAAATAGAGATAGATGTTGCTGTTATAGAAAAAAATAAACATTTGCTTCACTACATCTCATTTTCATTTGTGCTTTTCATGACAATTGGACATTTGAAATAGGAGTATTAGAACTAGCAATATTGGCCTTGTGACAGCTGGGAGACAATCCTTTCTTCTGTACGCCAAATTGCCTGGTTAATTCTGTAAGCTCTGGCAGCCCCTCAGTTTTCATAAGTTACTTACATTAATGCTGAGGCTTAGCAGATCTGATCAAACATGAGGACAACAACAACAAAAAAAATGCTGTTTCTAAAACCAGCTGATGAGAACATCAATTATTATTTCTTATTTCAGCACAAGAGCTCTTTCCTCCTCTTTGGTGAGGTAAAGCTAATGCTTAGCACTGCTAACCTTTACCTGAAGTTGCGTAGATTTTGGGTTTTTTTTAATTGAAGAAAGTTCGATGGGTATCCTGATATACTGAATTCTGATCACCTTCTTATATACCTTCTTGTATACAAAGTCCTTCACTACCCTCATCATCTTTACACATTTATTCCTCTCTACCACGTAGTAACCGCTTTCTTCCGGAGCTTTAAAAATTCATTTTCTAGTTTCCACCCTTATTTGTGAAGGAAAATTTGTTCCTGGCTTCTGCTCATTAGTCTTTGTACTCTGCACTGGAGCATGATAGTTTTCCTTCTTTTTTTTGTGAAGTTATATTCAGCAGCAGTGGTGTTTCTCATTAGTTGTATCAACATGTGCTTTAAGACTTACAAACCTCTTGGGTATAATGCTGTTTTTCAGCAAGTAGTTGATTATGCATCATGTGAAAACAAGTACTTCCTCTTAATGCAGTGCCCTCAGACATCACAGAAAATTCTAGAACTGTTATCCTCTCAGTAGGAGAAAGAAAAACAAGCACCTCAGTCCTAATCACAATGTACCCATATCATGTTATTCATCTATTATCTAACATAACACTGAAATGACTTACTTCTTATATAAAAACAATTTCTTCTCTCAGCATTTCATTTTCCTGCCCACAAACACATGGTGTTATTCCAGATCTGGACACAATATTCCATCTGAGTACAAAGGCATTATTATACCTGCAGTGTTATTTTCTATTCCATTATATTTAGCCATTTCCCTTTTTGGTCATTGTTTTAGTGCAATTGTCATTTGTCATCATGATACCTCTTCACTAAAACTTGCTGGCTTTCTCTAAGTTCTTGATTTCCTTTAGCTATGACCAACCTAAATGGTTTGTATCTGTATCTCTGATGGCCCACTACTGCACGGAGACCACAGAAACAATATAAGGTGATACAAAAAAGGGTTTTGTGATGCATATGTGTTCACTTGAATCTTACGTTTCAGTTGTTCCTGGAACATGAGAAGGGCAGAAACAGTTTTATAATTACTACAAATCATGTAAGCGGGGAACACATAACCCAAAGACAGTGAAAGTTCTGCTTACACTGATTTTATGTATGTTAGTTAAGGTTTTCACTTTACAATATTCTAAAGACTTTCTCCATTCAGAGCTCCAAAATGACATTGCCTGACAAATAATATAAACCCATAGCATTAACAGTCTTGTCTCATAGCTAAACAATGAGCAACCAAAAGAAGGTGAAGGTGTAGTAGTAGCTTCATGGACAGAAATTCAGTGTGTGCAAATTCTGACAATAAGTCTATTTTTCTATACCTATCAGCACATTCAATTCCCTGTATTTGTGCATCTAGGTATCTTTGACACACACTAATCTTCAAGTCACAGGGAGTTGTAACTATGCACTTACGATTTAGACTACAGGAATATATCCCCAGTTTCCACCTATAATCTTCCCTTTTTATTCCTAGTTCACATTGCCAGATTTCAAAAGAGACAATACAATGAAACATAAATATAATATAAAAGTAATGAAACTTGTACTTCCTGCATCTTAATATTTAAAACAGGTAATTAATTATTTCAAGCTCTTTTCTCTTATGCCTTTCTTTGTGCATACCTTCAAGGCAAATGTCAGCTACATTGTTTGCATATCTCATGCCCTTTTTTCCAGGTTCTGAAGGGTTTCGATGCTTAAGGTGGGACTTTAAGGGATCCAGATACCTAAGTTCAAATCTACTGTCCTCAAAATCATCACAAAATCAGCAATCCTTCAATGCATCTGGCCCACAAACACCTGTGTTTAACATTTGCATCCACAATTCACCTGTTATTGTTTCTTCATGTGCCTGAAGAGGCATCAGTCTTGTCATAGTTAGATGACATTTCCTATTCTGGAGCCCCAAAACACTCTGTTCTTCTTACTACTTTCTCTGAGGGCTGCCTGTGCATCAGCAGCTGCTGGAGGAGGCAGCAGGGTCACCTTTTTCTGCCATGAAGTAATTCCTAGAACACTTCTCTCTAAATTTCAGAGGCATCATAAACCACATCTCCTATTTCCGAGAAAAGAGTCCAAGCAAAAAAGCTACTTACAAAGGACAGACACAAGGATGAGAATTGGTGAACTGGGTGGGGGGTGCTGGTCATAAGGAGATTTCACATTTGCTTCTGTGGAAATAAAACCACTTGTCATGTGACTATAACAGGGAGAGAAACGAAAGAGAGAGGGCAAGATTTTTCATGGGGGGATTAAAACAGTTCAAATTCTGCTTTCTGTGTTCTACATGAAACAAAGAAACAAAAAAAGATGAAACACCAATATAATTATGGGAGCAGAAAATGGAATCACATCCCTCTTCTCCCTACAGTCACTAGGTTAGGGAGACATCAAGCTTTTTGCTTCCCCTTTTCATTGCAACAAGCCTCTTAAGAAAAATGAGTCAGAGGTGAGTGATCCCTCCCCTCTGAATGGGGCACAGATAACACATGGCAGTTTCCCAGTGGCAGGGGCTCCCATGCATTCCTCTGGCCACATTTCAACCATAAGCCTGAGCTTTTCCTTCAATTTCAGAATGGGGCAAAGAACTGTATTTACTGATGGATGTCAATGTCTGTGTTGAAGCAGGCATCTTTAGGGTACCTCCCACCAATGCCCTGTCACCATGCATACGCCACAGTCCCCAGTGCAGTGCAATGGAAGAGGTAGGCATGGTATCGATCTTTAAAAATGAAGCCACACAGAAATAGGGAACAAAAGCTTAATGGAATGCAAACTACAAAGCTTCCCATTCCTTTCCCCAAGTCTTCTGACATCCTTCTTAAGCATTGTGCATGTATTTCTGTCTATGTGGTAACTAGGAATAGATCTTTTAAAGAACAGAGCAGAGAAAAATTACCGTTCTTATACAAAAGCAAGTGGGAGACCTGGGTTAAATTCCTCCGTCAAATACAAGAGATTAAGCTCCATGCTTGCTGTGCTCGAGAAGTCTGCCTTAATCACAAGGCTGTAGGTACCTATTCCAGGGCCTTGATCCTTCCTTTCGACATTACAGTGCCCTGGACTGTGGTACCCTTTTATCACCACATACTTCTGGGGCTTTATCAGCTATGTATTCTCTATTTCCATATTATGAATGCCACAGTTAATGTGTTCGTGCAGCAGCAATAGCCCTTTCAACGTATAGAAATTCGGGATTCCTGAATCATTTCTCTTACTCCTGGTGTTATTAAATTAGTCAAGAAAAAAAAAAAAAAAATGGTTACACATGGCAGAGCTGCTAAGAAATCATTATTTGCTATACCTTTCAGTCCTGTTGAAAAAGTTGTATCACAGTGGGTTCATGGTAACACAGATCCATTGAAAAACAAGTTTGTTTTGTCTTTGATCCAAAGTATCATCTCCACATTTTTTATTCTAATTTTGACTTCTGTGATATTTTATGAAATTGTGACTGTATTCTCTCTCTATTTTTGTATCCATTGTCCATCAGACTAACAAATGGATGGGTTTTTCAGATTTATTTTTTTTTTCAATGCTATACATAAAGAAAAAGCAAACAAAGAAGATCAAAGATATTAAACCTAATACTAGTCTGAGTCATCCTGCACTATTCTCCACAACTGAAATGGGTAAGTAAATGAAAGGCACTTCTCAAGTTTCTCCTCTCAGTTTAACAACAATGGGGCAATAATATCCTTTGATAGAGTTACTAATGAGAATATTTCACTGATAATTTCGAAAGAACAGAAGCACAGGTCATATATTGAGGTTACTCCTTGTATTCAGGCAAACCATTACCAAAATGAAAGGGAGAACTCTCTAGGTCTACGTGAACCAAAGCTCATTTAAGGATATAACTTCATACTTTCTTAGTAAGGATTAAGTTTCCTGAAGCAATCCTGAGACAAACCCTCAGAAAGCGTTTAAGTGCCTAACTTCACTTGCTAGGAGCTGCAGGCAGGAACAGCTCAGAGAATGCTTTCCTCTCGGGACTGGACAAAAGCAGGAGATATCCCTAGTAAAGAATAGGCATGGGACCAAAGAGCAGAGTAGTAGAGATGACAACACAGGCACAATAACTGCATGTGAGAAGCAAGATAGAGAAAACCAAGGTCAGGGGAGGAAGAAGAGGTACTCTAGACACCAGAGACAGGCCTCTTAACAAAACCTGCAGCCCGTAAAGGACGCGTGCTGAAGCAGGTTTATCCTGAAAGCCTGAAACTCATACAGAGCCCCCTCCAGAGCACAGCAAAAGCATGAGAAGGAAAGCAAAGCAGACTGCAACTTCTGTGGACTGAACAAACCCATCTCCAAAACCCTGTGCTGCTTGGTACGAGGGAGAGGAGTCAAGAGTAACAGCACAGGTTGCACAGATAGGCTATGGAGTTTCCTTCACAGGAGATACCAAAAAGCCACCTGGACATGATTCTGGGAAAATAGTTCTACAGGAAGGAGAAGGAGATTTGAACCAGATATCTTTCGGAGGTTCCTTCTAACCTGATCCCCTCTATGACTCTCTGATGAAACGAGGAAAAAAAGTACATTTTAACTGTTCTAAGAACATTAAGGTGAAGGATGTAAAATCCTTAAAATATCTCTTATCAGCTATGATAGAAATTCAGTAGAGAAGTCATCACTTTTTGAAGTGAAACACTGAATTAAGATTTGAATGAAGTCTCTGTAGACTATACTGATTAACTCAGAAGTTTTAAATGCAATGACTTTCTCCAGTTTTATTTAACTAATGGAAGGAAAATGAAGGGACAACAACAGTCATTCTCACATTCTTTGGACATTTGAGTATTATCTCTAATTCAGCCAGGAGGAATGGTATCTGTCACTTTGTAAAAGACTGTAGTTTTTATCTACAACTATTAGTTCCACCTGACTTATTAATTTACATGACAAGCTGATAACAGATCTTTGTCATCATTACTGAATGTGCTTGTGCCTTTATATAGCTTTCATAATTTTATCTACTCTGGATATTAAACTGGATGGACTATAATTTCTTTGTTCGTATAGTGTATCCTATGCATAATGTATTTCAGCAAACTATCAATTTATGAATACTGTATTACTCAATGTCATCTCTTAGCATATATATATAGTTTAATTTCAAAATATTTTGTCACTAAAGTAGAAAACGAAATGAAGTAACACATTACAGTTGTCACTGACATTCTGCAGTGCACTTTAATCTGGCCATAACTCTATTGTATTTTTGATTCCTGGACTTTGTACTTTTTATTTCCCGATTTTGTATAATTACACAAATAATGTATTCGCTTTGAAATACCTTCAGATGAAATTACATTGCCTGTGTTTACTGAATTCATTTTGAATGCAGAGCCTCTCCAAGCCTGCACACAAATGAACACTGAACAGCAAAGCTGCTCTCCTCTACGTTTACAACAGCAGTTACTAAGTATTCTACAAGTAATCTCTTGGTAGTCCTGTCCTACTGACAGTGTTAGCCAACTTGGTAGATGAAATTTCTGGTTTTTTGTTTGTTTGTTTGTTTTTTCTTCCAATGTAATAAACTTCCACAAAGCCTGAGGTTTTTTTTCAGGTTTTTTTTTCATAGAATCATAGAATGGTTTGGGTTGGTAGAGACCTCAAGGATCATCAAGCTCCAACCTCCCTGCTGCACGTAGAGCTGCCAACCTCCATATCTAATACCAGACCAGGCTGCCCAGGGCCCCATCCAACCTGGCTTTGAATACCTCCAGGGACAGGGCATCCACAGCCTCTCTGGGCAACCTATTTAAGCTCCTCACCACTATCTTGGTAAAGAACTTCCCCTGATATCCAACCTAAATCTTCCCTCCTTTAGCTTAAAATTATTCCCCTGTGTCCTGCCATTATCTACCCTTGAAAAGAGTTGAGTCCCTTTCTGTTTGTAGGCTTTCTTTAGGTACTGGAAGGCTGCAACAAGGTCATCCTGCAGCCTTCTCTTCTGCAGGCTGAACAAGCCCAGCTCCCCCAGTCTGTCTTTGTAGGGGAGACCCTCCAGCCCTCTGATCATCTTTTCCACTTCATCTTTCAACAATTCAACAGATTTTGAAAAACTATGTGTTAGAAAGTAGTTGAATATTGTTTCTGTTTAAATAAGAATAATATAGTTGTACAAGTACTGTGGTGCAGTTCTAGGGCCAAGTCATAATTCTGGATATGTTTCTGGCATATCGTAGTCACCCAAAATTTATCTAACTATAACTGTCTATTTCAAAGTGACCTATACTCTAGGGCTACTATCTAAATAATAAGTAAAATTTCTAACAAAAATCTATGTGTTTATTGTGTACATGGTTCAGGTACCAAGGAATGTTCTGCTGGTTTCTGAATGCTTGACCAAAATGCTTGGATTTGTGGATAGACTTTGTGTACCAGTGATGAAAAATGTGTGTGTTTGACCAAAAAGAGCCAGGATTTTATCATTTAAGCTTTTATTTGTTTGGTTTTGTTTTTAAATGTGTTCTCTACTTTGTGCTGAGCTTCTACATGTTGTGTGTGTTGTTGTGAGAGTCCACCCCACTTGTTAAAAATAGAGCCACTCCCTTGCTTCCTCAGCAAGCTGATGTTTCCCAAGAGAGAATGGGTGACCATGAAAGAAAAGAATCCTCCACAGGAAAGAGAGCCTCATCTTAGGGACAGGGTTGTACATTAATCATCCTGGCCCCAGATTAATTTGTAGCCCCTTCACAGGCAGCAAAGAATTCTCACAGAAACTACTACATACCTAGAAAGAACTATTTCAGAGCTGCTGGCCTGTGATGCTCTCAGTCTTGTCACCCTTATTATGCCACTGATCTGATGGGAAGAGCTGGCATTTGCCAGTGGCAATGGATTTACCTGATGAGCCAGTCCTGATTCACTGTCATGTTGAGATCATGTTCAATAAATACTACTTGAAAATTCTGATTTAGGACGCTAGATCAGAAGAGTTCTTACTCAAGAAAATAAAATCTACTGGGTCTACTGCGTCCTTAACAGTAAATTTTACCAGGTAAGAGTCCAGGTGTTAAACAGACATTGGTTAAAAAAAAAAAAAATTATCCTGAGTAACTTTGAACTGGCAGCTAAAAAACAGTTGTCCGTGAACATGGAAAATTTAAACTTAGTTTAAGTGTGCTGAAATTTAAATAGAATTTTATATTCATGGGGTCATTTGCCAATGTATTTAATATCCTTATGATTTCATTTCAAATGCCTTCACTGTAGAACAGATAAAATCCTGAACCTTGGCCTTAGCTAAAATTAGATGTTAAAATTTTGCTAATGGCAGTAGGATCAGGCTTATAACCCACATTTTCTAAGCATGTGAGAGATGCTTTTGTAGGCGTAAGTTTGATCAATTCTGATGTTTTCTGTTCTCATTTACCAAGCCAGGAAAGCACAGAGGCAGAAATAATTTATAACAACAATCTTCTAAGTGTCAATTTAGTTTTCACACTCTTAAAGAAATTGCCATTTTACAAGATGCATATGTCTAACTTCAGAAAGAACCCTTTTCTCCTCATATTACATCAGAACATTCCTACTGAAACGTAGCCTTCCCATGTTTGTTTCTATTGTTTTTTGGTTTTTTTTTTGTCTGTTTAGTGGTTGTGAGTGCATTCAGAACATTTTTACTCAAGTGAATTCATTTCTAAAATGCTAAGAGCAGTGCAAACAAAAAAATATTGTTGATTTTGACAAATCTTAGCATACAGATCAAGTTGTTAAGCTTCACAAACTTAGTTTGACCACTGATCCAGTACCTAAAGCCAACCCAACAACAGTGAAAAAGAATACTCAGACATACAGCTATGAAGTTACGAAGTCTTCAAAATTCTAACCCCTTGAGTCACACAGCTTTGCCTTCCGGACTCTCCAAAATTAAGCATACAAAAGCAATGACATAGTAGATGCTACCTACAGCACATATTTTTAACATGTAGATTTATCACTAAATCCTTCAGAATAGCTTTAACCTTGCTTGGATATTTGAGCTGAATTTCAGGGTGAGGTGTTGGAAAGAAAATAGCAAAAGCTTCAATGTATACTTCAATGTTAACTATCTGCTCAACGCAACTAAATTAATAAGTAAGCCATCAGTAACCTGAAAGTATTCTTCTAGGTTCATAAGATTTTAAGAGGCTGAAGAAGAATGCGTATTATACCTTGAAATCAGAAAAGCACATATTTAAGCTACGCTGAACTATTTTATGAAGTAGTAAAGGCCAAATGGAGGTTCAGACTTTCAAGTACAACTTCCATTTCTACATAACATAAATGCATAATGCAAAGCAACTTGTACATTTATACAACTGTACCAGCAGTTCTGCACACACACAGCATACTATATAAGTGTAGCAGTCAGGCAATTAAAAACCTCATGTGCATCATGCTTCAAATTTTTTGGCTAACCATGTCTTCCAAACAAGCTAGGTAAGGATACTTTCACAAACATTCTAACTAATATAAGGAAGAAATTCTAGTCTGGTTGGAAATTCAATCTATATATTCTGAAGTTCCATTATAGCAAAAGTCCAGGTCCCATTCAATAGAACCTATAATTAGTCTGTAACGCTTGATGGAAAAGAAAGCTATGTTCCATTTTAATGGATGGCTGAAGCAGAGGAGGATAAGGAGTGAATGTACAGGATATCCCCTTAGGCTATTTCTTCAGATCTTTTTATTTCTTGTTAAAGTTTGTAGAGAGATTAATTAATTCAGGTTATCACTCATTCATTACTATAGACATAGGTACAAGATAAGTGCCTAAATATGAGGCAAGGTTTAAGGAGTTAGGCCTCATGCTTCTAACTCTGGGATATCCTGTAATTCTGCAGCAGGTCACTAGGTTGACAGCGAGGACCTATGAACATAGATCCTCTGAGGTAGACATCGCTAGCTCACCTAAAAAAAACAAAGGAGAACATTTTCCTTTTCTCTCAGACAGTTCTTGGCATGCAGCAGACACCTTAGCGTGCTGTGTTGGAACCTGATCTCTGTGAGGGACAAATAGAAAAGCAAAACCTTCCTGTCCCCCTTCATAGCTCTGGTTTCCATAGGCAGTCAGGGAGGAGTGCTATGGCTTGTTGTATGCTTCCTCCTTCTACTGGTTTTGCAATGATTAATTTATTTACGTAGTAATTTTACATTATGCATCTGCCTAAACCTAATACATTTCTCAACAATCTTGTCAGAGTTTTCTCTTTCCTCTTTTATCCTCTTCCCACTTCTCTTTTTTTTTTTTTTTTTTTTTTTTTTTCTCCACTACACTTTTGAATTATCATGGAACGGCGTGAGTTGGTTGGATTGGAAGGGATCTTAAAGGTCATTTGGTTCTAGTCCTCCCATTTTAACACAGTTGCTTTGTTTATCTGATCCAGCAGGAGCTAAACCACTCTCCAGTCACTAGAAAGCTTTATTAATTAGCCTCATTTTCCTCTTCTCAGTGATTCTTTAGAGACTTCTCTGTCCCTCACCTTTGTCACAACTCTGGTGACAGAATTTTGAGCTTTATGGGGAAAACATATTTTAAATGAAAAGCCTCAGTGTGATTCACTTGTCACAGCCTTTTTTGTTCTGAATGCAACTAATTAAAGATCTTGAATACTAAGTTTTTTTCTTCCTTTCACATTTCCTGAGAATTTTCTTTCTTTCTTTCTTTCTGAGGATATAGCTGTAAGTGATGTCATGCTATGTCTTGGGGACAAGATCATAATTTATAGCTATGACAGCTATGACCAGTTTCCTACATCTGGCCAGAACTTGACAATGTACTCTATACTTTAAATAATTTCAGACCTGAAGACCCATTCAAGTTTTCATATCCTCTGTCACATCCCATATCTCAAGTCATGCATTCCCAGGTGGGCCTGAGCTCTCCTAGAGCTTAGACCAGACTTCAAAGACTGTGAAACCAGGACATATAGACATGTATTCACACCATAGCAGCTTTGGACACATAATACTGGCACCTCCCCTTTGAGAGCCTGGGATCTTTTCACAGAGGAGAAAGAAGTAAGTTCCCACAGAGGATGATTTGAAGCAGGACCACTGCAGCTCCTGGGCTGATTAAGTCTGAAGTATGATTAACTATAGAGTGGTCTGTCTTTTCCTTTCTTCACAAGGTTTGCATGGCTTTTGGTTTTATCATTATTGCTCTTCTGAAGGATATTTCAGTATTATTTGATTTCTTCCTCATCATTTTACCAGCTCATTTATATAAAGCTTAAAATGAAGGTCCTTACTTTTAACAACATGATCTACTCTGTGAGGACTGCATCTCCAAGTATTTTTCAGATGGAGGCTGTCATACAATACTTTACTCACAGTTTAAAGAAAAAAAAAATACAAAACCCTAAATCAACTGTATTTTGTCTAAACAAAACTTACCAGTTTACAGTGAAAGTTTAAACTAGTATAAAATTACATGGGAAAATTTTAACTACAGAATAATTGACCATCTAAATATACTATCTAAAAAAATGGGATATTTTCATACATTTTCATTTCTGTCTTCCATATTCATATCATCCCCATCTCTCCCCCCACCTTGGTTGATTTCACTCTCGTCACAGCATATAAAGCCCAAGGCCTATTTGGTTTATTGTACAAACTAAAAGTTACCTACTTTTTTATTATCTGTGGCCCTGTGATTTTCTGGTGCTTTTACTCTTATAACTATCAGCCTTAGTTGTAGAATTTGTACATCCCCAGTGCCATCGAAGTTCAGGAAATAGGTATATGTTCTTTGCCATTTATACATAGTTTGCTTTGAAAGTAACGCATCTTACTTATTTCCATGGAAACTAGAATGTATTCAAAAAGCACAATAACACTATTTGATAAAGAACATTCTCACCTACAAGACACTATTTTTCAACATGAACAAGAGTGACACTTTTGCTTTTTCTGCAATTCCATGTCAGACTCCATTTTGTCAGAAAGCCCCTCTGCTGCCTTGTGTCACAGAGGCAATTTTCAGAGCAAGAAAATGTAACGGAATATTGGTGGGAAGATTCACCTCTACTGCTGTACCACAACCATCTGCCTCTGACATTGTGGGTCAACATAATAAAATAGGAAGCATTACTTTTGGAGTAGCCCTCGTACTAAAACAGATGCACAAGCTGCTTATGTCATTACCTTACACCCACACAAAGCTCCAGTATAAAGTCATCTTAAGTAAACACAGAGGAATTATTTTCTCCTTTTAAGGTCTTCAATTTTTTTTCCTCAGTCTTACAAAATAGAGAAAAAAAAGATTGTTCAAAGTAGCAGAAAATATTCACCAAAAAGTATGCATTTCTAACATACCTACAGTGCTTCTAGACAATATAGCAGCAGTAAAGGATAGTCTTTAACAGTTTTTTTAAAACTTACTTTTAAGGCTTACACAGAAAACTTTCTTTAGCGAGTATCTTTCTATGGAGGAAATTCAATAGAAGTTCAAAATGATTCAAAGACACTGTTTTTCAGCCATTTTGCCCTTGAAAGAGGGCAAAAGACCAGAACTCAATCAATTTAACTGGGAAATGTAATACACTTAATGCTGACAGACAGCAGTCTCAATACCTTATGTTATATATTCTGGTCCAATGGGGATGCCAGATCACAAAAATTTAATTTATTGCATTGAATCTCATGATGGGATAGCAATTTCCAGTCCTACTGTATGGTATTTGGGCAATTAACTGCATATCTCCATGCTTTGGCACCTACTGCTCAAAACAATCTCTTAAGAAAATGTAAAATTACCAGGGCTATTTAGAGGATGCTAAGTAAATGTAAACACGTACCTTGCTCCTCACAGCAACCTGTGATCTTCAGAGTAGGCTGGTAAGAAGCAGTCTCCATACATACAGTTAGAGAATAAGAGGAGAAGCTGAAAAAGTGATTTTGCAAAAACTTCCAGTCTAAACCCAAGATTTTCTTCAAGGATACTTCTCAGCAATTTATATCACATAGATCTCTGGTATCTCAAGATCTGAAAAAATAACAGGTAATTTTAAAAGGGTAGTGAAAAGTATTATTAGCATTCAGATTTTTACTTTTATTTTTGAGGTCAGTATAAATTAACAGCGAAGAGATTTGGCAGATCTAATAATTGGTTTAAGGACACAGTTCCCTCTATTTTTACTTTCAATAAATATGTTGAATTAAGCATCCCTTTTCCAAACAGCTTACAATTATCCCTGCATCTATGAAACCAAAACATTTCTAAACTATTTTTAATGTTACTGTAGTTAGCATAAGCCTGGCAAGATTATGATTATGTTTAGGATGGATAACTTCAGAAGTCATTGGATTTCATTCTGCTTTTCTTCTCTAAAATATTTTTTCTTATTCAATATATAACAATGTTTTCTTTAGCAACTGACAATAGTGTTATCTGTCCAGACAGGAGGGAAATTGGTAGCTGGAATTCAACATACATACATTTTTCCAAATTCCCTGTTAAAATGTGTCACAAAATAATAATAACAAAAAATCCTATCCTGGGGCCATAACTCTGACGTTGAACAGCCGTGAATCCTGAATGTAGTGATTAATGGTTGAGAATCCACACAAAAAAAAGCAACACTGAATGAAGCTTAAAGGAACTTCACTCCCAGGAGGCAATTAATAGATGGCAAGAATACTGTTCATTTACAAGGTTATGGTTAAGTGGTGGTGATGTCACAGAGCTGGGTAAATGGTAAGACTGCATTAATGATCCCCAAACCCCAAATCTCAGCACTCATTAAGCCTGAGTCATAGATTAATGAAGAGACATTTATACTTTCAGCCTGCGCCATAAATAACTATACAGCACTAAAGTCAGCTAATAATGAAGCAGAAGATGTTGCCTTATGACTGAGCACATTTTAGAGATGTTTATTTTAAAAGATATATATATATTTTTCTTAAAAGGTGCACTGCAAGCCAGAGAAACTTCATTAATTAATTAACAGTGTGTTTCATTTTTTAAATTTACTTTGAATTGATATATTTCTTTTTCCAAAATGCAAATAAAGCTTTCTCTTGCATTACTTTCAGAGCATCCTACCTACTTCTGGAAATGAGGCAGCTGATTGTGTACAGAGTTTGGGCCGCTTGAGTGCTATTAGCCTTCATACAGATTTGCCCAATGAAGAGAAGAGGGGTTCCAAGTATCTCTCACTTCGTTAACATATATTGACAAGTCAGGAGTTAACATATTATCTTTCTAGAGTCTACAGAAGCCTTTCCAAAAAATGTCTCCAGCATAGACGCTTAACTCTCACTTTTACATAACAAAGTGTTAAGATCAATGGATATGAGACAAATTTTACCTGCTACCTGATGTGAGAAGTAGTGCTTGCTCAGACTAAAGCTTTAGGAAAGGACAATGAAAACTTTAAAACAACAATTGGAACTGACGACACAAGTATTCAGAAAGAGGATCTATAAGCAGATATAAAAATAAGGATGAGGAAAAACACTTGGAAAGAAGAATTTATATGAATGTTTCGTATAAAATTTTAGGAGAGAGTTTACAAAAAGTTGAAACAACTTCCACTTCTAAGGATGGAATTATATTTCTTTCTTTGCTGTAAATAAGCCAGCATTATTAACACCCATGCAGTCGTCATGCTATAAGTTTGGTGAGAGGTTGGGAGAGGGGCTTGGAAATGTAAATATAAGACAGGCTTTTACTTTTCTCTATAAATTGATCAAGATTGATTATTATGAACGATGGTGAAGAAATCAAGAACGAAGCATCATAATCTGCATAGAAACTGCCAGCAGCTTTGGTTTAGGTTGAGGAAGAGGATTGGACTAATGAGAAAGAGCTGTATTACCTTTAGTGAAGCAAGGAGAAATATAACAGAAAAAAAAAATTAGACAATTAAGTAAACATAGCCAGGAAGAGCAGTGCACGACATTAATAGCAAGCTACTGAGCAGGCTGTTTTGGAAAACTGCTAAGTTCGTTGTTACTAGTTATGATATCACATTTTTCAGCTCATATCAACATGCACTGAGCAAGACACATATTACTTGTTACTACTACTTGTTTCTTCCCAGCAAAAAGCAGGGATAGTTACCTTGGAAGAACAGGTGGAACTGATGATGCAAACAATTGCCTATGAAAAAGGGTCATGATGCAGAAAAAAAGGTCACAGAAAACAATTTGAAACATGGAACACAATTTTATGGTTTCTGAATGTGTGTTATGTATAATTTACCACAGCAGTCTATGACATTTTGGACAATATTCTCAAACAGTTCAAATAGAACTAGGTCTAGTAGATTAAAGGGAAAAGAACAGAAAATAAGGAAAAAAGGACAAAAAAAATATATTAAGCCAAAATCACCACCACAAAATTTGTGTGTTTCAAGGGGGTGAGAGAATAAATAATATACAAAACCCTTTGTAATTTCCCCTGTACATGGCACACAGCATGCTGAACATTTCATCCACATCCATACCAAGTATCTGCTAATGTCATTACAACTTTGGCATCATTTTTGTGATGTACTAGAAGCAAAATTAATGTATTGTGCATTGTATTTTCTTATCTGTTGGAAGCAGAAGCATGCCATTGGAGCTGTAGAATCTATTCCTGTCAGCTAAAATGTTGGTGTAAAAGCAGAGTTAAGCTACTTTAAAAAACCTGGCACTTTCTCCTTCTAATTATGCAGTAGAAGGCAGATCATATTTAACAAGCTTTGCTCTCATTATAAACTATTGCTGGAGCTGAGATAATGTATTTCCCCTTCTTGCAAGTTTTGTGGTACCAAATGATAGTGTTTTTAAAAAAACTGCTTTTGGTGACAAACAGCATGATACAAGAGGATATTTAAGCTTGAAATCCAGCTCTTATTTTTGTGCTAAACCTGAAAGTCCATAGGTTCTTTGCAATCTCTTTATAATATTTGGTCAGAACTGGACAACATGGTGATAGCAGGTAATACATGCAGAGAAAACAGAGGCTAGATAGAGTTTTCCATAAATTCAGCCAATCCTATTTATTTTCAAAAAGCATCTGAATACTACAAATTGAATTTGATCACAGGAGTGAAAGCAGATAGACTAACTAAACATGACTACACTTCAGAAAAACATATAGACAAACACCATTGCATCTGATTGAATAACACTGTCTCCTGGACCAGAAAGCTGCTAATTTCTTTTCCTTAATAAAATTAGTATTTTTTGAAACTACAGATAATGTTAACCTATTATGCAATTAGGCACTTTAGAAGTTTTTCATGCTAATTTCTAATATGGATAAGGAATTAGATCATACTAATATTAGTAAATTTATCTAGCTATTATTTTCTGAACAGAGGAAAACATCAGGATGAAGGTTTGTTCCTGCTAATTTGACTTTCATTGCTGCCTGTGACAAGACACACATGAAATTCTGTGGACAAAGTCAGCACAGGATAGACTGAAAAAAATAAGTTTCAGACATCCTTTATACTCTTTTTAAAACAATCACTTTCTAGATCACTAACATCTATGATTTCTAATACCATTTTGTCATTATGTCATTTTTGACAGCAGACTGAACTGAGATACTCAGCTCTAGTCATGCTTGGGAATTCCTCACTCCACTTCCCTTGAAACTTCCATGCATTTGTGCTCAGCTTCACATACTTGTCAGTACACACAGCACAAATCCCACTCATTTATTTAAGCTTGATGTTTGAGTGCAATAAAGTTAGGGCTTCCCCATTGTGAGGATGTCCTAATTTATCTAACTTGTCAGAGATTTTAATCTCAGGCACATCTTGCAGCAAGATGGAAACAAGTTTTCTTCTGAAGTAATTTTATAGTAGAACATGATAATGAGAGCTGAAAAAATGTCAATAAACAAATAAATAGTAGATAAATAAATAAATAGATTATCTTCTATTGTTGGCTTAATTACTAAAGAAATATGCGGTTTGAGGAACTACTCCCAGATTCTCTGCCATTTCATAATCAAGTTTAGGAACAATAATTTTTATGGAATAGCCTACCGTGGTATCCACTCAGAAGATACAGAGACTGCAGCACAGTGTTGACAGTCAACGATATGCATACAGCAACCGTTCATCACAGAATTCCATATAGAATAAAACTTGCCTTGAAAAGAGAACGCTACTGTTTAAGCTTTACCTAAAATGCTTGTGTGCAACACTAAACACTATCCATTTACTAAAAAGAAAAGGCAAAATTAAAGGTAGTTGTTAAAAGCAGGAGTAAGAGAGAAAACTCAATAGAGAAGAAAATTTGATACTCTCTTTTCATTACTAGACTGCTCTTAATTTAAAAATATATTTTCCCAGAATCCTGAGCATTACAGACTACTTAAAATTTATATTTTCCACGTTGGTACCAAATGGTCTATTTGAAGACTCACAAAATCTTGTTGCATGTTATTTCTGGGGAAAAAAAGAAACAGAGAAAACACATAACAGGCCTCCAGTAGTACTACTTGTCTGCAGAAGGAAATCAGACTGCTGTAGGACGCATCAAAGACATGAACCCTGATACAAAATTCCAAATCCCCATATGAGATCCATATACTTTAGCAAAAAAAAAAAAAAAAAAAAAAAAAAAAAAAAAAAAAAATTAAAACAAACTTACAAGCTTCCCACAACCCAGCTCCATAGGTCTCCTATAAGCATCAACATGCTATTGTTATATTATATTGTTATATTATATTGTTATATTATATTGTTATATATTGTAATATGCATCCTGCTATTGAGGATCCAGATTCTTACAGCCTTTCTGAGTTCCCATATCTTTCTGAAATGCAAGATAAAGCAGAAAACAAATGTTTGCCTTCACTCAGGTAGAAACAGGTCCCCTCAGTATTCCTACTTTATCTGTTTTCTTGAAATGAGAGATATTACACAAGTCTCCTTGCCATCTACAAAAACAAAACAAGTATTGCCTGTCATTTTACTTTTGCAGTAAAACAACCCTGCTTTCCCAGCTGGAAATAGGCTGAGATCCTTTCCACCATTGTAAGGTGCAATCAGTTTTTGCAGGATGAGTCGTAACAGCTTTGTGCATTAGTTCTAGGTCTGGGATTTTAAAACACCTTTCCCCTTTCTTCCCTCCCCAAAGAACTTAGTTTTGATGAGACTTCCTATGTTTCTTTGTTTCACCCAGACGGCTGTTTAGCTAAAAGTACAGCAGTGAATTAAGGTAGATTAGTTTTCATTTTAGTTTTAAGTGATGATTGAAAGGTGTTCCTGAAATAGAAAAAAAGGATAGAAAGAGAAAAATGTTTACATTATGAATATTCAAAGACACAGCATGTTATGAGAGATTGATGTCAACCCAAACTGGCTAACTTCAGCCAGGAAAAATCAGATGATTGGCTGAAATTCCTTAAGGTCTCCAGTTTTTTTAATTTTAGATTTACTGAGTCACAAAATATTAAGGTCTCCTTTTATCCAAATTCTCAGGCAATAATATCTGAATAACATCAGTAATTCTTAATTAAACATTTTATCTCAGATTGTACAGCATATTTCCTCATTAATGACATTTTCTGCTATAACAATATCAACCTAACAAACTCATTTGGATTAAATTGCTACACTATCATTCTCCCTTGTCCACTCCTACCAGAAAAAAACATTCTAACTGTGAACATACTGGAGTTGTTTAAAAGTTAACATAGAATAGTCAGCAAATTAAATAATAGTTCTTACTCTCTATTAACAAAAGGTATCAGAAAAGACTGATTTGGGTGAAATAAGAACAGCTGGAAAGAAAGCAACAGATGGACAGGGACATGAATGGAAATCCTATTTCCACTCATTCTTTCTGCATGGCCTATTGGGAAAGCAGTTAAACTTGCTGGCAAAGTGGTAGAGAAAGGAGAAGTAGTTTACAAAATGATCTCGTGTTATTAAAGACTTTTATTTACACTAGTACATAACAAAACACAGGTCTGGAAGGAAAGAGAGAACAATCTGTTGTGACACCTTTTTAAATTAAGGACCATATCTAGAAGACGGATTATATCTGTTGAGATTTAATTAGTTCAGCATGATGTGTTAACCATGATGTTTTAGATATTCTCAAAATAATTCCTGAGGTTCAAAGCTATTATTCTGATTCTGGGTTGAGAACACTGCATTGCTAAGAGCTTACTATTTACAATAGATGCAGCCAATACTGCATAGATAAAAGAAGCAGGTGATACAATGAGCATCCAGGCTTTCTGTAATAAACTTGAGGAAGAATGGAAACAGATTCAGCAAGAACTATATTTCCAGAAAGATGTGGTAGATAAGAAATATTCTTGAAAAGAGAGGATATATGATTCACTGAGTGAACTCCCTGGACTTGAGTACAAACTTCCAAATCAGAAATACTACACATGTATGTAAAGAATTAGATATCACAAGAAGGTGTCTGAAAAAGCCTTTAAGCTGCCTAAGAAGGACAGAAGTATTATTTAACACATAATAATGAACAGAGGTATTATTTATTTTTCTTTTCTGGAATTTCTTACCTGATTCCAGAGATGCTTTTAGCCCTGCTCAAGGTCAGAGTCTGTCTATCTTATAACGTAACTTTCTCCTTTCATATATAAAGCTTTAATAAGAGTATTTTCATAGAATCATAGAATCACCAAGGTTGGAAAAGACCTAAAAGATCATCCAGTCCAACCGTTCACCTATTACCAATAGCTCCCACTAAACCATTCTTCAAAAAGGAGGTAGTGGACATGCACAGTGTACTATGCATGGTGATTTGAACGTTTAACCAAGTGGGAGATCTGATGTTCCAAACTTAATAGTTTCACAGCCTCTGCTACCACAACTGTTTCGGGTCTATCAGGCTAAAAATATGGCTGTCTAGTGCTGGGCTAAACTTTTCTTCAGCTTTGTCAGTGGTGAGTTGCTAGACAGACATCAGTGTAAGGCAGCCCTTTGGAGTCATTGCTTCTGGTCCCTATTTCCAGCCTTTTTTTTTTTGTTTGTTTTAAAATTTAGTGAGTGTTCCAACAGCAAAGCTGAGGAAAAATGACAGTACATAAGCAATCCTGTCAGTGCTTTAGGCAAGGCTATCCTCATTCAGCTAGGTTTGGGCCTGTCCTGTGCTCGGTTGCAAGGTAGTATTATATGCTCAACAAAGAAATAGCTTTGTAAATGTTTCCAGGTTTGGACCGCATCTGGGCAATTACAAAAATTTTAGCTGATCTAGCAAAATAAAAGTGAAATGCATCCTCCTGTATACATCTGGATAAAATTAACCGTTTCTCTACATCACAGGAGTAGGAGCTTGGATAGTTTGAAGAACTGAAAGAAGATGACCAGTTTGCAGTAAAATATTATTTTAAGCTGTACCCTCTTTGACATATTGGTCTACAGCAGACTGTAACAACATTTCTCAGTTTAATTAAAATATTTTCCTCGTTCTCATGAATATTAATTGACAAGAATACTAATTTAAGGGATACTAGAAAACAAGACCAATTACCGGATAAGAAAGAAGCAGGGTTGGATTGATGATATATCTCATGGCCTGCCCTTGGAATTTCTTATGTGTGTTTGTCTCTAGAGGATATTCCAAAGGTAATATTAAAGGAGGATAGGAAATAAGCCATTATGACACAGTTAGATTAGAAACATATGACAGGAGAACTACTGGAATGCCAAAAATTTTGGTAAACTAAGGTGATATCCTTAAAAAGGTACTTGTAACAACGAGATGCTGGCAGTAACAACGTTAAGTCCAAATATATTTGAAACTGTGACTCCTGGAAGAATACCACTCTGAGGCAAAGATTATTTCAATAATCCAAGTGGCAAGTGACAAAATATCCTCTTTCATATCAAACAGCCACTGAATGAACAAAGGTATAAACTAGGTATTGAAGCAGAGAAGAGACAGATGTGCTCTGTAAGAAAAGCTGCAAATGTGAAAGTGCCCCGTGCATAGTCCCCAGTTCCTGAGGTTATGCATAAACACAATATAACACTTTCTATTTTGGCTAGTTACAAGTTGCTTCAAAGGGTTGAAAGATAGAATAATTATGGAAGTTTTTCATTTACTACTTAACTAAGGAAACTTGAGTGTGAACAAAACTGAAAAGTGGTGAAAATGTAATTTGACCTAGAGGAAGAAAGAAAATAACAATTGTTGAGAGCAGGGAAAGAACATTTGGAGTGCAGCAGAGGACCGCTGAGTAGACGCTAAGTCTGTATGACAAGTCCTTACACAGTACTGCCTTATTACCCTTGACTCTGAGCTGGCTGAAGATGAGGTCACAAATTCACACGCTAACTTTTCTCATCTTACAGTTGTTTTATTTGCTTGTTGGATTTGACGATCTTTAAGGTCTTTTCCAACCTGAGCAATTCTATGATTCTATGAAAAAACACTGAGGGCAGGCCAAACCCTCAGACTCTACTTCAAGGCAACAGCATCTACAACTATACGTTGTCTTGCAGTATGTGACAGACCCAGCATATGACAGAGAGCCCTCTTATTTCATTACAAAAAGACACTATATTGTTTGAGATAGAGGAATATTGGCAGAAATATCTAAGTTATTGTCTCCAGTACAAAACAAAGAAATGCTGAAATTTATTTGGTCACCTGATGTGTTCCAAAATATCGTCAATGTTTTTGTAAAAAGACTGAATAAGTTCCTCCATCTGTGTGCTTCAAAGGATGCAAACAATGGACTGCAATGTGGAAGTGTCAGAACTCAAATGAGAAACAACATTACGTGGAGAAGCTTCCAGGAGATGTCACTTCAAGGGGAACCACTCAAGTACAAACAACAGGAAATAAATTACAACAGCCAACAAATATGCACAACATGTTGAGAGATATTATCTAGCATTAAAAATCAATCCTGTCTGCATATTAAATTCAATATGAAGACTAATTTCAGTTTCCCAAGAGTGGGAAATTAAATTTGTAAGAACTTAATGTAAACAGATGAATGGTAGATGAAAACAATACAACTTTTCACAGAACTCTTTAAGGTCAGCTTTTTTTATTATTTTGCTTTTAGCATTGTACTTCCTTTAGCATCACTGTTTACTATTTTCTGAAAGATTGTTACTTTTTCCTCAAGAACTTTCCTTACCAATCCAGCCATTCATTCTTGGTCATGTACTTCCTGATGTTTGTTTGAAGTTTCTGTTGTTTTCTTTCGCTCTCGTACTTAGTCTTTCATTTAGAATCAGTTAAGGCTAATGTAACATTAAAAACAACAGACTCATTCCGTGGCTCTCTCTCTGATCATTTCTTAGGTTCTGGGATGTTTAATTGTTGGATTTTGTTTGTTCTTTATCTTCTGTTTAGATGATTATTTTTTAAACACAGTGAGGAAAATACCAGAACCATTTCCATTACAAACACAAACCATTACTACACTTGTTTCATTGACTGTAACCCTGTAACTTTTGACTGTGACTTTCAAATTTTACTTCAGATAAAAAACAAACAAACAAAGCAATCACATGATACAGGATAAACAATGAGGATGTATAGAAATAAGAAGAATCAAATCTATGAGCTGAGCAGGTATAATTGTTTAGTGTTTGGAGTTTATTTCTATTTCTAAACTTCACTAATATCTCAGACAGGAAAAACTAAAGGCATTGTAGTTATTGGCCCATTTACACATGTTAATGCTGATTCCCAGAAATAATAACAACCATTTTCACTTTTGTATAATTTTGAAAATGGAGTGCAAATCCAGTCATGTGTGATTGATACAAGTTCATTACTTGACAGTTTGGAAGTGTAAAATCTTTTTATAGTTGTTCATTATATTGAGCACTGTTGTCTTGTTCAGACATATATTCAGTTTCGTATTTTAAATAATGTAAATAGACAAATAAATACACGTGATTGGAAATATACATGGAACAGAGAGACTAGAAGTTGCCTGGGGCAGCAAAATGCCAGGGGCATAAAGGTACGCTCTGTGACAGAATACCAGAAGTACAAAGCTGGTGCTAGCACCAGAGGCAGAGTGAGGGCCTGTGGGATGGTGCCCAATGCTGCAAGAATATTTGGCTACATTCAAGTGCATCCTCACTTTCCTCAACTCACATCTGGTTCCTGGAGTCGCATCCCTCCTGCTGCAGGAGGCTGAGCCAGGGACCTCAGTAAAGACTAGTGTACTCCCTGGCACAGCTCCATATATCCATGTATGGAGCTGGTGTTTGCATGAAAATCTGTTGCCTCAGTGCCTTTAGCTGCCCTATTTCCCCACAGATTGAGCTGGATGGTCATGGCCTTAACTTCCCTCCAGTTTTATTTCTCTTGCGAGTTCCAACATTTTCAAATTATACTTAGTCATTTGGAGCACACAGATGGAAGGAAAATTAACCAGATTTATTTGTAATCATATGGACCATAAAGGAATTCCCCATTGGAAAGGAATCTTCACATTCTTAGCTCTCACTTTGTAACAATTGAAACTGTCTAGTGAACAGGCATTTCAAATAATACCATTTCTCTCTCCTTTTCTGCCTCTTTTCTTCCCTAGTCAGGACTAGCCCAGCCACAGCCCAAACCAGAAATCTCATTTGAGGGAGAAAGAAAATTCAATTTGTCCAGAAATCTTTCTGAGAAGTCTTATGCCATCTCTGAATTCATCATCCTAGCATCCTTTTTGGTGAAAAAGACAGAAGATAAACAGTGACAAAATGGGTCATTGTGAACAAAACAATGACATGATGCTCTACGAGATGCTTGCCTACTAGTACTCTAGTGGCATGCATGCTGGCGTACTCATTCAGCTCCCAGTCCATTTTATCGCACTAACAAATACGTACCCAAAACTTCATGATACAACAGACTGATAGGTGACTAAGGCATTAAAAAAAGACATTCAGAAAGCAGTGGCAAGGCAAATTTTGGGAGTGAGGATGGTGAATATTGCTTCTGGGAAAGGCTACCTAGCACTACTACTATGTAGATTTTTGCTATGTTCCCTTAAAAAAAAAAGAAAAAAAAAGACTAATTTGCTTGTATTTGGAGCAGAAATTGCAAGGACACTATAGAAGAAAAAATGAAAAAGCATCTGGCAAGCTTACAGAGCTGAGGTGTTCTTCCTTTACATGGTCAGTATTCCTCTTGTCTCAACAAATCTGCTTTTTATGCCCCAGTACATTCACCCTCTCCCTGCTGGGGACACTAGAGGCATACCACTGTTTCGCATGGACATCGAGTCAACCTATCTTCCTCTCTCTCTCTTTTACCTCTGCTCCAGCCAGCACCCTCCAACCATGTCTTATTCCCTGAGAGAAGAGGTGAGGGATGAAACCAGTTACTTTAAGATTGTTCAGAATGTATAATGTACCAACACTGCAAGAGATTTGAGCAAGACTTGCAGTGGGTTTGTTTCTGAGTCTTGTAAGCAACAGCATAGGGTACATCTAGGATACTGAAATATTGTAGGTTGGCTGTGGAGAAGATCCATGAGGAACTAGACATGCAAAACAAGGCAGGGTGAGAATGGATGACATTCACAAAACATTGGTCCCCCATTCAAAGTCACCTCTCCCTGCTCTTCTCATCGTACATATGAGCCTTTGGCTTAGTAGAGGTTGTTCCTACCACTACACATCATCCATGTTCCACAATAACAGACCACATTTGAAGACTGAGCCTCCAAACAATGCTGTCTGCCCAGCAAATGCCTGAATAAATGTCAAATGGGGATAACAGCTTTATCTCCTACTTTCTCCATAATGTCAACAGAAATCAAGGACTAGAAATGTATCAGAACTCACTCTCTTTTGTTACCTTCCCAGACAAGAATCAGGCTGCAAAAATCAAATATTCCAGATATGGGAAAGCTTGCTGTGACAGACAGAGACAATAGGGACTTTTTTTTTTTTTCTTCCTCCAAGGATGAGTGAGCCTTGCTAAACAGCATTCACCAGGGCACCAGACGCCCGACTCAAGAACCTGTGAGTGTCTCTGCTTTATCTGTCACCTGCTTTGAGAGGAGGCAAAGTGTCACTTGGACAGGCAAGTAGTATGATGTGCTTCTTCCAGCAGCCTCCTGCAAATCCTTCCTGAAAATGCAAAGCAAGATGTAGGATGATGTACATGGACAGAAAAACTGATCTCAGGAGGCTGAGGGAAAGCATTGTATGTGCAACCAAAGATTATGGAAGAGTATTTTTCTATCCTGCGTTTTGCAGACACGAGAGCTTACACTGTTTATAGTATCAACATCATGGCTACCAGAAGCACAGAAATAAAATGGAGTACAGGACAGTCACCAAAATATTGTTGCTAGGGGGATCAACAGCAGTCATGGACAAGACATCAGATATGTCAAGGTAAGGATACATCTGAATTGGCTTAGAAAAATGCACTGTGAGCCAGGAACTCCAATGAATTACTCTGGGTGTCTGTCCCACAGTTCATTCTACCCACATAGCTCCTGGAGGGGAGGGTTAGCCTGCTCACCTGCTCAGGGGAAAAATCTGACAAAAGGAAGAATGAGGACAATTGTAAAAGTTTTCTTTCTGGTGTTTGAAGCAAGGAGATGCTTCAGAAAATATATTGGAGAGCTCAGAAGCACAATGAAATTTCTAATTAAACTATTTGTACCCAGAAAAAAAAAACATCCAAGCAAATAAACATTTAAGCTTGAAATTTTACAGGAGCTCTTTAGTCTTTTAAGAGCAGTCTTTTACTTTTTCTCCTTTTGTTCTCTGTACTCCCTGTAGCCCTGCTGTTCCCTGTACCTTTAGGCACTGGCTAAGCATCAAAATCAGGGAATCTCAACAAAAGATGTGAATGAAAAGAACAGCAGATAAGGGCTAAAGGCTTTTATATGAGTTATTCTTCATGATGTTGGTCTGTCATGTGTAATGAAGTCAACTGCATAACATTGTCACCTGAACGTACTCCAGCGGAATGCAAGTTGTCACAACAAATAGAATAACTGGACAAGAAAAGAGTCTTTCTAGGCCAGTTCCTCTTGGGATGTTTCATGCAGTTGTTTCTTGGTGCGTTCACTTTCAAGTAGGTACATGAAAATTTACCTTGCTTGTCCCAAAGTGATAACTCACTACTATCAAGAAGTGAGATATAATGTGAGAGAGTCAGTGGGAAACTTTCAGCTTTCTGGAATGGTATCAGGTTCTTCACGTTAGCTGACAAATAACACTTGTAAAGCTGGGAGGCAAGGCTGACTTCTCCCTCCCAGATAAGGCAAAAGACTGGGGTCTAAACCCCAATTCTTATCCATTATTTATGCATTTCTGGGGAAGGTACTTTGACAGATGGCAGCAGAGAGGAAGTCTAACAAAAGTGTCCGACATGGAAGTGTGTATGAAGCAAAGGGATTTCATCAAATTCCTCCATTTGGAAAAAATTGCACCTATTGACTTTATCAGTGTTTGCTGATTGTTTGTCCAAACAGTGGACACACAATGAGCACAGTGCAGTGGTGGGTAGTGCATTTTGGCAATGGTAACAGCAACATGAAATACAAGCCATGTTATTATGCTCTTTGTTCTAGTTTCCACGGAAGTAAACAAAAGGCACTTCTTTTGGAGCAACCTACGTACATTTTCCTTGTACTGGATTCAGAAAAACCCTGTTTCTGTTGGTCAACAGATACAGAAACTTAAACGTAAGGAGATAATAAGAGTGGAAAAGACATTAACTTGCTCCTCAGTAACCCATTAAATCTAGAAGACACTAGACAGAAGATTTATATTTCGCTAATATCTATCAATAGTTATATAGAACACGTGCATCTAAATCAAGCTAACTGAAAAGAAGTACTGAAAAGGATTTATATATTTTTGATATATTTTTTATAAGTGCTACTTGACATTGGTATCTTTTAAATTTCAAGGAAAAATGTCCATAATCCTATATTTTCAAATGTCTTTCTCTTTATAAGAAAGGAAGATACAGTGCTTTCTTTGATGAAGAAAAAAAGCTTTCAGAAAACTTCAAAACCTAAAATTTTTACAGATTCTTTTAATACTTCAAAATTTAAAATATCTCCCACTTTTTTTTTTTTCTCCCCCTCAGAGAGTAAATTTAAGTAAGTAGTATTAAAATTTCAACTGGGTTGAAAACCCTTATCCATCATTGAAAACTGTTTTGACGTAAAGTTTATGTTAGCTCTAACCTCACCAGGCAGATCCTAGTGCAGAGGAGCACACTGCATCCGGTGAGAACAACTCCCTCCCACTGGCTAGTTGTCTATAAAGGAAATAGAGATGCAGAAAGGTGTCCAGAGCTTTGCTGTTGATTTTTAATTCTAGCCAGATCTCAGAATATAAATCTAATTAAGCTGGAAGTGTTGTCAACTGTTGGATAAGTATTAATAATTTATCCTGTGTGAGGATGTTGGAGATCAAGACTGAGGAGATTTGCACCCCTCTGCCTGCACTCTGGCATCAGCATGCTCAGGATCCTGCAAGGATCATTAAGGTGCCATACTGAACCACTCACACCAGCAGTAAGAGACCTCTCAGTGCTCATAGCAGTGTGGGCCTTTTTCTCTGAATCTTGGAGGCTACTTATCTACAGCTTAGGATCCAGGGAGATCTGCACAGATTCTCTGAAATCATTTCAATCAGAAAAACTGCCACTGATTAACAAAACATGCATAGCAGCTGTGACAAAATTATTTTCTTAAGTTGCATGCATTAATTTTTTCAAATATTAATGAAATGCACAGGCACCTCACGCCCAATTTTCTAAATATCCTATTCACAACAGCATTGTTCTTCAAAGCAACACAAGTTGAGCAAGTTAGCAAACACAGCAAATATCCATAACTCAGATCACCGCACGTCATTTAGCAGACACCAAAGATAATAATGCTTAATTCATTATAAGCACCCAGAGCCAAAAAAGAACATGACTTGCCTTTTAATGTACTGGTACAAGGCACATGGAACGCTGTACAGCTCTGTGGAAAAACAGCTTACAAGTCTATTAAATATGTTATAAGAACACTATTAAAGAACACTGTATATCTTTATGTTTATGCATCATTTTAGAAGCCTAAAAGGTCAACATACTAGTAAAACCAAATATCTATGGGGCTGATTACAGATCACAACCCAGAAAGATCAATTTTAGACCTTCCATTGGCTGCTGCGGGACTCTATCCTTCGTTGTTTAATTTCAGAATTTCAGTGTTTATAAATTGGTATCTGCACATGGAAATTAATTAATATCACTCTAGATTCCCATAGATATACACCATAAATATACACCATAAGCCAGTTCCATTAAAAGGACAGTGAACAGAGAATTGGACTTGATTGACTGCCAGTCATTGTGTTGCTGTGAAGAACACTGAACACTTGGTTTTCCCAAAAGGTGTACAATATTACCCCTTTGGTGATACCTCTAGTGTACTTGAAATAGATCTCTGATAGTGGATGCTCAATGAGACAATTCAGAAAAAAAATTCCGCATAACCCATACATCTTAGACTGCCAAGATACACATGAAAAAATGCATCAAGAAATTATTATAGCGCACCAGATTGCTTTGAAGCACAGACTGTCTCTGTGACCAGAGTGAAGGGAGCACACAGAAAGATTACAGTCTTTACTGGTCAGACGCAGGTGGTCTATAGCTATGCTGCACGCTTCCCTGCCCCCGGAATAGAAATGTAATCTCATTCATGTAACAGTATGTGCTTATCCTACCAGCAGAGTCACTGGGTACACATATTTCATGTTTGTATCACATTGGTATCCTTTGAATTGGTTAGAACTTGAATATGGGATTGTCAATGATACTACAATTGGCTTCTCACTGTGGACTTTTGCTAGAATTTAGGTGGACATTTGCCAAAGCAGAACTCTGCATTAGTTCTTTACCATTGGCACCTTGGTCAATCAACACCACAACATTTGGAGCCAATTAAGGTGTACGCATATTGGAATTGAGCTTTGTATTTTTTAGAGTATTTTGTCAAGTTAGGATTGAACACATTTGTTTTTAACTTTTTAAGTGAAAGAAATGTCAAAAAGATCTTTGTTTCTGAAATGATAGTGGCTGAAAGCAGTGCAGCAGCTGTCTGGTGACTGTGATTACAAGTGACACAAAGGTTTTCAGTCAAAATCACCATTAATCACTATTCTGCAAGCAGAATTGGCTAAGAGTATAAGTGTGACAGTCAGTTTCACAGTATAATTTTACTCAGGAATTTGTCATCATGCTCACTAAATTGCTGGGTCCTAGTGAGAGAGGGTGCTTAGCACCTTAAGGTGCTGCTGTTGTGGGGTTTTCACACCAGGAAGTAGTTTCAGTCTTTTAAAAACTTTACATTTTCCATAGCTTGAAAACTGCAAATCACATGATCTTCTCTATAAAGTCATCTCTTGTTTTTGCATCCAAGTTCAAAAGGTTCTGTCTACATTTGCTTGTTAACTGCGCTCATAGGCACTGTGTAGTTACACAGATTCAAAAAGTTACAGAATCCACTTTCTCCTTGCACCTGGATGACTCTTAATTTCCTTTTGCCTGTTCCATAGATTTGAGTTGGATCTGTATCCCTTTCTGTTCAGCAGTGTTACATTCCTGTGGTCAGCAGGAGCTGATTCCCACTGGAACCATTTTTGTTTTCAGATACCTCCCAGGTGCATCCCTGTGGTTTAAGTGAAGTTAATCACTAAATGAATACTAAATAGCTATTTAGATACGTGATGCTTACTAAGATCCTCGACCAGGAGCTGGAAAACAGCATATACTGAATCCTATGTAGATGTCTAACTTAAGTGGTAACACTGTAGAATTTGAGCTACAGCCAAACTTAGAAAAATCATTAAATTTTGAATGGAAAACAGGGAAAGATCAGGTGTGCTTTTAGAACAGCAGTTTTATAAAATGGATCTAAAATAATTTAAATTGGCATAAGTGTTGCCCATGTCAGTCAAACTTGCGTGTTTTAACAAAATGAGTCACAGCAATTAGTCAGAGAAAAAAAAGAAAGAGGAAACAGCTTCATTTCTGAGTAATTCTGTTCTAATTCCTGAACTTAATTACACCTTCATGTCTTAAATCACCTATCATATGTTTATTCTGTAGTGTTACTACAATCAGATAGTAAATATTAACAATAAGTACAACAGCATAGGCAGCTGGACCTCACTTGTCACAGTTAACTTACATGTGGAGCACAAGAATGCTTCTTCCGTTATAAGAAGTAAAGCACAGTTGTTTAACACGCCCTGTTCTTATTTCACAGCGAGAACAATGGGTCCTCTATCCACACTTCAACTTAGTTCTTGGGTTGGTGATGCTTACTTTGCTAAACACAGGTGACAAAAGGTAACATCATTATTACTACCCTGTGAGGAAATATACCGACCACTAAAACGCATACTAGATGAGGCCCATCAGAAGTGCCAAAAGAGGTATCTGCTGGAAGGCTCACAAAATCTTTGCAACCTCTCAGCTGATCTCAGCTAGAAAGATCAATCACATACATGCAGACACAGTCACACTGATGGAAAAAATCTAGTTTTTGCTCTTTCCACTCTTGCCATTGGCTCAGCCCAGAGCTCTTACTCATCTCTCTAACCTCGAGTTAACTGGAAAGAGTAAAGACTTGGACATCTTGTTTCTCCATGCTGAGAGTGGCACAATTCCTGAAAAGCACAGGAACTATTACAGTGATCAATGTAATAATCAAAGATCAATGACCTTTTTAATTTCTTTCCTTTTTTTTTTTCCCCCCCCTTCTTTCATGGCTATTGTACACTTAGCTATAGACCCTTCATCTGGAAGACCTATGTATCCATGGAGGAAAAAAAAATCTTTGCTACTTTGATACAGAACATTGCTCATTTAGTGTCACAAACAAATTTGGCTGTGATAATCACATAAAGAGGCTTCTTACTATTTTAACTGACCTGCTTTGAATGAAAAACAGGTACCTTTAAAAGCAAGGAATCACAATAAAATATTTGTTGAAACCTGTGTTCCTTATGAGTAGCTATGTTTGCACACAGCAGAGGATACTATAGTGTCTTACTATAGTGTAAGTTCTCAGTGACAGGGCAATGGGAGCTAATGATTACAAAAAGATGGTAATTCAGGTCTCCAAGTGAAGAAATACAGTAAATAAGATTGCAAGACATCCTTGTTTCTGAGATGTGGATGTTAGTACTATCCCATACATAATAGCAAATGAAAACAGTTGCAACAAGTGACCATCACAAGGTTTTTTCCGCTGTAGTAGTTGTAGTCTGTTCATGGTTCTGTCACACATTCTTCCACAGCTGCCTTCAGCTCACCAAAAATTTCCTTTTATCTTTTTCATTGTGGAAGAGGCAGCATCACCTTAGCTAGCTTTCCATCTGCTTAGGAAAAACACTTATACCTCCAGGCTAATAAAAAGAACAATTCTGTCTTACTGGCCACCTTTTCTAATTTTTCGTACTGTACATCATTTTGTCAGATTGCACTTCAGCCACCTGTCACAGAGCAACAACATGGAATAGAATACTGGTAGAAAGATTCAACCTCTACAGCCATACCACAGGCATCCACCCCTGACACTGTGGACCAACACAATAGAATAGAAGGCATTACTTTTAGAGCAGCCCCTTCTGTATTTTCTCATATTCCTTGAATGTAGTGATGGAGAAATACAGATATCTTTCCCTCCTCCTAGAGGATGGGATCAGATTTCTCTACTGCTTCCTGCTTTAACAGATGATTTGAGAAAGCAGATAATCTGTCTTCAGCAGCACAGACAATGCTGCTTCTTTTTCTCCCGTTGGGCTCCTGTACAACAGCATTTGCAGAGTGCACCTCATCTGCCTTCCAGAATTTGTTTTTCAAACCATTCCCACAGAAATTTTAAAGGTCTACAGTAATTCCAGTGGAAAAGGAAAATCACTGGTTCCTGGCAAGTTCTAGAGACGAGTTGTAGACCAAGAGAAGAGGTAACTGAACAGGTATATATTTCATGTAACCAACAGATGTCACACACAAATAATACTGATTTTATTTATTTATTTATTTTTAAACAATCAAAGTCTGTCAAGTCAATTTCCTTGGCTGTTGTTCCACGCAATAGATATGGGCAATAGAATTCTGACTGTATTTTACTGTTACTATGCTCAGGCTATTGCTGGATTAACTTGGAAAACAGGCTGCTAGTACCTGGTGTAGGGAACCTGCTTTGGCAGGGGGGTTGGTCTCAATGATCTCTAGAGGTCCCTTCCAACCCCTACAATTCTGTGATTCTATTCATGAATCTCTGATGCAGAATCTTTCATGAGTTCGTAAACATAGTCCTTATGACTATTCCAACAAAAAGTTTGTGATAAATAGATGAACTTCTTAACATACAAGAATATCAAAACAAAAAACATAGCAAAACACTAAGAATAGGACATAAACTAAAGTAGAAAAGATCTCCCCAAAATTAAAAGATACAATAATATGACTAAGCGAAAATGAAAGTAACAGTGGGTTTGTTCGCCTGTTTTAGAATACATCTTGAAACTATCTGGGGAGTACATCATACATCTCTAGCTAAATAGTTTCACAATGCATATACTTGCACAGATTCCCTGAAAGCAGGTGTCAAAAACTGCTTACAGACTGTGTCATATCACTTTGCTTTGGCTTCTATAGAAACATCAAAATAAGTAGCTGTTGTAACTAATGTCAGTTCCACTGTTTCAGTGATTAAGTTCTGACATTTCTGAACCTTTTACCATCAAGAGAAAGAATGTTAGGAATCTACTTATACAAATATGGAATTCTGCTTGTCCTTGTCTCTAATAAATAGATACTCAGGTGTCTGGCATTGTTTGAAACTAGACTAAGTTGTGGGAAGTAAAATCTACTTTCACAGATTCCAAATGTGTGTACCGTTACACATAAATACTTTTAAGATTTTTTCCAGATCATCTTCAGCAATCGGACTCTGTCCCTCAGAGTTTATTGTCTGTACTTCACAGCTCCTTACAGAATAGGAGTCACGTGGAGCACTAATATAAACACATTTTTTATCCTAAGTTTGGTAACACAAAGAGAATAAAAAGGCTATGTAATTTTGTTACACCTTTCCTGCATTATCACAGGAACTGCTCAATGGGAAAAAGTTCTACTGCAGCAAGTGAGGAATCACCCTATTTTATCCATAAAAAAAGTAATTAGTGCATAAAAATTTGAGTGGAGAATGACTTGAGTTCTGGAATAGGACTGAAGATTCATGTAATTTAATTCCAATATTGTTTTGTTTTCCTCCCTAATTTCCAAATACTTTTGTATGATTTTGTTTAAGGCCCTGCTAGTGTTAATATATTAATCAATTCCTTTTTAATGCAGTTATGTTTGTGAGATATTGAATCAATTATTTCAATAGCAATATGAAGATCAGAATGCTGTCTCTCCTGAGGGAAGAATTATAACAAAATTCTGTGAGGAATCATTTTCAATAAGATTTTATTGATCTTGTTTGATCATTGATGTTTGTGACATTAACTACTTTACAATAGATTCCGTCACTTGCATGGTACATTTGCAGTTATCAAAATCTTTAGAAGTTAGAAGCGATTGGCTTGAAACCATAACAAATTTTATGTGTACCACTAAACTTACTAAAAAATGTTCGCTGATTTTGAGAGTACATCCTTCAGATTCATGTCTACATGATTCAGTTCACTTTTTCAATATTTTCACCTGAACAGTTACTAAAACTTTAAAATTTCAGCATTAGCCAGTGTATTAGTACGCAAACAAGATATAAACATACCACCCATGCCCCCCCATCTACCCTACAAAAAGAAATAGAAAAAAGAGAAAAGATGAGGTGAGAATTCTTCCTGAAAAGAGAGGAGTGTAACCAAGAGATTTTCTCAAAAGGAAGCTAGGATTCAGGTGGCAAGAAATAGGAGCACATGCTGAAGCACAGGCAAAGGAAAGGTCAGGTTGGTCAAGGTCAGCTGACTTGAGCTCAACCCAACAACATACATCCACTTGTGCGGTGGATATTCAGCTGAGCTCTTTTGCAGCCACAGCACTTCAGATGATTCTCTGCATTTCTGAACTGCTACCCATGTTAATGGGGCTTAGATGAATCACAGATAAATTGAAATACTCAGGAGAAATAATTAACCTAGCTGAATTCCAGCCTATCAACAAGGAACTCGCAAGCAGGCTCTTCATTTAGTTACAAATTATTTTCTCTCCTTTTGACTCATACTAATACATTTAATTTGTTTTCAACATATGAGCTGTTCTATGTTTGTCATAAAATCTGTCAGAAAATGAACAAAAAATCAGCTGCATGCTGACAAGCCAGGAGAAGATGAGAACAGTTGATCTGCAAAGGATATGAAACTTAAAGCGCCACATGCTGTGGATGAGGAAGGACTCTGCATTTTTTTTCCAGACCTCTTGAAAGAGAAATTAACTGTTGAGCTGGAGCTTGGCAGGTTCTCCAGGCTAGATTGCAGTATTGATTATTTTTTTTGTTAAGTAAACAAATGAGTTATTGAAAAGCATGCTTCTGTCATTGACATACTGTTTCTGACCAATAGAACAGACAAGATATCCCAAAGAAACTTGTTAGCAGTAACAGCACGGAGCTAAGCAATGGTTTACAAGTCCATACAACAGGAAACACAACTCATTCTCTCAAAAAGTAGTAATTTCATGCATGCTCCACTGTGTTTATGGGTACAGAAAAATAATTACTTAAAGATATTAACTATGGCATTACATATTCATTATGAAACCACTTAACTCTTCCTCACAGTGAAATACTTTGGTTTGATTTTTCATTCAAAATATTGGTATTCCTCAGAAAATATTTTTATTATTTTTTAAGATATAAAATACCAATCCTACTTTTACTTTCATTTATATTGGAGAACACCTAAAGAAAATGTCTGCTCGTATTACATAGAAGAGACTGTCAGTAATTTTACTTCCTATTAATATCTCTCTCTCTCCTATTGATTCCTTACCCTCCTTATCCACACACACTCTAAATTCACATATGACACCATAGTAATTGCATTCATACATCTCTGTACTGAAAGATTTTAAATTCCCTCCTTCTTATACTCCCACTATGAGTTGTCAGAACATTCTGGATGTCCATAACCCCCTACTATCCCTTGTATTTTGTATGAAGGAATATTTCTTTTCTTTCCTTATGATCTTATACCCTTTATTCTACCTTGTTTTGACTATGCTTCAGTGGATACAACAATTACATTATTTGTTAAAAAGATGATTTCTGCAACATTTTATCATGCAAGTAACTTCTCCTTCTCGCTTTCCCATCATAGATTTTTATTGAGCAACTACTCCCCTTGCCTGTCAAGATAAGTGATGGCTGGAAGAGAAAATGTTTGAAAAACTAAAGTAAAATCTTGCTTATGCCTACTATGATTGAGCATGGAAAACTGATTAAATTAGCAAAATGAGTAGTGTATAACAGTAACAAGAAGTGTATTATCACAGGAAGAATGTTTGAGTTTGATATAGAAATCTCCCGTAATGAGACAATAAGTATTTCATCCCCAGTACCTCTGAGAAGGAAATATAGTCATAATGGAGAAACTAAGACAGAAGCCAGTAAGGAATTGATGGAGAAACTTGTGTACAGTAGGCTTCCTCCTTGAGGAAAGTTATTATTGCAAACATGATAGAGACACTAATTATACTGAAATATCCATTTCAAAACAGCTGTTAAAATTTTATTGCTAATATATCATGAGGACTAGCTGCAACACACTGACATCTGTGGGTACTGAAATGTTTGATTTGCTGAGCTAGCATGTGAACAAGTTTCTGTGGATATTTAAAGGTACCAATCATGCTTATAAGTCTTTGCTTGTATATGTCACAAACAAAAGATACATTGGTTTGGTTAACAAAACAATTTTACGAAGGCAATGAGACTGCTTCAGTGATAGAGATTTGATATGCCATAACTTGATTTGCCAGAAAAATCCCTCAATTTCCATAATTACAGTTAAATTCAAATTTTACTCTAGTCAGAAAGCAAGAGAAGAATGTAGAAAAGACTCAGATACATCTTCTCTAACTTAGACATATGAGTGGGCTTCAGGGAATCAAATCTTCTCATTTCTTAACCTCTTCTGTAACCTGTTGAGAAGAACCTACTGAACTTTCAGAGTGAAAAGGATGATAAGAGGTGAAAGGCAAATAATGCACTGGAGACAATTCTACTTTTGAGGCATCATTCTCAACACTAGCTATGCTTTCAGTCATTTAATAGATATAGGCAGGTCTGAAACAAAGTCATAAGACATTATTCAAAGTCATCGTTCTGAGATCGATGTTACTGTGCTTCAGGAGCAAGACGTATATGAAGGGATACTGAGTACTGAAATGCTATGTATGCTTTCATAATGTTCAAATTGTGACATCTGTAATACCTTCTCCAGAAGTCCCTGAGATCCGTTTGTAGTTTAACCTCAGCTCACATTTCAGCCTCAGAAGACTCTATGTCTTGCTCCTTGCCACAGCACCCTCTCTACCAGATGACAAATACAGTCTCCACTTTATGGTCCCACCAGATTTATATCCCTCTGCCTCTATTCCAAAAGTACCTCTCCTAGGCCAATACATATTCCTGCTTCCTTCAGCTAAAAGTGAATAGAAATGTAATTAAGACTATTCATATTTTTTTATTTTATTAGGTTGGTCAACTTCTAGCATTAGCGTTACTAGACATCTGCTTGATTTTAGAGAGCACTTCTACAGTGTATATCCTGGCTTCTTTGTGAAGAACACAAGACAAGTCAGGACAAAGAACTGATGATAGTTTGACCATTGAGCAAATGAATGATGGATAGGTAGCAGTGAGTGAGGAGATAGGATCAATATATATCCTGCTTATTTAAAAAGTGTTTTCTTTCTACAGTTTCCCTTACATCATGACTGGAAAAACAGAGATGATCAAACAAATGATGCTCTTGCTTTTGCCTAGGAATTTCAGATCATAGTAATTTGGCTTTCTGTTTTCCACCAAGACTGAGAAGAATTCATGATAGCTGTAATTTTTTTCTCCAAGCTTTGTTACACATAAAGATCAGGAGAAGCAGGAAGAAACACCACAATCTCAAGACTATTTTGTGAACACATGAAAAGTGATCCAGAAATATAGAAAAGAAAAATTTAGGAACCGTAGTAAGCACGTCATGAGAGCATGTTGGAATTTCAGCTGGCCTCTGTTAAATAGGAAAGCTTAGCTTTCTGGGAGTCACAGATTTGAAATTTTATAGAAGTGATGTTCATTATAACTAAGAAGTGTGATTAAATAGGTATCACAGAACATATTTAGTCATTGAGACATTGTCACTATACTTATGTTGCTTTCCTGTCAGCTGTCTTTCAGTTTCTGTGTTTACCTCCTAGCTCATAAACCAGAAAGAAAGCTTAATAGATAATGCCACCAAATTGATGCCTTTCTCCCATTACTTTTAATCATAAAATTTTTTTCATTTGTCCTTTGTTCCAATAATTTCAGTATTTTCCTCCAGTAAAAGTTTCTCCCGTGTTCAAATGAATGATACTACTTTATATTTGGACAGTGTTTTCCTGCAATGTAACCAATTATATGATAAATAGGCCTTTAATAGTCCAGCATTATGGTCTTCTCTGTAGCATAATCTGTTGGCAGGTACAGCGATAGATTTCATGTACTCATTCTATGGTAAAATTTATGGCTGTGATGATAATTGAATGCTGACAGGAAAATAGTACATATATCCTTCCTCTCTAGTTCTGCTTTTATTTTACTTTTAGCATGGAATGACCACACTTGATATACTTGGAAACAAAGTTTTTGATAATGAAGAATACACAGAGATATCTCAAATTTCTATGAACCCTGATTTCTTCAACTTTAATCTTCAGCTGTGCACAAATTCTGTAGAAGGTAGCACAAGTTTTTTTAGCAGTGTTCAAGGCTAGATACTAGAGAAAGTAACTACTCAGAGATGCTCAACTTATTTTATAAGCAAGCCATTCTTTGAAGAGACTAAGTGATAGAGCTGTCTTTTACTTGAATTGGGAAACAAAACAGTAATTTGTTTCGTTGGAAAAGAGGTAAAAGGGGAATGCTGATAGAGATATATACAAATACTCCTAGGAAAACTTCCTGAATTTGCTAGTGATTTAGATGACTAATAACACATTTAATCACAACTCAAGAAAAGTGAGTATTTGAGATGCCATGTTTTGGTTATATCAACATGTAAGAAGAGGAAGCAGTTCATATAGTTGCCTTTGACTAGTTTCATATCAAACAAGAAAGATAATGGTCACAATTCAGTAGCAAAGAAAGACTAGCTTACTCTTCCCGAAGATCAGGGCTTCCTAGAACCTCCCAGAAGAGGCAACCTCCCAGCTGCCAGCCCTTAAATGAGGTTAGGAAGGGGTCACACCAAGTTAATTGCTCCCACTTGTGCTCCCAGGGCTGGCCACACCCTTTCACCAGCTGCCCAATCACTGGTTCAGGCTGTGAACTAATGGTTTCTATATGCATCAGAGAGAGAGAGAAGAATAAAGAAATCAAAAGTGGCAACAAAATCTATCAGATTCTATGCATCAAGGAAAGAAACTGAAAGCAGTAAAATCCTTATATTTTGTACATTTTTTCAAACTGTCGAAAGAAATCACAGGAACAATTTAAATAAAACATTACTTCATGAGGAAACACAGACAGTAATTGATGATCTCATTTTAGTAAAACATCATGTCCAGATGGGATTAGTATTGAATTGTACCCAGATATACAGATATAATTTTACCTTGCTCAAAATTTATTCATGCTGTTCTTTAAAATGAGTATTTTCTTCTTTGTTCAGAATCATAACTACAACATTGTCTTGCATGTGCTTTCAGAATATTGCAATGGGAATATTTTAGTGCTTTCTAAGTGGAAATAAATCATATTAAAAGAAAAAAATGCATTAAAGATTTTTCTTGTTTCTCACATAATGCTGTTGAGGAGATACTTGCAAAAGATTTTCTGGCTGTGTACCTCTAGCCATGCCTTGCCCAGGGAGATGAATAAGCTGGCTTAGGCTAAACTGAGATGCTCTTATTGCGTCACAGCAAACTCAGCGAATTAAGACCTTGGAAAGAGCAAGCTGTAAAGTTACCTTTGCTGCTTTTCTCCACATCTTTATTTTTGTGTCAAAATTGTGTTTTTGTGTCAAAATGAGGTTTTCTGAATGACAATAATAACAACAAGCAACAGTCACTGACCAAAGACCCTTTTAACCCGTAGTAACAACAGCAACTTATGGAAAGTCAGTGGCATCATACTTAATGTACAACACAATCCAAGTGAAACAGTCTCATTTGACTTCTTACAGCTGCTTTGAGAATTGCTGTATATCTCTTTTCTTCCCCTGCTTGTTTACCAGGTAAGCTAGGGAACATCCACTGCCTCTACTGCTACATGAGTTACTCTTCTCACCAGCCACACACACACACACACACAGATACAAGTTGCTTGGACTAGGGAACCACATGTTGTTTATTGTTTTTGTTTTCGGTTGTATTGTCTTCACTGGCAGAGATAAGGACTGAATTTATGTCTCACAGTGCACACTCCAAGAAGTACCAAGGTGAATGGGGATTGATGCTGAGAGACAGCCACATGTTCTCCCATGTAAAAGTAATGGCTCACACCATGGGGATGAAGCGAGCTTCCCTGCTGACCCCTGGTACTTTTACCTACTACCACTGCCCAAGTATGCTGACAGCCAGAGCCCAGAAAGCAAATGGCAGAGTACTGTGGGAATTCAGCACACCTTGTTATGCCCAGGAGTAGATGGCAGTAAGATGTGAGAGAAAGCCAGAGTTAAAATGATTCATGCTGTTACCAGTGACAGAGGGATGGGAGATGAAAATGAAAAAAAAAAAAAAAAGATTTGATATCAAAAAATAGGATATGTAATAATGGAAAGAAGGCTCAGGCATGTCTGAGTGTGCTTTCAAGCATGTCTTCTATGTTTTACCTATCTGGACTATATCTTGAGCACTTATTAAAGTGCTGTGAGTGAAAGCTTTTAGTGTTAATAACTCCTTGAGTTTAGCCTCATCTTTAACAAGTCTGGCTTCCAGACAAAGCCAGTTCAGTATCTGACACCCTCATATATTAATCCTTTGACACTAGAGTGATACAATTTTTCTGATTTCTCCCTGAAAGTAAAATTAAAGTGCTGTATTCAGTCAGGTTTTTACAAGTTCCAGACATCTAGAAATCCTATTTAGGATTTTTTTTAATATTACTTGTTATTTTCTTTATCTGTTTCAATCTGTTTTTGCCACTCAAGATTTGTGTTTAAAAATATATACATACATATAAATTCCACATATTTCTTAATTCCTGGCCATAACTTGTAATACAGTGAGCCTAGAAATCCATAATAAGGTACACCCCATGGAAATCCTGTGAAACCGATAGACTTCATACAAACAGTATTCTTTGGAAGCAGTAACTTGTCTTTCTGGAATAAAGCACTGCCATAAATTAAGACACAGGAAGTATTAGAGACAGCAGATGAAGAAGCAAACTCAGAATGATATGCTGTAAAAACAACAACATAAAGGAAAGCTGCCTGCATGCAAGAGGAACAGTTTATTATTGAGTAGCCCAATATTATGGAGACAATATCAAAAGAAAGGGCTGTCCTAAGCATTTATATTTCCTCTCTCTTACAGTCATGAAACTGACTGTTCTTGATAGCAAAAAGTCAAAGGTTTATCAAATCTAAGATGGGAAAGAAGTGCAATATCTCTTGTTGAACTTCAGGATGTACCTTTGACTTACTATTATCCTTAGAATATCCTTATCACAGACAGAGGAGCTTCTCTTTTAAGAGTAAGCAATACAAGGAGTAGGACATCACAGAAACTTCTGACAGTGTGATATCCTGAAGTAGAACAGAGCAGGAAATTTACCTTAAAAAATACAAAATAATTTTTATGTTGGTACTCTATTTGCACTAGCTTTCTTCTATAACCAATCTGAAAGGCTAGATATTACCAGAGGTTTTTCAGTTCTGAGCATGCCAGCTGGTAACTTTAAACATCTGATTTTATGGAGACTGTTAAACACGTTATTTCGATGTCTTAGATTAGGCACAGTGAATTGAAACCAATTAAAAAGCTTAGAGAACTCCAGTGACAGCTCAGGAGTATGGATGACCAGCTACCTTCTTTGTACCATGCCTCTAGAAGAAAAATATCACACAGCAGCTGCCAGAACCCTGCTCCAAATCGTACTGATGGCATATACTGAATATTATCTCAATCTAGTAAATCCTCTATGACAATGACTGTGCAGAGAACGACGTTCCATGGGTGACAATGCTCCTTGGTTACAAACTATGCATATGCCTGCTCATGGTTAAGGACTCTTACAGACAGTATGTTCTGGTCACTATTTTCTCTTGCTCAGGCTTCACTCCTTAGTCTGCAGAATGAGAATTCCAAAAGGTGGGAATTAGAAAATTTGAATCTTAGAGACAGCATAGTACACCTCTTCTACGGTCTTCTAATACTATTTCTCATTTTGGTGGTGTATAATCAATGAACATACAGATGTTATAATTAAGAAATATACCAGAGAGTTTAGTTAAGCAGGTTATTACACCAAAAAGAATAGATAAAAGGCTTACCCTTGTCCTGGGCTCACTGGAAAACTCCAAAAGGAGGAATCTCCAGAAAAAGAACCTCCTCACTGGTAGTCAGCTCCTAAATGGGTCTAGGAGAGGTGGAGCCAAGCTCTATCCCTTCTGGCAGCACAGGTGAATTGCCTTCACCTGTGCTCCCAGGGCTGACTCATTGCTCACCTCAGGTGATCAATCAGAGGTTCAGGATGTGATTCAGCAGTTCCCATACAAGTGGCTATAGTATGTTCTATCTACAGGCTTTGTCTGCTGCCTCAGACAAAACAGATTGGATTCATCACCGCTTTTAGTGGTAAAATAGCTTCTAGAGTGTCGCTTTAAATTTTTGTTCTCTTTTTCCAGTTCAGCAGGAGAAACAACACTTGGATACCGTACTAGTTTTCTTTGTATATACTTTCTCCACCTGTACTTGTTCCTACTATAATTTCATTTGTATGTCGTCCAAGGTGTTTTCCATATGACCTGAAGCTCAGTGACCCTGAAAGTTAATGGATTCAAAGCTCTCAATTCTACCCGACCTATTGATCACAATGAGCTATTTATCATATATATATCAACCCTCTGGGGTCTGGACTGCACCACAGAAACATGTTATAAAGCACAAAGTAGAAGAAAAGGGTGACAAAGAGGCTTTCAATTGGTTCTGCAATCAATAGTTATTTAATTGAATTTTTTTATTTATTTTACATATTTTGTCACATCTGGTACCAAATAACATAAAAGTGCATTTTTTGCAAGAGCACTGGGACCTCTTCTGAGAGCCAGAGTGCCTGCCTCATACCCACAATGTTATATGCTGTTAGCCCATATCTAAATGGTATGCAAGTAAAGGGATCGCTTGTGCATTCAACTCTATAAGTGGGGTTATGTTCAGGAATCTGGAGAAATACCAGGTACGTTCTCACATGTTTGACTTGAAGTTGAAATAAATTATTGTTGCAGTCTGGAGATGGTGCAAGCAATGGGATTGTAATGAAATAACCAAGTTATTGGAGTTTCATTAAAGAATAAAACAGAAAGTATTCCTGAAAATCAAAGAAATTGATAATATTGGCCTTAATCAATCACTCACTGGATGGGTATTGGTTTCATCCCTCTAGAACAGTGCACAAGAATAACTGAATTACTCTATACAATGAAAAAATTGCTGAAAGTTGTAGTGGCAAGGCATACTTTACATTAGAGACCAACAGATCACAAGCAGGTCCTGATCATTTCTCATCTGGGATGCAGGCCCTCATACCAGCTGCCCATTGGCCCAGACCCAATGTCTGGCTGTGTCTCCAGCTAAGACTCACTCATTTGGCACCTTGCCTTGGCCTCCTCTCTGGGAACTTGTCTAGCAGCCTGGACTGTTGGATGGTTCTCCGTTTCTAGCTGTTGAAGAACAGTTCTTGCTTCCATCCTGGCTCACATCTCTCGTCACAGCTCTGCCAGCTTTCTGCAACAGGCTCCACTTAGAATCATTGCTGGAGGAGATATGCTTTTATGCGATGAGTACTAACATAACTTTGTGGACTCTGCTCTCCCCGATGCTCTCTTCCCATATGCCAGGACTTGCAGAGACTCTTCTACCTTTTTCCTATGGCATCCATTGTGTCTTGATGCAGCAGGAAGTTTCAGTAACCTTGTAGCTGTAACAGCATGAATTTGGAAAACTGAGGTAGAGGAAGGGAGAATTAGTCCCTGAGGACAAAGCTACTGTCCCACCAATAGTTCTCACTGACCTTCGAATGCTACATAATCAATGTTGTATCTTGGTGTGAAAGACCATCCTCAAAACTTATACCATGAACTGAAACTGACCACACCCTATCATCTCCTCTTGGCCGGATGTCACTGGCTCCTCCTTCGATAAACTCTATGCAAAAACATCCCCTTTGTTCTCTTGATTTATCAGTCTTCAGCTGATGGTCTTGGGATAAAGGGCTCAGCACAGGTGCTGAAATTCCTCCTGGTGAATCTCTCTCATTCTTTCTAATTCCAGTGCTGTGGAAATGAGTCAGATACCAATGAGAAAATAGCATGACAAAACATCCAATAGCTGCTGCATCATGGATGGTTAGGTGGGAAACAGAGGACTCATGAAAAGGAGGCATGAAACTTCACAAGCTCCCAGATTCCAGCTGCTACAGCCTTGCAGTCATTTTTCTGATCTCTTGCAACTTCTTGTGCTTTCTGAGCAGATCCTAAAATAGGACTAGATATTCCTCATAAGTTTGCCTTTACTTTTCTGTCTTATTATTTTGATCAGCTGATCATCCACAGCTGAAGACTGCCTTGTCAGAAATTACTCTTGAAGCATCCAGATCTGCATGTCTGCCCCAGCCAGGATGATCTCCCACCAGAACAACAGGAAACAATGAAAACACAGCAGCTGCCCACTTTAAATATCTACAGACTTGATACACTTCAATTCTTTTAGCAGCTGAAATTTCTTGAATGGCCTGAAGGCTATTCCTGTTACTGTGGAGTGTGTACTACTAAGAGGGTTGATTTTGAGGGTCTTCTGTAATATTAAGCTGAAGGACTCCTCAAGACATTACTCAAGAAAAGAGCTGTATTTGAATGTGTTTGTATTTTTTGAATGCATTTTATGTACTTTCAATAAATGAGCCAAAAGTGCATGTGGCAAGAGACTCAGAATGTTTTGTTTCTATTAGAAAAGTGAATGGAATAATGTTAACCATACCCTGCTTTATTTATTTTTTATAGAATTTACATCAAGCAATCAGAGCTTTTTCAGTGCTTTTGTCAACCTGGTATTGTCGAAAGTGCAATTCTTTCTGAGAGCAGTCATGCTGGGATGAACAATGACACAGTATACTCTGTTCCCCTCACCTCCCCAAGCTCAGACTGCGTGATAACACTGAGGGCTGCCTCACAATGCCATCTGTGGTGGTTTTTGAGACATTTCATCTTTGGATCAGAAATATGTTCATGCAAGAAGCAGGTGTACTTGTACTAATTTTCAAGCTGCCACACATCACAGAGGCTTTGTACTCCAGAAATTATGAACATGGCTTCTTCAGGCATTCTTTGGTCTTCATACATAACACAGTACATTGTCTTAGTAGATGAAGTAATCTGGTTTCAAGACATTTCAATACTTGTTTCTTGTGGTGTACCATCTAAAATGCAGAAATCTTGTCATGCCCTATCACTGACTGTCTCTGAAAGGCAGAAGTATTGTTTCTACAGTAGATAGATGTCATTTATCTGCATTTGTTTCTAGGGTAACTGGTGGTTCCTTAGGCTGTCACCACACCTAGCTGCGTTAGGAGCTATTCTTTTGTTCTGGAACATGAATCAACTTAACATTTACTTCTGCGGTGTAAATAGCAAAGTGAAGTGGAACTATTCAAATAAGAGCATGAAATCTAAGCAACAATAAAACATAACGCACTGCTGTGAAGCACTTCAAGACATAAACAAACCAGATTTCATAAACACCTTAGTGCTAATTGTCCACTGTACAATCTCTTACTCACACTTTCCTGATCATTTTTCCATGAGAGAAAGATGAATAAAGTGATGGTTTCTAAGCTGCTTTGCTGCCGACTCTTTGAAGAGTTACTAGTGAATGTGACATGGTGAACACCTCTATTGACATAACAGACTCTGTAATGCAGTTCCTTCACAGCTAGCTCTAGAGTACAGAGAGGACAACTAAATTGCACCATTTTCTTAATGAAATAAACTCACAGTACCTTAATCAAAGCTAGTGAGAAAAAATGCCATTCAAAAAGTTCAAGTAAATACACAGGCCTGTCTTTAACCTGAACATGTACCTCAGAGCTCCTAAGAAAAACCCAGCAATTAAATTTCTCTGATTCTCTCAAAGACTAAGGTAACAGCAGAAAATCCCTTTTCAAAATCTAGTGTCTTCCATTTGTCAAAGGCCACAAAAAGCCAAATACTTCTGAGGATGCAGGGACTTACAAGGGCTAAAAGAATAAAAGGGAAAATTATAGCAGTAATCTCTAAGGGGACTGCAGTCTGAAAGTGGTGAGCTGTTGACCTCTTTCTACCACTTAAGTTATAATGTGATGAGAGCCTGATGATGATGGAAAAAGCCACTCTTCCTCCTTGATGCTGACCTAGAGAATTAGGATCATGAACAAGGCACACAAGTATGGCTTATGACAACTGTATCACCACCCCCTCTGCTATTTGGTACATCAAGGATAGTAGTGAATTCCTCTAAAGTTAAAAACATTTTGCATCCTGGTCTCCAGGGAACAGATTAAAGTAAAATGATCCCCCCTCACTTCCCCTCCCTCCCCCCCGAAAAAAAAAAAAACACAAAAAACATAGTCTCTGATACTACAGTTCTAATTGAATTTATTCTTCACTTCAAAATTCACAGGTCTCTGATCTAGCCAAAGATTTAGGCTACCAGGATATTTTTTTTCAGCTGTAGTTTTTATTTCTTTCTTCAGTATTCCCTGTAGCGTCACTAGAAAACCACGGTACTGCCAAAACATGTTCTCTATTTTTCATTTTCCTTACTTTTATGTCAATACTAAAAGGAATTCAGAATTCTGCTCAGCTACAATATTATGAAAAAAACAGCTTGTTATAAAACAGTTTTTAAATATAAATGTGCACCTTTTTAAATGGCAGAATCAATCTAGAGATTATTGCAATATAGACATAGATGACACTGTGTATAATCTAGCTTTCCAGTTAAAAGGATTTAAATAGTTTTGAAGAACATACAATCTAATATGCCTCACTGAGACAAAAATGGCAAAATTTCAACAAAGACAGCACTATTCAATGCAAAGAAGATGATCAGATCACAGTCTAGCAAATTTGGGAGGGGTAGGGAGTGAACTTGCAAGCAGCTATTTTTTTTTTTTTGCCTCCTACAAAATAAAATCATCTCCATAATTACAACATTGGTACTGATCAGTTCTGCTAGTTGTTTAGACCACTATTGCTTAAAAATAACAATAATAATAATCCAGAAATTATATAAATGTATGCTGTTATTACTGCTGTTCCATTTTTTAAAAAAATGCATACATTGAGTAGGTCATACTTTTTATAGATAATTTTCAGTTTTAGCAGCTATACCAGAAAATGCAAATTGGATTTCTCATTACTTTAAGAGAAGGAAAAACAACACCTTTCCAAATCCATAATGTGGATACAGCCTTTAAAATGCATAATTGTTGCTGAACCAGCCTGATGCACAACATGAGTCACCAGCAGAAGAGGATTGTCTTCTCTGACAGTCTTATTTAATCATGGCTGAAGGTTTCTGTATGATTCTGAAGCATGAGGCATGGGAACATGGTCACTGCTCCTTGCTGGCCAAGTTGTGGGAAAATTCATGTTTAATCATTCTTCTCTTCTTGCCTCCTTCCTCCAGAACTGAGAAACCTGGGACTCTTTTACCCTCACATTTCCAAGGGGTGCACTCCTTTCCTACTTCCCATGATTTTCATTTCCACCATCTTTGGCGAGAGGCACCCCTACGGAAAGCTCTCATAACCCACAAACATACGAACTAGAGAGGAGGCACTGGATTTACAGGGACCTTCATGACTTTTCCAGGCTTAAGAAGAGGAAATCTCTTTCTGCTGTCCTGCCTTCCACTCTGAGCCCTACAGTGAGGAAAGCAATAATAACATACTAAAAAAATTCTTAAAGAGAAATTGCAGAATTGCTAACTCTTGCGATTTTTTATAATTTCATAGCTTTGAGGTAGTTCTCACAGTCCCAGTTCCTGGAATCAAGAGCTTACAGTAGATCCTTTCAATTACAAATAAAGTTGTTACTTTTTGTTATAGTGAAGAAAAGGCTTCTCAGATGAAGTGAAGCCAAGGGAAGGAACTAGAAGGTAAATAAAAAGAAATCCCTAAAGCATGGCTATTATTGTTTAATCACCTGATAGCTTGGGGGGAATGAGTGTGACTCATGGCTTTGAAGTGCTTTTAGGCATGCTAACAGTTGAATGGGAAAAGCAGCATATCTTCAGCACTTTTGATGAATGCTGGAATGCTGGTTTACGTCATTAAATTAACCATGTTTGAGAGTAGCAGGATCCATTCTGGATGTGAAAATTGTAACTAGGGAGAAAGAGAAAACCCTTGAGGAAGGAAACGAAGAATGAACAGAAATTAAGAAAGACCAGGCAAGGACCATTTTCATAATTTTGGTTTCAAAAAGAGCAAATTCAAGTGTGCACCTTTGTTAGGTGTGAACATAGTGTCCTGGTTAATTACTAATTGCAGATACACTATCTGTTTTGATTATGGAATGTTTCCCTGTCAGAAACAACACTTTTACAGGTTTTTGGGTTTTGTCATTTATGACTCAAATATTTTCTGCTCCTAAGACAATTTCCTGCAGAGGAAATGCTACAGTTCTCATTCCAGAAGCATTTTTAGCAATGGTTATTGTTTCCTATCAGCAATTCTGTGTTTTGGGACAGAACCAAATTGTCTGTTTAAATTCTGTCTTTGTTATACTTTCTCCAGCACTGCTTATGAGATAGCAATTTCACAGCCAGTAATCTGGAAAGACCATAATAGAATTTACATAACAGTTTGTGTTACCTTTATATCAAATCACAGGTGATAGCACTGCTTCTTGTGTTCATTATACTCATCTAGCACCATATCTCCTTTCTTTCACAGACTTGCAAGAAATCTGAATCTACACTGCTGAAGTGTTGACACCTGCAGTTGTAACTACCATCTTTCTACCAGATTTTTTGTAGATGACATGCCTTATCTTTACCTATAAACGTCCTATTTACTACATATCATACATATTCCTTGGGGAGAACTACTGTGATGGTGGCAACCTTAGAAAGAGATATTTGCTCTCAAATCTCATCTCTTAGTTTAAAATGAGATATGTATGAGAAGGAATCATAACACATCCCCAGATATTAATGCACAACCTCTTAATTATATACCATTGTTGTTCCCTGACTCTGGACTTTTTTTTAATGTCACAATGAAATATGAGAGGGGAGAGTGTAAGACATCACAGGTATTTTTCTACAGATTTGAACTCAATTCTGAGTTTGCAACCAGTGGCTGTCTCACACATCACAATCTATGGTCCACCACAATCATCACACATCCTTTGTCCTGTTCCTTCAGTCTGCCTGGGTTTTGTCTAGATCTTTTCTGCACCAAAAGGTGCAGAAAATTATTAGCAGACAGAGACAATTTCTCAGGCAGTGGAGTGGGCTGCCCAGGGAGGTGGTGGAGTAACCGACCCTGGAGGTGTTCAAGGAATGTTTGGATTTTTTTTGAGGGATATGGTTTAGTGAGAACTATTGGTGATAGGTGGATGGTTGGACTGGATGATCTTGTAGGTCTTTTCCAACCTTGGTGATTCTGTGATTCTGTTGTTCTATATTGAATACATTAGTGTAAGTGTATTGATGTCAGTCTGGCCCTGAATAAATGTAGGCTCTAGTGTGGCAGGATACAGAATGAGGAGCTTAAGAGTTATCCAGTTATTTACTGGATAGCATAATTCAAACTCATATTGGATATAACTTGCTTCTAGAGCTTTGGCTAACAAATTATATCAAGTTTCCAAATGAAAAAGTATATAATTGAAAGCCTCGGTAGGGTAAATAGAGGAGATATACAGTGATTTAGAGTCATTTCTCATTGTCATAAGGAAAAGATTTTCAGAAAGATGTAACACATAACTTTAAATATATTACAATCTAGTTATATATTTTAATTGAGTTTATGACTTTTTTTAGCTAGTCAAAACAACTAAGCTATCTGACCCACTATTTTAAATTCTTGCAAGATGTAATTTACTTTCTTGGCAGCTGGCCCTGAGAGATATGGTGGCAAATGGTATTTTTACTCTATTTTAATCCCTTCTCAATTATTTGCTACCTAAATTTAGCTCAATTACTAAGAAACAGAAAACTAAGCTCTTCAGATTTAATGGAGATGCTCTTTCAGCCAGAAAGAGATTCCTGCAAACCTCACATCTTTACAAGGCAATGCCCTTGTGTTGTTCACCCTGAATTCATGTCAGAGGACAAAAGCTAAGGCAATTATATCATAGGTCTGCAAAAGTTAGCTGGATCTGGATTCTATCCAGAGCTTTTATTCAAACTGGAAGCTCTGCCTTGGCCACCACTGCTGAGGTTTTCAGACCAAGCTTATAATTAACTGTCAGAAACTAACCAGAATTAAAAAAATTATTCAAGACAAGCAATTATTCAAACATTCCACTCATTCACTTGTCTTATAGTTTGGAAACTGACTCAGACAAGGCTTTTCAAATCTGTTACTCAAAAGAAGCAAATTCAGCTAGTTCTACTAACATCAATGGAATTAGGCAACCAAAGTCACAGCTCCTGAAGCATCACTTGAAACAGGTGCTATTATATCCTTTATTTCCCAGCCTATAAATGAGAATACTGAGGACAGCAGCCCCTAGCACCTGATTGCTGAGCAGCCTGGGTAGAAACTGAGCCAGGGTCCCAGGTTAGGTATTTATTGGATACAAGTGCATTTTTGTCCTGCATTACTGTGGTTTGAGAAGGTGCTATAATGTCGATCCTTTCTGTAAGACGTCATATACTATTCTAACGTTTTTAAATTTGTGTTCTAAACATGTACTGAAAACCTGCACATTTTCTGTCTGTTACTGAAAGGAGGAGTATGCAGTACAAATATAGTCTCAGATCTGCATGAAGTGTAACCTGAACACGACTAAGATCCCAAGAGGTAAAATATGAATTCCCACTCTACATCAGCAAAGTCTGAAAAATAAGGGGCATTCATATTTCAGAAAGTTTTTATGGTTTTAAGTTGGTTCTCATATATGTTTTTTTCTTTTATATTGAGAAACATTTTAAATAGGCAAATATATATATATTTTTTCCCAATTTGCCATCATTTTATGCCTTTCTGATAGCTTTTCTTTTTTCTGTCCCTACCCATGCATTTTCTTTGGGTGTTTAGCAGTTCCCTCAGGGTAGAAACAATTATTTATGACATACTTCTCCATGTAAGATTTATTTGGGAAAACTGTTCCTATGGAAACTGCTTTTTCAAACAGGCTTGTATTAACTTCAAACAATAGGACTGCATATGCAATAGAGAACACATCTTTTATTAGCAGGCCTATTCTAATGAATTTGACAACCAAATAGCTTGCTCAGAGGAACAAAATTAGGTATTCTGTGATATGATCAAGTGGGCATTCAGCCATCAGCAGATAACAACAGGGAATTAGAGAAAGCTATTTCATTTTATCACGACCAGATTCAAGGTCTCTTAAAATTTCAGAAAAAAGATTTTATAAATATCGGTAAATTAAAAGTTCATTGGAATGTTGTGAAAAAGCAGAAAGTACAGTACTTATAAGTAAAACACTGCACATTTTTATTTCAGAAATATCAAATTTTATCTATATAAAATACACACACTATAAGGTCTTGGTGCTAAAACTAGACTGACAGGCAGGGATGCTACAGATGCTTTTGATTTCTGGGACTTCAGAACCATGATCTTGTAATTACATTTTCTCTTTTTGGTGTTTTTCAATTTATTCTCACTTCACTATACCTTCTGTTTTTTTCTAGTCTTGGTAGTCCTCCAAATGAAATGAAGTGAAGGTGCAGCACAGCACATCTGAGAAAACTTTTAAAGGAAAATATTTTTTTGTTTGCCTGAATAAACAATTTGCCTTTTAAAAATGCAATTTAAAAAACTTACTGAATGAATTTCCTTGGTGGTACTACTTGCCTTCTAGAGCTGCAATATATTTTAATAATCTAGTCAGGAACCAGTAAGGGCAAAGGGATTTCATAATAACATCCCAATTCTCCAGTTTGGTCTCCTCCTTTGGGTCCATCTGAAAGGTAATTTTAATACAAAAGCCTGTGCTGCCAGCCTTAGCATAGACAGGCTGGTAGCACTTGTTTATGTTCTGACTTGTCTTGTTAAGAGAGATTCAGAAAATATCAATTCTGCTTTCCTTCTAGAAATGCATTCTGCACACTTGACTGGCCATTCTGTTATTTAAATGATTAGGCAAGTGTGCTTCTTTTATAAAAGGTAGAAATTCAGCCACAGACAGAATAAACACCAAAACCATGATGTACGAAGAAAAACTTTTGAATTTAATGCTCGAGTATTTTAATATCCCAAGACAAATTGACCACAGAACTATCAGATAAATGCCTCAGTTTGCTATGTTGCAGCTTCTGGGCTTATTGTCACATGCACGGGAAAGGAGAAAAGTGTGTAAACCTCACTAAAAGGTGATACTGCCAAGTAGAGAATTAAAAACTTTTGAACCAGGTTACCCAGAAAAGCTAATTGCCTGTTTTTAAGTTATCAAAAGACTGTTGACAGTGAACATTCTCATACAACTAGGGGCTCAAGTCATCTGACTGGTTGTTGGATAGGTTTGCCAGGTAGTCTTCCTTTCTAAATAGCCCTAGAGATAAGAAGCATGCTTATCGTGAGGGACCAAACACACATTGCCAGAAGCTCAGGTGAATGATAAGTTTTTTAGGCCTAAAACTCATCCCTCTTCAAGAGCAGAAGTCATTTCACAGCTCTTGGCAAAGACAAAATAATTTTGATTTGTTTAATTATAGAATATACTATATATAATGCAGTGTGTAAATGATGAAAATAACATTTTGAGTAGATCCAATAACTTCTGACCCCAAGGGACAATAGAGGAAGTCCTTCCATAGCGGATACAATTGTAAACTGTTCAGTGTGTAGGGATATAAGTCTCAGCCCAGTTGTCTGTGATGCTCAATTTTCTCTTGTGTATTGTTTTTCAAAAGTGAAAAACAATATCAAGGTACACCTGCCTATCCTCACCATTTTTTTTTCTCCTGTTTGTGAATTGGATTTTGCCACTTTATTTACGGTGATTCCCATGATGTTCCACTGTGTTCTCCCAGTTTAGAGGCAGCACAACTTCTGCCCTCCAGACTGTTTTCCTGGGTTTTAACTTTGACATTTTTAGGAAGGGTTTTTTTTGTCCATTTGGATATGAAGGCAAAACATGCATTGTTTTTCTTCCTCATCCTCCCATCCCACATACAAAAAGCTAAAAGACTTGAATGGAGGAAACAGGAATTTCCATCCCTGTATCTTAAATAGTTTTTACCTTTTAGCTTCTTCTTACACATAGCAAATCTCTCTCTGAACTGAAAAATTACTGTAAATATTTTTATTTATTTCTTTTTTACTGGAAGAAGATCCATTGTGACTTCAGGTCCAGAAGTGAATTCTGGCTTTTAAATTATATTCCCAGTGCTGCTAGCTTCTTTTATTTTAATTGTAGTTTTAAAAAACAATAATTCCAGAATCTGTTCCACTGTGTCTAAGAATATTCACTTTCAGCTCTCTCTGGCAACACTGGGAAAAATAACAGCTCAGCACCCAGAACGCAGATGGATTAATTTGCATAATTAATGATGTATATTCTTATGTTAGCGGTCATTGGGTGAGTAATAATTTTTATTTATTTATTTAATATGACAAGAATTTCTTGAGTCAGACTTTAAATTATATGAAAACTGGAAAAAAAAAAACACCATATTAAAATATGGGTGTATTGCTTTTAAACAAAAACGAAGATGTTTTAGTTCAATTTTCAGGTGTGTTTGTTAGACACAAATGCAGAGTGTTATTAACACCAATGGTCTGCAGTTTGCCAAAAATGGGATTTTGTGAAAGGCCGAGGACCCTACTGTTTTTGAGCTTGTTGATGGGATATTTATCATTATTTTCAAGTCAGTATAGAGTATTACTGACCTACTTAGAACGATTTATATTCTCATAAAAAAAGAAAATTATCTAAAAGAAAATGGAGGATGTAAGAAACTCAAAATCACATCTAATCCCTAAATGCAGCATTAAGTACAATAGGTGTCAGGTGCTTAGCCTCGCATAGCCACCACATATATGCACAGATAGCTCATTTTCCACCAGCACATTCTCCAGTAACTGCACTTTCATCTTTATACCTTTACACAGGCAACTAAATGCTGCAGAAAGCGCCATTGGAGATATTATTGCATATCCATGATTCACCAGGTAGCATTTTCAAGTTTTTCACAGATACAGGCTTCCAAAGAAAGGCAACAAGGCTTGTGAAGGGCTTGAAGAATATGCCCTATGAGGAGAGACTGAAGGAACTGGGGATGTTCTGTCTGGGGAAAAGGAGGCTGAGGAGAGACTTTATTGCTCTCTTCCAATAACTGAAAGGTGCTTATAGAGAGAGCAGGGTTGACCTCTTCTCACTGGTGATAGGACAAGGGGAAATGGCCTCAAGTTGTGCTAGGGTAAGTTTAGGTTGGATATCGGGAAACACTTCTTTACAGAAAGGATTGTTAAGCACTGGAATAGGTTCCCCAGGGAGGTGGTTGAGTCACCATCCCTGGATGTGTTTACAAGCTGTTTGGATGTGGTGGTGCTCAGGGATGTGATTTAACAGAGGGTTGTTAGTTAGGTTAGCATGCTTAGGTCATGGTTGGACTTGATCTGTAAGGTCTTTTTCAACCTGAGTGATTCTATGATTTTATTAAGTTTGCAGACAACACCAAGTTGGGAGGAAGTATTGATCTGCCTGAGTGGAGAAGTGCGCTACAAAGGGACCTGGATAGAGTGGATTGATGGGACAAGGCAAACTCCAAACCTGCGCTGAGAGCCTAAACTTTCCATGCAGCACCACATTACTGGGATCCTGGCAGCACCAGGATAGCCCTGAAGCAGCACTCAAACCTGCCTAGACAGTAGAGATAAAACAACAGAAAGTGAGGGTATCAGAGCCTCAGATCAGAGCCATGCCTTTGCCCAACCTGCAGTAGAAATCTGAACAAATTTCATTCCTCAGAAAGTTCCCTTTGCTTTTAACACATGAAATGAGTAAATTTCATATGTCCTGCTTCCTGTTAATGTATTTCTGAATTCCCTAGGTAAGAGCTTTGCATTTAAGTATCCCAGGTTAGCATCAAAGCTGCCATGTTTCTGATTCACTCTGAATCTTTACCTACTCATTGAATTTTAAAACTTGAGGCCTGAGGGAATGAGAAAAACAGCCACTTTTCTATCCTCCATTTCTGGCAAAAAAAAAAAAAAAAAGACTCAAATACTTCAGTCCAAGAAAGGATTCATGGCTGTGAAAGAGGTATAATTTCTAACCAGTCCAAAATTAGAAACAGCACTTTTTGGAGGAAAAATTCCTTAGTCCCTATTCTTCTCCAATTTCCTATGGGCTAGCAGTACCTGATTCTGCAGCCAGCTTGCTGGCTTCTGCTTCTACAAGCTCACACTGCTCTCCAAGCAATGAATGGAGTGCCAAATCTGGGGTTACAAACTCCCCTAGGTGATCAGGTGCCAAAATGTTGACATCTCACTCTTGAAAAATACAGGGTCCTCATGAGCCCTGTATTTCTTTAGTTACCACACTGAACCAAAAGGTGTTGTTACAGGGTTTTTTGTATTATTAAATAAGTCACAGTAAAAAGAAGTTGAGCCACCTCACAAAGAAAACCCAAGAATTAAAGAGTGATGAGTTGCAATTCTCCTTGTAGAGGAGAATTAGCAGAAATGTGAGTCTTGCTGATTATTAACATCATATTTCAAATGTAATTTTGACTGTAAGTTCAAATCCAATGAAATAAAGATAAAATTTGGGTTTTTTGGAAAAAAAAAATGGGAAAGCATTCATAGAATGGAATAAACATCTTTACTTTTAGAAAATTACTTGCTTCCATGAGATGCACATATTCTTACCACCATAATATAAATCTAACAAAAATTCATATATCTGAACATTGAAGTCTTTACTCCTCACAAATTACAGTTAGTACAAATCTAAGATATGCCCCAGGACTCTTCATTTATGTGTCTTATACCTAGAGCAAAATGTTAGGCAGTTCTCCACAAAATTAAAGTGTTTTCAAGTAAAGAGTTTTCAAGTAATGTTTTCCCATATGAAACAGTAAATAAGCATAACTTATAGCCAATGTTGGGGTAGGTGCTAGCTGTGTCTAAAGAATTGTATGTGTCCTCTCCAGAGCATGCCAGTGATAACCAGCATTAGTTTGTGATACATATGTTTGGCACCTACCTTGGTTGCCAATCAGACTTGCAAGCCAGTCAAGATCATCATTATCTTATGACCTCTGTAGACAATTATTTCTGTCTTCACATCCATGTTTCCTATTTTTCAGTGAAGACAGGGTCTGATGGAGTCCAGCTTATATCCTGCTGTAAAAAGAGAAGAAAAACTGGTGGGGGAAAGAAAAAAAAAGTTTTTGTTGGACAGGGTTCGACAATAGATCTGGTTAAGCCCAAATCTTCCCAGTTTAACAATGTTCAGCAAAACCCTTCTACTGAAAAAGGCATGTGCCAAATAGCAGCCAAATGGAATATAAATGAATCTGCCACCAGCTTACTTTATTTGAACAAACAAGAAAAGGATTTTCCTTCTAGCAGTACATTTGATATATACTTCATAATACAAAATGCTTTGATGCTCTCATAATAGATGCTATTAAAAATACCCATGTCTAATTGCAGTATTATAAATGGGACAAACTCAGAAGTCAAAATTGCATTTATTTTCACCACTGCTGCAAAACAAACAAACAAACACCACTATGAATTTATCTAGTTTGTGATCTGTAATATCACTGGCAGCTAAAAGATGTCTGCAGCCAGTTTGGGCAGGACAAGAGAAAACATGACAATAGAAACTACGAATGCAACTTCATAAAATATAGAGGACACTGCATAAGGAAGGCTGGAGCAAGTCCTGTAAAGAGGACTTCTGGAAAATAAGGGAAATGGATGTCAAGCTATTCTTATCATTTGCAGGTTTTGCTTGTTTGTTCTTTTATCCAGGAATTCATTAGTTAATAAAATTGTCCTGACTTTTCTATCCATTTCAATATTGAGGATTTTGAAGACAACCTGGAGAACTCGAGGCTGTACAATTAAGAGAGCAAATGAAACAAACAATTCTAGGAGCACATTCAAAGATTTAATGGGAACATAAGGTCAGTTTTGGTTAACTATTTGGATAAATTTAACCTTTAATGGAATCTAGAACCACAGAAGTATTTCCTTTCTTTAAACATCCTAATGGAAAGGGAAAAAAAAAAAAAAAAAAAAAAAAAAAAAAAAAAAAAAAAAAAGTCTTGCAATGTAAGCACAAAATCATTGAACTAAATCAACAAATGAGAATACGAAACTCAGAAGTCTACGCTTGTTATCCAGGCTAAGAGAAATGCAAAACATATGTATGGCAGAGAAATAAATGAGACACAAAATCCCAGCTATAGTTACACCCTTAAAATTTCAGTGATCATATTTGAACTAAATGGTGATAGGTTTCTATAATACTGCCTTAGTCAGTTATGGTGGTGTTTCTGTAAGAGGTTAACATAGTTACAAATGTATTTCTCTGAACTGGAACCACCTCTGAAATTACAGTTTAATTACAAGTGCTTTAGAATATGAATGTTTGCTGCAAAAAATTTTAAACAGAATATCTTAAAATAGGAACTTGATACAATCTTAACACAGATTTTAAGTGCATGAGACAAAGCCATTATAGAAACATTTTTAAACTATAATGTGTGTACAGAAGTCCATTTCTCATTTAATTATCAAAGTAGGCAAATTATTTCCAACAAAGCACAAAAGTATTGATTTTAGATAAAAATCTTATGAAAACCTGTGTAGAGAGTTTGCCATGTATGCCATGCTACATGGCATAAAAAGAACAGAAATGAGACTTTCTCATGTGCTTCATGTATGGTGTTTGCACTGGAAATAGAGGAAAAGTGGTTTGGGGCAGGAAAAATGAAAACAGAGAAATTTTGGATATTACATTCTCATATGCTGGCAGTTTGAGAAAAAGAGTCATAATCTGGGTGAGGATCAACCTGTTGTAAACTGGATGATGAAGCAGGCGGACTAAGGCTCTAGCAGAACCAAGCCCCTCCTCTCTCCTCAGCCTAGAATCTGCACAGTGGTACAAGTAACTGAAAAACAGTAATCTGAAAACTGCACTTTCTCTGGTGAGTTAGATCTGCACTGCCCTGAAATGGATCTGAATCTTTTTTTTCCACAGTTCCAGTGCTTCCAGGGATTGTTTTGTTTTGGTTGTTGTTGTTTTTGTTTTGTTTTGTTTTGTTTTTTAACCTGTGCAGCACCACTCTCTTCAAGAGCTTTAACAAGTAACAATCTATTTTAACAATCCACTTGTGCGGGCAGCAGCAGCACACTTAGAGCTATTTCCTCACGTTTGCCCTTCTCTTTCTCCTGTTTTCTCTCTTCCTCCTTAGGTTTGATGACGTTCTTATTCCTTGAAATAAATATACAAGAGAACAAAAAAGGCTTTGCAATGATAAGAGCTTCCAAAGAGACCTTAGACTTTGGGTTTCTACAGCAGCCTCTTCTGTCCTCAGGTAATTTGGAAGTGTAAATTCATTACAGCGCCATATATACTATTACTGAATTCATCCCTGTGAATTATGTGGTAGGTCCTTTTTCCTGTTCTGTTAAGTGGGAATAAAAAAGAAATTACTAACAACTGAATCTCAGCTTTGAAAAGACTGAAGGGGTTTATTCAGAAGAAAAAATGTGGTTTGAAGAACTAATCATACCTGCTTTCCTTTCCTCTTCATTTTAAATTTCTGTTCTCCATCTGGTAGAGTTATACAAGATCTTTAGAGGTGGAAAGAGAAGGGTCCTGCCAGGCTCAACTGTTGGCCAAGCATGTGAGCTAAGAGGATCTGTAAAAGCACCTGCTCAACTCCACCTTGAGCATAACCTCAAGAGAACTCAGCATTTGGGCTTGGTGTCCTTTATTCACAGAGGGAAAATACAGAATATCTGCAAACTGACAGAGTGAAATTCCATCTGTATTTTCATATTCATATTGAATTGGAGAAAAAAAAAAGAAAGTGTTAAATTAGAGCTCTTTTATGTATTCCATAGGAGTAATGAAATATGAAATAATAATACTTCACCACAGAGTTAACAGTGAATAAACAATAATTAATGGATTGTATTAATGTGTTCCTACAGTCTTGATGACAGGACTGAGCCTGGAATAATGGAAAGCTATTTTTTAAAACATTACTGAGCATGTGCCATTCTCTTTTCCAGTTGTAAGCTACCAAACGTGAAACTGGACATTGAAAAGCTCCAGGGTAATTTGATCAAAGAGAGAGAGAGAGGGGGGAGAAGAAAGCTCAAGGTGCCCAGCTTCTAATACTTTCCTTCCCCAGCAGATAACATTGCTTGTGCTAGTAAGAAATTATTAACTGGAACAATGAGTCCTGAAAGGAAAGTCATTACTTCCATGTGTCATCTTTTCCTTTTAAAAGATGAAACTGGATTCCTAAAAAAATAGCCTTCTGACTTTTCTCATCCTTCCACCTCCTTGTGTAAATACAAAAGGTAAGGAAAAGATAGATAATACTTGAGAGAAAATTTCTGAAGCACTGATTGATTTGCAAAGTGAGATGCTGTGTCCTTGTTGCTTTCCTGCAGGATTTAAGTACCTAATACAAAAGTTCTGAAAATTTTTATGCTTGATACTTATCTTTTCTCAATTTAATAATCAATATATTAGGTGAAATATTTAGTGCCGTATTTGTCTTTCACTAAAAATCTGAGAGCTGATCAATACTTGATCAGTTTGATAACAAATGACACTCAAGGCTCATGATCTTTTATGGAAGGTAGAGAATCTAGAATACTGCGTTAGCAAATAAATGAAAGCTATCAAACTTACTTGTCAAAAATAAACTTATATAAAAATAAAAGTGTCTGGTGATTGCCATCTCTTGTCTTTTTGTAGCTATGATGATCTCTGTAAGAGCACCTGGAGAGGCTCCTGGTTCCCTCTGTCACATGCTTGTCATTATGATCTTAGTGTGCACAGGTTATATTAACCATTCAGCCTGTAACGACTTAAGACTTACAATGTTTAAACCATTACTTGTTCAAATAGGCCTCTGTTTTTCATATGTTTATTTGCATCTCCCAGATTATCTACTCATTCCAGGAGTGTACTAAAACTCAGACAAATAACCCAATTATTTCTGCTGCGAAATATGACCATTTGCACAAGTTATGCCATTCTCATTCCCTTACTGAGAGCAGGTACACTTCACCACTAATCAATTTGAAGTGTTGACCTGACCTGTTATCTTCGTAAGGTTTTATCTTTTTCTACATGATACACTAAAGAAAACTTATTTCAGAAGGGCAGGTATTTTTATATAACATATAAGAAGTGTCATCACATAGGTTCAGTTCAATGTGAAATGCTGTTGTGATTTTTATTTTTTTCGTAATTATTTTTAAAAGAAAGTCAGAAACGGAGCAATTACCTTTCAACTGCTTTAAGGCTTTGTCACAGTGTTAACTAGATCAATCTATGCCCATGACAGGGGGGCAGTAGGCCCCTACCCCCCCCACCCCCCACACAAAAAATAAGAAGGAAGGAAGGGAAAAAAACAGCAACAATGATCTATGGAGAAAAGCTTACTTTACTAACTATGATATTGGAATGCAGGATAACACAATATAATACAATCTGATTGAAGTTTAGACTAATAAATCAAATAAGATGGAGAGAGTGAGTTCCTGAGACCGAGTCAAACCTGAAAAGCTTGGAACTGCTAGGAAAGCACCCTCCAGCACCCACTGCAAGGCAGTAAGAGACCGTCCCACCCGGAAGGGCCAGATGCCATGATTTCTGAAATGTATAGGGATAGGTACCTGGAATTGGAGCATTAGCAATTTAACTCCCAATGCACTATGTGATGTTATGATGCGCAATACTGAAAACCAAAAAAACATAAAACCATTACAGGCTTTACTAAAATGGATCTTATTCCTATCTAGCCCTGGAGATTTGCTTTTGCTAGAATCTCAAATAAATAGGGAGCAGCAGCAGATTTAAATTTAAAAAAAAAGAAAAAAGAAAAAGAGGGGAAAAAAGGATTTACAATTATGAAAGCAGGGGACTCTAATTTGCTGTTGATGTCATTGAGACGAGCTCTGTTTATCTGGGTGTAAAACTGTTTAATGGCTGCTTTAATTTCAGTTAGCTTGGCCAGTGCTCTTGGGAGCTCACTGTAAGCTGAGGGGACATTATCAGGTTTACGGCTATTTTCTCCACAGAATTTCCATCTTGTGCTTTTCATTAAGAACTTTGTTATCTTCAAAGTAACACTTACAGTAGCAACCTCTTCCTGTAGGTTCTGCTTGCTTTTATTTTTATGAAAATCTTCTAATGCAGTACGATCAATTCAAAAATGCCTGTGCCTTCAATCTCTTCTCTGATGTGAAGATCTGGCACAATATTTAATTACTACTTTCTCAACTTTCGATGAAATATTTCACGTTATTTCTTTTTGTTCAGAATCTAGTCAGTTAATTTCTCAGAATATGTTGATTTCTTTTTTTTTTTTTGTTAGAGGGAAACTAGATTTTGTTTTGTAGCAACATCCTCATGCAAACCAAGTCATCTAAAATGATGCTAGAGAGAAATTCTAACATAAAGCATGACATCACTGTAAGCAAATAAGGAAGTGTTCAGCATGAGTACGTGAGCAGGATAAGTTCAAAAGTGGTGTGCTTACCACCTTTTTTTTTTCTTTTACTTTCTTTGTCTTAAGTTCTATAAACACAACCCTTTTTAGTTTTACAGTCAATAACTGTTTAGATTTTTAGCACAACCCATTGAAAACTGTTTTCCAGAAACATTTACACGTAGGAACATTGGTTTCACAGAAAGAGATCTAAGAGGTTGACTAGGAGACTAAGTAAGAGTCAATAATGTTACGCTTGCAAGAAAGACAACATCTCTACTTGAATGCAGAAACAGGAACGTAGCACATAAAAATCACTGAGATAACTCTTCACTACTCAGAACAGGTAAGGCTTCAGTAGGAGTGCTGCAGACAGCTTTGGGTACTGCTTCTTGAGAAGCAATTTAATTTTCAGAAGAATTTTCTACCTGTTAGAAAGGTAAAACAAGAACGGTTAATAGTTCAGAAATAGTAATGTAAAAGGAAAACCTGAGGTTATTTCTTCTATGCCTGTAATGATCAGAAAGATCAATGCAATGAAATGGTGATACATCAGGTGTAATGACAAAGGAAGCAGCACAATGGAAAAGTGTTACAAAGGAAAAGTGCTCACCCACCTCTGAAGATCTAGGCTCATATAGAAAACCCCACACAGACAGGAACCCTGATTGGAGATCCTTCCCCAGTAGCAGTCAGCCCTTAAATGGGGTCTAAGAGAGGCACAGCCAGGCTCCACTCCTTCTGGTCACACAGCTGAATTGTCTTCACCTGTGCTCCCAGCGCTGACCCAGTCCTTTCCCCAGGTACTCAATCAGTGGTTCGGGCTGTGACTCAAGAGTTGCTATACAATACCCTTTAGGAGTGATGATACCACCAAATATCTTTGGTGATCTTCTTAGAGCGAGGGAACACATTTACTCAGCACGTTAATCATCAGAGATGTAGATTCTGTCTTGATGCACACAAATGGCCCAGACAACTTTTTAACATTTGTTTATCCTTGGTATTCTAAGAAACTATCCTTTTTTACCCTAAATTCTCCAGGTCTAATACCCTAGTAGAAGAAAAGGGAGAGCACAGCAATCTGAAGCAAACCCAAGAAACAATGCGGGGGGAGAGCTTCCACTGGGAGGAAGAAACACTTGTTGGAGGGTTGCAGCTATGAGCAGTGTAATGAGCTGTCACCACCTATCAGCTGCCCCATCACTGTTAGGTCTTCAGGGATTGTATCAGATTATGTTGTTTTTCTCAGTTAAAGCAAGTAGCCGATGTAACAAATATACTGACCAGGCCTGTTTAAAATAAAACCCAGAAACATTGCTCAGTATGTCTGAAACCAAGTCAGACTGCTCTCTGGAGCTGTGTTTACTAGTGATTAGTTCCTAACGAACAGTGCAGGTGAATGATGAATGAAAACATCCCATCAATACAGGTAAAATGTCACAATGTTTTTTTGAGGTTCATCATCAAACTATCTTTCTGGGTGTGAATCTCCATTTAGTTTCACTTCTAACAATAATGCAGTAAATATTCCTTACAGTAGTTTTTGAGGAAATCATTCCTTGTGGCTGTTATTGGAAAAATAACACATATCTAGTAATGTGGTCTTTATCAATTTTTTGTTGTTTTCTTTTATTCTATTTTCAGGAAGATGGAGAGGTAAAGAACTGCATGGCATGTAGCAAATATACATATATACACACATATACATGTATATATGCATATACATACACTAATCAAGCCTCTTTTAATATCTTTATTTGGAAAAAAACTTTTAACATTTTCTACTGCAAAAGTTTTCAAAGTTCTGATATTCTCACATAGCAAGTTACCGAGCAAGGTCTGCAGAACTTATTTTCAACCTCTCAATAGAGGCTTCGAGACTCTCACATATGGAAACTTTTCTCTATTACAGAAGCTGTATTTCTTAGCAGAAAAGCGGAGTGTCTCATCACCTGTGGAGTTAGCAGCTGGGCAAGATTAATTAGCAAAACTGAGAGGGTTGTGTCTAAGACTCCAAAACTGAGAGAAAAAATATCCTTCTTAGACCAGACTTCAAGAACATGAACAATTTTGCTTATATCTCTCTCTCTCTCTCTCTCTCTCTATATACATGCATGTATGCATACACAAGGGCATTAATTTCAGAGCAACCTATGTATATATGACTAAGACTGAAGTTTCACTCACCTATTCAAAGATTTGATATATATATATAAAATATTGATTGATATACATATATAATATATATATATATATATATCACCTGATATGGAGGAACAGCTGAGTGCAAGTGACAGTCAAGTACATCAAAGTTAGAGATGAGCTAAAATATTTTCTTCAGGACAGTTCTCTCATTTACTGACATAAACTCAGAGTTACTTATGTCAGAAAACCACAAGTTCTAATGTGAGTTATTTATGGCTACATCTATCAGCCTGATATACATTTTAATTTAGGAGCTGAATTTTAACTCATATTTCTTGAAACATAGAGCTGAATTTCACCATTTGCTAAAAGGACAGTTAATCTAAGGAAGGTGAAGACCTTGTCAGCCTTTTTCAGAACAGATATACATCTATCTAGTAGAAAGATTTTGCTGTGAAATTAATGCTTAGAATATCTGAATAGCTTTCTTACATAAAATAAGTGCCTGTTTTGCATTATATTATATATACATATTTAGCTCTGATATAATCATGGTATCCTTGGCTGTAGTAATTTCGTTCTTGGACAGATCTACCTGAGTTCAGGGAACTGGGTTGCTGGCATAACCCTACTTCTTAGCCACTCCAAAGCCACAGCAATGGTGATGCAGCATAAGTCCTGATAGCAGTGATGCAGCTTCTGCTGGTGCAACAAATGCTCTGGGGGAGGGACTCTGAGGCAGGCAGAACTAGCAAGAACAGTGTTTGCAGTGTGAACAAGAGGACAGGGAAAACTGAGAGGGATCCAGAAATGGAGAGTGCCTGTGGCATGGGAGGATTCCTGCAGACAGGAAGAGAGAGAAACCAAGGTGTTAAAGAGGAAAAGCTTCTGAATGATGAAGAGACTCATTGTGGAGACATTATGTCCTATTGTGGGGACATCTAGATCAGCAACAAGTGGGCTGCTAGCCCTCGTTGCTTGTCAACGGGGGTGAATGAGGTGTCTTTGAAACCTGCAACCTGGTAGTGGTAGTTACAGCTACCACTGAGAGAAGTTCCTAGACTGTCCCATATGGTAATGGTAGGAGGTTGTTTCACAGTTCCAGGAGCTAGAGCTCAGAATTCTATTCATCACCTCTTGATTTTGTTTAGCTATCTTGGTTTTACTTTGTTTCTTTCCTGCATGCGGTTCTGGAGAAGAGAATGGTTCAAGCACACTGACTTTCGGCTACCTGCTCATTGCTGTTCGCCTTATTTTACCCACAGCAATTCCAGGCAGTACTCCACCAGGGCATGCATAGTCCTAGGGGACTTTTTCTCTTGCTGCCACAAAGATCCTTCTGCTCTTTCACTGAGAAAAATGATTAGGAAGCTAATAGAACTGGAAAAAGCAAACCCTGTGTGAGGAAGGAACTGTACTCCTCACTTTGAACAGACTTTTTAGCTCATAAGGTCCAAGGGACATGCTGCTCTGTTAGGCTGTGAAATAGCTTCTCAAGGGAAGGAACAAAAATCTTATTGCTTAAATTTTTTTTTAAATTGAACTGAGTGGAGCACTTATATGCCACTGGGAACAGTGTTATGTGGGTGAAGGCATAAGTAAGATTAACTTCAAGGTTCTTTCCATATAGTCAGCCTGCGGCTCTCATAAGCAAAGACACTTGTGAGGAAGCTTAGTAATGGTGTACAAATACTGCATGTATGTACAACTCACAGAATTGGGAAAGTAACCTTTCAGAACAGGATAATACAATGCAAATGGAGGGAAGAGATGCATGCTTGCTATTCAAAAGTGATGCGGTCCTGGGAAATAGTCAAAGAGCCTTAAGGCATTTAAAGTAAAATCTGATGAGTATCTAAGCTGGCTGCAGGGATGTCCACATGTGAGAGGAACTCATTCAGTGCAAAGGCATGGTTTAGAATTACTCCTTTCTATCTTCCCAATCAGATGCTACTCAGTAGGTATTTAATGGTTTGTAAGCTCGAGGTTTTTTTTAAATCTCAAGAAGTACACAAGAGCATTGCTTTTGTTACCAGTGGCAGCTGCATGAAAGCATAGAATCGTTTAGATTGGAAGATCATCAAGTCCAACCATTATTCTACAATGTATTTTCCCTGATGTAATACACTGTTTCCAAAATACTTAGCAAAGAAATTAAAACATACTACTTGACTTATATCAATCTACAGTATGATTATAAACAAGAAGCCATTGTGTATCATGGTGAGGGAGCTCCCATTGCCATCTGTGGAGGAGAACTTAACCTCTGGGATGCTGAAGACAATACACTGCTGTAAATACCTGTGAAACGATTGCTGTTTCCTTCGAGCCTTCCCTTTGCTTGCTGCTACTTTTTAATATCTGCAAGCTCCTCTTACTGTTGGATTCCTTTCATTTATCCTTGATCCATACATTATGTCACCTTCAGCTCACAGCATCAAATTCAGAAGTGCTGACAAAGAGGAGAGAAATCAGATATAAGTACACTGCCAGACACCTGAAAGAGTGGAACATAAAGAAAACTTTCTTTAAGATTCTTGGCCAGAAACCTTTACTTGCAGACACATTCAGTTGTAAACATAACATGCAGTGTATGTGATCCTTCTACAAGCTCTCTGTATCATTAAAATGAACTTATGGAATGTTTCATTTCTGTTAGGAAACAGCATGGAAAAGGAGCAGGAAATCCTCCTCTTAGTGCCAGCATTCCCTGGGCAGATACAACTATAGGCCCTACTACATTGAGAATCTGGTGGACTGCTTTCTGCTAGTGCCTCTAACTGAAGGAGTCATTTTATAAAGCAGTTTTATAATCTGTATTTTTTTCCTTATCTGGAAGCCACATAAGTTAATAATCTTGTTGGATTTAGTAACTTTTTAATCAAATTACAATGTTCTCTGTGAGAAAATCTACAGCTTCGCCATAGAACCAGAGCAATGCCAACATAATGAAAGATAGTAAAAGATTTCTGCATTATTAACACATCAATGTTTATGAGAGTGTCATGACCAAAAAAAAAAAAAAAAAAAGATTTTTATTCACAAAGTAACTTGCAGTGCAAATCTCACTTCTACAGCATGCCTGCTGAATTATCTGTTACAAATTAGCTCATTTTAAAATTGGTGAAGTATGCAGAATGCTGTATTCCCTCTGGACTCTGAGCTCTACACTTTCTGTCTCATAAGGGATAAAAAAGTAATTAATGAAGATCACCCTTTCCCAGATGAGTTCTGTGGACTGTTCAACCACTCATTTACATTTAATTCCAGGTTCCCCATTGCAATAGGCTTTTAGGGCTAACTGGAGACTAATAAAATGGTTATAATAAATTCATTACTTTTGGAAAACTAGAAACATTATTTCAATTGTATGATGTAATTGAGACAATTAATTTCTTAAAATGCAAAGTTGAGTGACAAGTAATACTGTAGTGTATTCAAAGTTACCTTTGAAACTTTCCACAGCTATGGAAACAGATTTTGTAATGCTTCTTTGAGAATTATTTTTTAAAGTTTAAGTATAAGATAAAGTGCAGAAAGCGATAAAGAATCATACTTAAAATAACAAGTCGTTACCAATCTAATTGCACGTGTTTGCTTTTGGAAACATTATAATGAGGTCAACCAATGCTATGAGACTTTGTTTTTCATAATGAAGCTATCTTAAAACAACAAAATTTTCCCACTCCTCCTTGTGTGGCTTTTTTGCTTTTGCTCTGTATAGTGAAAGCAGTAAATTCTGCTTAGTGTTGAAGACTCAGTTCATGTTCAAAGCATCGCATTTTTTTGTGTGTAAATAGGTGAACTGACAACAGTTTAGCACTGCTCATTTAAACCACCGAGATTCTGTTTTTTGTCGTGGCCTCTTTCCACCTCTTTCCATCCATTTCAAAGAGTGCTGCTGAAAAAGCACTGAGGTCCAGATCTGCAAAGCTGTTTTGGTGCCTGTGTTTCTTTGAGATCAATGTGATTTACGTTCCAAACTGCCTTTGAGCAGCCAAGTTTGAAGGATACAGTAATGTGAAGGTGCACACAAAGTGAAACAATCCTAATTTAAATTTTAATGTGGTTGCTTTCTGTCCTTTAGGGAAAAAAAAGAAAAAAAAAAAGCAAAAGAAAGCTTTTCAGAAGTCTTGAAAAATGCTTTATTTCTTGTGGATCCTTCCTCTCTGATACTTTTAATATCAGTGAACTATTGTACAAAGAGCTCCCAGGTGATCCCCTGTCATTTCTGGCTCTGAGTCTGGGTGCATGTGTATGTCAATACTGCAAGCTTGCTTTGCCTGAGCTGTAATATCTACCCTTCGTGGTTCACTGAAATGCTGTGTGCTGTGGTGATGATAACATACAAGTCAGTAGAATTCAGCAGGGATCATCTTATGTACAAAAAAGAGATGAGAACAGTGCCCATTTAGCTTACATTTCCAATGAAGAAGTTAAACTCATGATGCACGGAGGTTGTTATTTTTTACTGATTTCCAGTATCTCCAATTCGCCACTTTCAGGTAAAGTGTTTCATTAAGAAAGCATGAAATGCAGCAGGTAATGAAAATATAAAAGTATTATGTAAGTGTTTATTATTACTCACCTACAGAGATAAGTGAAATGCATTGTGTACTGCTAACAAAAAATTGCATTGGTATTTTTTTTTGGAAGATTATTTCTACCTTGATGTGATAGGAAATCTATAAACTGCATATAAATGTATATATATAATTTTTACATATTGCAGCGTATCCTGCAGATCTTGGGAAATTATTACACAAGGTATGGTGTAAAAGATATTGTGCAGATCACACTATTAGACTGACAGGATTCCATACCAGATGATACCTCATAAAACAAATGAAGCAAAGATGTACTGGCCTTTCTTCTATTTTCTTAGTCATCGAGAGCATGTTGCAGCTTTTAGTCTATCATTTGGAGTCCATTTAAACCACTGCACCCACTTAGGCTGAAGCAGGGCAAAATACTGTGGCGTCAGACATTGGGCGTCCTAATTAAGTCAGCTAACAATTTCAGGAGTTTGTTGCTGGTATTGTTGGGGTTTTTGCATGAACTGAATGAAAGATGTAGAAAGGGATGAAGATGCTTCTGCAAAGGCTGTATGCACTGTGATATAGCATGGCCATGGTGGACCTCCTTGCACACACCAGCTAAAAACTCAGTAGAAACTCAGAAAACCATCAGATGGCTGTAATGCACAGATACAAAATATGAATCGTTGCATAAACATCACATTTAAATAAGTCCTTTCTATGAGAATTATGTGTTACTGAAGATCTCTTGTATGAAATCTTCCCTTTTTTTTTTTAAAGAGTTCTATTCGCTGTGGATCGCATTTGACTTTCTCTCCATAAATTGTGACAGGACAGTGGGATAAAGACGGTGAATGGGACATTGACATGAACTCAGAAGTAGATGGTGAAGCATCACTCTTCAGTGTTTGAGACATAATTTTAAACAGATGGGCACTGGAATGCTCCTTTCACAGATTTGCCTAGGATTGTAGGCAATATGGAAGAATTATATCTAGTTGTTTTTTTTTTTTCTTAAAAAAAAAATCAAAAAGTTCTGCCATCTACAGTAAAACCCATTTATGCTAATTATCTTGAGAACTAAGCTTACAATGTTGTAATCATCAATTTTGCAGTTATCTCAAAATGTGTGAGTAGATGCTATAAGCTATATTTATTTTATATTAATTATGTAATTACATAAAAGGGGAAAAAAAAAAAAAGGCACACTTTTTGTTCTGCTGATCTATTCAGGACTATGTCAGTCAGTTTCCTTGTCCACACTGTCTCATAATGTTAAAGGCAGAGAATCATGAGTACCAGCTAGTATACTGCAAGCTTAAGCAACAGAGAGATTCTATGGTTTGTTTTCTAGAAGAAATTTCTTGACATTTTTAATTGAGTCATATAAAATGCTATTAGAAATATATTGAAACACAGAGATACTAATGATGCAAAATGTATGTTACCCAAAAGGTTCATTATGATGTCTCTGTATTTCTTTTTGTTGACAACTTCACTGCTCTACAATCTCCTTAACAGGCTCTGTTCAACTCAGGGGTTTGTTCTTCATTGTTGCACATCCGTAATACCTCTACCCACATATTTTGCCAGCTGTAATTTCAGGATTGCATCCCTTCCATAGATATAATGTACTGCAGTGTGAGGAATATATATGTGAGCAGACAACCTTGAGTCTGGTGCATGCAGGAAGAGAACTGGCAGAGGGTTAACTAGGAAATTACACATTTCTATCATTCAGTGGCAGCTGCTCAGAGAGTATTCTTTGTGACTCTGCTTTGATAAAATAAGGCATTTGCTCGTGTAGCAATTTAGCCTCAAATTAGAAGGATTACTGCATATCCTTTCTTGTGTTCCTCTTCAATGAAATGTTATAGCCATCTACCTAAATTGATTTTGAATTGGTCTGCTTAAGGCCACTGAAAGACAATCCTGGTTAAGCTGGTTTATCCCCTGCTTAGTCAATTTAGTGTAATTTTGTAATCTCCTGATGCAAGCTGAGAAAGTTTTAATCAAAGATTAAACTGGAGTAAGTGAAAATATAAGGAGAGGTTTGCAGCAACTGAATTGGAACAATCTAAAATCAGATATCTTTTTGAATCGAGGGCTGAGGCACAGAGTCTCTGAAGCTGTAATACACAGGCAATCACAGTCAGTTTAAAGACATCTATGGAGACGTGTAGTATTTCTTTAAAAGTTGCGAAAACAGGCAGCAGGAGCCCTGGGAAAGACATGGTAGTAAATTAAGTGAGGGAAAAGAGGCTTTAGGGCTAATAACTGTTTTCTGTACTCTAATAATGGTCTTCGAGAATGCTGGGAGAAATGCTTTCGGTGATTTTTTACAGCTGCTGCAGGAAAGCATTCATCCTGAAACTGCAAAGTGCTCTGTTCAAACTGAGTCCTGAGCATCAGCTCGACATTGTTTTCAGCCTTTGGTTTGTGAATACGAAGGTCAAAGGCTTGCTTAAACAAATAATTTTTTAAAAGGGTAAGTCTGATTCTTTCTTAGTCAGAGATGTCAGTGCTTGTATCTAAAAGTAACCACTTTGAGACAGCACACCAGTGCTAAGCCTGTTTCTACATTTAACTTTCCTATGGAATAGATGTAAAGGCTGGAGCGTTACTGGTTCCTTAGAGTAGGAGCAGCTCAGGAACTTCCTTGGACTGCACTCAGTGACACTTACCTATGGTTCTGGAGTATGTTTGCAGGGCCACCCAGGAGCCAAGCTGAGAAACATCAGAAAAACGGTGTTTTGACATAGGTAACAAATATCAATGTATTTATTTTTAAATAAATAATACATTTAGGCTTTCATATTTACCTAGAACTTTTGTTGTTGTCAGCGCATTGCCCGCTCCCTCAGTGGTGCCAAAGCCAGCAGCCTGTGCAGGCAGCTGTGGTGAGGGCAAGTCCCGGCACTGCCATGGCTCTTTGCATGGTGACAGAACAGGTTTTGTGCTGTTTACATGGCAATTGCCAAACTGCTACAGCTTTTGTAACTCTCCTCCCCTATATCATCTGTCCTCTGATGGATCCCTGTGTCCACATTTCTTTCCAGAGGCCAGAAGCTGCTGGGGAACTGCCAGCAAAGAGAAAACCTTACATTGCATTTTATCCTTTGCAATTAAAAACCATAAAATCGGGCTTCATACGCTGTGTGTCACTTAAAACTGAAGCTGAAGAGAGCCTGAAAATATGAGTTGGCTTAAAACCTGTGTGGAATCTACTAACAAGAGTTAGCACATCTAAATCTCTCAAAGCTTTGTGGTCCACACTTCCAGTTTTTCTTGGTTTTAAATCTTCATATAAGAACCTTTGTAAGCACCAGCTCTTTGATCCCTTCATCTTAGATTTCTATTTTGCTACAGACTGCTTCTAAGTACATCACAGTTGGCACCATTCTATTTTTAAGAGTAGCACTTCATTTACTTGGTTTATAAAAAACAATGCTCTGGCATTTTTCCATTAAGTTATTAGGATAGTTGTTAGTACTTTTTTGCAGGTCATAGCAAATCTCATTCCACATAACGTAAATGGCATTTGCCAGGCAGAATACAAACTCTGACCTCCTTTTGTGATTAACAGATAGGCACATTCAGTGACAGAAATTGGCCTATGGTTTCTCCAGGGCTGGTCCTAGTACAGTTTAGACATGTTTCTGTGACTAGCATGAGAACTCTGTGCCCCAAGGGCATACACATCAAGAGTTTAGAGAAGAAAAGTCGTGCTGAAGAGACAATAGTGTATCCAGGAGCCTCTCCTCAGGCACACAGCAAGGTTTGACAGCAAGCCCCCAGGAACCCTCTGGGAGGACACTAACAGAAAAAAGACCAGAATGTCTGAATATCGATTAGATACTCTATTCAGTGCAGAAGCATTACTCTGGCACAGGTAAGTCACAATATCATGATGGAGTAAGCAGAGATGAGAACTGAACCAAGTCCCGGTCTCCCTACATAATCAGCACAATTACTTTTCAGAAAGACAGACTCAGGGTACAGGATGATGAGGTCCTTTCCTCTTATTTTCTTGTTTGTAGAAGGTGTTGCACCCATGAATATGTTCTCTGTGGGGTTGCTTACATGCACTGCAGTTTTTAAAAAAACAGTGAGGAGATAATTCAGTACCTACTTCCCTCACAATTTGTTTCCCAGTATTCACAGTTGTGCAAATTATCTCAGCATGTATTTTTTCATTTACAGTAGGAACATCTTTGCGTTTCTGTAACATCTTGTACTTTTCTTGTCTTGTTCTAAATAGTATAATTCTGTCAACAATGGTCTTGCATATTCTTCTCTAAAATCTCACACTTTCTTTCCTTCTGCCAATTTGCCTCTCTGTTTCAGCAGGGCAATCTTCCCTTGCAGTTTCAAAATAGTCTCACATTACTACTTTTGAACACTTACTCATATTCAGTCCTCCAGATACACCACAGTCTCCCTCTTTTTCTTCTGAAATACTTCAGACATTTAAAATATCATGTCAAACAGATCAGTTGATATAGTTGTTTTGTTTTTCATCCCCTGGACTTTGATGAATGCTACTAACTGTCTCTGTACCCTAATCATCCTCCTGTCCCCAGTCTGGGGCTTCTCCTCAGCACCTTTCACCTGTTGGCTGTTCTGTTCAGTTCTTGATGATTCCTCTCTCATTGCTGTAGTACTCTGTGTTTCTGACTTTCAAGCTAAGAACATGACTACTGCAATTATTTAATTATTGGAACCTAAAACCTGTGTCCTAAGTTCCTTTTCTGTCCATATAAAGTCTTATTTGTCCAACATATTTCTTACTGGTCAAGTAGTTATGCTACAAATCTCCCTCTCTTCTTTTTTTATACAGAAGAATCCTAGATTTTTCTTCTAACCTTCAAGACATGTTAAACATCTGTTTCTTGCTGCTTAGACTCTGTCATCTTCTCGCATGTACTTTCATTCTGACCTATTCCGCCAATTAGTCAAACTTTGAATGCTTATTTGGTGTTTGACTGCACAAATAAACCAGATTCTCAATATTCAGAAAATGTATATACACATAGTAACCCCTCTAAGTATATGAACACTATGCTATAACTTTTGTTGTTTGTTGTTCCTTAATGCTTACTGAACTTTCAGTTTAAATAAACAAATCAAGTTAAGGTGGATAAATCCTCAGAACAATTACAAATCTGTTACATCCTGCAATCCAACAGAATCTTTCTAATCTTTTCCTACATCTTCTTACAAAATAATTTAAACTTTTTTGGGAGCACATGCATATGTGAATATGTTTCTACTCCAACCCACAATTTAAATGTACATTAAGTAACTAATTTAACAATTAACCTAAACTATGTTAGCAAATGTCTTAAAATTGATACCTCTTCGCCCCCCCGAAGAAAGAAATTCATGTCATACATGTCATGCATTCACTAAATAAATTAGAAAATGAATTCCAAACCACAGTGTTGGCTGTAAGCCTTTTAAGTTCATCCTACTAAAATTTCCAGGGATATAAATGCAACATCTCTGTAACTCAAAGATATTTATTCTCTGTTTCTCTGGAATTTGAAAAATAATTTAAAGCAGAAGGAATGCATATAAAACAAGGCAAACAGCCATTGGGATTACACTAATTAAATTAATTTAAGATAGGCTCACATCTTTGTGTTCTGAAAATTTACTTATTAATTAATCCAGCTATCATACTGAAAGCTTTGACACAATACTTAAATAATTACAGTACTATAGTGTTTCATCAACAATAAAATAACTTATGAAGAGTGTATGAAAAGATAGTGATAGGTCTTTTCTACCCATAAAATATTACTCGAGAAAGAACATAAATGCTAAACAAAGATACCTAAAAGAAAGTATATAAATCAAGCAGAATTAATAAAGCAAACCAAATGTCAGAGAACATAGCCTTGAGGTAAAATCTTTACCCTTGCCTGAAAAATGAGGCAAGCTTTCAACGTTTTTAGTAATGCCTTTGGGTATTCACTGCACCTCTGCAAGATCACTTCTCACCAAAATTTCTCTTTAAGGATGCACAACAGGTTTTGATAATTTGCTGCCTTTTGTCTTTCAGCCAAGGATATTTTGTTGATCAAGAACCCCTCACAGTTCAGTAAGGATTTGAAGAGCACCACAGCAGTGTGACTTGGATTGTGATATGAAACATCTCCAGATAGACTGAGTGACCATCTGAGGACTGTGAGCTGGATGCAGCTGTAGTACAGAACTTGTGCTGCTCACATCATATCACCAGCAAATAGCTGGACTGACCTGAAGACTCTGAGAGAGAAGTTGAGCTAATAAAACATCTGTCATTAAGCCCACTGGAAGAATGCCCAGCTCACTTGTATCCTGAAGTGAAGCAGTACGGCCTCCATCAAAAGACATTTTCACATCTTGCTTGCAAGGTGCCCTCACAGCTCTTCCTCTCTGTTTTCCCTTCAGGAAAATCTGCCCCTGTCTGGAGACAAGGAAGAATAGATAATTTGAGAATGAAGTTCACAGGAGGCTGGTTAACCTAAATTAGCATTGAAGGGTTCAAAAAATGGTTTATACAGGCTGCAAACCAGGAAATCTTGATGAACTAACACAATTTTCATTGTAGAGCTTCTCCATAGTGAGCTTTAGCACAGATGGGTGTTTGTGCCTGTTTTTCTTGCTCATGTCAATGAAATTCACTTTTCAAAAAGCACCACTGTCTGTAATGGACCTCAAGGAATGGATGTCAATTTAACTTCCAGTAAGTCTGTAGTAATTTCTGAATTTAAGCTCACAGCTGCTCCTCCAAATTAAATGGTACACAGTATCACTCAAGAGTGCAGGACTGTTTTCTAGAACTGATTATTTCTATCTTAGGTATCTTAGTAAATGAAAAAAAATAAACAAAAAAAAAAAAAAAAAAAAAAAACAAACCATTGACTTCCCATATAAATAAAAATTTGTTGTTGTGAAGACATCATCTGTAGAAGTTAAGTAGCTCTACTGTTTTAAATCATTTATCAGTGAGCTAAATAGTGAGATTAAGTGCACTCTCAGCAAGTTTGCAGATGACACCAAGCTGAGCAGTGCAGTTGACACAATAGAAGAAAAGGACGCCAACTAAATGTGTCTGGACAAGCTGGAAAAGTGGGCCCACAAGAACTTAATGAAACCCAACAAGGACAAATGTAAGGCTGGGAGAAGAACTCATTGATAACAGCCCTGCAGAGAAGGATTCATGGGCTCTGGTAAATGAAAAGTTGGATATGAACCAGCTTGATTCCTTGAGAATCAAATATCCAGAGGATCAGACATTTCCAACTTCAGGAATAAGAGTGCAAAGCTAACATGTAAGTGTTAGCTACTGATGAGAAAAATACATTCTGGTTAAAAATATATTGTAGCATGTATTTTTATTTATTACTAGAATATCTGTGAAAGGGAAGGTTGTATTTTCTCAGATGTTGGTTCTTATGCTTTTCCACAGATACTATGGATGCACTTATTACACAAGAAGTAGAACCTCTTGCATTTCAGAAACTCACTTTGAATCCAATGAACACTGCACTAGATTCTAAAAGAGCATTATTTCGAAGGCAAGTTATAATTCTGGCACAATACCTGCTGCTTCTCAAATTGTCATTAGCATTTATGCTTTCTCAATTAATACAATAATTTCAGAAGCACATTATTACAGCTTTTGCATAAAAGTTGTGAATAAACTGAATATATTTTGCTTTTGCCTTTATTTTTCTCTATAAACACAAGAATGCTTGACATCTAGCCAAATTGGTAAGTTGGCAAGCTTGAAAAGAAAATTAAGTGCTTATTTTTTTTAATAGTGCAAATATAAAAGAGAAATTTTATTTCTCAAAATGATGTTAAAGAAAAAAAAAATCCAACAAATTTTAAGTGAATAAATTATGTGTTTAATATCTTTCTGATGCAGAAAAACACTATCAAACAACATGGTGTCCTATTAGTGTAATAAACTGGGCAAATAAATAAATATCCCGGAAAACCCAAACAGTAGAAAAATCTTTAACATTTTTACATTAAATATTCTTATATAATTATTACTCCCACATGTTCCATGTATAGGAAAACTTACCTGCTTGAGGTAGGAAAATTAATTTTGCATTTTACTTTCAAAAGTTTCATTCTCAAAGGAACTCACAATTTAGAACAACATTTCTCAGACTGGAAAAATTAAATTTTCTGCTTTTGTTGTTGTTGTTTTGCTTTGTTTGTTTTTAGGAGAACCTTTCTGTTTTTAGTTTCAGTAACACATCTCTACCCCACACGTACTAATTGATGCTAGTCTGCTGGCTTGGAAAAAAAAAAAAACCAAAACCAAAAACAAAACAAAACAAAAAAACACAACAAAACTAGTAGCATTTGAACTACCTAACCTTGGATATTTATACTTGAGGCTAATAATATTTCATGTAAAAAAGCAGCCTAGTCTTCTCAAATGTTGGATAAGTGCTGATTCACAGCTGAAGTTATGCTGTAAAACTTTTAGCAGTGATCAATTTTTTTGCATACACATGCAAAGTTCAGGTCCATATCTTGTTTTTCCTGTCATTTGGAATGACATTCATTGAAATTTGACTGGCAGTGACTTTGGAATATCTAAGCATAAATGATAGGATAATACATAGAAGCCAAAAATGAGAGATCTGTTTTTTTTTTAAATAGATGCTGATTACCAAAACAAATAATCTGAAATCTATATACCCTATTTTTGTATTTATGCCCATTAATCATAGATCATACACAATCAGAAAACTCTGTCAAGTGCCAACATATAGTAACAAAATTATTAGACTTTTAACTTCTGTTTAGATTGCTAACATTTTTATCATTCATGCTCAAAAGATACAGAGTACCAGTATTTTGTTTGAAATTGTCCTCGTGCATCCTAGTTACTGTGATTAAACATGTAATTATAAAATGACCGCACTACTGGACCCAGATTATCTTTTGAGATGGTGTGTTATTGCAGGACGCTGGTAAGCATATCTTTCTGTGTCTGGGGCCATACGGATAGTTAGCACAACACAGTGGTACAACATATGTGGCAACAAGAAAGAGGAGAATATTCAGAAATGAATATCCTTTTGTTCTCTATTTTGACAGCATGGGGTATGTTGATAGGACTAATATTTGGGCATCCTCAAATCTGTTCTGAGATTTTGCCTTATTTTTTGGTTCTTATTATGCTCAGCAGCATGCCTAGTTTCTACATCTTTTTCACTCTTATCCGTGGTTGCTGAACCATGTCCTGAGGACACTAGTAAAATAAGAGACATTGCTTCTGCCTTCTGTGAATCTGACATTATTAGCTATGCTCATCAACAGTGATTCATGCTACCATATTGAGAAAAACCTTTATTGCCAGGGAGTACACAAAGGCAGTGCATGAAGGCTGGAGAGAATTTGAGTCTGTGGGAGATGAGATGGCATGCTGCACATCCTTCTTTTATGAAAATTACAAACATTAAAATATTAACATGCAGAGAGTGTTGGCAGAAATAGAAACAGATAATTACATCAGTGCAATCTCTGCCTCTGTAAAATCAACTGGAAAAACGCTTCCCTTTTAAATAGGTTATATAAAAAAGTCAAGTAAATAGAGTAGCTAGTAACCCTATATATAAATAAGATTCCAGTGTGTTCTTTATCCATATTTTCGGTCACTTTGCTTCTGGGATGAGTTATATCTTGCAATGGGACTGTGGGGGGTCAGTGCAGCCCTTTTCCTCATTCTGCCTTCCTCTGCTGGGCACTCTGTGCCTTGAGGAAACCCAAATGCCTTTGGAAGGAGGGAAAAGCCCAAAGCTAGACAGTTTCAGGGGGCAGGATCAGTACAATCTTCTCCCTGCATGACTGGAGTGTTTCAAAGAAACTCTCCACTTTTGTCTGTTCTTTTTATTCCTGCTCACCTCCAGGAAATGTGAAGCAACAAGTCCACACTTGAGCATAGCAAATGCATTTCCACCTGGCCAGTACTGAGATGAAGAACAGTTCTTCACTCCTATCTCACTTCCAAAAAAAGTTTGCTAAAACATTATGATCTCTTCAAAGGCTTGGTTCCCTCACCTTTTCTTTCCCCTATTCATAATGAGGCAGCTATCTGGCTGTTTGCTCACTCATTCAAAAAAGCAGAGAGGTGACAAGTTCCAACATGCAAAAGATGAATGTGACTGTTTGTACCATTGTTATTTTGAGGATGAATGTGTTGTCAGCACTGTTTTGAACTGGCTGCATGTGATTACATGTGTGAAAGCCCTTGGCAATTGTTTCAAGCTTTTTTCTGTTTCTCCAGTAGAACAAAAAGCCTGGCTGTAGGTTTGGAGGGAGACTTTTCATCTTACCTGCTTAATATTCACACATCGCACAACATCTGTGTTTTTCAGACATTGTACGGAGAAAAGAACTTTGAGCCCCAGCAAACTGTTCTAAACTGATGTTCAGGGTTTTGATATGTTTTAGTTTTAAATTAAGAAAAATTAGGCAATCATTTAATGAGATGATGACACACTGGAATAGGTTGCCCAAGGAGGTTGTGGATGCCACATCTCTACAAGTATACGATCCAAGGCACACAAAAGCTGCTTTACATTTAAAAAAAAAAAAAAGAAAAAGAAAAAAGCTGGAAATCCTGGAATATTGTGTTTGGAGTAGACAGCTGAGGGTAGACATGACCAAAAAAATCATGAAATCATGCACTTGGTGTTAAATTGAATGCATATCTGTGATTCACTAAATCTCGCAGTATAAGAATATTGAGACAATGGTTTTACTAAGGTAAGCTTGAACAGATGAAGAATAACTTTACACAACTTTGGGAACTCGTCTGTCAGGAAAGACTGAAGTCAGCAGATAGTATCTCAGGTTAAAATTTCTGCATAACAGAATAAATAGATAGCAAGTGGAACAAGCAGGAATGTAGCCTCCAATATTCATAACTCAATGGTGGTGAATCCTGGGGAATTAGAAGAATGAGCATAGAGAAATGGTCACTTCATATTATTTGCCACTGTCAAAAGCCAAATCTTGTGCTCTATTAAGTGTTAGCCTTATCCTGAAGAATATTTATTGTGGTATTCCTGCCATTTATCTCTCTGTTATCACGACATTCCTCTTCTCAACAATACCATTGTGCTTTTCTCTGAAATATTGAAACAAAAATGCTAAGAAAACTAAGAAAAGAATATTCACAGTCAAAGACTGTTTTGCTCATTCAGTTGCTTTTAAAAATAGAACAAATCCCATTTGGTAAAATGAACTCTACTGTGTTGCTTGACTTTTCCAAGATCTCTCTAGGTAGCAGGGCACCTCGTTCAGAGAGATGAGATAACTACCAGTTTGCTATGGGACACACCTGCGAATTTGGAAACCACAAACCTTCTATTGACTTGTAAGCTCAAAGTACACGAGGTGCCATTTGAGATTTGTTCTGCTTCTAAGTAATTCCTTAATTTAATCGTCTGTTTTAATTCTTCTCTCTCCATTTTCTGAGAGAATTTCTGGCAATTGTAGCAGCAAATTAATGAATTAAGAAATGTTTAGGCAATTATCATTCCGTTCATTTTAGCATAATGTCCCACAGAGAACATTTGTATTCTTATTTTCCAGTTCTGAAGTTACACCTAAACTATTCATGCTCCTAAGAATTTCCTAATTAGTATTAAACATGTAATTTTCACTTTGTAGTATTTTCTAAAGAGTTCATGTATTTTCTTCAAACTGTCTTCCTGTATTAACAAAATTGCTCATTCCCAGTGCAGTTTAATAATAAAGCATATACCAGGAGATATTACAGAACACACAACTTGATCCTTGTTGCCCTTTTTTGTTTGTCTATGCAAAGTGGATATAAAATACTTCCAACTTTGGAGTGACAGCATTTCTAACAGCCACTGCCCTTGAGCATCAGGATGACCTAGTGTAAATGACTGCATAGACTCTGAGCACCAGGGAGCGATATCCCTGAGTCAGTTCCATACTCCCCATTAACCTAACTATGACGTTTCAGGATAGAAATGCTAAGATAGGAATATGAAATTCTGAAACTGCATTTCACTCTGCAACTCAAAGTTTAGCTTTACGTATTCTGGGGGGAAATTTGACCACTCTCTCCTAACTACTATTATTATACATTATAAAATTTAACATTTCTTTTTTTTTACTTTGTTTTATTTTTAAGGAAGGTTAATGTAACAACCAGAAAGATCAACACAATAGAAAGGTGATAGAAGAGGTGTAATGACAGAGGGACTAACACAAATACAAAGGTGTTATTAGGGAAGGAAAAAGGACTGCTCACCCATCTCCGAAGATCTTAAGGCTCATAGGGGGAAAACTCCACACAGGAGGGATCTCCAGAAAGAGATCTTCCCCCAGTAGAAATCCAATGTATCTTTGTTTTAGGCAAGATTTAGATCACAACTTCTATGTGAAATACAGATTGCTCCCGATTCTTCACATTCTAAGAATAATAAATCAGTTTTTCAGTCCTTGTTCTCTTCTCAGCATTACCATACTGTATTTTGAATGAACTTGTAAAAAGCTCAGGTTTCATAGACAGTGAGTATGTTACATAGTTTTTCACAAACTGGTCAAAAATATGTTTTATGTTACAGAAGGGAAAACCAAATGAGTCTGTGCCAAAATAATGCCTAAACTGCCTCCATAGCAAATAGTGCAAAACTGTTTGCAGCTTGCAACTATGTTAAAGCATTCATTGAGAGCAGGAAACTGGGCTGTGTATTTAAGTTCAGATTCTGTTTATTTGCTAAATAATAAACATCTGAAGAAAAATGGTAAATATTTTGTATTTACATGCAGAAAAATACCATGATGTAACACAGTGGATGGATAAGCAGTGATTTTACAGCAATGGCTGCCTGTTGAAGGAAATGAATGATAGCACTTTACAGATCAAAACTTTGCAATGATTCAGGGTGAAATCTTAATAAAATAATAATTTTAGAGCCAAAGAAATTGGCAAGTTTACTTAGGTGGAAGAGGAAGCATTATTCCATTGAATCAAGCATAGCACTTTTCATTACAGAGTATACAAGGCTGAAAATAGGTTTCAAGTCAGTAAGTTGTGGCCTGGAGAGAAAAAATAAAAATAACAAAAAGGAAATAAAACATAGAATAAATTGTGCTTTGAAAATCATGGTAAGTGGCTCTAAAAATACAGCTTGAAAAATCTAGTCATAGATTTTAATAGGTGAGAGAAAAATTCCCTGCCAAATGTAGCCACCTAATTTATCCATTTATTATTAATTAGCTGTGCTCCAGGAATGCACAACCAGATTTGAAATGGAAAGATCTTACCCCAGGTGGCTGAAGTATGAGAACAAATAAGCTCCAGTGTGAAATGCTGTTTGTAGCACTGTGGAGCTGGGTGCCATGCTAACCAGTTGTCTTTGGGGAAAGAATTGTTTCCAAGGGAACACAATGCAATCCAGTGCAACATTGTCTCTTGGAGGTACTTAATACATGGTCCTACAAAGGCTCATAGTTCTGCATTCAAAAAATAAACCAACCAAACAACCAAAACCTAAAATAAATAAAAAAACGCAATCAGTTTCACACTGTTCCCAAAAACCTGCAGCTGGTTGGTTAGTACCAAATCCGCTTACAAAATGCTTAGACACCCAGAAAGCAAGATCATATTCAGAGAGAGGTTTCTCACACATCTAACCATGCCAACATTTCTATTAGCCACAGCCTTTTTTTCCCCATGTTTTTCTGCTGTTAAATTAGTATTCTACAATTAATTACATGCTCTATCCTACTGTCTTTTAGGCTGCATACGTCAAACTGTGCATTAAAAATAATAATTTCCTTGCAATATTTACCTGTGAAATCTGCAAAAGATGTCAGTGATGAACTAAATGTGCTACACCATAATGTGTTTATTTTTGCACTAGAAGTCCCATATGTACATATAGGTCTCAGACAAGAGCATACCAATCTCTCTGAAGATCAATGCACCTTCTTCTGCTCCAAGTCCAGCTCACAGCCAGCCCATAAAAGGTATAGCAGAGCTGGGTTACATGCATCTATAATCTATTGTCCCACTTAATACCAGTATCTGAAAACTAAGTATAAATAGAGAACTAAAATTATATTTGATCTTTCCTTCTTTCCAGCAATGCACTTTTTTGTCTTGCTTTAAATTTTGTGCTTTAAATTTTTCTGAGGAAAACCCCACGAGTGGTTAAGGGATTTTGTGAAGCAGCCAAGTTCAAAATTCAAGCAGACTTGCTTTATCAATACTTAGGAGGTTTTATTTTCTTCATGACTCAGCAATCTATGTAAAAAGATGTGAAGGCCATATTCGGGTTCATCACTCCCCCAGTTTTGTTTGTGATATGAGGGCATGGGGAAGCCCAACTGCTATGAATGTCCTATTGGGTCAGAGATTGTATGTGTTGCCCAGGTTCTTTGCTGGAGATTTGAAATCTTACATATCCTTAATGGTTGTCTGCTGTTTATGAGATACCTGGGGAACGATGGGAAATGAAGCAGCCTTCTGGGACAAAGTAACTGCTCTTCAGCACTCCCCTTTGCTGCTTTTGCTATACATTCAACCTAATAGCATTTGAAGTTAGGTTACAAGAATTCTGTTCTCAGCGAGAACTGAATTATTTAAACATTAACCCTAGAGAATATGAACAGAGTAGGTGGTTACATGAAGCACTAGTGAAATGTGTAAAAGATGATCACTCAATTCAGGGATTTATATGAATTGTACAGCAACATCCCAGGCTTGGAAACATAAGTCTCATTTTGTTGTCCAACAGTAGCTGTAAGTGATGTTAGAACAAGAAAGTCTTACATTTCTATTACTGATTTATTATTGATCTGGACTGGTTAGTCTAAATCAATTATTCTTTGCACACAACATATTACTGAAGATCTGGAAAAGGTAATTAGGAACACAATAAACAATATTAAACGGTAACCACACAGATGATTTGACAAGGCACCCCACGTGTCTGAAAAGACAAAAAGTCCTGTGGGAGAAAAAAAAGACAAGAACAGAACATTTGTTTCTATGTCTAATGAAAGGTGAACATAAATGGTTCAGTTGCTCTGTCTCACCCTCAGACAGGTAGATGTGCTTCATTGCCTCACTTACTAATTCTGTGACTCCAAGTGCATACAAACACAGTGGTCTTTTGGTTCAATATCTGAGAATACCTAACTGGATCAAACCTTGAAAGAATGCTGAAATAAATGGGGAAAAGAATAAGAAAATTTTTAAAGTAATTAAGTTGTTTTTTTTTTAAATAACTGGCAAATAATAACTTGTATTAAGTACAATTGATAAGACTAAGAACAGATGTTCAATAAGTGCTTCAGCTACAACCTTAAAAAATTAATGTATTGTAGATGAATTTGTTGACGTGCAGCAACAAAAATCAAAGATGTATTAGATGGTTTATGAAGGTTTACTGCATTTTGTGAATATTTATCCTCTATCAGCCAGCATTTTGTAAATAGTTGAAAGATCGCCAAATTATTTTTCATTCCCCCTCTGTTAGATGGCAGTATTGTGCCAGTCACTGGTTGCTTCCAGCATTAATACTGCTTTAGCATTCACCTTACCTATACACTCCCTCAGTTTGTAGTAGAATTAGATCCAGTAGTTGTACTGTAATGTATCAAAGATGCATATTTTGACAAACAGGTAGTATGCCAACTCCCGTAGTTCAAAGCATATCACTAGATCTTTAAAATTCCTAAGAACAGACTTAAAGTTCTCTATTAAAAAAAAATAATATTTTAGAAACCTGCTACTGTCTGTTAGATTTTGAACTAAATATATTTGGTCTGATTTTGCTCAGTAATTGTGAGGTTTGCAATCAGGCTCCAAGCCTCTAAATAGATCCTGCACCTTGAGATCATCCCTGACAAATCTCAGGTTTCTTTGTTCCCAAACTGGACGAAATCTGGGTCTAAACATCACCCTTCCTCTATTTCTATGTGATCTTGCCTTTTTCGAGCCATTTGCTCAGGCTGAGCTGCACTGATCCTCTCTGTGAGACAAATACATGTTGGAACAGAATTATTTTCTATCTAATCTCGTTTGATTAGTTGCTGTATAATATTAACTGTGATTTGACAGCTGCATTGGACTGTGTTATACAAACGTCTGCTTAATTGGAAGTGGACATTGATAAACAAAACGATGGCCCTGTTTTCTCTATATGCAACTGATATTTTTAGATAACTTAACTTGCATATGAAATAAATAGCATAGCAAAAAAATATATGCAAGAGAATAGGTTTGGAGGGCTGAGGATTTATAATCATTGATTGAAAAGGGAAACTTGATAAAGTTTCTGAAGTTAGAACATGTTGCTGTACTAAGAACTCATATTTCAAGTAGATGTTACATCTTTAAACTGTGCTTGCCACTTATTTCATTCTTTAATTACAGTCCATATAAAGCCTATCCAATCTTCTACTAGCCACTGTAACCTTGGTTTTAGAAAATGTTCATATTAGAACTACTTAGTCATTTTTTCTTTAATGATTTCAGGGGCTATAAAATAGCTGTTTTGATGCAATACAGATGTTTCCAATGGTATTTCTGATCAACCTGGTGCTTTGTTATTACTTCTCATCATAGATCCTCTCAGGTTGTTTTTTTTTTTTTTTTTTTTTTTTTCTTCTGCACACTTTCTACTCTAAGTACTTATTTCATTTGTTGTATCTAACATTCTCTCATTGTAATTTAAGAACTAGATCAGCAATAATATTCTTTACATTTTGGGCAACAACATGGCCTGAATTGAGTGCTTTTGTGATTTCTTAGCTAAAGAGGTTTTAAAAAAGCTAGATAATCTACCAAACAATTGTAATAAAATTAAATTTTCGGAGGTAAAAGTGAAAGAGAAATGGCACGGTAACTAGATATATCCTGTCCACCTGGAGACTGTACAGCAGAGCTGTCCTAAACAAGAACGTGCTGGGAGCAGAACACATACAACACAAACTCAAAGGCTGAATATTACATATGCAGAAAGACTGGGCTTGTTTTTAAGGTTCTGTGAGGTTCCTTATTCTAAAGACCTGAAGCCAGTTATTTTTCTTCATACCACTCTTCAGATCTCATAGAAGAACCTCTCTTTTAGGACTGCGGATGATCTCCAGCCCACGTCTGCCCTCCCAGGCAGTCTATGGGCAAAGTTTCTGTGAAAAGGAGTAGCAGAGTGTGTGGCTAATCCTGCTTTCTCATTGTTGGAAATATTCTCTCAGTGGCACATATGAAAACTGAGTTCAATTAACTGGGCTACACCAGTAAACAGAGAATACACAGCAACAGCTGAATGATTATGTAGGGCAAAACACTGTGGTAACCAACTGACTGCAATATGCTCTACTAAGTTTAGATCATATATTGTACACATAGGGAAGGTGATGTGTATGTGGTCAGCTACCTTGGATTTCTTTGCTGTCTTATTGATTAGGTGTTCAGGTCTGAACTGTTGTAAATTCTTTCACATCTCAGTGCCTACTGTCAAATATGCTGCCTGGGGAGCTTGGAGCTACAGTTCTGTTTAAAAACAGTTTTAAATTGTTTCTTTTCTCAGTGTTCAATTTTTCAGTTCTTCTTTTCCACTGCTTACTTCTATTGGAGTCCAGTCATGAGCAGAGCAATATAAAGTTGTCATTACGGCAGAGTTGTGAAAGCTGTGTCTATCAGCTGAAGCGAATCACTAAAGCTACTTTAGGATTTAAGCTGCAACTATTTTTCCTGCAATTAAACAATATGTATGATATAAGTATCCGACTGACCAGATTATCTCATTCATACTGTGGAAAAAAAAATAAATTATCATCATTCATGTACTCATTCAACATATTGCATGACAAGCTGTTTATGTCATGAATGTAAGGCAATAATCACTCCAAGGCAAGATCTAGTATGCTCATAGCAGCAATAACAACAACATGGAGATAACTGAATGGAGTAAAGATTTTTAAAGTTCTAGGAACATTTAACACCAAGTTTTCTAATTGCATTTCAACTACTGATGTTAAATATTGAAAACTATTGTTATCCTCCTATGTATATAGATTTAACATAGATGTAATTACAAGAAAATACACAAGTTATGGTGATGGTACATGTTGTTCCTAAGGCTACTTCCTTCCATTACTAGGTATCATTTCTCTTGATTTTGCCAAAATTTAATCCTGTGCCACTTCAACCTGCGCTTTTAATTCTAAGAAAAAAAAAAAAAAACTGACAAAGTTGTCCAGCTGTTAGTGAGAGTAACATTAAAAGAACAGCATGTTATTTGGAGAACATACAGTTGGAAGAGTAGTGCGGTTAGAATGGTATTTTACAGGTGTTATAGTTGGAAAGATTGTTGTGAAAAAGAAAATCAAGGAAGAAATGCTCTCACGTATCCAAGACGTATCCAGTAGAAAACTCCAAAAAAGAGGGATCTCCAGTCAGCCCTTAAATGGGCTTTAGGAGAGGTGCAGGCCAGGCTCCACCCCTTCTGGTCACACAGCTGAATTGCCTTCACTTGTGCTCCCAGGGCTGACCCAGTCCTTACCTCAGGTGATTAATCAGTTGTTCAGGCTGTGACTCAATAGTTCCCATTCAGAAAAAATAATGTAAAATCAAGTAAAATTGCATAAACTTTGAGTTCCAGTACATAATTCTGAATCCTTTTTTTCAAGAGTTCATATTCTGCAAAGAAACATTCTTTGATTCTTGTTCTCTTCTGTGTTTCCTGTTCTTTTCTGTGTTCACAGTAAGTTATAAGCAAATTATAAGCATTGGAAAGATGATTTTTATATCCCTGCACACCTATAAAGCATAGCAGAAAGTCTAAATTAGCTGTAACATCTGCAGCTCATGGGTAAGAAATAAAGTAGTTCTGAGAGTCATAGACCACATTCAAGTCAAGCACCCATGCCAACTTAGAAAAATTCTGTAACACGGGAAAGACAAATAAAGCTACCATTAAAGTGGTCAGAGAGCAAAGAAAACTGGAACTACCGAAGATGAGAGTAGGAGTTAATTAAGGAAAAGAATCATAGAACAGACAGAAAGGAGTCTGATACTTGATTTTGCTTCCAGTAGTACAAGTGCAACCGCCTGTGCCACCAGCTAAGGCAGAGATCCTCCAGGAAAAATACGAGCTATGCAAGCAATCACAGATCATATGAGAATGCAAGCATTAAAGAAAGTCAGACAATTTTCATTCTGTTCTTTTCAGTTTTACAAATTCCTAAATATCAGCTGATGTTGTTTCACTAACATAACTTATATTCGTAATTATGAAATAGATTTAACATGTATGTATAGTAACATCTCATTGCCCACTGTAGAAAAATACTGCAGAACTCAGCTCTACAAGAAAATACTGTTTTTTTTTTTTTTAAAGAAAATTACCATGCAGATGTTTCAAACTGTTTTTTTTTTTTTGTAATAATAATAAAAAAACTTTATTAGTTTTATTAATAAAGTTATTTGACATACTAAGTTAGCTTTCTGCCTCTGCTACTGCTAAACATTTTAGCTATTGTATACTGGAAGAAATGTATCCATGAGATAAAACAGCTGGTCCTACACTAAACATAGACCAGAGCACCATGTGTCTAGTAGCATGATAGACATTGAGAGTTTGTTTGCCTCTGCTTTAACAGAAGATCCTAGCAGCACAGCAAGTTACCTTTCATGGCTTACAGGTGTATATTTTAAAGGCACCTAGAATTCTTCAGCATGACTCTGAAATTTGTGGACTATCGATCTGGCAGAAGGAAGTTGAACACTGGTTTGCAGGAGTCCTGAAATTTCTCTAAATTACAAGTACAGAACATCAGCACAACTTTGACAGAGCACACCACGCAGTGGCTCCTGAATCAAGCTGTACCATGCGCTAACACAGCCAGGACAAACACTGCAGGCAGGAGGAACTCTAGCTAACCAGAATGAATCCTCACTGTCACAGAAAAAATGGTAATACTACTTGTATTGATAAAGGTCATTTTTTGACAGCCCTATCCCTATTTGCTTTGATTTGAGTTTATAAAAAAAAAATAAGTTTCTGTCCAACACATGTAAAAATCATGCAAAACACAGAAGATCTGAAAAAGAGTCTGGAGAAAGAACAAGCCCAAATGAGAGAAAAGTCTAAGAGAAGTAAAAGACTTGCCATCTGGCTCAGATACAACCTCTTCAGCAATTTCACAGAAAAACACCCTGATAAAATCCAGCTTCACAGCATTAGAGATGATCAATAAGGCAAAAGAATGAGTTTTCAGTTTACATCATACTGAAACATCACAATGAAAATTCAAGTTGAATTTATTAGATCAGCTATATCTGGTAGCTGTATCTCTTTCTAAAACATGGTTTCAGAGACATTTAGCAACTAGCGCTAATAGCTGATGTTCTAGTTTCTATCTTTTTGTACAGCTACTGCCAACATTTCGTATTTCATGTATCCTTCAATTAGTCTTTTCCTTTTAAATCTTATGTCCCAAAAGAAAGACAAGAGTTCAGCTCAATTAAAATAAATAATGAATGTAGAGCACTATGCCAAGCATAGCATTTCTGCCTGGCATAAAACATATGCAACTGTCAGATTCCCAAATCCAATCAATGAAATAAATGAGAGAGAATTAAGAGTGCTTCTTCACCTCCCAAAAGCCTTAGCAGCTATCCTGTAAATATACAGGGTAACATTTCACTTGTATAGATCAGGAAGAAGTTGTTTGAGTTACGTTAGTGGTTGCTGCAGTAATGCCTACAAGACCTATGCAAGATCAGAATGCTGCTTTTCTACTTTGTACACACACACACACACACACACACACACACACACACACACACCAAAAAAAAAAAAAAGCCATGAAAATATTACTCTTAGTGAGCAAGGAAAAATGTTAAGGGGAATTAGAGGTTTGGAAATTTGAAGTGAGTGCCAAGCTCAGAGGTAAGACAAAGAAAATAATGCAGTAGGAGGGAGGAAGTTATTGTCAATAATATTTGAAACACTTAAAGAAAACATAATTTGGGCTGATCAAATCCCTCAGCAAGAGCACTTCAGAAGTCATTCAAGAAGTGCTTCAGAATGTGTCAAGAAGATCTTGTGAACTCATTACCACATCTCCTTGACCTTTGAACTATTTTGGTAAATCCATTCTCAGCTTTTTTCCTCTGACCCCTTTCACTTACCTCTCTCCCGGTTTTTAGCAGGTCTTAATGTACCTTTTACAAATTTGAGAAAGGTACATATATCTCATACACTGTGCTTCAGTAGTTTACTTTCCAGGAATGTTCTCAGACAATGTAAAATATTTGTTTACTCTAGCAGTTTGTCTGTCAGCTGAGCGTTGCAGAAGGCAAAATTTATTTCCTTGCTTAAATTTAAAAGCTAGGCATAAAATCACACCTACACATAAGGTGTTACTTAGTTATTGAGTAATGACTGTTGCTAATATAGCCTTTACACCACTTGAAATATCCTGCTACTCTTTTTGTTAACAAAAACGATAGGACCAACTTTAGTGGAGAGGTAGTTTAAAAGTATACACCCTCCATATACTGTCAAGCTCAGTTACTCTACTCTCTTACTATCACCACATACATCCCACCCTACAGATAACAGATTTAATATTTTAATTATATTTTTCCACTTCAACTATTCTTCTATTGTCCTGCTTCCTTCTTGATCTTTATTTTTTTCCAGCATTTTTCTTTTCTCTCTGAAAAATAATCACATCATACATAATTTGATTTCTACAGTTTCAGTTACATCAGAGGTCAGACAGAAAACTTTTCCTTCTTTTGGTGATATAATTCAAACTGCCCTGATCATTGTGGAAACCAGGCTTCTCTCTTCAGGGCTTTTACAGGATCTCTTGCATTCACCTCAATGTAGGGGAAAGGAGCACTATCAAGTCTCCTGAAGTCTGCTTGGAGAAGGTCTTTCAGCTTGCTTGTGTTTCACAGTTTTTTGCAATTGCTCTGTCACTGTCACAGGCTCTGATTTGCAAAAGCTGAACCTTCCCATATTGATTTACTTAGATGTGCTTCCATCAGGAATCACACCTGAACCCAGCTTTAGATCTCTGCAAGCCTGAACAATGCCCAAACAATACAGTTGTTAAGAATTATCTCAGACTGTTCTCGGTCCTCATGTTATTTTCTCATAGATATACCAGGAAGACAGTCAATAAGAAGAAATACGAAATCACAGAGGAGGAAATAGGTCCCAGTTAAGTACTGCAGATGATAACCTAGCTCTCTTGTGAACAATTGCTTTGGAATAAGAGAAGTCAGTGTGAAATTTGTGTTTGTTCTCACCCTGCCTCCCCTCCCCCCGCGGTATACTGTACTCTTGGACAAGTAAGAACTGGTAAAAGAACTTCTCCCAGCTTTGTTTTTAGCATTCCAAAGAGTAAGGAAGATGTGCTTCTTTGGTTTCTTGGTTTCTTTCACTAAAAGATGACACGACTGTCATGATTACGCTTAATTATGTCTCTCTTTTTTGCACTTAAGAAGAAAAGGTATCATAAATTGAATTTCTTTTTTCAATATGATTAATTTCTACAAATAAAATGCCACAGAAGTATGGGTTAGATTTTTGCTTTCCAGCCTTTTTACACTGGCTTTAAATTAAACAAAATTGAAATAAATTCTTGTAAAAATAATGGGAAAATAAGTTTATTGTACATACAATTACACTTCCTATCAGGCAGTTCTGCAATTTTCAGCTGTCTTCTGGATGCTGTAAAGCTATATTTACCAAAGGATGACAAAGAGAATGTTTCAATCAATCTGCTATTTCAGCAAGATATCATTTTTGGGCAAGCAAATTTATTTGTCCCTGGTATAACACAGCTGCTCAGAAATCATTTCAGGTTGACCTTACTTTAATCAGGCCAAATCAAATCTTGTTTGTTTTACACTAACTGTTGTAATTCAGAATAAAAAGGTGCTGAAGCTGATGCACTGATTGCCAAAACCAGAGAAGCAGAAAGAGGGTAAACTTTGTGTTTTAATGTGATTTCCCCAGCTGCATCAACAAATTCAGGTAAAAGTCTCTGAGAAGCCTGTGTGTAATAACATACCTTGCAAAACATTCAAGCAAACAGATTGATTTACCGTAGCTTTGATCTCACCTAAGGAATGTGGATGGTGCTTAAAAAAAAAATAATAATTTCACAATCAATTTTAAGAGCCCAGTGACAATGAGGTGAGTGAAATAATGGTAGTACTAAATGTTTGAATGGTAATGGGAAGCTTCAAAGGTTATATTTTTCTTAAGCCTCTGAGAAAATATTTTTATTTTGACAGTTATCAAAATACTAGGCATAGTTGCAGTTCCTTTTACAACACTGACTGTACTCAGATTCCTTAAAAACAAGTTTGAGCAGTTATATATATTGAAAAACTTCAGATAACTTACATTTTTAGAAAAAATATGAATTACAACCCCATCATAAAATCAGCATAATCTCCCAATTCAAAGCATCAAATCAATATCAAGCTGCATTTCCCTCCTAACAGCTTCTCACTGGGGGCCTGATGTACAGTAGAGAAGTTCTTGCATGTTATTAACATACTTGTCATAACGTGATCAACAGATCCTTTTCAAAACGCAGGTTTTAAGGAGCAAGTTAATGCAAGTGTGTCCAGGCTGGACAAAAATCTAAAGCTTGAGGAAATGATTATAAAATCCACTTTTTCCACAGATTAAGTACCTCAGAAGTCCATAAGATTTTAGTATTTCCATTAGAATCCAGAATTACTATCTGGTTATCTTACTATATTTAGTCTGTAAAATTTGAAAAGTGAAGGAGGTAGGCAACCCTTCTGTATTGATCAACTAGTCACTCCTCAAAAAAGTTTTAGTTTCCTTGCTAGTGAAATGCAAATCCAAGGCACAGCTGAGATGGGTAGATGATAGAACCTTGAATTCAGCAAAGGTCTACCGAAGTTTCTTCCTGCATCTCCCAGGCAATTATCTGTGCTGCAGCAAAATATCTGCAAGTACTTCTCTATCCAGCAGGGATGTATTTCATAAGATTGAATCACCAAGGATATGTTCAGCTGGGACAAGCCCTCAAGCAGATCATGTAAAAAGACAAACAAATCTTCCTTCAATGTTTCTATCTGCTGACGAACAAATAACCCCTAAATGTTTCTGTCTTCTGAGAAAACACAAAGGAAAAAAAAAAAATCACTGTCTAGAACAAATTAATACAATCAGCATAGCTCTCTGAAACCAATAGGATTTTTTTAGATTACATACGTAAAGTATCAGCATATTTAAAGGGACAGAGCTCCCTCTACATCTTTCGATTGCTTCCTCTATGATAGCAGCATTACTTAGTTTTCTGCAGATTGAAAGTCAGTTCTCTGGCATGCTCTGCATAACATTAAAAGAAATGAAAATCCACAAACCACTGAGTCAAGATATTACTTTGCTTTGTATGGAAGGCTAATTTATTGCAAACATTCATTTCCACAAAATCAGTAGGAGGATATAAAAATAAAATTTAAAAATATGTGAGAAGTCTTATTTTCTAAATTGGGTTTATGAAGAAAGACCATGAGAAGAATAAAATTCAGAAGAAAAATTGTGGCAGAAAAGCGGGCAAAGCAATAGACACTGAGAAGAGCGGTATATAGTGTTGGTGAGAAGCCAATAAATAGCACTTGAAGAGGTTAGCGAGCACAGTAGTATACAAGCAATCCAAGGGAGACATTCAGAAATGAATTTTCATTTCAGCTGTTCCAATGATAATGGAATACAACTTCTGAGAGCCTCTGAGGTGTGCAGCAAAGAGACACAAGTCCACATTTATGTGATCTAAGTTTGCCAATATGCCAGTACACATTTCTAGATGAAAATAGTTGATATATTTTAAGAATACTCTATTTTCTGGAGATTTGTTTTGAAACAGAAGTAAAACAAAAACTAAATTGAAGTCATAACTCTCCATTGTTTTGATGGAATGAAGGATTATTTTCTGCCAAGTGTTTCTAAAAAGCAAACCTTGATGTCTGTTTTTTTGTTCCCAAAACAAAGCAAGTTGCTACAATGCATTATGTAGAGCCGCAAGCCGTCTCTACAAACCCAATTATTTATAAGTATTTTTATTTTATCTTGTGAATGCAAAGTCCTTGACTAGAAGACAACCATCTATTACAAAAGTATTTTGGTGGATAGTATGCAGAATGGTAAATACATGGAAGCCATTCTCACAAGGACAACATACAATAAATCTATTTAAAATGAATAAAGATAAACAGCACATACACTCCTGTGCTGTGGAAAGTTTGTGCAGCCAGCTCAGAAAACTGATCATAACTCACAGCTATTTGTTTCTTTGTTGCGTTTAAAAATTTATGATTGCCAGTATGTCATCCTTTTTCAAGGCCCTTGACTTAAGAAGCCAATACACAGTCAAAATATCTAGCACAATTATTATTCAAGAAAAAGTTACAGTAAGAATACAGAGACAGGGAAAAGCAAAGCATGAGAATTGACTCGCTATCACTGAGGCTCAGTGATTTCTGTTGTCTTGTCCACTAACAAGAAAATGCACGTTCCCCATAACCCACTGCTGTATTATAGAGCTGCAGTGGCCTTAAGATAAATGACACTTATTGTGTTATTCAGCAAGAAAAGCCCCACTGTTTCAAACAAAAAAAGCAACCACTGTCACATATTTTAGAGAATGGATGTTCTTGTGGCAGAGGGAATAAGTTCCCTAGAATCAATGTACAAGGGCTACTTGAAAAGTAATGCCTCCTATTTTATTGTATTGGTTCATGATGTTAGAGATGGATGTTGGTATACGGCAGTAAAAGTTGAACGTTCCCACCAGCGTCCCCTTACATTTTCTTGCTGTGGGACAGATGGCAGTGGAAGGACAGTCTGACAAAATGGCATCTGACATGGAAGTGCATATGTAAATAAAAGCGTGCAATTGAATTTCTCCACACAGAAAAATTCACACCAACTGATGTTCATCAGTGCTTACAGAACATTTATGGAGACCAAATAGCAGATGTAAGCACAGCGAGGCTGAAGGTGGTGCATTTCAATAGATACAACAGCAATGTGAAAGAAAAGCCACACTGCCACATAGAAATGCCACAACGTGAAATGATCTCAATCAGCTCATGCACACAAATCAGCAGACTACCACCAGGGAACTTTATACAGAGCTAAATATTGGCCTCAGTGTGTTGAAAATGATGGTGGCAACACTGAAATATTGCAAAGCTTCTGCCAGGTTGGTCCTATAAGTGTTTACCAAGGAAATGAAAATACACCACATGCAAGTTTGTCAGGACCTATTGAACCAATACAAGGCTGAAGGTGACAGTTGCATTACTGGTGATGAGATATAACATCAGCACTACAAGCCAGAGTCGAAGTGGTAGTTCATGAAGTGCTCCATCACATAGCGTTATTGAGTTCCTCTCATCTGTTGTATTTTCTATAGAAATAAACTGGAGGCATTACTTTCAGATCAACCTACGTACATCCACAGGACTGCCTCAAGCAGCCTGGTCTGGTTCAGAAGCTGAGAGTGGCCACAGCAGTTTGTGGCAATGTCCTTAAAACCAGGCAATGTTCCACAGCAACAGGACTGGACAAACAGGGACGAGTGTTTAGGATGACAGGTCTCATCAATAACCCAGGTGAAGGCTAGGTGGTAACTAAGAACCAGCATCAACCTGTAAAACCCCCAATAACTGCAGAACAGGTCTGGTCACAGGTAAGCCTGTGGCCCAGCTCAAGACCCACCAAGGCTCTTGTGCAAGGAGCAGAGAATGTCTGAGCAAGGGACTCCGTTAGGGATGGCCAAGGCACACTCAGAAGTTCTGGCACATTATCCTGAGATGCTACTTGCTGTTGGTGAGGGTTACTACAAAGAGGTTACTGTAAACTGATTTGGCCTTGAACGTCCAGCCTTACAAAAGGGTCTCCACCAGATCACCAATATGGACTTGCAATTCCAAGCCTGAAGAAAACAAATACTGTAAGCAGACATTGGCATCCAGCAGAGAAGCTATTTCTGTTCTTCAGATATGCATTAATATATATGTTGGAGCTAATACTCATGGAGAGTAATGGAGCTCTGAATTTGTCCTCTGAAAGAGAACATGAATAAATTTATGACGGTTCAGGCAGGTGTATTTTATCCATCCCTCATTTTTGTGAGGTTACTTTACTGCTTATGTTCACTCCACCCAATGTACATGTGCAGGCTTTTACGATAATTTTTACACTCAGTCTGGAAATTGTCAGTTCAGCTTCCTATATATCAAGCCAAACTCTTGTTGATCACCTCTGCCCTTATTCTTTTCCAAAGTCATATATATTCAAGAATGAGGAATATTGCTTACACAGAACTCTCCTTCAGAATGTCCTGGAGTTTTAAGAGTTGTTTTCCAGAGGACTCTGTGAGCCATGCTGCAAATGCTGACACTGAAGAGCCAGAACTTCCTGCCTCCTATTACCCTTGCGTTTTTTCCCCTCAGACTGTTGCTTTCATTAACAACATAATGCCTTTGAAAATCAAGTGCATTATCAAGTTTATTCCCAACCTTAGCACTTGTAAACCACAGCTAAGTACTGCCAACAAGACATTCTGTAACCACCCTAGTTTTAAACTGACCTCCATAATGATTATATCTCCCTTTAAGATTACAATGTTGTAACCTGGAATCCTCAACTCTCCAGATAACGGGGACAGTTTTAAAAGCTGTTAGTAGCCTGTATTCTGGCCTCTGTAGCTATGCTAATAAGAGGCTAATGTGTTTCTAAGTTTTCCACTGTCTTAGCTTACATCTGATAGTGATGGAATTAAATTAGTGCTTATAAAAGCAAGATGAAAAACATAAAATGGATAATAAGGTATTTACCATAGTCATACATAGAAAATACAGGAAAAAATGAATAACAACTTCCATCTTGAGCTAAATACAATTTCAAACAGCAGACTACTTCAAGTGAACGAGCCTTCCACAGATACGCATTAGTAATGTAACTCTGGGAAAAACATTTATACTTGCCCACGGGGAAGAAAAGGCTGAGCTACATAGGCAGATCTCACTTCTTGAGATACAGATATTCACGTGTGGGGACATTCCTCCATACCCATCGCAAATCAAACTTGTGACAGCAGCAGAGACAACATAAGTTAGGAAATGAGTTACAGAAGTCAATAGAATAAACTCTTCAACATCTTGAATCATGTGTTATTTAGTACTCCTTCTTAAAGCAAACGGACAGCTTTTTCAGATAAAATGTGATACAATGAATTCTGCTCTTAAGCATTTGAGTTATTTGGGAGCACACAGTAATATTGGATGATTCTCTGTCCTGATTTTTAAGACTACAACTTCCTCCTTCTCACTGAAAAGGAAACACTATGATTATTTTATCTCATCCTCCAGTAAAAAAAAATTAGAACTTAATCTGGGTTATAACTATGTCTTTTAATAAGAGGTAAATATCAGCATTTAATTGCTAAGGAAACTTGCAGTAAGAACAGTGCAATAAGAGTATGAATGAAAGAATGCATGAACATAGAACAGCTCTACTTCTGACTGCTTTAATTTAACCCCTGATTTTGAACTATCTTTTAATGTACTAATCTTTCATGGCTATGGCATAGCTCTCCTTTGTAAGAATTTCAACCATTAAACGAATAGCAGGTTTGTTAGAAGTTGCTTTCTGAGATTCAGAAACCATATACTTAAGTAACCAACAAGTTACATGTGTTTCAAAGCATTTGTGGGTACAAAGAGCAGCCAAATATTTTACAAATACAGCAATATTATTTCAGAGCATAGAATAAATTGACTATAATAACCTTGTGAACATAATCCTTGTCAACATAATCCTGTCTAAATTACACTGAACCTCATTCATAGTAGTTTATCTTTCAATCTGTAATGACAGAGAAAGCACAGTAATGGTAGCATAGCAGCAAAGTCCTAAGCTACAGCAAGTGAGTGTTTGCTCAAACACAACAGCAGCAGGCACAGAAATAAAAGAAAGAAGCTGCTTACCTTTAGAAGGCTACTACCATACAAGGATCTCTAGCAAGATACCCATACCTCCACTGCCAACCCTCAAATAAGGTCTGGGAACGGGTGGATCCTGGCTCCACTCCTTCTGGTCACTCAGTGCATTGCATGCACCTGAGCCCCCCTAGGTTGGCCCTGCCTTCCTACGAGGTCCTCAATTATTGTTTCAGGCCATGACTTAGCATTTCTGCTACACCATCAATTCAAGAAAATATAAAATTCATTTTTAATATTGAGAATTCTTTAAAACAAGTCCTAGAAAGTCAAACACTTCAAAGCTAAGACATACTTAAAACTCCTCATAGCATCTTTTGCCTTTGAAGTACTAAAATGGTCTATTTGTATTGGTTTTAAAAATATCCTTTATTTCTGCTTATAGCACAGTGGATACTGCTGCCCCAGGTGCAAAACTGCACAAGATTTAAAGGCTATTTGTTTTCAAGCATCCTGTTTCTCTCTTTAGAGAGCTACTTTGTCTCCAGCTGCAAGTACTTCAAAGAGAGACAACCATTTGAGAAATGAGCTACAGCTGAAATCAGGAGTATTTTTTTTAGCTTATGTGCTGAATGGAGTACTTTGGGGTTACAAGAACTTCCAATGTATTTCCAGTGAAAGATAATTATTTATTGCTTTAAAACAAACAAAACAAGCAAGCTACCTTTGGTGAGTTCTTGTTTAATCATTTTAAGTCCTGGTTCTGTTCAGTATTTTAGTATATTACTCAGATTAGGCAAGCGCTCTACTGTCTTGTTGATCAACAGCTTTTCCTTTTATCTTCTGCAACCACCAGCCCGAGTCTGTTATCTCCCATAGAGGTCATTAGAGTCTGTCATACCAATAAAAGTTTAGTCAAACTTTTAGGTGACCAATGAATCTATTCCTGTTTTCTGTGTATTTCCCCATTTCTTAAAGTATGCATTCAACACAAGAATGAAAAGGTCAAGTTCTTGTTTTGTTTTTATCCTAGGTGTAATTTTATCTCCTCTTGCCATCTCTGACATTACATTCAACTTCAGAAGTTAAAACTACAGTAAGGGATAAGGCACTTTAACTATCAATAACTTTATTAATAAACTGATGCTACAGGTCATTGAGAAATGTAAATGGCATGTTTTGTACCGTAAGGAGTGATATTGCGCTCTTCTTAAATGTGTTTTTAAAGAGGGATCATTTCAAAATTTCTGTTCATGTTTTTAAAACTTAGCATATGATTTTTTTCTAAATATTAAAAGATTTTCAGAGTTTTCCAAAAGAATTGCATTGCCAAGAGATATTTCTGACTTTTTCCCCAGTATTGACACAGCTGTGTGAATGAAGCTACTGGAGTTGCCATGCAATTGAACACTGGATATACATCTGGGATTTTTCCAGTTTCTCCAGTTGTGCTGCTTAAGATGCTGGTCTGGCTGAATTTAGAAAACAGTCATTAGCAGAAAAGGTGGCCTTTTTTGTATTTTTGTGTTTTTGTGTTTTTGGCTTTCAAGTAGGTATTAAATTTTCGTATGCTATACTTCTCTATTTTTCCCAAGCATAACAAAACAATGGGGCATTTAAAGTCACTGCTACCAGAAGGAAACTAAAAGACTTGCATGTTTTGGTGGGCATACGCTCTATTTTTCTGTTCTCAGATATGAAGAGATGCCTTGTTCAGGATGATTTAAAGGCAAAAGCTAAGAAAATTTGGTTTATAACTAACATTAGATGAAGCTACTATTGAATAAAAAATAAAACTCATATCCTGGCATGATAATAACGCACTCTTAATCTGAACAGGGAGTGTTACACCTTTCATGATATGCTGGACTGACTTCTAAACAAGTAATTTTTTTGATTTCCCCCAGAACAGATTCAACAATGCACTTACAGGCCACTTTAAGCATGTAAAGGTCTCCTAGTTTAGCAAAGAGCTTAAAAAAACGTACTGCACCATTCTGAATCCAAAATAAACTGTCCCAGCATAAGTGGCTGCAGCTCAAATTCAGACCTCTGTTTTAGATTCTGGTAATTCTGTTTCATTAATCAGTTTGCTTCTGCTGGTAAAATTTCAGTTAAAAACATGTATCTCTGGGGTGAAGGAAAGGAAAATCTATCAAGACTGCTACATCTTTGCTTAAAATGAAGACAGATGTGTCAACCACAGACTAAGTATGTTTTGTACAAATAGAGGAACACGTCGTTCCCTTAGCTCTGTCCTCAGTAGTAGGAGACATCTATGTCACTTTCAGTTGAGGGAAATGCCTGTGATTTTAAAGCATGCTTAAAGTACTCAATTTGACTCTTCTGATTTCTTCAAAAAATGAAGTTAGAACAAGTTTGAAAGTAAAAAAAAAATCTGCCACATGGTATTCTTTATTTTATGAGAATATGTTTTGCTGAATTACTCTTATTATGGGGATGGAGTGGTCTTAAGAAAAATCTCCTCTTGAATTTTATAAGTTGTCATATAGCATCTTTAGTAGCTCCTGAGTGCTTTAGGATATACAGTGCTATACAGTGTCTTCCTACAGAGAGTCTTTTGTGTTGTGCAGTGTGAAAGCTAGCATGAAAAATACTCTGCTTGATTTCAAGTTCTATGGCTCTGGAAGATGGAGATTAGCTGTAGGTAAAGCTAAGTAATTACATATGTAAAGACTTACAGATTGTTTCCTAGATGTTTTCAGATTTGTGGAACGTGGAGGAAGAGGATGAGTTTGACTTTAGATAACTCAAATACTGGGGATCCTACCACTATCTCTCAATAATTTATTCCATAAAACTTCTTGGTATGAATTCTTCCTTGAATAGTCAGCCTAATTTTAACCCTAGTTAGTTTCATCACGTTACTGAAATTTTAACCCTTTTACCATTAAATGAAATAAAGCAAAATTGTTTCTGCTTCTTCAGCTATAAGTAATCATGGCCTTCTCATATTAAAAAATATATATATATATCTAGGAAAATGTTACCACTTTCAGGCCAGCTTCAGAAACAGCACTAAGTATCTTCTTGGATATAGAGTTCACTCCCATTAAGCATAAAATGTCACTCAAGGACCTAATTTACTATTATCCTTCCTATTTCTGATAGGAGAGTCAACATTCCCAGTCAAGGATGTGAAACCAAGTCCACTGACACCATGCACATATTCACAATATTTTGTGAAATAAAATTATTCTTCAATGTTTAATATAGCTAGTCTGTTCTTCTTACAACATGTGAATGTAGCTCATTATTGGAGCAGAATAGAAAGTCAGGTATCCTCCAGACTCTTCTATGTGATTTCTTTGAAAAACTTTGACAATTAGGTGTTAATAATAATAATAAAATACAGTAGCTTCTAAAATAAGAAGAAAAAAAGAAAAAGATAAGTTTTGGTGTAGATTTAGACGTAAAAATCACTGTATTAATAATGATTGTTATTTAGTAGAAAATGATACACCTGCTCATGGAAGACACAGCATGTTTTGTATGATCAAATTACCTAAATGTAGATCCTGTGTTTGTCTCAACAGTGAGTGAATTGTTTTCAAATTCTTTCAGATTAAAATTTTTCTCTGAGATGAAAACTGGTTGTGGATGAGAGGGCAGCTAAAACTACAATGACCACTCCTTCCAAAACAGTGTAGCATGTGAAGACTGTAAATAAGACCCACATTTACTAGCGTGCAGGAAGTCTGAGAAGGACAAGCTAGCCCTGAGGGATGCATATGCTGACAGTTTGTACCATCTTTCCTAGTGACCAGTCTTCTAAGAGCAGGCTTCAGGAGCAACCCAGGGCTATATTTGCTGACATGCCAGTTTGTTTACCCAGAGGAGCACAGTGAGCTGGGACTGAAGCAAGTCACTTCCACAAGGGGAAAACTTTAAGTAATCTTTTCTCCTTTATAGCATATATATTGGCCTTATTTCAAGGTAATATCAAGTGACTGGAATTGAGTAGAAGGATACTCAAGGCCTCTTTTTGGAAAGGTCTTGAAATCCTTATTGATGTGGTAGGCAGGTTTTGTAGGCATTTTGGCCTGAACAATCAAAAGAAACAACATGGATAGCTAGAGTTTTAGGTACACTCTGAGACCACAGGTTCAGCTTTGTGTTAATAAGTTAAGCGTCAGGCCAGCTGCAATTCATACAGGGTTCTCTAGCTGTCTCCACTGTCCAGGGCTTGCCATGTTCTACCTTGATGCTTTTCTCAGGATTCCATTTTATAGGCTAAAAGCAACCTTGCAATCTCTGAATGTCTTCTACAGAAGAGGACAAAAAGCATGGTTCTTGTATTGATTTCTCAGCCCTGGACTCCACTGTGAAAGGAGCATGATTCCAGCTAGGTGCTATGTCCTAAGTGAGCTGCACACACTATCTGTTCAGTCATTCACATGCCCTCAGTCAGTACATATTTTCTCTTTTCTGAGTCATGGCCACAGCCTCTAGGAAGGAAGGGATATTGATTCTCTGTTGTTTATCTTTCTCTAATCCTGCTCCATTTTGCCTCTTAACCTATGGCTATCTGTATATGTATATGAAATTCTATCTACAATATCAGTGAATGACATACCAACATTAGTATTATGTAAAGGCTTTTTTAGTTGGCACTCAGTAATTCAGCATATCACCTCATCGCAGACTTGTGGAATATCTAAAATTTAAATAATACATGAGAGCATTGTCCAAATGTTTCTTGAATTCTGACAAGTTTGGTGCCATGACTGTCCTCTCAGTGAAGAACCTTTCCCTAACACACAGCATGACCCTCCCTGGTGCATCTCCATGCTGTTTCCTTGGGCACTGTTGCTGTCATCAAAGAGCAGAACTCAGAGCTGTCCCTCTGCTCCCTTGAGTTGCTACAGGCTGCCATGAGACCTCTCCTCAGCTCCTCTGCTCCAGGCTGAGCAAACCCAGGGACCTCAGTCGTTCCACATAGATACTTCTCCATCTTCACAGCCTTCCTTTGGAAATTCTCTGATAAGTTTATGTCCTTCTTACATTGTGGCATCCAGGCCTGAACCCAGTGCTGGAGACAAGGTTGCACAGGGCAGAGCAAAGTGGGACAACCCCTCCCATCACCCAGTGGCAGTGCTAGACCTGGTGCACTGCAGGGTACAGTTGGCCCTTTGGGCTGAGAGGGTACAACTCTGTTATATTCAACTCACAACTTAACCAAAACCAACAGATCTCTGCAGCTAGCTACTACCTAGCAACAGGAAGCAACCTTCTCTGTTTTTTAACCGGATAAAAGCTGACTGGGAAATGTAATTTTGTTATTTGGGGAATTGATGAGAGGGTAAACTATTGATGCTGGAAAAATTACTAAGTGATGCCACCCAGGAGCTGCATTCGGGGAAATATGGTGTTGAGATGTGACAGGAAAAATAGTCATTAATGCCATCTAAATGTAGTAAGAAAGTGAGATGAGGCTTGATTCATAGAGATGGCACTTAGTCATTCTGTTGCACACAAAACCATAACAGCCTGACCTGAATATTTGAATTTACAGTTGTAAATGAAGGAAAGCCACTATGGTTTTGATCAAGAAATATTTTTAATTCTTCCCCTGTTTGGCTCATTCTCCTTTTGCTCAACAGCTAGCTATTGCTTCAGGAGAGAACTGTTATACTGTCCTTCTTGGGGTCCAGATGAAATTTTCCTGCCTTTCACTGGTAATTGGCCAGGGGGTAGCACTGTCAGCCAAGGGACTACTTTGAAACAGTCTCTCAAATGTGGGAATAGGAAGAATACTCCCGTTAGGCAGAAATATGTAATTTGCATTAAGTGGCTAGAATCAGATACTACAGGTTGCTCAGATGCTACAGGCTCTAAGCATTCACTACCTCAGACTGCTTACTACCTACTACATCACCCATGACATGCAAGTTCATGCTTCAGGTTTTTATCTTCTTGTCACAAAGCATGCATGTAAAAATGATGACTTGCAGATAGGACTTCCCCTGAGAGCAAGAAATCTGCACAGCCTCTCTGCTCTACTGTTTTTTAAATAGAAAAAAAAGCAAAGTCAGATGCTACATCTCTGCTCCTAACAGAGCACTGCCACACTAGAAGTACCATGAATATGCTGCTTCTTTGAATAAGAATGCAAGAAAAGATGTATTTTGTCAAACTAAAATTTCACCTAATCCAGTATCCAACTGTGTCCAAAAGTAGAGAAGGGAAGACTGATACATGTCATATACAAAAACTGACAGCAGCCCTGAGCAACCTGATCATGCTTTGAAGCTGTGTTTATATTGAGCAGAAGATTAGACCAGACGATATCCAGAAAGCCCTTCTAACCTATGTTATTCCATGACTCCAGTTGAAGAAAGTTTTTCTATTGCTACCTGAATATTTCCACAGCCTCTAATAATGAACACCTCCTAATACAGTTTTGTGAAATACCGCCTCCTGTTTTTCGTTTGAAGAGTAAATCTCTGCTGCATTAAGCATCACTATACAATTTAGTGTTACACCTTTATTTCAGTTTGTGTATCAAATACTGAAACAGGTTCCCACATCATTACTAATTCAAATAAATATCACATTGGCATCCATTACAGCAAAGATGTTTCATAAAATAAAAGTTAATATTAATATTAGTATTAATATTAATTATTAATTAATATTAATAAATTAATAAATACCTCTCATATGAGATCCTCTTTTAAATATTGAGCAACTTCTGTTATTTTGTTGGGTTTTTTGCTTTTTTTTTTTAAGTTATGCTGCTGTACTGAAGGATTAATTTGGCTTAAGACAGAAACTTCTGCCTTTTTCGGCTCTGTCCTTAACATTAAATTTTTATTTAACATTAAATTCTTATCTGTCTGAGTCAAAACTCTGTTCTTGACAGCTTTGCCCCACTTGCCTTTTTTTTTTTTTTTTGTCACGGGTTTGGCAAACTTAGATGGAATGAAGCTCAAAAGTAGACAGCCCCTTAATCTTTTAAAATATGTATCTACTGTCTGTGTAATAGAAGTTCAGGACCACCTGTTATTGGTGACTAAATTTCCTCATTTTGAAAAGCCACAGGATTTGCACTTCCCTTGCAGTAGCCAAATTCTGATGCGTCTTGGAAGGAGTACAGTGAATGTGCTCAACAAAAATAAATCCAAATTTCTTCCTTCCTGGAATGACCAGAGAGTAATAGAATGATGGTGTTATGTGGGGAAAAGAGAAGCTGTTCTTGGAATCTTTTCCTTAGGCATAATAGTCTGCTATAAAGCTGACGAGCTAAGGGGTGTTACTGGGACCACTGAGAAGCAGGGCTCATTCCACACAAAGTGTTCCTTGCACTTAAATCATATATTAGTGGCTTTTCAGAGAGAGTTCCTCAGAGGTATACAGCATTTAAATAACTGAGCAGACTGCCCTCCTTAGAATGATAAAGGAGCAAATGTGCAGGAGTGCTGAAGATCAGGGCTAACAGCTGCACTGTCAGAAGGAATACTATTCTCCACTAGCACGCTCAGGGTCAGAGAAGAGAGCAGTGGCAGTGTTCCACTTCCCTTATATCCATCAAACCAGTGCTGCTAGTCTCATTAACCTTATCAGGGGGCTGATCACGGTCTTCATGCTTGTATAATATCAGAAATACTACTTGAAGAATGAGTGGGAAGAAATACAGCAAGTTCAGTGGAAAAAATCTCCTATTCCCACTGCATCACGTTCTGTATTTAAAAGTTTAAAATTTTTGATATCTTAACTTCCCTTTCGTGAACAGTTCATTTAGAAATGAATCTAAATACGAGAGCTGCTCTGAAAGTAATGTTTCCTATTTTATTACGTTAGTCCATGACATCAAAAGCAGATGATGGTGGTAGAGGCTGAAAATTCCTATTAGTATTCAGTTACATTTTGCTGCCACACGACAGGTGGCATCTTACATGGGAGTGCGTATGAAGCAAAGGTGTAAAACTGTATTCCTCCATTTTTTCCAGTAAAAATCTGAATTTGGAAGGACCTTAGCACACTCTCTAATGAATTAACTACCTGTCAAAATGTTTTGTCAGGCTTGATGTAGGAGTAACATAACTTGAAGTGGTTATAAGCTACTGGGCTGCTATATTTGAACTGATGGTAAGCCACAAAAAGCACTTGACTGTGAACATTTACTCTATTTTGTCATGTATAAAAGGAATGCTGAAATAGTATTGACTTCTGGGGAACATTTGTGAGGTATATGACAGTACAATGGAAAAAAAAACCCTGTAACAAATTTTGACCTCAGGGCCATGTTTGAATTGTGTTTTCATTAGTTTTAGAGATACAAGGAAATTCTGGAGCTGATGAAAGAACTTTGTTATAGCTGTAGCGAGTCATGTTAAATAAAATTTTACAGAAGCAGATCATCTTTTCTTTGTCTTGTTTCTTTTTGTCTTCATGCACATCATCTTTGTACTGCATGTGTTCTCCCTGAGCTAGTAGTGAACTTTATTTATTTCACTTGTTTGTTGAAGTAAGGTTAGTAGTTTCGTTATTATTTGTGAGATTTCAGAAACCAGTAGAACGTTTGCAGCTATTTTGTGAATACTTATCAAGAATTTCAGCACAACATTTTTAAATATTATCTACGCAATAATACTTTGCTGTAATCAACAGCAAATTTTCAAGTTGCTTTTTTCATTTACTGATCATGGGCATATTAAGATGTTGATAATGCAGTGAGCATGTGATAAAATGTCAGAGCTCTGAGAGCAATAATGCCCCCATTCTAGTGTGGGAGGCACCCTCCTCATGGCCCAGGATGTTATTTCAGCATCCGCCCCAGCAATAACATTACAGCGCTAATCTCCAGCACCCACAGCTCTGTCATGGGGAGTCCCCAGCCTGTACCATTCCTTGCTGCAACCTGGTATAAACAAGACAGGCAAAGAAATACAAACTTAATGAGGGAGAAAAGGAAAACAAATAGCTGACTGCTACCATTTGAAGGAAGGGAGGGAGAAAGTGAGAAAGCACAAAGGCTGTGTTGGTACCTGCCCTAGGACACTGCAGAGTTCTTGTTCTTAACATCACTCATTCTAGAAAATTTTGACTTTAATAATAATCAATAACAACAAAGATTTGTCAACCATTATCTATGTTTCCAGCAAAATGAAATTCCAGAAATTTCACAACTTCAACCTGCTTGGAGGACTTAAATACACAATCTAATTGGAAAAACTATTGCCCATTTTATTTTCAAGTCATAACAAATTCATACACTTGACCCATGGGTTTTAAATTTAATTTATAGTCCAATTTTTCATATGAAACATGGGGTGAACAGTTGTCTTAAGTGTCCTGAAACAACAAACAAGATTTTTACTGTATTTTAATCTTCTTTTTTCCGAAGGGAAAAGGGGGACAAGTTGCCACACAATTGAAACCTCACTGATTAATGTGGAAGAAACTATATAAATTAAAGACAGATATCACATGGAAAGCTGTAGGAACATTTTTGAGCCTCTGCTTTCTGATAAATACAAAAAAAATTGTTTGCTTCAACAAGTTGAGCATCTCTATCAAAATCACACAAAGCTCAGAGTTCATTTATCCACCAAGTCAGAATAAAATTTGTTACTACAGAAAACAATGCCTCTGACTCTGACAGAGGAGAATTTAGTTCACTTTAAACACAAATTGTGGTTTCATTGAATTATTTGTTGAAAATTTCAAAGAAACATTGTGTGCAAAATGTGACATCAAAAATCAGAGATCAAACTATTTATCTTGCCTAGGCCAGATACACAGGCAAGAGAATGAGACATAAAACACAAATGCCTGAATGACAATAACTCTTTGAATAACTTGTGCTGTGAAGCAAATATTAGCAAGTGAAGAATGTATTATAAACAGACAGCTATATTTACAATTGTCTGTATCTTCTTGCTTTAAGCTTCCCAAAACTTTTTGCTGTTGAAGCACATTTCTGAATAATGGTAATTTATTTCCTTAAGAAAAAAATCCAATTGGAAGAAAAAGTTACTACATAAAGGTGAGCGTTTCAGCACGATGATTTTTAAGACAACTACCTGGGAAGAATCCATTTTCCTACTTATTTAAAAAAAAGCAATGAAACAATAAATAATATGCAAACATCGACCCACTTTGAGCACACCTTCAACAGAATGAAGTAAAAAGTTAAAATTTAGTAGAGAGGAGAATGAGAGATGGCTTATAGATTCTCAGAGAAAAATCAGTTTTGATTTAGCTGAGTGATGAGTGCTTTAAAATTATGATTAATTTTTTTGAATAACAACACTTTTACAATGATGTGAAGACATAAACAGAGCATTTTACATTGCACAAAAAACTGACCCTAGAGTTTTGAATCAAGCTGAAAAATAATGAAAGCCACTTTTCATGTAATACAGTCTTTTAAGACAGAGGCTTCTAAGCTGCATTATTTCCCACTCTTGGCATTTTTATGTATCCATACACTTAGAGCCAGAACAGTTTTTAGGAGAAATATTTGTTGCCACAGATTCGTGCCTCAACCTATAGTGCTGGTGATTTAGAGGGACAATGCATAACAATCTGGCTTCATTGCTCGTGGCTTTTGGTACAGTCTAAATTTATAATAAACAATAACTGTTGTACATGGCTCTTAAACACTAAAGATTGAAAAGCAGTATAAATGCATTCTACTGACTTCCCTGATAATGCAAAACTGTTTTGTAATGTACATTTGCAACTGTTTGCATCAGTCTCTCTTTTGTGTTGTTAACAGAGAAGTTTTTGAAAAGTTGACCCAGGACTAGACCCTGAAATATTTCCTGAAACATCTCTCCAGTTTGATTCATTGCTTTTTAACGTGATTTGCCAGGGTTTGGACCCATGAGACAGTACTCACCAACTTAAGACAACACTTTTTCACATTTGAGAACAACATTTTCTAATACTTTTCACACCTTTTCAACTTCAATGAAATTAATTAAAAAGCACTCAATGGTTTGGAAGCAATTTAGAATTGACCTCTTTCAGCTGAGCTGCAAAAAAATGTTCTGCAGTTGTTACAGTAGATCTTCGTGATCCAATGAATATCTTTCTTCATTTCAACCAGAAGAAGTCACAACAGTTTTTCCATTGCAATAATTCATGCATTTCAGGAGTTGCTCTACTTCTTATAGGAAAATGATTATTTCACATGATTAATCTTTAGGAAGTGCATACAGCTAGTGCAATTTCTTAGATATGTGAAGTATATACTTCACTTTTGCCCTATTATTTCGTCATCCTAATTCCCCTGCTGCAAATTATTGTCAGGATTTACGTATTTTCTGATCTAGGCTTGCCTAACCCCAAGTTGGGAATGTTAATGCAGAAAATTTGTTCTATTGATTTTAGTGGAACTTTGCACACTGCACAAGTACACAGACACATACGTATTTAGAGAACTAAGGTGCCCATTCCTTAGGGCACCTTTAGACTGCCTTTTTATTTTAACTTACCAAAATATAGCGTAGATCACAAGGTAAGCCACTGGTATATTTGCAAGTATGCTACATGTCATACAGAAAGCAGGCATAAGAAGGGCAAAGTAATATTGAATTCAAGAAAGCCCATAAGGAGAAGCAGAAAGAAAGTGATTGATACAAGCTGTTGCTTCTTGAATTCCGAATTGGTCCATCTGTATAGCCCAAAGCATTGGAATGAGGTAAAGAAATATCTGGAAAGTTCACATAATTTATTTAAATCTAAAAATAACTGGCAGTGTTAGCAATTAACTGTTTCTTTGCAAAGACACGTGATGCAAGTGACTTCTATTTGAAAATAAATGCATGGCTTTGAGGGGAAAATAAAAAAATCGATGCAAATCTCCAATTCAGTAGAATCATAGTACAGATATGCATAGAGTTAGTAACTGACTGATTTTCTGAAATGCTGCAGTGGATGAATTTTGGAGATACTTATTTTCAAATTGAGTTGTCAGTGCAGTGCCAATTCATAAAACCAACCCTGCAGTAATATCATCTCATCACAAAATAAGCTGACAGACTGTACCATATTTTTATAGTGAATCATTTAAACCATGAATCATTCATAGTTCACACAGGTGCTGAAAATAGTGAAAAACCTGCTGTCATGCTAGACAAGCCTGGCACATTCTTGCCACAAGTGATGGGCTCTTATTTGCAGAATAGATCAGTTTTTAAACCTATCAGGAAGGAGGAAAGATCAAGGAAGAAAAACAGAAAAAGAACCCTTTCTCCTTCCCTAACTTTCCCCTCTGCTTCTTCCTCTCCATTTTTAACAGTACTATCTTGCTCATTCAAACTGTAAAGTGGAAGAAAAAAATATTTTTACTTTCTATTGAATTTGTTCCTTCTTTTGTTCAGTTGACACACAGATATAATCCATGTTGTTCCAAAAGGAGCAAGTTCTGATACAGTGAACATAGAGTCCTCATTCTGAATCACCTCCAGCATGTCATTCTGTTGGTGTATGTGTTAGCAGATAATTAGCTGCATGCACCAAAATAATCCAAGAGATCTGGGCATTAGTACAAAAGAAGCAGCAAATGATAGGCTAGCATTATAGCTTCTGCAAAATGTGCAGAATGCCTGTCATGAAGCTGCTTGCAGATTGCTTTATTCCTAGCCTTGAATGAGAGTAGAGAAACATACTGCAAGGCACAATTAACATACCCACCTAAACTGACCTACAAAAAGCTGAAGAATGGGCCTTGTTAGTGTACACTGCATTAGGTGGTTGGGGATGTTCTGGGAGTCACTGGTTCCATGCTGGCACATCTATAAAATGAGTTAATGAGGAGAGTGACAGAATGTAGCTATTTCACACATGATTAAGGGCAGGCTGTCCTTGTTGAGAAGAGCTCATCCCATCCCTGGGGACCTGTTCTACCTGCCTGCCAATCTATGGCTGTCTCAGACAGACATACAGGTCAGAAGAGGAAATGCTTTAGGCCATCAAGGAGTGAGAATCTGTGATAAGCATTGCAGGATTTACTTCTTATGCACTTAACTCTCTAGTACTTCAGTATCCAGTAACATCTTTTCTCAGTACCTATCCACTGCAGAAGAATCATTTGCCTAAAGTAGTCCCCCGAGTGGTGATATGAGCAGAGAAAGTTAGCAGCAAACAGAGAGGGGCAGACTACTATTTTACACTGTATTCCTCTTCAGTATAATCCTTGGATCCCAGCCACTGCGCTAATTGCAATTAAGATGTTTTGTCATAAATTCAGATGAGAAGAGGAAGAATTGAACCTCTGACATTTGAAAGAATGGTCTTTCATGAATGCTGATGAGAAAGGAACTACCATCTATACCCCATGATTAAATATATTGTGTAGAGTATCTCTACAAGGCATTTTCTGAGTATATTCCTTACTTCAGACTGTAAAAGACAACAGAGATAAAAAAAAAACAAACACTAAACTGTCAATCCAGAGCAGATACATGAAGCCACTCAGTTTTCAAGAATAAGGATCTTCCAAGGATTTCCAGAACTAGCTGAGCTTATCTAGAAAAAGTGCTACTATCTTTTGAAGCTCCTAGAGTGAAACTGCAGCTGAATTTCTGATATTGGAACTATGGACTTTTAAGTCTGAAGGATTTAATAATCTGAAATGTTAATTAGTGTGTCTATGTTTCTGAATGGAAATGACCTCTTAATCCCCAGGGCTATTTCCAGATCTGACTCTATTAGAATAATCATGGACTTGGAAAAGGGCCTTATTTTCTTATGGAAAAGTGTGTCCACCCTCCTCAAAACTAGTTTCTTCCAAAGGAAATTTTGCATGGAAGACTCTTCTCTGATACAGAGTCTGCTTTAAGCTGCCAAAATACCATACAGGTTGTTCATATATTGGAGACTTTTCGTCTTATGCTATTTTGTGTTTGTGCTCTAAATGGCTGTGTTGGAACACAACTTCTGAGGCTTGGCACAGCAGATTATTTGAGGGCCTTTTTTACTAGGTTAACTAGCTTATTTAGTTAATTTGAATTCATTTGCTTTTAATTTAAAGCCAATTGGTTAAAACTTTTTAAAGCTCACTGCAGACATATTCTAATTCCAAATGTTACTTAATTCATATAGCTTACTTAGTGCTCTTGCGTATCTAAGAAATTCTAGGAAAACTTCATCCCTGGGAGATAACCATTTCCTTCTTTATATGGCCTGAAGAAGAAAAAGGTTAGAAGTTACACCATTTTTAATTTTTTTTTTTTTGTAGGCATTTTTTCTCCTTTATATTTAGAATCATCTACTGCTCCTAGGTCACACAATGAAGACAATTACCATGTAGTTCTAGTAGATGATTATGTAAGTTAGAAAACAAGATTTATTTTTTATTATTATTTTTTTTAATTATTATTATTTATTTATTTATTTAAGGTACCTAGGGTTTATCTTCCCACCACAGGTAATTAATAAATGTAAATTCTTGACTCCAAGAGAGCAGGACGAACAAACCCTGCTAAAGCCTTATAGATCCAAATACTTAAATAACAATATAAGACTAATATAAGGATTTACTAGCATGTTGTCACAGAATTTATTTGCAGTAATAATTATTTTTCTGAACCACTATTTTATCACTAGTCTTTATGTTAGTCACTTTGCAACAGGTTTTTTTCAGCATGCCCGTACATTCACCATTTTGATGGATAAGTGAAATTTCAGTGGCATTACTGTACACTCAAGGCCCTCTGAACTGATCTATACAAATTATATGAACTAAATCAGAGATCGCTCTCAATATAAATAAGAATGCTACTTACACAGGAAAAGGAGCAAGGTAATTTCATTATGGTGAAAGAGAAGCTAGGTAACTCGATGTCAAAGAAATCTAACGGCTTTTCCTTTCTGTGAAAGAGCACTAACTGCTAATGGATGGCAAGTCATACATTTTTGAAGATTTCTCCTATGGACTCCTAATTCAGAAGAACTGGATGAAAGCTTTGTAAAACTGGAAAAAAATCTTGTATTCACAGGCTTTTGTCCTCACTGAGAATTTTAACTATTGCAACACTTACCGGAAGGACAAAACAACAGGCACAGGAAATCCAGATTTCCAGAGTGCATCAGTAACATCTTAACACAGATGATCAAGAAACCAGTGAGGAAGAAATGCTCTGCTGGACTGGATAGCTACAAACAAGAAAAAAAAAAATCACTTGAGAATGTGAAGGACAGAGGCCACGTAGGTTGTAGCGACCATGCAGCGATGATGATCGATATCCTGAAAGGAAAGATCACATGCATAGCTGGTGGAGCTTTCTAAAAGATCTTGGCAGTCAGGATAAGTTTCCTAGGACTCAAATAAAACAAATGTCACTCATCTTCAGAAAGAGAGAGGAGGAAAACCAGGGGAAGTACAGGCTGGAAGCCTTACCTTAGTCCCTGGAAGGGAACAGAGTGAAAAAACTCTCAAAGACATTTCTAAACATATTGAGGACACAGGGGTAGTAAGTAAGTGGTCAGTATAGATTTACAAAGGAGAAATCACGTCTGACCAACTCGGTAGGTACGTGACATGACTGGAAAAGATGAGATGAATGAGTTTGGAATGGATAGCTGCATTCAAGCTGTCAAGAAACACATTTTCCACATCTTTATGCATTTATGATGTTCTAGCTCTTGTGCAATTACAGTATCTCAGCTAAGCAAGGTTAGTCATATTTCGTTACCTTTCTCCTCAACAAAGAACAAAGGGAAAATTCTTCAGTGGCTGCCATTGATGTGCAACTATCTCAGATCTAAGACTATATTTGGGCTATACCCTACAAATAGTTTACTTGCATAACTCCAGAAAATAAAGAGGCTAAAAGAAAGCTGAGAAGATGTAAATAAAGAAACCACGTGCTATTGCTGGATTTGAAGATCACTGCATGTAAGATACTTTAGGAATTTAGGGGATCTTTCAGAAAATAGGGAAGTTTGGGCAAGCCAGAACAGCAAACATACTTTTCTCTACCTAAAGATTAAATGGGAGACAAGTCAGCAAAGAAGGAGTTTACTGATACAGTACTGAGAAAAAGTGTGCTTTATTGAAGGGAAAAAAAAAAAAAAAAAAAAAAAACACCACAACACACATCTGGGAAGATTCTTGACCTCTTGACATAGTCTGACAGAATTTTAAATGAAACTGATGATACTAAGTAGAGGAAATGTGCTAACATTATCTTAAATAGACTTCCACAGTTTCTATCTTGGTTCCACAGGCTGAACGTCTTTTTAGATTTGATCCAAAAGATGTTCTGCCCATTGGCTTCAAATATCAACAGTCCCTGTGAATTATAAACTTACATAACATAAAGCTGGAAACTTGATGTTAAATTTAATAAGAAATTTGTAACTAAGTGATATCTTCCTTATATCATGAGTATTCTAAGGCTGAGGAATCCCATAGAATGCATGCCAGAATATTTTTGAAAAATATTGAAAGGTCCGGTTCTTCTGTGTGAACAGACCTAAGCAAACTGCAGCATTTGTAATTTGTGTAGAGCATCTCTGCTATAGTCAATGGGATGCATCTCTCCATTTATATTAAAATAATGGAGGATTTCGTGCATGCAAGCACATTGTGTCTGAGCTCTTACTCCAGGGATTCATTTTCTGAGCAATTAAGAATTTTATCATAATCTAGTTCTCCTTTGACTTCCACAGGACATCTTGTCAGTGTGAAAATAATCAAAGATTATTTCTTAGCTGTCATTTGAGTCTATAATTTTGTCTCCATTTCTTTTCTGAGGAAAAAGCATCTTTTAAAGGAATCCTTGATAAAGGCCATATTCTCCACTTATTTCTCTTTTTTTTTTTTTTTTTTTTTTAATGGGAGTGCCTTCCTTCCTTCCATTGCATTTATACCTGATTTTATTCAAGGCTTCTGGATTTTTTACTTTCTCTTTTTATTTCTCTTGCCCATCAGTGTGGACATTTTTTCCTTCAATACCTTTAGTAGAGTTAGTAGTAGTTTTACCTATCTCAGCAACTGCATAAACATAACAACACAAGGGAATTTGGTCTTTAAGATGCAATAATGCAAATCTATCCATAGAAGTAGGCACCAAGACTGACAACACTTGATCTCATCAGTGGTTTGACAACTGCCTGCAGTCTTGCCAACAGTAAGTACAATATGAAAAAGGGAAAGAAAACTAAGCTGTACAAAATAAACTTTCATCAGGAAACTGTTTCCTAATTTCCTACTTCAACTGGAATGGTCAGACTGGAAAGTTATAAAAGCTGGGTAAAAAAAAAAAAACGCAACCAAAACAGTGTAAATGTTTGAAGAATCAGCATGGTAGATATATATCTTATGCTATCAACTTTTAAATACAAGCATCTTAGACATTTATAACTCTGTTGGAGACAGTACTGGCTTTTTTTATTTCATGCAAAAATTTAAGGCTATTTTCTGAATGGAGAAGAAAATCAAAATGTTTATTTCTAGACCTTCCAAATGGACTGCTGAAGACTGACTGCTTCAATGTTGGACCTTTCACAGTGTGGTATACAACAATAAAAATAAGCATTTCCATTTAAGGATGTGAATCAAAGGTTAATTTGATTTTTTTTCTCATGCAAACAGTAGTGAGAGATGCCTGTTAGATATTTTTAGCATCTTTTCCTGAAGAATTTTTTTTTCCAGCTCTCCTTGTTTATAAATATTTTAAATGACAGAACTGAATAAGTCAGTACAACCACTTGCTTTCTGATCAGTTGTGACCTTTTCTTCAGGTATTACCAAGTAACTTTGAAAAACTCCAAAAAGTTCAAACTGTGACAGCAGTTTATATATAAACACACGTCAGTCTTTATCCTTTCCTTGGAAAGCACACTGTCATGTGCCAAAAACAATCACACCGTAGTTTCATTTGTTATTTGAGATAGGATGGGTCAAATCTGCACTCAAAACTTTTAAAAAAAATTTTTGCCATTTCCTCGGTATATAGCTGCTAAATATTCTGCAAATTATGACAACTATAGCAGCTCCCTTATAATGCAATGTCAAAAAAGTCCATGCTAGTTGAAGTTGCTCCTCAGGGACTGCTTTTGGCATCCAGGAAGACAAGTGCCTCTGGCAGCAATGGGATGTCTCTGCTTTAGGACTAGCTTTGCTCCAGGGTGTCCTGTGGGAGGGTCTGCAGAATCCCCTGTGGTGAACCTACTCCTGTAGAGTACTCCAGAACACTGGCTCTGTGATTACAGAGCACCTTGATATATTAAATGCTCAATAAAAGTTATAGTAGTTTATGATGAAGATATATCTCTTCTTTCTTGGAAACTCAGAAAAAAAAAATCTAACTGTAAAAAGAGCAGTACGAAGTTTTACGCTTGTTGGCAGCTTCTACCACAACAACCATAGTACTCAGTCTTTGTGAGCTTCTTTCTTGAGAAACTGTCTAAATAATCTTTGAAGGGAAAGATCTAGATATAGGGTTTGAAAACTAGTAGATGTGCTTTATTTTACCAGGTGAAGAAGAATGGCAGACAAGTGAGGGTCCTCAAGTGACCCAGCCTCACTATCCCATGCAGCAGCAGGGGCCAGAGTCCCACAGCCACATCCCAGAGACAATGAGAAGTTAATCTTTCCATCTTCACTCAAAGTGGCTACAGTGAATGCTGTTTTACTGCCTGTGTCAATTAGTCCACTCGAGATGAAACCTGCAGCATTTTATTGTGACTTTGTGGAACTGATTCTTCTTAGTAAGTGCTACAGAATGGCCCTCTTAGTTCTAGAAAGTCTTATTCATCTTGCACATTTAAAAATGTATTTAAAAATAATCCAGGAATGATTTAGACCACTGACTAGACCAAGTACATTTCAAGAGTAGTGTATAAATCTAACAAATAAGCTATCAGCAGAGTTATAGGCAGAAAGGGGTGTCTTCCTTTCCTAAAGTGAAAACACGTGCCTATACTCAAACCTTGCTTACACTTTGATCTCATATTAAGAAATTTTATAGTTTATTATCCTTGACTTTGAAAACTTCATATATGCTTTAAAAAGAGTAACAACAAAACTTGCCTACAAAATTCTGGGACTGAACATGTTATGCAGCTTAGGGCAATGGTGAAGAGTCATGTTATTATAATAACATGAAACAAAGCTTATTATGGTAAGGAAAACAGCATTATTCTTGCAGCCACTGACTGTTTTAGTATAAAGCTTCTGTTTATTGCTGTAGTTTCTCTCTATTCCTTTCTTTCTCTGAGTGCATTAATTCTTACTGCCATTAAAATATGTATCATCAGCAGAAAAATGCACATCTTCAGTGGCTGCTGGTACCTTTAAAATATTTCTTATATAACTTAATATGAATCTAGAAGTATTTACACAGATATCTTATTCAAATGACATGACATAATTTTGCTAATATGTACCTATAATTTTCTCTTTATTTAAATATTTAAATATAAATATATTTAAATAATCTTTATTTAAAAATTTAAATATGCATCTTTTTTGGACTAATTTTGAACAATTTTATTCTGACCCATACATACTATGATACACATCTGAATACTGAACACTAGCTTCTTGTATGCCCCAAGCTGTGATTTTCAGTCTACTTAGACATGCAAGCAAATCCAGTTATTTTCTATGCATCTGAAATTATTATCTACCATAACTTCCATTCAAATTCCTACCTGTTTATTTTCTTTGTGTTTTCATGGAGCAGTTATGCTGCCAAATACAATTTTAAAAAATGTTTATTCATTCATCTTAAGTAACCTTTGTGAAAAAGTATTAATACAGATAAATCTAATGTTTAAATGGCTGGTAATGAACTTACCTATGCATTTGAATCATAATCCTACATAGAAGTGCCACATGAAATAGTCATAGTCACCCAAGGAACAAACGCAGGGAAATAATGCTTTGCCAACATAATTAATTTTTCAGCCTCCAACAAGAGATGTATAGTGCTTGCTCATTAACTGACTAAATGAGAAAAACATGCTTGTATGACTATTACATCCCTGGCTAAAGGGGTTCCTGCTTCAGTTATTTCAACCCGAAACATGCAAAGGAGTTCAGAAAGGTCCAAACATGTATAACAGGGTCTGGCTTCTTTTTACTGATAAAGATGTAAAAAGAAAGTAAAAAAACAGTTGCAAATGAGCATTATCACAGTTTAAACATAGATTAAGATGCATTTATGCCATTAAACACATTAGTGACACCTTAGTATACGTTCAGAAAATCTACTGCTTTCCTAAATCACTTGCTTTTTTAGATCTGGTATCTTTTTGTCCCCTTTTCTTTTCTTGGAGATGTAATAACAGGAAACTTCTGAGAATGCTGACTTAGGACATAGTTCAAAAGAACTGGGGAGTATTAGTATTAAGCTATTGGAGAACATATTATTTCAATTTTTACATCTTATTGACTCCCCCTCTTTCTCTTAAACTTGTTTCTTCTCCATACTAGATACTTTCATTTCTTTTTTTTCTTTGTTCCTTTATAAATCTCTTCCATGATTTGTACAACTGAATTCCACATATATGTGCATATATTTTAATATACATAGCAAAAGTTTAAACTGTTTATGACAATGTCATAATAATTGCTAAAGAATTTTATTTATATGAATATGTTGTATTCTAATTTTTAAGTGCATAAACATGAACATATCCCACTGTTGAGATATATAAAATATACAAACTCTATATAAGGTCTTTATACATACATCTTTTCTACTGGATTGTATTGCTGATTATTTATTTCAGAAATTGGACTACTAAATATTTAGCGTATCTTAAAGACACTCCACTGAGATTCCCTTCTGCTTCCTTTGAACCACATCCTGCAGCTTACCCCCATAGCATAAAGTATCTGCACTGCATCAAGATCAAGCTCAGGCAGAACTGGACTTCAAAAATACAAGCCTTCATAAATTCAACCATAAATCTCTGTATTAACTAAGGCCAAGGCCTTCTTTATTTATCATATTTGTTGAAATTTCCAGAAATTGGGGTTAGCAACAGCTACATCTCCAATTTTATTGCAACCACAGTAGTCCTCTCCAAAATACACGTATATATGGACAACCAAAGAAGAAATGAGCCCAGTTCTGCATTCTTGTTAATGATCTGGTGAACTTTTGATAACCTACCTGCATCTGTTATGACAGAGCTATTAATGATAAAGTCACCATGCCATAGCCTCTTTTCTTTTTTCTATGAAGAACTGCAAAAACTCAGCTATAGAAAAATATTCTTTTTTCCTCACAATATCTTATCTTGTACATCATAGACCTACAAAAAGTTGCAGTACATTTTTTTTACTTCTTCTTTTAGTCTCTGAAAAGAACCAGAAATGGGTTCATTTAGATAATTATTTTTATTACTTCTCTAAGTATTTGCCATGATATTGGTCCTTGGAAGCAGTGAAATTGCTCCTAATAAGCTCATTATGTCACCAAGCAAATTACCAATAGGAACATCAATAACAATATATATAAGAAAGATTGGACTCACCCAACTGATGATGACAGTCACCAGCTACAGAACACACCTTCTCAAGAAGTGATCTTCGTCCAGAAAATCCTCTCCCTTCGGAAGCTAGCTCTTAAATGAGCTTCTGGTCATGTGGGAGGCACAGGTGAATTGTTTGCACCGTGCTTCCTGGGCCAGCCACCCTCTTCACCAGGTGCTCAATCAGTTCAGGACCGGACATAACAGTTCTACAGTTGCACTGAAAGAAACATTCACTGGGACAATGGAGTGTTTAGGCCCTTCTAACGCAGATCATTTCTCTTCTGTTCTCAAAACAACGTTCAGAATCGAGGCTGAAAAACCAGTTTAACGCGGTGTGGAAGAACACCGAGGACAAAGACTGTCTCCAGGAGACAAAAGAAGTCAAACGGGGCCATAGTCCCCGCGTGATGACCCTGACTGGAGAAGAAGCGCGTGCAGAGGAGCAACCTGTGGCTCTGATTGGATGAGCATTTGTGCGGGCAGTTAGCGTCTAGACGTGAAGGAGACCTGTGTAGTGTCCTGTTGACACGCAGGGGGATGGACAGTTAGAGGAAGGAACTTGGAAATGTATATAAGGAATGTTAGAATCTGCAGTAAAGGATTTGGATCGTTCACGCTTCTGAGATTGTGCTTTCTGAAGCTGCATTCCTCTGAATGATGGCTGAAACATAGTTACACTGGTCCCTTATTATTCTAGTGTTTGCACCCTTCTGTTAGGAACCCCGTGTAGCATGCTTTAAAATTAATGATATGCATTCATTCCAAGGTACTGCTGTAATTCATGTATCTTTTCCTTTATATTTTATGTTTAATATCCAGGCAACCCCAACAGATATACATTCAGTACTTTTAACCTTAGCTTTACTTGTTATTATTTTGCCTCTGGATCTCTTTTGCAGAGTTAATATTAGTGTCCCAGGTACCACCTTGGCCTGAGCACCTGTGTCCAACTTAAAATTAAAAAGTGTTCCATTTGTTTTCAGGCTGACAGTTCATTCATCTTCTGTTGCTACTTTGGCCATTACTGCAATGAAGAACAACTCTGAGCTAATGGCTTTCTAGTCATCCTCTTTGTCCTTGCTATCTATTCGTATTCTGTTGGTACCTGCAACCTCTTGCAACATGATAAAATCCATTGTGCTTCTTATATCTCCTTCCAAAAACTAGCAACTGCTGTGGTGTGTGTTGTTTGCTACAGCATTCACAAACAAGTTCCTGTACTGCTGTTTGAGACTGCTGGCTTCCTATTACAGATCTCTTCATTCCCAATATTTTAATTTCTATACAGTTTCCTTAAAACCATTGTCTGCTTTCTATTAAAACCAGTCTAATAGTGGTTTGGCTTTTCTTCAGTAGCTCCAAGTTGCTTTGTAATAAACAACCATTTCCTAGTTTTGGTTGAACAGTTCTTGTGCTTAATCCAAGTCATAGCTGTAATCTGCTCTTTTTTTTTTTTTTTTTTTTAAGGGACTCCACTCCTCCATACTGTAAGACTTTCCATCACAAGCCCACAAAAGCCTCTTCAGTTTTTCATCTTCTTTGGCCCACTCAGGGGGTTAATCATTTAAGAAGGCAGACATCTCTGTACAGTTATCTTATTGCCAAACTCCTTTTCTATAGATCAGTGGTACCCACAATCACAGAGATTAATACTCAGTCTGAAATTATACAAATGCAACATAAGGAGCTGAGTATCTCCCTCACGTACCTACAGACAAGTGCTGCATCACTGTTGATAGTTAGAGGTATAGGATTACCACCATAAATTTCTTAATTACAACAAAACTGTGTTCCTTACCCCAAAACAAATTACCAAATGTCTCCAATTGACCTTGTATTCAATTTTATTAATCTAACTAGTGCACAAATAGAGATGACAAAAGAGAAAACAAAAGATACCTTAAAAGGCATACCCAGTACTCTCATTGATTAATGTGCATTGTTTAATAAATTACAGCTACAAACTATGATTTTTTTATTTTTATTTGGGAAATTATTTATATCATTTTATATATGAAGGAAGGATTAAAATGCTATGTTTTGATATAAATACTATTTCAAACACCAAAAGTAGTGCATATAATGTAGCACATAAGCAACATTTAATTGGGATAAATACATTCAGGATTAATCATTATGACATTTGTGTTTTAATGCATACTTATCATAATATAAAAAGAAAATGGATGTCTAAATTTTACATTGTTATTATCTTTTGTTTTTTTTTCTGCCAGTAATCAGCTCAGTGTTGGCATAAACATACATTTACCCCTTCTGAATTTAAAATTGAGAGTTTTTCTTCCCTACTCAGGTTATGACTGAAAATTCAGAGAAGATACAGCCATATTAAGGGAATGAAATAAACTTACTTTTGTAATTCTCTAGCCAATGTCAGTTACTGTTTTTGTTTGTTTATATTATCATATAGCCAATTGACTGTTCTTCTGATTAAGCTCCAATATAGCAGAATGCTAAGTTACTGGATAATCACATAAATACAGCATACAAAATATTTTTTTAGATTTTATACATATAGTAGTAATGATTTTGTTTAGGTACCAAGCTTTGGCAGATCATGTAACCTTTGTGTATGTATATTAATCTATACAGTAGTGAATTAAAAGTCTTGGGGTTTTCATGCAAACAAAATAAGAAACTCCTTTGTTAGTTTTGTTTCTTTTGAAGGTACCTTCTGGAGGATAAATGAAATAGATAGCGACTTCTCTCAGGTCTACAACATTAGAATAATTTCAAACAAAAGCAGACTCTGCTCCAGTATTTACCTTAGAGAATACTGCTTTCAATATACATCTGAAGAAGGGATGGGGACATCTTAGGCCAATATCCAGTTTTATAGGATTGCCTTGAAAATATTACTGATAACACTTAAAAGAATTCATTCAATCTCATCTTGCTGTTAAGATGAAAAAAATAGCAATCTCTTCTGTGTTCTGTTCTTCAAGCAACATTTCTCATTGAACAGTAGATCTTAATGAAATTTCCAACTTGTTTTAATATTTTTATTTTTATTACACCAGCATCCCTTCTGGAACTTTTGGAATAGAGCGATACTGAAGTCTGTAGACCTTTAATTTCTAAACAGATTTTGCCACAGAAACAGCTGGATTTAGTTTTACACAAGCTCTTAAGTGTTCCAATTACACTTCTGAGCGCTGTCTCTCAAGCACATGGTGATGACCAGCAGCACCAAAGACCCTAATTCAGCAAGCACAGCTATTGGTCTCCTTTCCTTCTCTTTTTTCCCTTCTCTCAGCAGACATTTTTTCTTGTATTTGGATTCTCAGTTCACTGTCAGAAACAACACCTGACCAGGAAGTTCTTTATAACCAGTGACACAGTTGTTCTGACTCGTGAATTACTTTTTTAACATGAGTAGAACATGGGCATAATTAGGCAAAAACACTTTCAAAAGTGACTTTGGAATTTAATAGATATTTCTTCTCATCTAAATGATGATTTTGTGATGATAAAATTCACAACTCTGTGCAAAGCAGTGGGTGTGGTTGTTTACAAATGGTATAGTGACTTAAGATTATCATGGATCCCTAAAGGATATCAGAAAACATGTTTGTTCTCAAAGCATATTGGATTCATTAAAGCCGCTTCTATTTTTAAGTCTTAAAATAGGAAAACATCTACCATTGAATAGCGTTAGTGCTGAGGACTCTGAAAAGCAGAGAAAGCACTGGACTTATGGAAAGAATGAAAGAAATGCTGGGAGTGGGTAAAAAGCATGCTAGCATGTTCCAGTTCCAACCCCCATGGAAAGCAAAGCTCTCTCTAACCTATTTTTATTTTTTGCTCAGAGGTAGAGGGAAGGAAAATTGGAAAACAGCTGAATAAAAGAGTTCTGAAAGGCAGGATACTCCAGACCCTTGAGAAATTCAGGAAATACACCCAGTTAACCCAGGATAACTAGGGTATACTAAGAAAAGGCATTGACATTTTGTTTTGCTGGGTGGTCAGTCCTCTCCCTAACACTTGTTGAACTGTACTAACTTTAATCACATTCTTCTCTATTTTTTTACTTTCTCAAACTAGAGGACAAGGGTGTTTCTCTGCATAAACAGAAGAATCTGGAAAGGAGGAGCAAGATGGAGGCACTGTTGTACTTAAATTCTGCTACTTGCCATAATAAAAACCAGTTCTTTGCTACTCTATGCTGCTACTCTCAGATTGTATTAAAATGCCTCTTAGTAAACAGGATGCAGGAACAAACTATCACAGGCTCAAAGAAAAAAGTCTGCTACTGGAAAAGAGCCCTGGAATTCCAGAAATTCCCACTCAAACCTGTGTTCATACTCTTGTCTAAGCCCTTTGTTTCTAGGATCCTGCACTAGACTCAACACTTGGTAAAATGCTACCTAAATTCTATGTGGCATATTTTTACTTAATTTGATTAGTTAGGGAACCGCAATATCACAGTAGGTCCTACAAGTTGTCTTTTGCTCCAGTTTCATCATGCTGCTTTTTAATCCAGCCACAGCTATTGCAAATGTGTCCTTGTATCTTGTATAGTATATCTTTCAAGCGGTCGTGCCATTATTGATTTACCTACTTTAACTGTCTGCATAAAGAATATTCTCAGAGCACAGTAATGTGCAGCACAACATGGCACGTAAGTCAGCTATTAGAGCCATTTCGCCTTGACTTAATTAGCAAACTGGCATGGTTTCTTCTCTTCTATCTTTCCAAAGATAAAGGCTCAGTTCATGAAGAGGATGATTGGATATGTCATATGCAAAATGTCATCTGCAAAAGCAGTTCTGAGATGCTGTCCTTGCCAGTGCAGAAATAAGAAAAAATACTTAACTCTTCCCCTCCAGAAGTAATAGAAAAGGGGAAAATACTCGTAAATAAAAAGCTCAACTCAATTATCAGTCACCATTCCTGCAGCAGTAAACTAGACAGACAGCAGAAAGTAATACGTGGAAAGAACTTCACAAAGATTAAGAAATACTAAAAGTTTTTCCAAAACATACCATCAGAAAAAGCAGAAACCCCTGAAAACTATAGACAATATGAGGAGAACAGAGTGAAGTGTTACTGTAAAATATCTTGAAATCAATGAAACCCAATGGTCTTCAGCAATAAAAAGGGCAAAACAGGTTGTCTGGTTAAGGAAAAGGTGACCTATGTAGGATGCCATACAGGAATCTGAATTCAGTGTACCACAAGATAAATGTACCATTGTAGACCATTATAGGTAAAGCATGCTGTGTATCAACATATTTTCGTGAGATGAAAGCAATGAATGTGCTTTCAAGTAACAAAAGGCTGTGGAAACCATTTTTCTTCAGCCATGGAAAGTCATATAAGCAGTAGAAGAATGAAAGAGGAAAGTGAAGAGGAAAGGCCCTCTATAAAGTATCTCCAATTTAAATGGCCAAATCAGTGCTTCCCTGCCCTGACACTTGATTTTTCCAGCTAGCTCTCTAGCCCCAAGATGTCTTTCAGGGCTTGGGCACCTGTTGGACTTGTGTCTCCTGGCATGGAAGCAAAAGCAGCTGCTGCTGTCCTCACGAAAATTTGAAGTATTAACAACTTTCAGCACAAAACCGAGTGTTCTTGTGTGAAGTTATGATAGAACAAGTCCCAAAGCCATCTGGAACAAAAACATCCTGATGGCAGTTAGGAAGCTGTTAGGCAAGCTGAGATATGATCAGCCTTGCTGAAAACTCAGTTTGAAAGCCATGGTGCTTACTGTGTAAAAGAAAAATGTTTTTCAAACCCATCTAATGTCTCTTCTACTTGGTGATCACTTATGACAAACAAAATTGCACAAAGAAAATGGTTACATGACAGTGTCTGTACTCTCTTTGAGAGAGAGAGTAATACTCAGCATATAGTTCAGAAGATATATATTTTTTTGTTTATTTTTGGAGACCACAAATGTTAACATTATGCTTGAAGATCTTTCTAGAATTTAGGTTGCTGTTCTCATTTGTTAATTTTAATAGTTTTAATAAGTATTACTGCTTGCCAGGGGACTCACTCCATTGCATTTTATAAGGGCAATAGAAATGCATGAAGCACATAAACACTGAATAAACACATAGTCTGAAGGGACATTTGTGATTATTCTTCTCTCCTCCCTTCATATTATAAGATACAAACACAAATTTCTGTTTTAAATCTGTATTCTAAGGAGAGAGCTACACAGTAGCTGGATAGCACAAATGTTTATGCAATGTTTAGGCTGATCTAAAGATGGCCCATTAAAGAGAATTTCTTTCCCACGCTTAAACATAAAATAACCCAAAAGTGAATATAGAAAGTGGGGAAAATGCAAGGGCAGAGAAAGAGGAAAAACATGGAAGCAAAGGATGAATTCAGCTGTTAGAGAGCAAATGTGGATCGTCTGAGGAGTCATAATTTCAAAATGATTTTCCTCCTTAAATAAATATCATCTGCAGTTCAAAATTTGGGAAACATCTATGCTGAAATAGAGAAGTAGCCAGGGAAGTAAGATGATGCTGGTTACAACGGCAAGAATTAACTAGGCTCAACAGGATGAAATTAAACTGATAAATGGAGGAAAATTTTGAAGCTGCAAAAGCTTTTTAATCTGTTGCTTTGGACCCTGGACTGCATGGACCCATAGGACTGCATGGTGCCTAATACTCCATAGTGGGAGGGGGAAGAATATGGACTAGATGACCCAGTAAATCTTTTCTCAGTGAAGCTGAGCTGTACTTTTTAGGTGATCATCCTGTCCCAGATAGGCAGTGCTTATCTAGCGTGTCACTTTGGAAGTGTTTGAAATATCATACACTCTCTGCCCAGAGCAGCTGACAGCTAACAAACAAAGACAGTCTGTACAAATGACAACCTAATTAAAACAAAGCCAACCTTGTTATACTGCATCCAGAAATCTGGTTACAGGAACCAGCACATTTGAGTAACAGACATGCTAGGAAGATAGGAAAGGCATCGGAAAGACAGCTTTCACAAGCCTATGCCAATGAAAAGTAGAAATGCATCTAAGATTGCAAAGAAGGGATTCACTGTTGTATTTCAGTAGCAGATATTTGAACAGGTATCACTAACATTTATAAATGACGTTTTCCTAAAGAAAACATTCCAGAAATCTTTCCTGTCCATTCAACACATTTTCAGCATATGCAGTGAAAATAACCATTATACGGACTCTTAAAAGGTTTGTAATTTCATAACAGAAAAAGGCTGTGACCCTGCAGGATAGATAGCTAGAGGTGTTGTTGCTAGCCTGTTGCTTGCCATCCACTTCATATATTCACAAAATTCTCAAGACATTGTGGTGATGCTTATATCTAAGAAAATGCCACCTTGAGTTCTCTCAAAAGGCACACTGTGTACCGTGTATTCTCCTGCCTAAACTGCACCTAAACATCTTGCTCTCCTATCAGGAATTGGGTTTCAGCAAGGAACTTGAATAAAGTAATGATGATGGACCTGCTTGACTATCAGATGAATAGTTTAAAGCATGAAAAAAATTAAGCATGACATATACCAAACACTTGAGGAACAGACTCCTGTTGATTTCTCTGGGCTTTGGATAATCCCCACTGCCATCAAGATGAAAAACTGCAGGCACTTAAAGTAAAGGTTCTGGATGGATTGCAAGATGAGATTTATGATCGCTCTAAGGGTGTATGTAGAGGAAATTAGTATGCAGTGTATTGTTATTCAAAAGCAACCTTACATTCAAATTCCGGATCTGATATGTTCATAAAAATAAAATTTAATAGAAACCTTCATAGTTCTTATTAGGTCTGCTTAGTTCTGAAATTAACTACCTCCTTAAGGGAATTTACATTTATACAAACAACTTGATAAGTTGTAAACTTCCAGCCAAACACAGCATAGAAGATAGTCTGTAATAAAGGAGTGAAACCAGGAAGTGTTAATAGCATGTAGTCAACAGCAAGATATTTTTGGATACTGATCTTCTGCTGGGCATACATTATGATTAATGATGTGAAAATATATAAGGACTGCTCCAAAAGTAATGCTTCTTATTTTATTATGTTGGCCCACAGCGTCAGATGTGGATGTTGGTGGTATGGCAGTAGAAATTAAGCCTTCCCACTAATATTCTATTACATTATGTTGCTGTGTTACAGATGGCAGAAGAGAGGCAGTGTGACAAAATGGTGTCTGACATGGAAGTGGGTATGAAGAAAAGATATGGAATAATATTCCTCCATGCAGAAAAAGATTGTACTCACTGACATTTATTGATGCTTGCTGAACATTTCTGAAGACTGAACAGTGGATGTGAGCACAGTGGGGTGGTGGGTGGTGTATTTCAGCAGTGACAGTGGGTCCCTTACATTGGTGCATATTTTCACAAGTGCAGCATACAGGCTCTTGTTCATCACTGGCCACTGGTGCAAATGCATAGCTGATGCTGGTAACTATGTCAAAAAAGTGTTTCATGGCTGAGAATTTGCTCTAGCAAACAGTGTTATCATGCTTTTTGAATCTGTTTTAGTTTCCATTGAAATAAATAGGAGGCATTACTTTTAGACTTGTGTTAGTTATCAGAAAATTCTTCATACCACTGTGAGGTAAAAATATGCTCAATAGTCTCTTAACTTATATGTTTGCAGAAAGAGAGGAGTCTGAACTCAAGACATCCCATACCATCACTTTCAATACAGCTCAGAAGTAAGGTGAAACTATGAAGAATTGCTGACCTGCAGAGCAAAGGATTGTTCATGCTGCAAAAAGACCAGCTTATGGATATGAAGAGATATTACAAATTTAACTTTCTTTTCAGCACAGGGATGAAGACACCACCCAAACAAAGACAGGGGAAGTGAGAACTAGTGTTTGCCAGATCTGCCATAGAAGAAGGCTGGCAGAGTGAATATATCTGCATGCCTCAAGACACCAAAGGAAGTACTAGAAAAGGTTTAAAGCAGATTCAGCAGTCATTAGTGCAAATACATCTCAGGCTGCTGATCTGACATTTCTAACTATGTCATTAAAATCTCAATCTTCAAAAACACATATTTGCCAAAATAATTATACTCATTAGCCAAGTTTGGACAATGGGTTGATTCAGTTGTTTTGTGGAATGAATTGACATCCTTTTCTCCTGTGTAAAGAAACACATTTTCTTTCAGAGCAGGATTATAATGTCCAATACATGAATCTCCATGTTGAAGTCTGCTCAGATAGTAGCATTGGTTAGATTAATCCTTCAACCCTGGAGCTGCTTAAGAGTGGGTGTACTGCATTTTGTACAAAAAAATTCTCCTTTACCACTGCAAACATGTCACAAATGTAATCCTGGCCCTCAGAAAAATGTAGGGAATGAGGCAAATGAGGTGAGACTGAAAGGAGATGTTAGTAGGTGTTAGCATAGCCCTATCCTTTCTGCCCAGCGCAGGGAGCAGAGTGACTGAACATCAGTACAGGCTGCCTGGGGAGACTGCTTGCTATCAGCCCCCAGGAGCCAGGCTATGTCAATATTCTCATTTTCTGTCTGTTAACTGAAAGACAGCAAATAATTCTGTTAGATTGAACTGAATTGCTTGGGATTCTTTGGGTTTCTCTAGTTTTGAGGGTTTTTTTTTTAAAAAAAAACATCCTTATTTTCCTATATTTTTTTCCTGATTGCTTCAAAATTTCAGTTTGTGTTTCATTTTGTAAAGGACCAAACTAAATATTTCAACGTTTCCAGCTCCTGTTTACCCTCTCACTTCCCCCTGCTGTCTTTTTTGTTTTGTTTTTTTTTTTTTTGGCTGAAATTATGTCTTGATGTGTCACAAGCCATTTCAATATCCTCCAAATTGCATTTTTGATGAACTGACTATTAAAGAGCATTGCTCAATTCTACCCAGAGGGAATAATTCATCCCCAGGCTTCCCAGAAAGGAAACTTCTTTGTACTCACTGTTTGGAGAAATCAGAAAACAACACCACTTTCCCAGTTCTGAGAGACTGTTTACTGGGACTATAACTGGGAATACTTTATGGAAGTCCATACGAGGAATAATTGCTTCAGAACTTTGTTATGCTGTTATAGACTATGTGCTAAAAATAACTAAAGCTTGCTGCACGTATCACTCAATGCCATGTGAAACTAATGATTATTAACTATTTAAATAAAAGATTCATTTGGTTGTCTGATAAAGTTACAGTATATGAATACACAACATAAGTAAATCACTTTGCATTTTTTCACAAAAAGCAGATAAATACAATCTTTTTCTTTGTTCTGCATTTCCAGATATCCTGTTCTGAGCCTAAAGAAATTCCTATGTCTCTTTGATAAAATGGAAGATTCTTTCTTCCCAAATGCTGTAGTGTTCTTACTTCATCATCAAGCAAAGAATGCAACCAGGCCTTCATTCATACATGACAGAACAATGTTTGTTCTGGTATTTTCTGAGACAATGGATTTAAGCCTTTCTACTCTGCTTCTCTTATGAATGTATCCTTTAACATTCCTTAAAATCAAACTTTTTATCTCAAACATTTTGGTTGTTGCATTGCGCAGCTAGATATTTTCAGATCTTTATAGCATTTTCTATTAGATAACGAAGAGAAAAGTATAAATGAATACTGTGAGCCGAGCCAGCACACCTCACACCTGTGTTTCTTATCATAAGAGGCACTGCTCTTTGTAAGGATTACTACACTACAATCATGGCTAAGCAAAGAATTTTCGAGTTTAGCTAGCTGGTTTTCAATCCATATGTTCGCAGAAACTAATATTTATGTTAGAAAACATTACAAGGGAGTCTGACTGAGAGAGCTGATGTAAATTATTCAGGCACTCATCTGGAGGAGACACCTTTGTTCTTAGCACGTTTATAATTGAAATAATATCCAGCTTTTCCAAACCGCCATCAAGTGACTCATCAGAACAGTTGCATGAGCTGTGCATGCAATGCTGTCCCATGACGGATGGTCCTCCACTTGGAGCCATTCACATCCATGCACTGCTGAGATGTTTTGAAATCAGCATTCCCTTTTCTGATCAAGCTTTCAAAGCCCTCTTTCTCTGCTACTGTTTTATACACATCTTGAATTCACATCTGGCATTTTGCATATTACATGTTCTGGGAGGCCGACATGAAAACAAGGCAATTCTGCAAGCTGGATGCTAGACTATGCATAACTCTAAAGGCATTTTTGAGGCTGCGTGTAAGAAAGCTTAGTGAGAGTTCTGTAACTGACGAATGCATGTATGTTTTTGGTGATCCACTAACTTCAAAGCATAGGAAGTAAGCACCTAAGATGGAAAGGAAGAGGCTGTTTCTTCAAACACCATGTGAGACAAAACAGTATTCTGCAGACTGGAAGGGGATTTCCATTCACCTCAGCAAGGGCTGTAGCTATTGCTGCCTAGAACCTTGCTACCTTTCGATTCTATCCATCCATAGTTAACTGGCAGTTATTATTAAGAATAACAAGGGAATCTCTAGCTTGCTACTGAAGAGATACATGCCAACTTGCTCAAAGGATTATAGAACATCTGAGGGTAGTGAGTGGAAAGAGTGTAATGGATGAGTATAAATGTACCTTCACTGTTTGCTTCCAATCCTGTGCCTCTCTGTATTTTAGAAGGATGTACTACTTCAAATAATGACTGACCATAATGCAAAGTTGGTCAGTGCTACAACTGAACAGACTGGCAAGCCCTCTGTAGCAAGGACTGTAAGAAGAAACCTGAAGAAGAAACCAAGGGTTCACTACTCAGACATTTATGGACGTAGTGGCATTGCTGTGCCTTCAGCCTCACTGCCTGCTCTCCTTCACTTTCCAACTCTACTGCTACTCTTAGATATCTGCCATAGTCGAAGCCACTCTTTAACCATCACTTTAAGCAGATGTAAAAAGACTGTAGAATGTCCACTTGAAAGATATTTAGATGGAAAGAAGGAAATCCAAGCTCTTATGATAGCTTTTTGCTAAGGCTTGTTCAACTTTTGTGCTATTAAGGAGAGGAGTTTGCAGATGGCTGAACTGATGAATTTACTTTGAGATGCTTCACTGAATAGCAGGAATAAAATGAAGAATGTATTCCACTGCCTCTCTAAAGTTTAAAGGCCACTTGTGAAAAATATGTCTAACTTTCTGCATAAGATTTAATTCCCATTAACATGTGTATTAGGAGGTAGATACAATGTCATAAAACTTTTATCATGCTTTGTATGGGGATTTTAGTGTGCTGTGTATGGGAATTTTAACACTGTGCACATTTGGAAATTAAAATAAAGCATCTAAGGGTTCAGCAAATGCAAGCATTTTAATGAATTGTTTAATGAGTCGGTGAAGTGAAGGTGGGCATTTTAATGAATCACTCAAGACTGGCACTCATGAATGCAAAGGCCTTTTCAATGAATTTTTAATAAATAACAATGAGAATGTCAAATTAAATGCTGTGAACAGTAGAAAAGGACTAAATGCGCAACTGTGACCAATAAAAAGTATTAATAAACTTACACAATCATGTGCCAAGTTAAAATGTTAAAGAAAATTAAATAGGAGAGGTTTACATAGGTTATTTTATAGTGCCTCATCATGAGACCCATCGTCCTTTCCAGGGAGCTTCTTTACTTTTTCATTCTCCTCAGCTGTCTGTGATGACTATTCCATATTTTTGTCCTTCACTTTCTTTCTCTTGTTCCCTCATTCCTTTCTTACAACTGTCCGAGTCCATATAGATTTTTTTTCCAAAAACAGTACCACTGAAGTAGGATGATAATTGAAGAGACACTCCAATAGTTTGCCCCTACTTTGGAGAATGGAATACTTCAGGTGTGTCCTCCAACAATGAAAATATCATCTATTGAAGAGATACTGGTCCAGCTGAGAAACTACGTGGTGATTTCATTTTCCAGAATGGTGCTTTCCAAGCTGGAAGCAGGATGAAAAAGAATCACAGGCACTATGAAAATTGCCAAGTGAACTGCATTGCCATGCAATCTGTGCATCAAATTAAAGCATATTCGTTGGCTTGTTTTTCTAAGAAGAAAACACTCATGGATCAACATAATGGTTGCTGCAAAATAACTAGAATTCTGCAGTAACTAAAATATCTTTCTCTATTGGAAATACTTGTGTTCTGTGACTTGGCTGGTTTACCATATTAGCTGTATCATGGTTTGTGTTGGTTCAAGTCTCAGAAAACACATGCACACATGAACAAAGCTAAGAAACAAATACACACACAGAGTAGCTGGAGGAAATAATCTATTTCCTTTAAATTTCATACCAAATCCCCAAAGTGCCACCACTTAGTCTGGTTTTTTGGGCTCTTTTGGAAGCAGGAAGAGGAAGGAAATAGAGGAGCAAACGTCCAAGTATGGAGAGCAATGGACAGAGAGCAGCAAAACAGCATTTTTGTGGGATTAGATGTCTAGCAACAAGAAGTAAAAAACCTGTACATCTCCAGAATAGTTTCTGGATACATGCCAAGGAAAATCAAGGGAATATTAGGGAAAAAGACTTTTCTTCCTCTCAATTTTGGGCAGTAGAGAGAACATTTACTTCTATACACTAAGAAGCTGAGTTGCCTATTTTTTTTATCCAGTGCTTTCCTATTTGCATCCTCTTTTTTGTTTTTATAAAACAAACGTTGAGAAGAGAAAACCAGAAATATACAGAGAAGCACATCTTACAACAGCAGAGACCTAATAGCACAACACCGAGTTATTAAGGTCTGCCTTCTCCTGTGGGTGATCCTCCTCCCAGTCAGGGCTGCAACTACAACTCAAACAAGAACTTCTGGCTGTAAATGATGAGGCTGCAGAGCTCTAGTCAGATCCTAGAGTTTAGGGCCAAATTCTGTTTATCCCATATCATGGGTTACAACAGCTGAGGTGTCAATGGTTTAAAAGAAATGCAATACTTCAGTAATTTCACGGAAAAATACAGTTCATCTCCTTATGGTACATACTCATTTAGTGAGCAGAATATGTTCCTTTCCTCTATATTCTATTCCATATGTATTCATCTAGAGCACCTTTATTTGACATGTTATTTGACATGGGATTGACATCAGTTTTGTTCAAATAGACACCCAGAAAGCTGCATGCTGCCATGACTAAATGTGAGACCTGAAATCCACAACCTCAGGATTAACTTGAGGCATGTGATCTGACTCAGGTAACTGAACTCATGTAGAACAGATTGTGGTTGTAAAGCAGAACTGAATATTGAAGCAGGGGAAAACAGAAGACTTTATACATGATGAGATATCCTTTATAAATCTACTTTACTATTGTGGAAAACATTATCTCTCACTGAAACCTACTTCTAGCAAAGGTTTACACTGTACATGAAAACAATGGATTTGCACCAAATGTATTGTGTGAGAATGCTAGATGTTTTAACATGAAATAGTACAAGTTAACTAGAAAAAAATCAAGCACAAGCAAGCCTTCAGAGGCTGACAACTAATCAAATGATTTCCCCGTGCCATGTTCCCACATGAAGCAGAAATATGCCTGTGCTCTCCTTTCAGGAAAATTGTGGCTATGGATTTTCAATTTGTCTACTTATCATGACTTCAAAAAGCCAGCATAAATTAGGTACCTGTAAGCTACACCATGCAAGTATTTTTCAAAGCATATCTGTTAGGTCTCTTAAACAGATATTTATTTTGTAACTCCATTTAGAAATCACACTTTTTCAGTTTCTCATTTACTTGTTACTCTTGTCCTGTTCTAAGAAAAATCTTCTTCTCCTTAGAGGAGAACTTTAAAAAGGAATTAACATACTTTTTCCTTAAAACTAATGCAAATCTAGGAGTCATAAGATCTAGAAACAAACAGTGTTCTATTTTAAAATGCTTAATTACCATGTACTCATTTTTTCCCACATTCAACTGACTAGAAAAGGGGTTTGTCTGTATATCTAAGGCTGAATATAATTATTGCTATATTACAGTGAGATAACAGCAAAATCTTTGTTTCCCTCAAAGTTCACGTGTAAACAACCACCTTACTCCAAGTGTATAGATTTTGTTTAAAATTGTTGAACTAAAGAAGACTATATTATTTAGTTTAAATCAAAATATACAAGAATAAGCATGATCATTCTAACACTCCATTACTTAACCTCTGATGGTGTCCCTGTTACTGTCTGAACTTTTTATTCATGCTGAAAAATTCCAGAGTTTTACACATATTAAAATCTTTACCACACAATGGGGGAGCTATCACCATGGCTTGCAGTCCTGCTTCTGCCTCAACTATTACCTTGACTGGCCTCCATGTCTGTGTTATTGACATCATGACTGTTTTGTTGTAACAACAACTCCAAGAAGAAGAAATAAGTCTAGAGTATTTAATGGGTACCTCTACTTCAGGAGCTTAGTATTGGCTTTGGAAGATGGCAGGAGGGGCTATTACAGTTTATGTGACTGAGAGACTTAAAAAGAGTAGTTCTCTGAGTTTGATGTTGGAAGTATCCCAAGTCTACTTTGCCCCCACAAAAACAACTAGACATTTAATTCCTCATTAGATTAATGTTCATTCTTCCCAGTAATGAACTGTATTATAATGGAATATCTTCTTTTTTGCTCTTATAAAAGAGTTTACTTCTTAAGAGAAATGAAACTTGTTTCTAGAGAGAGAGGAAGAGAGAGATAGTGAAGCCAAAGGAAAAACAATGCATACTCCCAGAGAAGCAAAATATTAATTATATCCCTAACAATGACATCATATTACTAACTGCACAACAGCTGTTCTCATCTGTAAATGTAAGACTTCTTCAGAAACAGCATGGAAAAAAGCGCACTTGCTCCATCAGAGTCCCTCCAAAATCACAAAAGCTGGCCAGCCCCTACATTAATAGTGCAACAGCTTCTACTTATTTCTTTCATTTACAGTTGCATGACTTTTAATGATTTTGATCTCCAGAAGGACATTTCTGGTCAAAATGGGAGAGGGAATAAGCAAGTCCATAGAGATGCCAACAATGATGACACAGACCCTGGTTATGGGAGAACAAAATTCAAGTCTGTGCTCTGATTTAAACTAAAGATTTGATCTGCAGAATCTGACTAGAGTTCAGCACATGTAAATTTTGAAGGGTGCTGAAGATCCAGCATGGCATTAATGTCCCCTAACTGTAGACATACAACACAAATATTTACACATGAGGCAGACAGCTAGAAACTCTTCTATAGTCACTTGAAAGGAACAGGTATTTCTGAGGTACAGTATCATGATATCACTATAATAATACCATGGATTATGACAGTAGAAACTGTCCTGTCACCTGTAATGCTTTCTCCTTTTTTTTTATTTTTTTATTTTTTTATTTTATTTTATTTTTTATTTTTTCTAATTAGCCATTTTCATTGCTCGGTAACAGTATTAAGGTATTTCTCCAAGTTCAGTGAGTTCATCTGTACCGGAGCCCAACTTATATTCGCTTTCTAGTTTTCCCAAGAATGCCTCTGCAGCTTCTGGCTCTTCACGTTTCCTTGTGATGTTTCCTGCAGCAACAATCTAGCAGGCAACCCAATGCCCTGACTCATTGGACTTTTTTTCTCGTGTAGAAGCAGAAGCGTCAATTAAGATGTTTTTTCTTCTTTGCCATTTCTCTGCTAACAGATGTGGAATCTCTTAAGCTTCAACCTCTCTACATTATTGATTGCTTTCTGACTTGACTTCTCTGCTGCTATTTTATGAAATAAACTCTTCTTCTGAGAGATTAAAAACTTTGCAGTTAAGGGACTGGAATTGCTGTGGATTTTGGCACTATGCATCCACAGACCCTTTCAGTTTCCTAATTTTAAGAATTACCTAAATTTAGCATAGTTTATAGTATTTTTGTATAAAAAAATAGCTGAGATTCCAGATATTTCTCCCTCATTCCTTGCCAGAAATTCAAAGTTTAATCCTCAAAGCATATATGGATTCCTAATTTTATTTTTTATTGTCATTTTTATGAGGTGTTTTAGATCACTACTAGTTTATCTTCTCCTTGTGAAATTTTAAACTCAATTAGTATTACTCCTGAAGTAATGCCAGTCAGACTGGTCTTTCAGTTTATCATAGAGACATACAGTGAAGTTAGATATCACTTATAAATCTGTAAGAAAAGTAGTACTAGCTTCTCCCTCTTCTACCCAAGTGTCCATGATAGGTAATGTTTCATTCATTTTTTCTCCTTATCTACTTCTTTGGCCTCCTTTGAGGTATGCTGATAGTCAAAGCTTTTTTATCAACTCAAAATCTATTTTTGCCTACTTACAGACCCATCCCTTCAAGCTGATTCTCTCATATTGCCTCAATTTTCTGTGAAGAAAAATTCCTCTTCTCACATCTCCATCCTCATCACTACAAACCTATAAGAGCACATGTCCCAACTTATAAGAGCACATGTCCCATACAGACAAACACGGTAGCCATCCTGACCAAGCAAGAGCCTTCCAAGAGGAGCTGAGGAAGACATGGAGCAGTGATAGCTGTGACTCTGCAGAAGTGTCAAACAACATTATACATATATGCTGGAGGACCTTCAGCAATCCACAGTCTGCAGCAATCCTACGTTTTATGGCAAGGCCAGAGGCCAAGTCCGTGTGGGCAGCACAATTGCTGTTGCTCTGTGTTGTGGGTGGTAGTTCATGATATGTCCTTACCAGTTCTACTATGACTTTTCTTTGTCTTCCTTCTTTTTCTTTTTTGAATACTCAGGAGAAATTACAGCTGTAGAAATTTAAATCTATATAGTATTAAGGACAAATGTTTAAGTCTTCCACATTAAAAATATATATATATATATATATATATATATAATTGTGTTGACAGCATAATGTGAAAAGGGAAAACTACAGATGAATTGCAATTCTTGTTTCAAATTTTCAGTTCTGTTCTGCTTTGGTAAATATATTTTTGCTGTTGAATGAATTTCATCCATTGTACAGGCTGTCGAGTTGAAATCACTTTCTGGACTTAACTCTTCTCCATTTCTGTTGCCTGACATTTTAAACTCAAAGGACTCTGCCTGGATTTATCACAGGGATGGCTGACATTTCTGTGCTTAAATGGTATTATGAGTAAATGAGCATCAAGCCCCAGATGTAAGTGTGCCCGTGAACTTATGATGGATTCTCTGGTGGCCTATGGAAGTAGAACCATTTTCTTCAAATTGGTTCATGCTTTCAATATTCTAACAGATTATTGCCATTCACTGGAAACCGTAACTGAACCCAAATTAAAAAAAAAAATCCAGACTTCTGAGGAGCCTTCCTTATTGTTTAAATTGGCTGAAAGTACATACACTTTAAAAACACTGAAAAAATAGTGATAATTGAATGAAATTCAGATGAAAACAACTGGAAGTTAGCTGTGGAGGCTAGAGCTTGTTCACCAAACCTGTCACTGTCAAAGAGATTGAGAAAAGCATAGGAAAATAACATGCCCAAAACTAAAATATTCCTGGCATTCTAGTGAAAATAAAAAGCATTACAAAATCTGTTGCAAAACTATGTGGTACAAGAAACAAGGCAATCATAACATAAAGCCAAAAATTGGAATATATATAATTCTTTAGAAGTACAAGACTATCAGTACTGGGCTATCAGCTGCACAGATCTCTTCTGCCTGATCTCTTAATTCATATAATCAAATGGCCCCAAATGATCTGAACTCTGAGTCTCCATGCCATAAACAGTGATCTTCTGAGTAGAAATCACACATTTTTTTCAGTTTCATAGAGATGTATACCATAATAAAAAGTAGCTTGGTCACTTCCACTGTGGGTCCCTTATTAAAACTTTATTTTTATCTTGAAAAACTCTTAACACCGCTGTCCATGAATGACATAAGTTTGTTTTTCTGAGTAGTTTTCAGGGTTTGTGTAATATCTTTTCTAATGAGCGCACAATCACAATCTACCTGATCTCACAATGAACTTCTTGCAATTCCTTCTCTAATCACTATTCAATATCTTTTAATAGATGCTAGATCATAGTTAAATAATACTTATCCAATTTGTGACTGTGGGACAGAATGTACTAAAAAGCTTCTGTCTTCAAAGAAAGAGCTCCACATACAGTTAGAGATAGGAATAAACAAAGATAGGTGGAATAATAGCTGAAAAGATAGATGGACCATTGATCTCAGGGAAGTGAGCACAGCATGTTCATTTATTACCTTTCTGATCATAATATAGCTGGCATGTTTCCACATATGCCTGCAAACTCTCATATTATCACTCCAAAAGAATATGTAGACAGTAAAAAACATGCAGTAGTTCAGCAACAGTTTTGGAGGCCAAAGAATACAGGAACAGCAATGCAGGACACCCACCCATAACCTTTTTAAACCAGGCAGAGAAGTTCATTCAGAGCCTCTTCTGGCTTCAGGATGTTGCAGAACTGCTGTGAGGTGCAAATCTCCCCTAACAAGGCTGTGAGGTGGAGAAGATGTTAAGTCATCATGGGACAGCCTCCGAAGTGTACAAAATACTGTCTGGCAAAATATCACCAGCTCTGAAGCCAACCATAAAAAGAGCCTCAGCTTGTACGGCTGCTTCTGGTACTCTGGCAGACCAGGGCTGGTGAGGAAGTTGTTGTCTTCTTCAATGCCTTTGCCAAGGGATTTTTTTTTTTTTTTCCTGCTTGGATTAGAGGCTTTTAGCCTTCATTTTATACCATTGCCAGCTTTTCATCCAGCACAGAGAAACAGAAGGGGAAGTTTGAGTTTCAACAGCGAGGAAAAAGGAGCGCCTGCATGAGTTAGGAATGGGCAAGTAAACCAAGCCTGGTGAGCAGGACCTGAAGTAGTATGACTTGATTTTTCTATAAAGGGTTTCTATTATTTCCCTTTTCCATATAAGGACAAAAGGAATTTAATTTGAGGGCTTTTTAATATTCTCACTTTTAGCCAAATCCTAATGTCCTTAAAGAGGAGCTGCCTTCTCAGCTACATCATGTTTATGCTAGCATAAAGCTCTCATGATTTCAGGGGAGCTAATCTCAGTTTACTTAAAGTGCCATAAATCAGAGACAGTATGGAAAATGTATGGCTCCAAGTCAGGATAATGGGAACGTGACCTGAGAAAGGGCCAAGTACAGTGGCCATTAGTGTGAAGTGAAAGAAGAACCTTCATCTTCAGAAATAGTTGCCAAAAGCCTACGCTTTTTTCCTTCACAGTCTTTGACCTCACCAGAGTGTTTTAATTTATGTTTCTGTCCATTTCTACTTTGCTGCTAATTTTAACCTTCCTTTCCATGTCACTCTGTATATGAAATTACTATGTGATCTCTCTCCTTTGCCTCACCCCTCCTCCCCACTCTACTTCCTCCCAACCTTTATATCCTAGAGAGAGATATCCTACGGGAGATCCAAGTTCTTTCATCTGATCCCATTTTGAAAAGCTGTTTGGAAGGAGTGTTCTGGTGGTTATTCTCCCCAAGAGGATGCTATAAGAGCACTGTCTTGATGTTGGATAATGATTGACACATTCTTGCAGAAGAGGGTGATCTTTAAACATAACATGAAAAGAATTACAGATGGAAGATTGTAGCCATAAAGTTTTAAAGATGAAGCTGCAACTAGAATCACTGAAAAGTTTCTATACCTGTTTCAATTTTGGTAAAGTAGAACAGTTTCAAAGAGCTTGACATTGAAGATTTTGAAGTTACACAACACAAGCCCACAAAACCTCTGTCCTTAGAATGAAGTGTGATTTGCTGAAATGTCACAATTTTCTGTCACAACAAAAGAACTATTTTCACAAATCAGAGAATTTTCAGGCTTTTTTCAGCTTTAATTGGAGATTAAGCAATAAAATATCGTTTTGATCAGAAAAGAACTTTATTCTAGAAGACTAGTGAGCAGTTGTATCATTAGTATTTTGTTACTGAAGAAGTAAGATGTGGTTATGCCTCAACAGACTCTGGAAAATTTTCAGCACAAATTATGCCAGAAATATCACATGGAGGAAAATCCTTCAATCTGCCTATACCTCCCCCTTCTATTATGAGCTGTTACAAGGTTCTTATTGAGTAATATTATAGAGACACCTACTTGCACTGCTGTACTTAGGGGTTTGTCAATGCTTCCATTATAAAATTCTCCTTTTAGGGGTTCACGTGACTATAAAATTTTGCTGTGGACTGAAAATTGGCATGAGATCATAATAAATAAGCATGTTTTTCCCATAATTAATTTTTCTTAAAATTTGATCATTGGAAAAAATACAGACTAGAAAAAATAAAAGAAAAATCATTTCAAAACATACAATCTGTATACATTTTAGTTCATATTACTGTTGGAAGGAAGGAAGGAAGGAAGGAAGGAAGGAAGGAAGGAAGGAAGGAAGGAAGGAAGGAAGGAAGGAAGGAAGGAAGGAAGGAAAGAAGGAAGGAAGGAAGGAAGGAAGGAAAAGGAAAACTAACAAATAGTTTAACATTCAAGATCCAGTTCAGCACATCAGTGCTGGAGTTGCAAGGGCTTCTAAACAGTGGATGATCTGTCATTCCATATGCACTAACTACAAAGGTGTGAGTTAAGTATGGAGTTACAGTCTTAATTCTGAATTTCCTTATCTTAGTGAGCTTAAGACAAATGATTAATGCAATTTGAATACAGTGGTTTATATACTTTTACTTCGAATGTAGTTTTCAGATATCATAGCCAGAACTTTTGCAAGTCTTTCCCCAGAGGTAGGAAAATAAAAGTATGTTGTCATTTCCCACTGCTCCCTCAAAGGAGGAGTTTTGTTTGCTCCTCTGGATTACTGTTCTGGTTTCTTTCCCCTCAATTTCTTCCTGTGAACAGCCTCATTAATGTACTTACTAATTTATTTTCTTCTACTGGTAAAGATATGAGATATCAGTATTACTTTCTGCAGTCCCCTGAGATGTGAAAAACCTATATGATTTTCTTTATTTTATGAATGTTGGACATTTTATGAATTATGAACACTGAAAATTTGCTTAAAGGTATTCTGGAAGTTATGGTATAAAAATAAATAAATAAATAAACTTTAAAAAAGAAAGAAAGGAAAAGTTTTGGTTTTTTTTTTTTTTTCTTTCTGTTGGCATTGAGAGAATGATTTTATAAGTGGTTTCAAAATAAACCACATTTTGCTGAATCAATAGCTTTCATGTGAATGGTAAAACCATCATTAATGGCCATGCTTCAACCATGAATTATGCTTAGCTGGTTGGAAAATATTTCTCTAATATTAATTAACTCTTCCTAATATTGTAGAAAGCCATGTATGCGTACCTCAAGAGGTATCTATATTATCTGCAGAAGGTTGGCTGTAATATTTTCTGTTTCAGTGCTTTTGGTTTCTTACAGTAAACTGAGAGCTTGCTTAAAGTATACACACTAATTAGCAGTAGTTATAGTTAAAATTTCTTGAGTAAAGAAAATATTTACATACATATATATATATTTCACTTAAGAAAGTTAATTCAGAGTCTAATCCATAATTTGTTAAAATTAATCAGGGCACTGATGTAAAGCCTACAATGACAATAATAAAGCAAACAGTGCAAAGCAGTAGAAACATGCTCAAATAGCAGAATAGCATCCAAATAGCAGAAGTAATGTCAGCTTCTAGCACCTTTGATGCTAGCTATCCTTAACCCTTACCCAGCAGGCAGCTCTTTGTACAATCAAAATCAAAGTGATTTTTACTATTTCTGCTTGGATCAAACTGCCATGATCATATTTGTTTCTACTGAGTTACTCTGAAAGGACTAGTATCACAACAGCACCTACTTCTTTTGTTACTTCTATTCAGTTGTGATCACTTCAGCTGCAGATAATTTTCACACATTTTTTCAGCTGCACATTTTTTTTTTTTTTTAATCCTCTTTCTGGGCTGAAATTTTCCAGCTGCTCTCAAGTCCAGAGGGTAAATATTGGAACATATGAGTCAAATCCCTTTAACCACTTTTACATCATTGGCAAAGCCTGCTGAAGCCAATGGAAAGATGCCCGCTGACTTCAACATTCTTTGGATCACACATTTGCTGTGTGAAATAGATGTTCTTTTCCTTTTGCTATTTAAACTCATATACTCTTTGCTATCATGAGTTATAAATTGTCCAAGAGGAATTATTGCAAGCATGGAGTTTATTGTCATCACAAGCAGCTTTTCTTTTCCCAACAGCATCGCTTCTGGACCTATGTCATTTTCTTCCTCTGTAACATCAATGTTGTTTACACATCCATTTACATCTTATACATTTAAGAAATACTCTGTAGTTCTGATGCTTCAAAGGTATGTATGTATTTGGGAGACTAGATAAAATCAAATAAGGGAACACACTTTATCTTAGCAGAGTGTACGTATACCTGAATCACCTTAGAGATTATTTTATCCCATAGATTGCCCTCCTTAGGACAATTCAGTGAATTTTGCCAAGTACTGAAAAAGAACAAATTTGAATAATTCTAAACCCTGGGATTTAACATACTCCAGTAGAAGAAGAGCTCTAGCCCCATCCAAAAAAAAATGATTAAATAGATGGCTTTCACTTTCTAGCACCACCAGAGAGATTTTTCCAAGACATGAAGCCTGTCTGATGAAAGATTGAGCTTCTGGCTGTGGGATAAGGGAAAAAATGACTCAAATTATTAAGGACCGCACTTCACCTTGCTTCTGTTTCTTAGCTATGCCCATGATACAATTGAATTCTTTTCTTTCACACTGAGATGAAAATGTAAGGTAAAAAACTTGCTGTTTTACATGGAGGAAAAAAAAAAAAAGAAGAAAAGAGGAAGAAGAGAATAAAAGAAGAAGGAAAGGAAAGGGCAGAGGAGGAGTTTCATTTGAAGTACATCTCTTTAAATAATTTTTGGACTGTCAAAACAGACCAAATCAAGGACTATTTGTCCTTGTTCTGAAGAGCAACGCTATGATTGGAGATTTCCCATGCAGATGAAGATTAAACAGGTGACTCATTACAGTGGTAAACAGGTTCCTGATAAAAATGTACTGCTGCATTTAAAGAGGTCAGGCACATTCTCTGAAATACAAGACTGAGACTCACAGAGTCATACAAAACAGTGTAGGTCATTTCCAGCTTCCCTGGTCACAGCATGGTTGATTTGTTGGAGTCTGTCTCAAAATTTTACCTTGCAACACAGAAGTGTCATTAAGCTAAGTCATGTCCAGAATTGCATTAGGTTCATGCTGAAATAATTGAAGAGATATCAGTCATTAAAAGCCAAATGTACTGAAATCGGATTGAAGAATTATTGAACGCACAAGGTAAGTGGGAAATGGCAGATTTTCATTCTATCATTTGTTCCATTTCTTTCATTCAAACTATTAGATAACACACATTGCTGCTCTTGAAGAAGAAAAAGGAAACATTTCTCTTATTTACTGATTCATGCTGGGAATACTCAGATGCCTTCTTCTATCTGCCAGTGTTGTTGTGAAAGTATTTATGGCATAACAACTGGAGTTATCTTATGCATTGTAGTAAGACTTCCCAGTAAAAAGTAGCCCGCATAGAGTTCACTGGGAAACTTCTTGATTCAGCTGCTGAGTAGAACAAAAGAGGAAGAAAAACATTCAAAAATGTGAGCAAGCCATTAGTTAGGAAGCATTTAGTTTTCTGTTTATGCTGCTTTTCAACACAGAGAGAAAAGACCAGATAACTTTTAGAAACATTTTCTCACAATCAGATTTGTTTTCAATAGTTAAGACCCCAATAGGAAAATATTTGTAACAAAAAAGACAAGATAAAGAAATGAAAGAACCAGAAAGCAAGGGGGAAAAAAAGTGATAGTATATATTCTCTTAAGCAGGTGTTAGTCAGAGATAAGAGAAGACTGGAATAAAACTGAAATAGAAGAGTTCCTGTGCCACAGCCTGTAATTGCAAGCAGTGAAGAAATTAGACAACGTGTAAATCATTTTCAACCTGTCATATCTGAAATACCACATATGTTTGGAATTTCTTGGAGAAAAAAAAGTTTGCCTTGCAGGATGTAGAGGCCGTGTTTCCTTTCAGATATTAGAGCATTTCTGCCAGATGTTAAGCCTGCCTGAGGTCTCCACAGGACAAAAGAGGGTTGATTTTGAGCAGCTGAGAATCTGTCCTTCTGTTCTTGTGAATGATTCTCTGATCTGCAGTTTTGCCCAAAATATGAAATAGGTCTAAGACATGAAAAAGAGAGAGCGGAAAGGAAGTATCTCAATCCGTGAGGATGGAAAACCTATGGCCCCTAGGTCATTCATTTACTAGGAAAAAGTGTTAGGTGTGTTGTGAACAGCTTGGCAGCTACAGTTTTCATTATCTTTGTCAACTGCCCATGGGTTAATTACAATGCCAGTGGCTTTTTGTACTCCAGTCAGCTAGAATGCATTACAATATTTAAAAAATTGAGCAACATCTGAGCTTACACTTGTGTTTAATTAGCTGATCTAGAAACAGGGCTGTGAAGGAAAGCTGTTCCAGAATATGTAGGGAAAAATGCTTGAAACCTGGGTAGGTGCCCAGTTATTTCTCTTATTTTGGAAACTCCTTCATGATTGATTAAGACGAAATAGCTCATTTAGAAAATTCAAGCATTTTTACTGTTCTTTAATGTGGAGCATTGAATGCATCTCTATACTAGGCATGTCTCAGTTTTCTTCTTTCAGATCAGCTTCAGTTGACACTGATGGTGTTGAGTAGTCATATATCATATTCAAACAGTATAGATACCCAGTAGCAGTAAATTTTTGTTATCCTAGACTGGCTTGTGCACTCAGCAAGCCTAGCCAGATCCTCCAGAAACTGAATGGTTCCTCTCTTTAAGTTTCACAGCGCTTCTCAGTAGGGAATTTAATTACTTTTGTGATGACTTGTTTAATGCTCTCTGAGGTGATCTGGTCTGGTGAAGGCACATTTTACAGTGGAGCAGGGGATTGCGGTATGCAGGGGGGTTACTGCATCAAAGAAATCTGAGGGAGCATTGATAGCAGCCAGAAGCTGGCAGGCTTCATAACTGAGGCCGAAGAGTTGTGAGTGGGGGTGGAAAAAGAAGAGCATGTGAGGAACGGTCAAGGCCATGAAAGGGCAACCACAAAAATGTGATCCAACCAACCACTTATGTTAGAACCGGTGCCATTAAAGAAGTGCAAAGGGTGTTAGTAACTAGAGATTCCTCACCAAGAGGCACTGAAGCAGCCATTTGCCATCTATACAATTTTTCTAGAGAGCTTTGCTGTCTGCTGGGGGTCTGCAGACCATACCATAAAGAGACTGCTATACCTGGTCAAATGAGGAGACTCTGAAATATCAAAAGGGAAAGAGTTGAAGAGATTGGGAGCATTGGTGGTGTTCTCTTTTGTCCTCCCAGATGGAGACTGGGATCCAGGAGGAAGAAGGCAAACAGATCAAGTGCGTGATTGGCTGTGTCGATGATGCCATGCTCAGTGTTTTGGGTTCTATGATCTTGGATGCACCACCAAGAGGTCATGCATTTTGATGCCAGATGTAACACAAATGACCAAGTGGGACAAGAGTGTGCCAAGCAGCAAGCTGAATGGGCTTATTAGCACAGCTTTAAAATTGATTCAGATGCCAAGGAATACTGACAATTTAGGGAAGCAACAGGGAAATATGTGTAAATTTTCCCAGAGGAATTAGGGAGGGCTCCTCTGAGAAGGTAATGTGGCCAATAGCCCAGCTGAAGTGCTTCTAAACTAACACACACAGTATGGAAAACAAGCAGGAGAAATTGGAAACCACAGTGTAACTAAAAACTGCACACACTGCTCGAGGTGAGGGCACACCACAGCAGAGCAGATTGGGATAAACCTTTCTCTCAAATTACTAACAGGCTGGACTGTTATCCTGGAAAGATGTGGCCCATGAGCTCCAGCATACAGTTGCAAATTATCCTTGAGCATTTGTGACTCTCTCTATCATTTCTCTTATTATTTCTTCCAGTAGGACTCTTTACATAGACTCCATTAGGAACTGGATAAAACCCTTGAATGTTTTTTTCCTTTAATATTTAGGAAAAATTGCCTTGTAGGACATTCCTGGGTAACCAAGCTGTATTATGGTTTGGAGCACCAGAGTTAGTAGTGTGTACAATGTATAGTATATAGTTAATAGTATATAGAGTTCCTTTCCAAAATTTAAAGCTCACTGCTAAAAGTATGAGATCTTGTTTCCAATTGTGTCCAGTTTATTTACACTACTTTGCTCTTTGAGATCTTTTTACTTGCACACTGGCTTATTCCCGGAGAGGTTACTCAACAGTTCTCAAAATCAGTATACGATTGTCAAAAATAAACAACAGTTCTACTCTTGAAGCTGAAAGACACTTAAAGCAGTAGTAGCTTTTCCACTGACTTCACTGGGATGTAGAATCAAATACTGGGAACTTACCATAACTAGGATTTGGTCAGAAGAGTCGACCAACCACTTCTTCAGTGAACTAACTACTAACCACTTCTTCCCCAATTTTAATGATAGCACCGTTGAGTCTAATGAGCTGGGAGCATATTGTTTTAGAGGAAAATATTCAGCTCTGAAACTGATTTTTCTGTTGCTTACTAAAGGTTCAGGTTAATTGAAATGTCTTAATCAAATGCTAATGAAAATAATGTGATATCCTCCAATTATTCTTCTTTGCATAACTGAAACTGTGTTAGGCTGAGTAAAAATTGGTGAAGTAGGATCTGTATTTAGTGAGTTATTTATACATCTGCATGTAGACAAATAGAGAATTGTTATTATTCTTTCTCAGAAATAATTTAAACAGCTTAAAAGAGTTTTCACAAAGCCCTTACAATAGAACTTTTGCTTGATCACATTCAACCTTGCTTCAGCTGTAGCTTTAAGCATTCACGACTCAGAAAAGAATGTTTACATAATTTATGTCTCCCTCCCTGCTCAGTGTGTGTTAATCAGGTTGCCACCACGTTTTTTCATAAATGATTTACAGTCTCAGTGACTATAATCACCTGCAGAACATGAGTCATAGAGAACATTTTTGAACCCTAAACCTCTGCATACCTGCAGAGGAACTAGATGCTTCCTGCTCTGGTGGAGTTTCTGCTTCATCATTTTGTACAGACATTTTTCTTACAGAACGTGTTTTCTAAATCATTCATCTCAGATGAGGCAATATATTTTTATTTACCCAGAAGGCGTGCTCAAATTTTTGAGCAACAGGCAGCTCTTACCACAAAGCTTTGCTAAAGCTAGAAGGGAAATATTCATAAACTTTATTAACCTTACTTTTTACTTTAAAAAAAAAAAAAAGTAAACAATCAATGACTTTAATGATCTAGATATTAAGTCTTCTTGGATCAATCCAACATCAAATTGTAGGCCGGAGTATTTATTTACACTTACACAGTACACTTACAGGTGTACTTCACTGCAATACTATTAGAAGTCATGTCTTGTCCCTCTCACCTGCACTTCCCAACACTCACTGCTTTCAGCTGTCAGATGTGAAGTTCTTTCATTTCAGACTTTCACACTGATGTGAGCATTTCTTCTTGGGGCATGTTAGGAAAAAAACAAAAGCAGAGCATTTTTCAGAAAAGGTCAACCCAACTGCATCCTTGCAAGATCCTACAGGCTCTCTCTTTTGTATTGAACTCTGCGGAAAAGAGGTTTGGTTTTGTTGTTTAATTTTGTTGGAACAAATGGCTCCACGCAGACAAACAAGTTAATGTGACCTGCCAAAACAATGAAGAATCGAACAATTGGGAAGGTTTTGACTATGGAGAGATGTCAGCCTGCTCAGTGCTAGTCAGATTTACCACTTAAAAGTCTATCAGGTGTTTTGGTAAAGGCATATAAAGTAAAATCAAAACAAAACAAAAACCAACCAACTGAAAAAGAACAACCCACAACACTTCAGCTGGCAATATTTACAAAAATTCCATCTTAAAGATATCCTTCGCTTTTTCCTCTTTAGCAAGAGACAAGTCCGTCTGGCATTCTTTTAAATTGTAGTAAAGATCTTAATAATAACTTTATGGGAAAAAAAAAGATGTCAGCTGAGATGCACTAGAAGTTGTGGGTCTATTAAGGTCTGAAACAGATTCTTTACAGGAAATGCAAACAAAATACAGAAAAAAAGAAAGAAAAGAAATATTGAAAATGAAACTTCTACCGCAGGTTTCAAGATGTTGCACTCTTGCTTAGAAGTCATTATTCCAGCATATTTTATTATAGTTTACTCCATTATACAGCAAATATGTTCTATTGTGTGGGTTGAATTTGTTTGTTTGTTTATTTTTTTAATAGCTAGCCTGAAATGTCAACTGCTTATGGCCATAAAGTTACAAATAATGCAGTCTGCAATCTGGATCAGCTGTGTGAAAATACCCCCCCCCACCACCAATGAATAAATAAATAAGGATAATTTTAGATTTCTCTAGCTTCTCTGCAGAAACCCTCAAAATCAGGTAGAAAAGAGCTATATGGTTATGATGTTTTATATAGTCTCACACTCCTTTTGTTTGTCCTTCCATGATAATGTGAAAACTTCTGTAATGTGTGAAAGTTTAAGCTATTTTTTCATTAAGTTGCAGCTTTATGCTTTATTTCTACCACCCACTGTTTTAAATAAAATATGTGGTAGTTAGGAAACACACTCCTTAATAAACTTTTATTTTTCTCTTTTTGACTATTTCTGCTTGTCTAGCTGTAATTTTGAGCCGATATATGGGTTTTTTATCCCTCCACACAGTTATAAGGTACTATATATGATGATGTCAAACTCAATTCTTGGCCAGCTGAGGGTGTAACCAGTATACAGAGGATAAAGTCAAAAACCAAACCCTTTTACACTCTTTCAGGTTTAAAGGAGCTCCAAACTGATATCTTTCAAGCGTTCATGGAAATGAGAGTGTTCTGTCTCTGAACCGGGTACTGAGCTGGGATGGGACAGAGTACTGCACTGGAATGACTGATTTTTAACATGACATAATTCCTTCTAGATGTGTAGGAGACTTCCAAATGGCCTCTTAAACAACTTTGAAATTGCTCGCATGCATTGGGATAACATGGCCCTGGCTCTGCCTCCCAGCAGTACAAAGATGTTATTTAATAAGAGCCATGACAAGGGGGATATTTTTTAAGCTAGCTTAGACTTCCCTGAGCCTCAGAGCTCAGAAGCAAATTCTGAAATTGAATGTGGCAAAAACAACAAGAAAATTTTTCAGTAAGTGAATTACATTTTTAATACAATGTTCTCTGACAGTAGCTTTTTGGATAAAATAATTTTCTACAATATAGAACTGCTACCTACCATCGCATCCAGAAATGCAGGTAAATTTCATTAAAAACAATGTTGTTAAAGACTGTCAAATCAAGCAGTTAAGAAGTAAGAAATGTCAGCAATGAGATTGGATCGAGAACAGCTTCCAGATTATAATGATGTGGCTTTAATTGCAGGATGATAAACCCCAACACTCCTTTTTTTTTTTTTTCTTTTTACTGAATCAGTGCCTCAATCAGCTTTGCTCATCCTGATCCAACTCTTGTTGAAGTATTTGAAACACTCCTATTTCTTTAAATACCTCAGGAGACCTTAAATGTTAAATTTGACCTTTTTATTGTTATTTCTCTATAAAAGATGAAACAACAAAAATAAAAGTGATTCCCCACTATTCCCAAGCTTTGTTAAGTGATAACGGCATTTCATACTGATTTCCTGATTGTGTTATCAATAGCATTTATTGTAATATCTGAATGCTTAGCACATACTAGTAAGCTGAAAAAAAAACAGACTATCTTCCAGTCATATTAGAGATCATAATTCATATTTGTAAGCAGGAAGAATTAAGATTTCATTCATTTTCATTTCCTAAATTCTAAGTTCTTGGCTTGGGAGTCTTAAATTACTTGTAACATAATTGAATGTTCTTTGCATTAAGAAAATAAAATTATATTATGGGGCATTTTCACGGAATCTCTTCTGCTCCTGGATGATTCCCTTGCCAAGCTGTAAGTTTTTCTTCAACACTGCTAGCACTGGAAGGATAAAGACCATAGATAAGCAATCTACATTTAGCAGCTTAAACTTCCCCCTTGTAAATTAGAAATGCAGAAATAAGTTTGTAAGTCTGCTTGCTCAGAAACCACATATTGTTTCCCACCTAGTACAAAAGTTGTTCTTTACAAGGAGACTGACTCATCACAAATCAGATACTTTTCAAATCTAACTACAATAGAATAAGGAGTTAGAGGAAAAAAAAGGCTATCAGCCAACTAGTTACCTTTATAATATCCCTTCTTTTAAAAGTTGCTGTGGCAAGGCAGCTAAAATAAAAATGCTTAACTACAGTCTACAATATATACCTCTTACCAAGTAAATAGAAAAATTGTTCATGTCTTATTTTCATGGTTTATTATTTCATATTATTATAGTTATGTCATTGCCAGTATCACTTACTCCCTATGGCATATAGTTTACATGTAACTCCCAATTACCCTATCCAAGTCTGAAAACAAATATTCATTTTAAGACAGTTCTTAATTTCAAAAAGAAATTCATTTAGAAATTCCTCTATGCAATCCATCTGATTGAAAATAAACTTTTAAAAAAGGCTCTCACTTTTTCATATGTATCATACGAAGATGAATGACTCGTAAATTTATTAACAGATTGTCTTCTATCATACTCTTCCACATGACATTGTAGATTGAAAAATATGATAATGAAGAAATTGCTATAAGGATTAATAACAGTACTGATGTGCACATAATTCATGGGGAAGTAGTTTTCACCTACTTTCATAAAACATGTCCTGGTTGGGTCGTCATTTACTTTCCCACACAGAACAGACACTGCAGCAAATGTGAAACAACAAAATGCAAATGCCTCAAGCACAACTAGAGGTTCAGTGATTTGAAAACTATTTATCACTGTTGAATTCTGTACAAGTGGAATTTATTGCCTCCAGGCCTTCAACTGACCAAACAATGAATAAAATAACAAAAATCTGCTGAATACGCATCTCTGTACAAGTTACTTCTTGTGTGTTAATTCTGTGTTCTTTTTAAAGCTCTTCAGGGGGCAAATGATTTGTTGCAGCCCCTTCTACTTTTCTTTATTTTTACTTGTCTTAGTTGACATTTTTACCTGTCTTTTTAACAATTGAATATAGGAAATGGTATCATATTCTCTTTTTTTTTTCGGCATAATTATAAGTGAGTTTTGTTTCCAGTCAGGCCCCTGCTATTTCTTATTTCTGATTAAACTGTTCTCCTCTAAATGTCATTTTTTTTTCCTTCCCTTTAGCTTTATTATTATCTCTGTCACAACAGTGTCTGTAGTTCCAAACAGGACTGGGAATCAATCATATTATTTTCTGTCTAAACACCTGAGAAGAGACCAGATCTTTTCGAAGTGTTCTAATCTTTATGAACAGGATGGGTAGAAGATGCAAAAATAAATAAATAAATCATTATTGTCTTCATTTAATAGATGAGAAATGGAAGGCAGAAAGGATGTCTAAGTAGTTAGGTGTTAAGTTCCATACTTAAGCACCTAGAAGTATCAGCGCTCAAATGAGTCTCCAAGATATCTGCCTTTGGATGAGCTGCAAAGGAAAGGACAGCTACCAAGAACCACTCACTCTGCAGCTTTAGCCACAACTTATTTGAAAGCTAAGAACAAGAACTAGCGTCCCTTTTTCATGCATGGGGTTACAGGAGGAACCTTCCCCTTTCCTCTGGCTGTCCCCAGCTTCTGTCAGAGGCAGTAGATCCCCTCTCCTTCCCTGCTGCTCAAGGGGTGCCAGGGGGTAGGCTGCACCCTTTGACCGTTCCCCATCTTCTGGCTCTCCAAGTCCAACCTCTGAGCATCTGGCACTCTGCCAAGCAGTCTTCCCCCACAGACCATCCCAAGGCTGTCATGATCATACAGCTGAAATCTGCGTAGTGCTTTGTTGACACCCACTGTATGGTATATATATCTATTTTACATTCTCTGCTTTCTTCTTTTGCTCACCCACACATTTCATTTCTTCCTTCATGTGTTTTCAAGGGCATATAGTTTCCTGGCAAGTAACTTAGGAAGTATACTGTAACTGGTTGCATGGCCTACAGAACAGTTAGGCCCAGTCACTTTTAGTTGAAAATTGTTATAATTATCAGTAATTAACACCTGCTTTCTTCTCTGGCCTCTGGTCACCATTGTTCATGTGCTGTTTTTCTTGGTTTGTTTTTCAGTAATGTAATAGTTTTCATTTCCTACTATGTATTCTTCCTTGAATGAGTAATGAAGACATTTTTACTCTGAAATATATTTGATTCAGAAAGTGTGTTTAATGAAGGCTCAGCGGAAAAGGTTTCAGTTTTTTAGTATATTCCACATAGTTCTTAAATTCATTACCAATAAAAGACTCAGTGTATTTATATGTGTATTAAGGCTGACTGAAACTGAACTGTTCACTATCAAGCCCACGCAAGAAGATCTTAAACAAAGTCTCAAAGTATCCTGGAATTTTTCAGCTGAAGAATATGTTTGCAAGTTAATTGGTCTCCAGTTATACCTGTACTGTCATGGTTGTATCTCCATGCATGACTACAGGATCCCCCTATGTCTTCAGATGACTCATGCTCTGACTAGCTTGGAGTGAGCCAGCTGATTTTCCAAAATGAAAAACACAGATGCATAATAAATGATAGCTTACAGTCCAACTTGATTCCTAGAGGCAAAATGGGCACAGCTGGCTCTGGGTAATTTGGGCTTCGGACTAAATGAGAATGAAGCTACCAAATGCTTTGTAGTTATATCCTCTGTGGCTACATTCCTCTATGAAACAGAAATAACCATTCTTTTTTCCTCACAACATTTCCCCTCTTACTTTTGTAAATACTTCATTTCATGCTGTACCTGTAAATTAATCACTGTAATGGAACCCCTATCTTGCGGGCAAGGAAATAATCATATTCACTGGAATCATTTTGAATTGGTGACAAAATGGAGGGAAAAAAATATATATATGTGGCTATAGGTAAGTAATATACAGAAATCGGTATTATGATTGAGGAGCACAGCCAAAGAAGTAGTTTCACTTGTCAATATACAGAACAAAATATTTCTACAATGGTAGGATGAATGCCTGGGTGTTCAATTGACATGACTTAGCTGTGAAGAAGAGTAAGCAGAGAGTTTGTATGCAAAAGGAGCTCCCTGGGCCTGCAGGAGCATGGGAAGAATGTACCCCACATAAGAATGAGCAGCTTTTTGCTCCAGAAAGGTGCTGCTCATGAAGCTGTTTTTCCCTCCCACCACACTGCTAGGGAATGAACTTCAGTTTAGGTCTGGTTTGGATTTGGTGCATTAAAGGTTTTGTTTTTGTTTTGTTTGTTTTCTTATTTGTTTTCCACTGAATTTTTTGAATTTATTTTCCATGGAGGTGGGAATATTTTTCTTTACCTAGTAACTGATCAGCTTCCGCTAGCAGGCTTGGTTAGCCTGTGGTCTCTGCTGGCTGATTTAAGCTATGCAGATAGAAGATTGCCTTTAGGCTCTCCAAAATTTAAACACAGAAGATAACCTGTGGACTACATTTCCACTTATTTTATGTAAAAACTACGAGTCACACTTCTGAATCCCTGTTATTAATAATATTAAATCCAGCTCCCCAATGTAAAAATTATCCATTCATTCCTCGGTATTTCCTTAATTATGCCGTCTTAATCTCCATTCATTTACTTCAAGCCAATCAAGCTTCCAGTGAAGACAATGGTATAATCAGCCACTTCAAATATGCCAGGTTTCTGACCAGCAAAATAATTTGCAACACAAAAACAATCTTCATTTTGATGTCACAGAGACTCCCTATCTACTGAGTTCTCCTTTTGCAGCAGGAGAATTAAGAACAGGTACATGATCACACACAGCTGTTTCTTCAGCTGCAGAGGAACTGAACAGGGATAGTCTCCACAGAGAAGCCTACCAGCTGGGGCTGGGGAGAGATTGTGAGCAGTGGTCCACTGGTGTCACCTGGTTTTCGGCAGGGCTTTGATATTTTCCCCGTGTGAGACTCATGTATCCCCTTTGCAGGGACTTGTTATGCACCCTGCCATGATTGCCTCTTTCCTAATGAAAGATAAATCCAACATGGTCCATTCGTGCAAAGAGCTTCAATCAATCTGCATTTTTGCAATGAAAAAATGGTTTGTTAGGAAATTCCTATCTACTTCTAATGAGGCTGAATATCAAGAAGTGATTCCAGAGCAATGACTGCATGCTCAGTGGACACAAACACATCTAGTGATGTTTTTCAGTGTGGGAAAAAGTAAAGTCTTGCAAAATTATAATGACATTGGTCTCTCATTTTGCTCTCTCTCAACTGCCTTTCAAAATAGCATAATCTGAGTTCCCTGCTATGTGTGTATGTATAATATTGTTGAAAGGGCAGGGCAATGAATGGCACTTTGCTGTTCTGAAATGCATAGTTCAGCCTATGGCAAACCAGTATTTCCTTGGTGAATTGTGTGCAGTAAGCAGACTGTTCATGACAGCTTTTTGAACTGTTATTCAATAACGGTGATTTTATCATGATGCTTTTGCTCCTGCTGGATATTATTATGTGATGCTGTTGCACAGTTACTATTATTCAGTTGCCACTTACAGAGAAGATCAAAGGTTGCAAGTTCAGTAGAGAAAAATTGTTTCCTCACTTTTCAGGTTTATTTCTGTATTTACAACATCTCTGAGTTTAATATCTCATACAGATTTAATCCCTCATCCTCTTTCTAAGTGAGAGATGAAAGATCAGGAAAAGGATAAGCAGAGTTGTAACAAGGCATCATAGTGCATGAGAACTTCCTCTGAGGGTTTTCACTTTTCCCTATATTTTACCAGTCTCTGCTCCTTCTAGCCACTTGATGTAAATGCAGACATCTGCCATCTTAGGTAGCCATATATATAGTTTCATTTAGCCTGCTCTTCAAGGAATCTGCCCTCCTTGGCTACTCATCCTTCTAGAAGCTGTTGGCAGGTAGAATGGCTAAGGAAACACACAGGAAGAGAACAGAGCAGGAAGAGAGATTTTGAGATATGATTTATGAATCTTTGTCTTTACAGATTCCCACCCAGGAGCTGCTGCTGTGTTACATCACCCATTCAGAGAGTGATAAACAAAACGAGATATTCAGTTCATACCTGTCTCCCTTGTTAGTTGGTAGTTACCATGGCCACAGAGATAAGGTCATACTTGATCAGAATCAGTCCATCCATTTGGTGCCCTAGATCTATCTCTGGACACTCAACAAAGGGAGGACTATGAAAACAGGTGTGTGAGCTATCCATGTAAGAAGGTGTTCAAAGGCAGCCAATGGAGACAGAAGCTTCACAGAGAAGAGTGTGTGCTGTGTATCAGAGAGAGATTAATGTCCTTAGTCTTAGTAGATCTTTTCAATGTAGTAATTTTCTGCCTGAATATATTAGTTAAAAGTAGTCAGATTCTAAAGTTCTGATGCTGTCATAAATTATTTTTGTTCATCTGTAGTGAAAGAGCTGTAGTGCTTGTATAAGCAAAGCCTAGAAGAGTCCAGGAGAATACATTAGGTATTCAAAAAGAAATGTGTCCAATAGACCATACCATAAAACAGAGTAACTCTGGCATACATTTTTTCTTTCCCGCACCGTCAGTGCCTTTTGAAGCAATTGCAACCTGCAGCTGTTTAATCTGATCTTAACTGGAAAGCCATTCTGCTTTTGTCCACAACACAAAAGGCAACTGCTAAGATGCCAGTTAATTGCCACTCCTGTTTTCAACGGAGGCTTTCTCTCAGTCATTCCTACTTTTCCCCCTGTGAACTGACTATGGTGAGTATGTTGGAGGACAGGAAATTGTCCAATACAAGTCTAGGCTTGCAAGCTGATAGGAAGGAGGGAAACAATGTCTCAGCGACCCCAGCAACTTCTGTCATGTGTTGGAGAATTCCCTGAGCCCTGGGAGGGCTCCTGCGCAGCTTTCATCTCCTGGAAGGGTGTGTTTGAGAGCAACAATGCCAAATACAGACCATTCCCAATTTCCAAGAAGGGTGTATCTGAATTTTTGTCTCTATCTGCCATAAAAGAGGAACACAAAGTAAAATGTAGAATAATGAAAATGAGGATCAAACCTGCATCTTTCTTCCTCCAATAAGCATCTGGATGTCTGCATGCATTTTCAGATTTGTGTCCCTCTGATTTTTAGTGGAGAGCTTATTTCTAAGAGAATGAAGTTCCAATCCCATAAATACTGATGAGTTGTCCCACCATAAATATACATAGTCCTGATGGGCATTTTTAAAGGTGGGCAATCTATTCTTATTTTTTTCTTTTTTCCATATACAATATATGCGATTGTTACAGTTTTCCTATCCAGGAATTGAATTCTTTTTTTTTTTTTTTTCCTGCCTGTTAACTGTTGATTTTTGTTAGTGTAAATACAATAATAATAATAATAATAATAATAAATCATTTCTGGTTTGAATAAAGCACAGGATATATTGGTTCTTTCACTTTCTGTCACTGAAACCTGTAATGCAAATATGTCTCCAACTTTGGAAAATCTATGAAAACACATCATGGAATCTCTGAGTGATTTCTTCCATTGATTTTTTTTTCTTTTACCTCTTTCATATTCATACATATTTCTGAAAACTGTCACACTACCACACTTAAGAGGAAATTAAAAAAAAAAAAAAAAAAAAAAAGAATCATATGCAAAGAAGTTTCCCTTAGAACAACAGAGCTGTATGGCTGTATGATATCAGTTAACCTAGGTGCTGTGTTTCAATGCTCAGGTACCTACTGCCTTTTGGTAAATTATGCTATGGTTGTCACATATTTTCCTGGCAGCAACTTCCAGTTGCTGTACTTTGGGGAATTAAGTTACAGCAATGAAAACATGATGTGTCTGGTTCTGTGGCATGCCAAGGGAAATGAGATCATAATTCAGCTGATGAATTTGTCCATGGGAATTCAGTGGGCACCTTCTGGAAACAAAAATCGCTAAGGTGTGCATTACCACAGGCAGAAAAGTGGATGTATGCCTACAAGAGGACAGTGACAGTGAAGTAAATTCTGTTACAGAAAGGCACTAATTATAAAGATCCTACAGCCTGCTATTTTGACTTATTTTGCCTCCCATTGTTAGAAAGAAGGCCTTACATTTTGTCTTCCAGTTCCATAAGTGCAAACCAAAAGTCTCTGAGGAGCATTTTCTTTGGAAGGTTTTTTCGGATACTCCAAAGTAACATTAGGGTGGGGTCTCTGCTCAAAAACTGGTCTGACATAAAAACCACAAGCATATTTTTGAAAAATGTACTTTTTAACTCTAGAATGTGGTAAAATTTTCACATCCAGTATTGATTTTAATCAGAAGTATTGGCTTTTGTATAAAAAGATAACAAGAACTTATAACATTTTGTGGCAAGAGTCACTATCCTAAATACATGACCACTGACTTCAGGGAGGTCCAGACTACAGGGATCATTGAGGTCTGCAGCTAGATTAAAACCTAAGCTGCAGAGCTCAAAGCACTCAATATTTTGTGTGATTATCTGTTACGTAAAGTTGTCTGCCACAAAAGGTTTACACTGAAATCCTCAGAGGAATACTATTTTAGAGACTTCTCCTTCTCTGATGATTATTCATCTTGAGAGAAAAAAAAAGAGGGGGGGGGGAGGGGGTTGAGGAGGGAGAGGAGGAGTGGGGGAGTAGAGGGGGTTAGGGAGTTTCTGTTTAAAAGGAGTACAACACCTGTCACTGTGACACCATGCAAAGTTGTCAAAGGTGTGTCCAGGGCATCCTGCCCACCACTCCCAAAAAAGTAAAAGGTAGGAAAAATATAATCTCAGGTTTCACAGGATGGTGACAATATGAAATGTAGCTTAGCTGATTTGAACTGCCAAGTCCATGACACTATGTTGAGTGAACAACTGGTTCAGGCAGCAGGGCAAATCCCCAAGCAATCCTGATGGAGAGCAGTGGTAAGACAGTTTCAGCGAGGCACTCCTGAGGAGTGTTAAATACTTCAGGACATAGTCCAGGGTTAAAAAAAAGTAAAAATATCACATTGGTGCCTAAAGCGTGGATCTTGGAAAGGAAATGTTGAGTAGGGTTTTTAAAATTCAAGGGGTGTGTGGGGGGGAAAGATACTACTTCAAGCTTTGCTTAAACTTTTATGACTTTACCAGATTTTCCTAATTCCCAGAGGTTTTGTAGCAAGCCTGCCATGATTACCTCAGTGCACAGAAACATGCAAGGGAAAGTGAAACTGATCCTAACTTTGAGATCTGAAGGGGAATGGTGAAGATGTCAACAGGAATGGGCAGAGAAGGAAGAGTGGCAGGCTGAAATGAAAGAATTACCTGTGATCTTTTTGAGCTTCGGGTGACAAGGATTCATCCTGAATACATCAAACTGTCAATTCAACTCACAAAATAGAATAGAAATGGTCAGGGCAGGAAGGTGAAAATGTTCAGCCTAGGAATAATAGCAGAAAACAAGAGAAAAAGAATTGTCCACTGAGAAAAGGATGTCTGTGGTGGCTTTGAGAGAGAGCCGTGAAGGTAGGAACACCTTTGAAGATGCTGAAAGAGCAATGAAGAAGGTAAGCAATGAGCCACAAGGGGGTACTGCCACAAAAGCCTAACAAGAAGAGTGATTGGGGTATCAGATTAGACAGGAAGGTCAAAGAGGACACAGAGATCTCCGTGTTAGCCAGAAAGAGGTCATTTGAGACCTTGGTGAGTTAGTTTGAATGGGGAGGACTGGAGCCAGATTGCAATGAGTCAGAGGAAAGGAAATCAATGCAGTGGTCGTAAACAGGCCTTTCAAGTCACTGAGAAGTGAAAGGGAGAAGGGAGGGCTGTGAGAGAAAGAAACGCTGACCTATTTGCACTGGAAATTCACAAACAATGTACTACTTATCCCTTTCCCTTCCTCAATGTATGAATTACCTTTTTTCTATTTTTTCCTATTTCTGCTGTATTTTGTTATTTTCATTTTGAAGATCAGAGAAGTCTCCAGACCCCACAATTTTAACAGTCAACCATTAATACATCTCAGGCACCTACTCAAGGAAGCATATATGTACAGCAGTCTGTACAAATTTCTGTCTCTTACAATTATTACTCAATCTCCATCTAACCACAGAGCTTCATTTGTTTTCTGCACGACCACTGCTTGCATGATGTCTGGGACCGGAATTCATTGGTGCCAATCTAAAATTAAATTTTGTTTTAAAACCCTACAAATTCTACAGACATGAAGTGAGTGATTGTGCTATAGAATATTCTGTATGCAAGCCTGGTTTACTTGGTTGTTTCTCCAAAAACATGTTCATTCTTTTCAAGGCACGCATTTGTCCCACTAATCATGGGTTTTGCCAACCTGACAATATCTGAAAAATGTAAAAAAAGGTTTTGATTAAAACTAAGTTACTTACGATTTAGCCATGTAATTCTCTCTGTAATGAAAAGGTAGCTCGTAACAAGAAAAATTTTAGAAAATAAAGGACTATAGACTGATGATATTCCTGATCAGAGGCACGGCCTTTAGGGTCAGCAAGAATTGTGCCAGGAAGAAAACCAGTGGTGGGGTTAAGGATTTCCACAACACATTTGAAGGAGTTACTTCTGGCTGATTTTAAGACCATCATTTTCAAGTGCCACCTTTTGTTCACGATGCTTTGATTTTGCAGTGTGAACATCTCAAAGAGAAAAAGCCCTCTGAATCACAGCTTCCTTTGTAAAACACACATGAAGTAACACATCCTGTACACCCGGTAGCCCTGCAGTCAGGCAGTACAGGTCACTGGTGACCAATACTGTCTTTCTGGGTGGCCTATAGAAAATTTTAATCATGGGTGTTCCTTACAGATCTTGCTGATGGATAAAGAGACAGAGGTTGTGGAGCTGTTCCGAGATGTGCTTTGCCAATGACTGCTCGGTGACTTTCAGCCCCAACAACACTGTGCCAGGGGCAGGCTGCTCCCAGCTCAGGTACACCTTGGTTTGAGCCCTCTGTTTGCTGTACCATCTGTAAAGCTGATTCCACTGACAAAACTCTGAGAGAACATGGAGCAGGTTATAATGCATCTATAAAATGAAAACCATTTTCAGAATATTCAGCTTCACCTTTCTCTCCTCCAGAGCAATACTGCAGTATATTTGGCTTGATTTTTTCCCCTATTATATTTAAATCAACAATTTTATCCATGTTAAATAAATACCATCTACATCAGATTTAATTGTAAGTTATGACTAAATAAGCTAAGGGATTTAGCCCATTTTTCAAACAGTAAATTACTCCCACTTCAAATTTTGCAGATGTGTTTTTAATTCGTAGATTAGCATGCAATATATGCACAAATATATTTCCAGTTAGGCTATGCTCTGAAGCTCCCTCCAGAGACTATTAAGGTATTTGGTCACCTACTGTCTAGTGAGAGTGCCCCCTAGAATTAAATGAAGTTAACAATTTAAAAAGGAAGAAATTATAACCTTTAATAACCTGTGAATAATCTTGATTGCACACACATATTCAGTTCATCTACGTTTGAATACAAAGTTTTGGAATGAAGACACCTGCTAGATTTCTTGCAGCGCAAGCACACTGAGTGAGACAGACCTTAAAGCTCTGAAGTGGGACAATAATTCAGGGCTACATTCCCATATGAATTGCACTGCTGTAATGTTATTATGGGCAAGGTAAATATGGCAGCGCTTCATGCCAGGAAAGCAGCTCACAGTCTCTGCACAAGCCCAGCTGGATGCCATCTTCCCACTCCATGTGGCTGTCACACAGGAACCAGCCTTTCTTGGCAGCATTTCCATTTCCATTCTCCCCCAGAAAAATAAACGCATTGGAAAGGTAATTATTCTCTCTTTCAAATTCATTTTGATCACATATAGGGTGTCCTGCTCATATAATAGGATTGCTCCACAACTGCTTTGCATCTCTGGAGTCATAGGAGTGTGGCATCCCACAGCTTTCTCTGGGTTACACTCAGATGTAGCTTTTTCATTTAATGGTATTTGTTTCAGAATATATGCAACATATACAACATTCTTTCCTTCTCTGTCTTTAATTCTCCATTGGGAACAAAGCTGATTAACAGTAAGTATATAACAAGTGAACAAATGAGATTCCAAGAATTATTTACAGAATACCTGGCAGCGATATTTATGCTCAGTCTTTGTCCCTGGTGTATCTTATGTGCGAGATCCAGATTTTTACCTCAGACAGTTGTGGATTTGGTTTTTTTGTATGTTTGTTTTTTTTCTAAGGTGTTTTTGACTAAACTATGCAGTCCACTGTGAAGGTTTTACAAATTCACAGGTGCTATAGATATTGCCAGGAAGCTTAAATAATTCCAGACATCTGAATAAAATAGTCAACTTTCCAAGCTTTCAAAAAATTTCACATTTTTCTAGCTCCTATCTGATAGGAGCTAGCATCCAAATATTTTCTAGGGAGTTGTGCAAGATTTTTACACAACTACACTTGAAAGCTACTGTAGAAATAGAAATAGTAGAAAAACTGCAGTCTCTTGATGTTTCTTGGCTTTATCACAGTACCATCAGTACAACATCAACTTCTAAACTGAATAAAACAAAAGTGAAGGATCCTTATTTTCTTTCCTTATTTGAGTACTAAGAAGCTGTAAAATCTTGAGATTCAATGACATTACCTCTCTAATAAAAGGGAGAAATAAACAGAAGAAACACATTTAAGCAGCGCATTACACAAAAAAAAGAGGAGCTTTTGCCATTCTAATTAATTACATAACTGTAATTATCAAACTAAAAATTCTTGTCCGCACCTTCCCATTAAAAAAATGAATACTTTTGTCCAATTCTCTTTAACAAAAAGTCTAACAGCATGTGATCTCTCAGCAATTAGAGTACTCCATTAATAGTGCTTCAGAATGCTGTAACTTTGTGGCATGGCCTCAAATTCTTTGTACTAACAGATAGTACCAGCAGAAGTCAATGGTCATTTTGATGAGCACATATTGAAGAACCCTTTTAATCAGCGTAAGGAACAACATGGCTAAGGGAGGCATATTGTACTGGCATTGTGGTTGACAGCTGAAGGAGTTTAGATAGGAGAACATACTTGAATCAACTCTCTCTGTATCATACATGGTATAAAAATGTAGAATTATCTTTTATTTTAAGATGAAGCTATTTGATCACTTAAACTTTATGCAGCCAAAACAATATTTGGCCTAAAGAAAACAAATGCATAGCAGACTTTAGGAATGAAAGCAGTGTTATAAAATTGTATGCAAATTATTTCAGACTGGTTCCTGTTTGTTTTGTTTTTTTTTCTCCATGAAGAACCACACAGTATATTATGTCTATTAATAACTGCATTTTCATTAAATGCAAAATAATATTGTGACAAAGGTATACACAGAGTTGGATGTTTAGACTAAAGAACTGGTCTGCAAAGATTCTAACAATTTAATCATTTATCTCCTACCATGCAGGATTTCAGACTCTAAAGAGCTTTTCTTGCCTCTTCCTGCTCTTTATGTAAAATGTTTTGCTGGAGAATTATGGTATCTCGAGACAAAGGTCATTGGAACTGGATCACCTGAAAAGGCAGGATGGTTCTTCTGAAGTCATTTGGCAGTTTTTATGTTTTTTGAATGGAGATGTTGATCTCTGCTGGTTATTCCAATACCTTCATTGGTATCATTCAAAAATCTTTCAATATTTCAATTAATTCAGTATTAATTAATGTTCTTGTTTGTGTATTGTTCATATGACTTTCATAAGTTCCTTATCCCTAGCTTGATAATTAGAGGAGAGTCTCATGCTTGTCTTACTTAATGTGCTTCTGGAATTTCTACAGAAAGCAAATTTTAAAAGCATTTATTTCTGGTAGTATATGGAGCAGATACTATACTTAGCTTTAACCAAATACTAACATACGCTTTCTTTCCAATCTATACTTTTATTTGAAAGTAAATTTTAAGTTTTCTCTGGACACATCAGTAGAAATCAGAAGCAGAGCTTCTGATACAAGAACTACAATAGCCTGTCTGGTTTTTATGAGATAGACTAACTAAACTTGAGATTTTAACGCGTATGGCTTTAGTATTACTTTTAAATATAGGACAATGAGATGAGAGTTGTAGATAGATTCAAGGACTGCATCTGAACAGTCAGTACAGGAGTAATCTGAAATCTCATGTCCAGCAAGACCACAGTCCTCTCCCTCTACGGGAGCTGGGAAGAAGGAAGCCAAAGCAGCAGGGGGGGATGGATGAAGCTGCAGCCTGCCTGCTCAGAGGAGCTGGGCACCAGGACTGCACAGCATGCCATGCAAAGCAGCTGCCCTCCATTTAAACACAATCAAGGCCTGCAGCTCACAAAGGAACTAATAATAATAAGAAGAACAAGAAAATGATTCTGAAAGAAAACATCTCCTCAAGAGTATTCTGACTTAGCTTCCAGCTGCATGACATACAAAGGTAGGTTCAGACAATTGCTGTACAGTATTTGGTGGCAAGAAGATTTCTTATGGGATGATGAGCAGCTCTTCAAAGAAAGCAAATATCTGCTCTGAGATTTCATTCAAAAAACGTCTCTAAAAAATAACTAAAAATCTCAGGTGAAGTCATTTTCTGATGCTGATATGCCAGAACTATGAAATCAGGTAGTTACCAAGACAAATAGAGGATGAATTCTTATCCATAAAACAATAAATTCTGACCTTTAAAATATATTCTTTACATAATACTAAATAGGGAAAGCACATACTGAGCTTTTAGGATATCAGAAAATTGCTGCTGGTTAGTGGAGTGGTGAAAAAAAGGAATAAAGAGCAAAGAATCACTTTTGCCTGGATCACTGGATTAGTGCTTCTTCTACTGTCACTTTTAAAGCTGAAGCTTCTGCACTACTGCTTGGCTGAATACTTGCTTATTTTGCATTTTTTAACACTACATACAGTGCTTCTTACTATGAGGAAGTGAAATTTATTAAAGTTTGCAGGAGTTTTATGACTTAGAACAGCAAAGCGGTTTATAAGGAGTGAACATTTTAGTAAAGTGTTTTTTTTTCTCAACTGTGCAATCCAGTTGTAGAATGGGAAAAAAAAAAAGAGGTAAAAGGATTAGGCTACATTATGAATAACTGCCAGTTTCCTTTTTCTAGAGTAACACAATGTGTCGAAGGTTTAAACAATTTCAAACAAATTTTAAACATAATAGCAACATAGCATAAAAGAAGGCATTATTCAGCATAAAATATTTGCAGATTTGTTACTTTCTAAGGGAAAACTGCGATGCCTGCAGAAATTATCCATGTCCACAGTCACATGAATGTGAAGAATGCAAAGAGAAACTGGCCAAACTTGGAGGAAGCTTGGATCTGAAGATGGCTAAAGCCCAGAATCTAGGCTTGAGGGAGCCTGCAAGGACCAGACTGTTTATAAAGCTAAAACAGGGACCTCAGGGTCCTAAAAGCCACTGTGAAATGCCCAAGCCACTGTGGTATTAATTGCTGCCAGATGTGGGTAATACATTCCGCTTTTTGAAGGCTTTGCTGTGGAGGCAGAGCCCAGGTACACGAGGAGCATAGTGGGATGATTGAAACCAACATTCCAAATTGAGCCCCTACTGCTGGCAGGAGTCATATTCCAGCTAAGCTGTGTGACACCACCACCCTGCTTTGCAAAAAGTCAGCTGAGGTGAGGGGCAACAGAGGGCCTCTGTCCGCATGGTGAGTTGAGAGAATGAGACCAAGGGTCTGAGAGTGATATCCTCGTGAGGAGTAGTGCATGTTCGTGGTGACCATGACCCTGCTTCTTATTCAAGCCAGGCACGCCACCAGCCAAAACTTGAACACTGCAAGCCTGACTGAAGAGTGAGCAAAGGTAGCTCGCATTCACTTGAAAAATAGCATGTAGACATAACCCCCAGTAAGAAAGGAATGAAAAACCACATTGGCTGGATGATCAAAAAATGATGAGATGCCCGCAGCTCCCAGGCTTTGCAGACTAAGACTTGAGTTTCAGATTTTTCTAACAGCTGCATCCACACAAACTTGTGCAACTCTGCCCTGGACAGAGGAAAGCTGCAGGGCAGATATGCAAGGCAGGGCTTGCACAGACACCTTGATCACAGGCCATTCCTGCACAGTGGGGAGGGAGACAGGCTTCCCTGGGGATGCACAAATATTCTTACCTAATTTTGCCCAGAAACAGTGAAATAATAGGGAGCAGATATGGGGCAGTGAGTGCTGATGTGGCCTACCAGTGGGGCAGCATGTGAGCACGGCCAGGAAACCCATGATTTCTATGGGAAACAGAATCCTGCTTAAGAGGCCTATGCTCTTCAAATATCAGAAAACCTAAGATCTCCATCCCTACCATCTGAAACACACTCTCCATTGTACGCAAAGAGATGTAAGATTTAACCAGAGTATCACAGAGGTACTTTCCATTGCTCTCCTGGTAATGGAAGACTTGGACAACTTAGGAAAGACCTGGCAGGAAAGCAAAGACTGAGCATATCATACCATTTGCGTCCAAAGTGATGGAACTAAAGGGAGACCTCAGGCCCCACATGCCAGCCTGGGGGCAGACCATCAAAGCAAGGAAGTCTAGAATCTCTAATAGCAATGAATTTTGAGGAGAACATGAGTATATTAAGATCAGGTGTGGAGCTCTAGGTCTAGAGGCATACAAAGCTTTGGAAATCTGGGACAGAAGCAGGAAAACTGCACCTAATGTACTGTAAGGAAGACTCCAGTGAAGAGAGAAATTCATAGTGATTCATAGCTGGTAATTAGGTTGGCCACCAAAATTTAGAGATTAATACCATGCTATCCTTCGTACCTTCAGAAGAAGTACTGAAACATCATAAGTAATTTAAAAGTACTAGAACAAAAAAAAAAAAAAAAAAAAAAAAAAAAAAAAAAAAAAAAGAAATCGAATAACTTACTGTTTGTTTTTTAGGACCGCCTTCTTTCAATATAGCCTATAATTTATGTTTTAATTTATTAATGAGAGGTTCATTATTGAAATACCTTCTGCTCTGAGTTCCAAACCATGTTAGACAGTTACGAATAGCTACATAGATCTATATGGTTTCACCTACTTTTCTTCCATTACAGTCCAAGAACCTAATATCTGATAAATCCTCTGTCATGTCACACCTCATTAGGAACAAAATAAGGTAATTACAGCACAATGAAAAATAGGTTTCTCACTGATAAAAAGAAAAAGAAGAGCAAGAGTGATTTGGAAGCCTTTCTCCATCCAATATTAAGCTAAGTCCAAGTTTCAGAAAATCAGTTAAAGACAAACATGGTTTTTTATTATTCTTGTTCCATCCTAGCTGGAAAAGTGAAATTTTCATTTAGAAAATACTTGTTTTGCCTTTTTTTTTTTTTTTTTTTTTTTTTTTTTGCCACTTTAATAGACAAAAACAATGTGAGATAGCCCTTGGACATCAACTAGCATACTATCAGTGAATCAATATTTTCAGACAAAAAGGTATATCATAGAATCATAGGATGGCCTGGGCTGAAAAGGACCACAACCGTTATCTAGTTTCAACCTCCCTGCTATGTGCAGGGTCACCAACCACCAGACCAGGCTGCCCAGAGCCACATCCAGCTTGACCTTAAATGCCTCCAGGGATGGGACATCCACAACTTCCTTGGGCAACCTCTTACAGCATGTCACCACCCTCTGTGAAAAACTTTCTCCTAAAATCTAACCTATATCTCCCCTGTCTCAGTTTAAAACCATTCCCCAATGTCCTATCTTTATCCACCCTCATAAACATACTCCCTTTTTTTTTTTTTTTTTTTTTTTTTTTTTTTTAAACACTCCTTTCAGATACTGGAAGGCCACAATGTGGTCTCCCCAGAGCATTCTCTTCTCCAAGCTAAACAAGCCCAGTTCCCTAAACCTTTCTTCATAGGAGAATATTTATCCTGAATGGATAGGAGAATGTATATCCCAAACATTCCTACCTCCTCCAAAATTACATCTTTCTGAGACTTTTTCTAAAGCAGATAGCTGAACTATGCTTTTCTGTGATTCATGTTTATCCCAAGCATGAATTTACACATTTGTAATGTCAAAAAAACTGATGTAAAAACTGATGTAGAAATCAGCAGATGGACTGATAAGCATGAAGAATACAACTCTACCTGGTAAGTATTATAACCTTCAAAAACACTTGGTATGGTTATTATATTCATTGCTGTGAGCTGACGCAGCTTAAAAGGTTAACAAATTTATACATGCCTAGCATTCTCATTTCTATTGCAGATATTTCCAAATGTGTCACATGTACTCATCCTCACTGAAGATTAACTGCACAACAACTTTGAAGTGTTAAAAAAAACAAACAACAGCGTTTGTGTCCTGGGAAAGCAAACCCAGCCCACAATACTTTCAACAACACAGAAGTAGATTGCTGCTTCATACCTCAAGCACATTGCCTGATTTTCAAGAAATCTTCCCAGTAATATTTACCTTTGGTCTGTAACTCGGCATTAAAAGCATTACATACTACAGAACTGTAATGGAAAATACATATGAATTTAAAAGTAGGGTTAATTCTGCAGAAGCTGTTCCATTTTAATTATGGATTTAAGACTGCAATGGCATATCTTTTAGCCCTGTCTGCTCTTTCCTCTTTATTTCAGTGTTTTACTTTGCATTGCATTTATCATTTCAGTAGAGAATAAGCCTTCTAAAAGCTATTTACTACTTTCAGTAATTGCATAGTGTTATGAACATACATTCAAATTCAGATATCATATCCATAAAGCCATCACATACTGAAGAATCCAGTTATTTTGTATATAACTGTCATAAAATTCACTTCCACAGAGATATTTTTAATAGTAACCTGGCTGGAAATGACTGTGAAATATTTTTGTAAGTAACTGGATATTTCTTTTTCTCCAATGGCTGTCCTAACTCATTTCCCTCTAATGTATTCTTGCTCTGTATGTTTCTTAACAAGAGATGTTCTGTTCTTCAAACAATAAAGGCAATCCTTCAGGTGCTTGTGATTCTGTTACTGCCTTTACAGTTGGGTAAGTAGTTGCAAGGGTTTGATTTGTTCCACTAAATTGCCTTTATGTCTTTTAAGTGTGCTGCAGTTACAGGTGCTTTTGCTTTCCTTCTGGTGTTTAGCTGTACTTTTTATTAGACATTGCTAAAGCTGTGTTTATATCACTTTGTTCATCTTTGCTTTCCTTTTAGAACTTGTCTTCCCTCTCCCTGTTAGGAAAGCAGGTCTGAAACCAAAGATATGGGCTGGAGAAGGACCTCTGCCGCTGCCAAGCACTGAGCATAGCCCTGTGCTGCCATCGTGGTGGGCAGAATTGGCAGAGCTGCATGCTTACATATACCCTGGGGCCCAAAGCCCTCCAGCTGCTTAGCTGGCCTCTCATACCCAAAGCCCTCCACCTCTTCTACGTGCTTTTCGGTATCTCCAGAGGTAGCAGATGCAATGGGGAGATGTGATCTGGTACTGGGCACCAGTTAGAGCTGGATTACCTCTTGCATTTGAGAAAGGAAATAAGTACAGAGGGATTCTGAATCACGTTTGTCCTTCACAGGGTAGATTTCATACAGAGATTAGCTAGGTATTCTGCTGAGAATTGCAATTTTGTTCTAAAGCTGTAGGTTTTTCCCTAAACAAATTAAACTTCCCTAAAGGAAATGTAAAGATGAAAGATATTTTCTTTTCTAATAGAGAATTTCAAAGGAGGAAAAAATGTAGTAACTTTTGAAGCTGGCTTTAAACTCTAATTTTCAACTTCTGATTGGTCCATTCATAAATCCTCCCACAAGCCAATTGTTGTCTTTTTTTTTCCTGACTTCATCTTCAACAAAATTTCTAAAGGAATGACTAACCTTCCTCCCATCTACCCTCTCAGCCTTCAGGCTGTTTTTTCACTTTAGTAACACATGTTCTAAAAAAAAATGAAAGAAACATGCACTTCCAAGGAAGGGCCATATAGAAAGGTGTCACCAGGACAACCTGAAAACTGAATGAGAAGACAAAAAAGAAAATCATATTAAGGGATACTTCAAACAAACAAAAGCAAACAAAAACCCAGAAAATAGGACATGCAAAGCAAATTCATTCCTAAAAAAATAAATAAAATAAAAAAATCAAAGGAAATAAAGTAAATCCACTACACACAGTACTCTAAATACCTTCACTTTTAAAATATTTTCTCTTCTTCTCTCCTTTTTCCCCTCTTCTGCTTGTGAACACAACGAAGGACCAGCATCACCCACCCTGAGAAGCACCTTACTGCAGAAACAGCTCCATGAAACTCATTTTCTCCTCGAGGGAAATCTGTTGATATTGCATGGCCAATTATGTCAGTCAACACAGCTTCTCCCTGCACCCATGTAAGCCATTTATCTGGACTTTGACATATTGAAAGAAATAATTTGTTCTTTTTGCTGTTGATTGTAATTTACTTTGAAGAAACCTGATCCATTTCTTTCTTATCTCTAGAAATGTTTTGATTTTTTCCAAATTAATCTAGCTTGATAGAATGATAATGAGATATTATCCTCATAACCTTATGCATGGCTGCCTTGCACAGAAGGGGTCCTGTGTTTATAATTAAAATAGATCCATGGTCTGGTTCTGCAGCATGCCTATGCACACTGCCAGCTGTTAAGGGAGCAGTAATGCCCACTAACAAGGTGATAGACCAGTTTCAACAGGGTATAAAAGCCAACTTAAGAGTAGCTTACAGAGGAATCCTACCAAACATAGCAAGTACCATATTTTTCACCAGTGAGATTTGATTGCAACCAATACCAGCTATGATCCAAATGTTTCATTACACAGAACATTCACCCGCAGACATTTCCTACAGAAATAATGCTTTTCCTCTGTCCCTTGTTTCCTTGTCGAGATAACTAGGTGTAGTTCTAATCTCAGTGGCGTAATGCCTTTAGTTAACCACATGTTTTGGTACATTTGCAGCAATACCTCCCAAATGCTAAGTTCTCTTTAATTTCAGACACCATCACCACCTCCCTACAGGTCTCCCCTGAAGAATCTTCATGCAGAAACTAGAAAGTTCAGTTTGGAATCATTGCTGTTGAGAAATCATATTTAATTTCTGTGCATGTTATACAAGATGCTTTTGGAGTCCCTTAAAAGTTCATAGCAGACCACCTAAGGATGTTTTGGCTTCTGTATACCCAAATGATACAGGTAGTGGCAAAGGCCTTATACAGAATGCTGTGCTTCCACATAAGTAAATACAAACATGCTACACAGTAACTTTCAAAAAGCTAGTGAGTGCTTTTCAATAGCACTATATCACACTTTTCAAACATTGCCAGCTAGATTTGGCAAGAGGTCTTTTGCCATAGAAAAAAAACTGGCTGTATAATTGAGGCAACCTAACAAATAATTAAAGAAAGTACCTATCTCAATGAATTCTTTAGAACTTCAAATTTAGTATTCTATCATTGAGAATTTCTTGCTTTCTTTTCCAGGCAAGCTCTGAGAGAAAGGCTTGTTTTCAGATAATAGATGGTTGTCTTTTTCCAATTTCATGTCTTTTATACTGTATAGTGGTCAAAACCTTGGAAGAGTTGGAGGGATGGAATCAACCATAACTTGAAATTAAGACATTTCACTGTTTGAATTGCCATTTTTTCTTAATGCATATGCAGCATTCTCTGTTTATACCACTTCAGTTAGTACTCGTGGTACAAGAAATCTTAATTGGGACCTCTGTTGTAATTAATTCATAGATACGAGTACAGAGAGAACAGCTATAATACAGAACTGACAAGGAATCCTGTGCAGCTGTAAACGATGAAAGAAAAATGTTATTCATAATAGACTGACACTGCACAGAATTATGGTTTGTGTTACCCGTCCATAATATGTCTTACGGGATTAAAGGCAGACATTTTAAGTTTGTTAACTCTTATTAATTACATGGCTTCCAGTGTTAAAGGCTATATCAAAAAGATTCAAAATGAGAAGGAATGGAATGGAATCTCACATAGTTTCAATTTTTTTCTAGAGCTTTTGAATATAAAGTGCTTCGGAATCTTAGTAAAGTCTGAGTGAAAACTGCAAGCCTTCTCATACTTTAAACACTATTAAGAATGTTACGGAGACTTCTCTTGCAGTAATTGAATGAAATCCAAAGTAACCATCACATATTATTATTCAGGATTTTTCTTCTCCTCATTTTTAAACTTTAAGTTTTCCATGTTGCATTTAAGCTCATCAATTTTGTTCTGATTGTTATTTCCTACATAAGCCACTTTGCCAGTATCCTTAGTGAATCCCATTCATTGATTTCAGACCACTTTTCCAGTGCGTGATGATTACGCTGTATTTTATTCTCATTCTCCCATGAATTTACAATCCCTCCCTGAATTGTGTCACGTAAAATATGATTGACAGGCACTATATTTCATCTTCCAGTTCATTCATGGAATCATTCAACAGATACGGCCTATGAGATGCCCTGAAGCAAAGAAGAATGGACAATGAGATACAGACACTCTAAGACAGAATTTGTCAGCAAGATATAAAATGAGAAGGTTAGAAAATTGGTCTGATTTCTGAAGCATTTTCCTAAACCCCTAGGCAAAAATCGTTAAGGAAAAAACAGGAGAGCTGTTTCTTCATGCTTCTAATTCAGTCAGTTTTTATTAGAAAAAGTTATATCCTAGGGAGAAGGTCATATCTAAATCTGGATTCAGACTTCACTTGGATTGATATCAGATGTGCACATATATTACTTAAATATGGCCTAATAAAGTAGGACAGAGGAAAATGGTGTTAACAATACAATAAATCAAATAATGCACAATTACCTGGGCAAAAGTGAAGAATTATCTGAACCTGTAGTACATCAATACACCTACCAGTACAAAAAAAAAAAAAGAATACACACATAAATAAAACCAAACAAATTGAACATCTGCAGAAGTTGGAATAAATAGGTACTTAATCTTTTTCTCTGGATAGCAGTAGCTTCCAGATAAAACATTACATGCAAATAAATATTTATATTGTTTTCAGATGCTGTCATATTGTCCAGTGATTGCCATGGTGATAGAAAAATCAACGTCACAAATACTGAACACTTAAGAATAAAAAGCAAAAGTTGTTATAGCATTTATTATTCTGTTTTGGTTTTTGTTTTGCTGGATTTTTACAGCTCATAACTAATGTGGTGGAACAAAAAATAAGTCCCTTGCAGCATCTTTTTCATTAAACTCTTCTTTATTGAGCCACACAGTCTTAGGGATTAGTACTGCAGTGTTTGGTAGCTCTTAGCTATAAAATTTACTTTTCACTTAACATAGTGCAGAATGGAACTAGCACAGGCACTACATGTTTGTTAACCACAAGTTCAGATGTTACTGCTAGAAGCAAACATGCATGCAGCAAGGTTACACGGCTAATCCTCACCCATGGAAACCTATTTACTTTTTTTTTTTTTACTAGACTTATATTCAGAAAAAAAACATTAAATTGTATTAATCAGACTGTAACAACTGGGCAAGAAAAAATAGATAATGTTGTTCGTTCTCTAGAACTGCTAAAGAGAAGCTTTCTCCCTTTCCACAGCTACTCAGCTATTCTTTCTTTAGTTATAAAATGAAGATCAGAAATACAGCTAAAAAAATACATATTTCATCGATTTTTTCCAAAGCCTGTTAATATTGTGATCCACAGTCACTAGTAAGAGGTGAAAATGCCAGCTACAGGATGCCTGCAAAATCTTTAGAGCACATTGTCCCTCTGGACTGAGTTAACAGCACAGCCTAAGATTCACCAGATCCAGCTGCCAGAGCATTTTCTTCAGAATTGCAAGGATGTGACTGGGTAACAGTCTGTGTTCATCTTACTTTGACACATTTCAAATAGTCATGCAAAATTCCTGAAAGTTTAAAAAGAAAAGCAGAAAAGTTTCAACATAAGATTGCTAGATTCATCATTTACCATAAAGATGAATGAAGATTCCCTCTGAGAGTGTTAAGACTCTGAGAAAGAAAGCGCTGGAGTCTGCCACAAAATTTATCATAATAGACGCTGTTGCAAGAATTTATCTTGCACTGACAATAGCTCTGAATGACAATGAATATAACAAACAAGGCCAATCAGGCAGCGTTGTCAAGCCTGCAGCCCCAGTGGCCCCTCAGATATGGTCTAATGATAGTTTGATGTTTATGGCTTATGCTTCAGTGCAGTGTATATAACTCAGATTCTTTTTGCATAAGATTCTATAGCAATAATAGTTTGTGCATCTAAGTTCTCTTGCCTGGATTATGGACTTGAAAAACACTAGAAATGAGAAGGTAAGTTGAGCTTGGTTAGATCAAAAGTTCTCTCAGCCAAACAACTCATCTTCAGCAGAAAGGAGCAGTGACTTCTTGGGGAAGAGTATGAGAGCAGAGCAAACACATAGCAGTACCTCTCTATTGTGGTCACTTAGCGCTTCCTCATATCACTAGTGCAAGAGAACACTACAGTTTTCCTGTATTCTGTATGGGAAGGAAAATTACCTCCATATAAATGGCAATCCTTAATTTCCAGATTCATTTCCTATGAGCACTTTCCTTGTTTTCTTCTGCTTAGAATAGCCTGTAGCAATCAGTAGAAACCTTTGTGGACCCAGACGTCTACATGAGAGTCATCTTTCTCAGTGAAACACTCCAAATGTAGAGGAGGATGATTTCATTCACACATTATTTAACTTCTTAAGAACGCACTTGGATATTTAACAACCTCGCCTTTTGTCAACGGTTTATGGGCTGATTTGGCCTGGTTCTGTGACTAGTGGGGTGGAGGGACCTGCAGATCTGCTCCCTGGAAAGGGATAAGGAAAAAGGATAGAGAGATGGGCCCCAAACAGAACAGTGGCAGCAATCTGAGAAGAAACGCTAATTGACTAAATAAGATATTAGAATGCAAGATAACACACTATAATACAATATAGTACAATATAATTAGAATTGGAGCTAATAAATATAATATAATAATTTATTATTATAATAATATATTATAATATAATGCGAGAGTTTCCAAAAAAGTGAAGGCCTCACACTAATGCTGAGGCAAAACGTGTGGTCAGCTGGAGCAGCAGGGAGGAGAGCCTGGTCTCATGACCTTGTCAGGGGCTTTATCTCCTCTACAAACATAAAGTCCTTTGGAATATATGTAGTTGTTCTTCTCTTCTGGGACAAGTACCCAGAACTGGAGTAGTAACTCTAACTCCTACTGCACTACATGATGTTATGATGTGGAATACCAATAACCAAAAATCATAAAACCATGACAACTTTTTTCAGGACAGGGCATACTGTGTTATGAAAGTTAATGCAAATATATATTCTGAAGTAGCAATGCAATTCTTGTCTGCCAAACTGAGTTCTTCCATATTTTTAATCTAAGCTAACTTATTTTACATAGGACAAAATATTATCTCCATATGTATTAATATCTGGATGACATGCTTATAGAAACACAAAGCCTGACCTTCAAAGGTATAAGAGGTCTGGTTCTCTCAGCAGTATTTGAATTCATAGTAGTGCTAGCTATAGCTAGATCTACACAAAGAAGCTTATTGAGACCAAATATTCCTAGTTTTAAGAATCATGTTTAGATTGAACTACCTTTTAAAGCTGAGTACTCTAATTTTCTGAGTTTACCTATGCATTAAGATGGAGCTGAGTGACTCTAACACGGTATCAAATTTAACCTGTTTTGAAAGGAGGATTTTAATACTTTACTGATTCTCTCTCAGACAGTCTGAATTGAATTACAAATTCAAATGTATGAATTCAAACATTTAAAAAAGTGTCTTTCAAGATTCAACACTTAGATGAAGAGCCATGACTCTGCTTTTGTTCTATACAAATGCCCAGAGATCCTACACAGCTTCATAGAAAAGTCATTATATTGTTAAGTATCTTTGTATGTTGGAAATAGATAATAAATAGTGCAGTATTCAAAATTCAATTGACTTCATGCATCATTTCAAATTTTATGCTGCAGGGTATATAGATAACAATCCCATTATGAAAAGAAAAAGATCAGGTAAAAGTTGCTTAGTAGAATATAAGCAAATAGCAAGTAAAGAAGAAAATAAGTCAATAAAAGGTTATATAAGAAAACAGTCCCAAATGTACACGAACCATCTTATTCTATGAACCAGAAGTGATGCAGGATGAAAACTATAGGGCTGACAAGCAGATCAGAAGTCTCCAAGATATTCTAAATATCTCATCAGACAAGAACTATAGAAAGACTCAGAACATGAAAAATTTGAAAACGTACTGGGAAGAAGGAGAAACCTCACTGCAGCCTCACAGTAGTTAAACAGAACTTATGAATAGGAGGGAGACCAACTTCGTACGTGGACAGATAATGATATGACAAGAGGGAATAAAATTAGGTGGACTTCAAGGTTCCTTCCAACCAATCCATTCTATGTTTCTGATATATATATACACACCATATACTGTCAAAATGGCAATCACATCTAATTTTGCCTCAATTCCTTTGCTAAAAGTGCTATAAATTTGAATTCCTATTGAAATAAAAGGGGTCTCAAGAAAGAATTGTATTTCATGTAAATTACTGCTAAAAACATAACATTTTAAGTGAAGTGATGACAAAAAAAGGGAAATACTTCCAATAAACTTCTTGGTGTTATATGTCAAAGAACTTTCAAATATCACATTTCACTCATTTTTACTTAACCTAGTCAGCTCTACTTAAATGATGGCAAACAAGGGCACTGAATAAGCCAGTTTCCCCTGATCTCTCACAGCAACCACAGCACAACTGTTGCCTCAGGACTTTATGTGCACCCTGCCAACCCTGTCAGTCAGTGACAACACACCGCCTTCACAAGTCTAACCACAATATGTATTCCAACAAATCTGTATTTTTGCTGTTTTGTTTGGAAACTCCTGCGTTGCAGGAGTAGCAAAGCTATTTCATATGTACATGTTTAATAGCTTGCAGCCTAAGGTTTTGCAACAGGATGGACAATAATTTTTTTTTTTTTTTTTTTTAAGAAATAACAGCCATTACAAGGAGCAACATCACAAACAGAGTCATGAATGCACAAATCACTAAAAAGAGTATACAACACCATAGATAGCATTTGTTGACTCAGCAAAGACACCCAAAGGCAGTTTTCTTTTAACATGACTAACAGCTGTAATAGTTCTTCAAAAGAATAGTAAAACAAGCAAGTTCTAATTGAAAAAGGTCATTTTCTACCACCTTGTAAGAATAAAAAGTGGATATTGACTTACATCTGTAGAGAAGCTTGATACTCAGTGATCCATTTCCTCGGTCTCTCTAGAGCACACAGTTCTGGAAGGAAAAACAAAGATGCCAGCATGAAGCAAATGTGCCTTTGTATGATGCTATCCTCTCTCTGAAGTACCTTCCTGTTGCATCTCCTGAAAATTCAGTAAGGACAAATGATAAATAATCAAGAGAAAATAAAAAGAAATCCTGAGCATGTCCAGCTAGGGTTCAGTGAAAATAATCTGTTTTTTTTTATATATTTAAAAATCTGCTTTTATAAATCTATATCTGGCCTACAATCCACAAAAATATGAAGTAACAAGAAGTTCTCAAGCAGAATCAGACTAAAAGAAATAAGCACACCAAAAACATTTACGTTTATATTAGGTTTATATGTTTTGTGGTGTCATTTTGAGAAACACAGATGACTTCACCCCTTTAAATTAGCAGTACCTTAAGAATAGTTTCATGATGTTTTCACCTAAGCTTACCTAGTTAAAACAACATGCAATTACAGGTTTTATGGGGGATACAAATCACCCACAATTTAAACTGATTGAAATGAGTGGGAAAATAATCTTGACTGGCAGAACCAGATCGAAAATTAGGACTATACCATTTTACCTTGTGTGGCAAACTCAATTAATTTACCAGTTAATATTGTGACTTTGGCTAACGGTATACTTTTCTTGGTTAAGCTATCTTGCTCATACAGAGGCCAGGAAGCCAGGTGGTCTACAGTTGTGGTACATGGTAGTAGCTACTTTTCTGTTTCTTAACTGAACAAGGATTGTTTTAACATTAACAGCATTATAGGAAAAGGATTGTGTAAGACAATGTCATTTAAAGCATTAAAGTTCATGTTCCTAACTTTTTTTTTTAATAAAGGTTTTGTATATAGGCCTTTGCCTTCACCTTCAAATAATTAAATCAAATAGTTTTAGTTTCCTTCTGAAAAATTCAGTTTTCATTTGAGAAATATATATTCAAAAACAAAACAAAACTTATAGCAATATAATCTCCTGGCAGAGCAACATGAAGAACTACATCCAAGACTATTGTGGGCTTGAAATATAAACTTTCAGGGAGGTGCTGGAACAGCTTGTTTCAGTGATTGTAGGACTGTGTGAACATGCACATGTCTCACAGAAATAACGGTTTCCATAATACTACTTTTCTCTCCTCCTGTTATTCAGTATCATAAATTTCAACACAAACTGTAACCAAAATGAATTGTACTCAGGAGTGTTCTGGGTAGCTCAGACTCCAAAATTCAAGATCCACATAACAGAAAAAAATTGGGGAACTTGAAATTGCACTGTACAGCCCATATCAATCATGAAAGTGCAGAGTCCCAGGGTGAGTAGGTTACAAAAGGGCTGCCAAAACCTTTCAGTCCTCACCACTTTCCAGGGAGTCCTAAGTGAGATGGCTGTTGGGCCTGGGCACTACCTAAGGTTAGTATTCAAAAAGAGAAAATGCAGAGGCTTTGCAAGTGGGGCTGGAGAGGTGCTTCCAAAATAATGTTAGAGTTGCCAAAATCTTTTAGTTGTAGCTCCTTTTTGTGTGAGCCCTAGGTGGAGTTGTAGCATAAATAAAATTTTTATTCAGTGAGCATGAGGAACTGGCGTAGGATGCCCAAAGAAGTTGTAGATATCCCATCCCTGGAAGTGTTCAAGGCCAGGTTGGATGGGCCGTGGTATAAATTTACCTAGAGGAAGGTGTCCCTGCCCATGGCAGAGGGGTTGGAACTAGGTGGTCTTTAAGGGTCCTTCCAACCCAAACTATCCTATACCTCTCTAATTATAAAGCAATCATAGTTTCCTAATTATTAATTTTGGTTGGACAACTGGGATATTAATATTGTACACTTGCTCTGCTTAACTTTATTACCCATGTCCCTGTGTTACAGAAAAATGTCTGCAGTCTTCAACAACAAGAGACAATGTCTATTTCCTTCCCAATATTTTCCAGATCATGAGAGCCAAAAAACTCATAATTTTTCACATATATCCACATAAGAATCTTCCAAGTAGTTCAGTCACTTAATAGCAAAGTTGTGTTGGATCTGTAGTATCCTTTGTTTGCCAGGTTAGGATAACTAGGATTAGAAAAAATTATTCATATGATTACTGCTGAATATTCATTCATTTTTTTCTCTTCTGCAGTGGTGTAGCTTTTTGCATCATCTGTGGACATAATAAAAACAATGAAGAGTGTAAAAGTAATTCAAATAATAAAGAACAGACACAGGATAAGAAATTATAGTGAAAAATAGAAGCAAAACTTAATCATTATATAAGAACAAAAGAACGTCTGATAACTTGTAAAAGCAGGAATTTGAACACAGTTCAAACTTCCTATGCCTTGACTCTTAGACCTTTACAAAACAGATGCAGATTCTAAGATAGAAGAAAATCAGTACTTCAAAAATTTAAGTTAAACGTGATAATTTAAACTGTCAAACTCACAATAGCAGTTATTGTGTCTTCTAAGTTAGTTTTTCCATAGGTAGGCTGTACTTTCCTCATGGAGATCACAGTAAGCTAGACTAGGGTATCTCTGATCTGGTCACTGCCAGTGACGAGTCAGAGCAGCCTGAGCCCTTTAGCATAATCCTGTATTCTGGTGCCTATGATGGCCTCCTGATGGAATGAAGTCCAACAGACACTACAACCCCAAATTTACTTTGTGCAGACTGGATTGTGCTGGGAATCTTCAAACACACACCAAGCCAATCATACGCACAAATAATTCAGCTACTCAGTATATTAGCTACAATGTGAAAAACTTTATAATCCACTGTTGGCCCTTAGAAGTAGTGAAACTGCTTCTGAAAAAGCCTTTGCAACACCAAGTAAAGCATCAGTAAGAATATCAATAATCAGGCATATGAAAACATTAACTCACCAACTAGCAATAGGGTCTCCAGCTACAGAACACACTTTCTCAAGAAGAAGCCTTCATCCAGAAGACATTCTCCCTTGGCTAGCCCTTAAATGAGCTTCTGTTCACATGGGAGGCACAGGTGAATTGATTGCACTGTGCTTCCTGGGCCAGCCACACTCTTCACCTGGTGCTCGATCATCAGTTCAGGCTGGGACATAAATTTTTCCTTACATCCATACAAGAAAAAAAAAAAGGAGGAAAAGAAAGAAGGAGATGGAGAGGAAACAAAACAAGATGTCAAACTGCAGAGGGGAAATTGTTAACAAATGAGTCCTCTTTGAATTATTTCCTTTTTACTTCTTTTCCACTACATCACCAGAATTCATCACTGTAACAACTACTAGTTTGTGTCCTGTTTACTTATTAGTTTTTTGATGTGGTGACCCAGTGTCAGTTGTTTTCCAAGCCTGTCAAAGCTTTCATCTCTGCTTAACTTTATGGTGAATGAAGAATCATAGTTTTTCAGTGGCATGGGCCCACGGAAATTCTAACACACATCAGGGTGAATTACAGTTCACATATTTCATCATATAAAAACAAATGACATTCATTAAGCATCCTTTTTACTTACCAATCTTGCATAATCGGTTTGCTTCATACTCATTATTTCTTATTTTTTGACAAATATATTGTGAAGACAAATTTTATGCTGGGATTTGTTCTTAAAGCAGTCACAGTGGCTATTTGTTATTCATAATTAAAGACTGATAATTAATTACCTAAATGGCATGGCATTATTTTTGCTTACAGCTTGGTGCACTGATTCATAATAGCTGGAGGTAAATCCTTTGTTTGGGTCCAAATAATTTCTACATAAGCGTTCTTAACAGTGCAGCAACTATTTTGTGTTAATAATAAAATGAATGTTTTCTAACTTAACCATAAGTACAGCTCACAGCATTAGTCACATCAGTCCACTCAGACTGTTCACAGCAAGCATTCTTGTGACTCCAGCACTTATGCAAAAAGAATCTGTAAACATAGGAGTAGAAACTTCATGGCTGACTGGCCAAATATTGGTTCTTGCTGGGGAAATAATGCTGCATCAGTCATACTGGGAATCTGGGAGCAAAGAGCCCACAGAGGATCCCAACACCACATCCAGGTTCTGCATGTGGAGTGTGCATGGGGCTGGAGTCAGTGCTCTGCTCTGCCTTGGTGGCAGTGCCCTCTCAATTTCCAACAGAAATGTACTTCCCTTCCAAACAAAAATGCATCAGATAATCCCTGGTGAATAACTGACACCACAATCTGTCTAGTTTTGATAGAGGTACCAGCAATCCTGCCCTGCCCAGCCACAGGCCCTGCTGAGCTGAGCCTACTTTCAGGACTACATCTTGGTCCAGACTCACCCTATCCCTAGGGACATTCCCAACGCCTGTGTCTGGGGCTGTCCTCGTATCCCCAGCTGCCTGCCCCTGTGGGCCAGTGGGACAGGTGCTGGCTGCCAGGTCTGGCTCCTGGGAGACACTGGCCTGCATGAAACAGTAACACATGGTGAAATAAACAGCATGACTACAGGTGTTTGTAAGGTCACAGAAAAGAAGCCAAATGAGAACAGAGCTCACTTCTTGCTAGTATTCAACCATATATTTAAACAGCAATCTTAAAGGCAAATCTTAATGGAGAAAAGAATAAGAATCAAAGGCAGAGAAGCAAAACAGTACAGATATGGATGGTATCGTGAGCACGGGGAAACACAGGCTAGATCCCCAAGTGAATTAACAGAACTCCACTAAAGTCAGTGACTTTCCTCTATTAAGGGACCTGGTGGGTCACCTTTCACACTCACTTCCCACAGACTGCCATCATCAAAATCACCCTGTGGTTTGTCCACAGGCGTCCAAACCTGATCACATAAGTGGTCTGAAACCATCCAGAAGCATGCTACAGGAGGGCTAATTCCATTGCTTCATACTGTTGTTTCCAACAGCAGTTCTCTAAAATGATGGTATGAATAAAATTGCATACTTCTTTCTTCCAGTGTGAGGTTGGGCAAACTTTCAGTGGCAGGGTGAGGGTAGAAGACACCACGGAATGGTCCCTGTACAAGTGTTTCTCTGTAAATCCTTCAGCCTCAGTTCTATGGAGAGCAATTCAATGGAAAATAACTAAGTGTTCCTTTCAGAGTCTCCCTTAAGAACAGAAAATTGAAGTATTTCTAACTTCTGCCTGAGACGGATGTGGAGAGAAGTAAAACTCCTCTATAAATGAGATATGAAGCAAATATTCTGTTACCCTTATGACAAACTACCACAAAACTCATCTGATGCTCAGTCTGATTTTGAGATAGCTTGTCAGTGACCTGTGGGTGGATAGAGGAGGAACAGTTGCACTATTTTTTTAGTTTCAATTCATATTGAACCTGCAAAAACTACACTCGCATTATGCTTTGTTGAACAAATCCCATAATTAAGTCTGTAGCTAAATAACAGTGTGAAAACAAGAAAGACTTCTCACAAATCAATCTTAAAACTAGTTGCTCCCAGACATGAAATTGAAGCTTCTGAAAATGACTAATATATATATGTCTATTCTGAGGACATTTATAAAATATGACATCTGTCTTGTTCTGAAATTTAGAAGCAGATGCTCAAACAACTCACAACAGGGAAACTTTCAGTGATCTGTGACTCATTAGTTTCTTCAGGAAGCCTTATATGGTAAAGATTCAATATTAATTTATTCCTATCCACAGAGAGAATAATAAGGTACTTGATACCCCTATTCTTCATACTTTCCCTGTATCACACCAGTGCCTACTGTATGAAGCAACACACTTAAGTTTTCCCTTTACATTCTTCCTTCTATTTGCACTTATTAGCCATGGACTAAATATGTCATGTTTAGCGCACTGTATAATCATGAAAGTTATATTTTTCATTGCAGATACACACGCTGTAGTTTTCATGAGTTATTAAAAAAGGATAGAACCAAAACATATGAACCAGGCTCACTTGGTGTTGTGCCTCATGGCAGAGAAAAAATGTTGATAAAATTTTCAAAGGAAGATCTTTCTATGCAATGACCTGTTCCAAATGCCAGCTTAGATTCATCCCAGTAGGTGCGTACTTCATACTCTCTTTAATAGAAAAATATAATGTGTTTTCAGTTTTTCTTACCCTGATTGTCTATTTAATGAAGACTATGGACAAAAGTGTTAATAAAAGAGAAAGGAAGAGAAGATACCATAGTAAATCAGGTCAGGTCACAGAGAGTGTCTTAATCTTAATGTCATGAGGGACACTATGAGTGAGAAGAGTGCGTAAGAGGAAGACAAAATCTTGAAAAATAATTCATTTCACCATATGGATAAAAATTAGTTTCCTCATTCACTGGATACCAGATCTCCAAAACTGTAAATTCTGTTTTCACAGAATCACAGAATAGCCCAGTTTGGAAGGGACCCCAAGGATCATGAATCTCCAACCCCCCTGCCACATGCAGGGCCACCAACCTCCCCATTTAATACTAGACCAGGCTGCCCAGGGCCCTATCCAATCTGGCCTTGAACACCTCCAGGGATGGGGCATCCACAACCTCTCTGGGCAGCCTGTTCCAGCACCTCACCACTCTCATAGTAAAGAACTCCCCCCTGACATCCAACGTAAATCTTCCCTCCCTCAACTTAAAACCATTTCCCCTTGTCCTGTAGTTATCCTTTCAAAGAGTTGATTCCCCTTCTGTTTGTAAGCTCCCTTTAGGTATTGAAAGGCTGCAATGAGGTCACCCTGCAGCCTTTTTTTCTCCAGGCTGAACAAGCCCAGCTCCCTCAGCCTGTCTTTGTAGGGGAGGTACTCCAGTCCCCTGATCATCTTTGTGACTCTCCTCTGGACCCTCTCCAACAGCTCCCTGTCTTTCTTGTACTCCAGACCTGGGTGCTCCAGACCTGGACACAGTACTCCAGATGGGGCCTCACAAGAGCAGAGTAGAGGGGGACAATCACCTCCCTGTCCCTGCTGGCCACCCCTTTTCAAATTTTCAAATTCTCCTCCCAGAACTTCCCAAACTACCTGAAGTAAATTTGAGAACATTAACAGCATGCCTAAGATCTCTTTATCTTTCAGAATGTCAAGGACTCAATTAGAGGAAGATGAAATCGTCAAGGGCACAGACTGAAATGGGAACAAAACAAAAACAGGGGGACATGGCAGTGAAACAGAAGCCAGCAACAGTACTGAAACTTGGTACAGATAGTAAGGTAAACATGCATATGTGTAGGGTTAGCTAGGAATAGAAAGCAGCAGACAATGATAAAAATGATTGAATCAGAATAATTGCAAAAGCCTTTTTTTGCTCACCAAATTTCTTTTGCCTTGCATTGCTGAGCAATGGACAAATAGAAAAAGTTGGAAAGAAAAATTTCAAAATTTTCTGTCATCACCTGAAACTCTGATCTGAGAAAGAGAGAAAAGCTGGAACCACTCTTGTAGCTGAAAATTTCCTATTTGCTTTCACCTACTTACTCCCATGTTTTCAGACAGTCCATGTATAGAAACTGAGTTAATAACAAAATAGGATCTTTAGAAAAGCGTACACTGTTATGGGAACTGGTGTGCTTCTTTTCAGAAAGATTTTTATAACACTGTTATGACGCCTTAGTTGTTCAGAGTACAGTGTCTTGCTATATATTTTTTCATTAACATCCCCAGGATTCCTCTGAAATAGTCAGGAAAGGGTTGTAAATACTATTGCCCTCATTTTATAGAGGCAAAATGAAGACTGAAGGGTAAAATAATTTGTTCCTGGATGCACACATATTCAATGCTACAGCCAGGATTTAAAACTCAGTCTTATAAAACAAAGATACTTCTGTCCCATTGTTTTCCAGAGCCTCTCCTGAAGATACAAGAAGTAATGCTACAAGACTGCTTTTGAAATATTTTCCTCCTTCAGCTCCTTGAAACTCAGCTGTCTTCCAACACATAAAGATGACATACACTCTTTGAAGACAATGTACCTGACAACTATGAAAGGAATTTGAGTGGTCTAATCACAAAAATTGCAGTTATTTGATTATTTCTCTGAAGCCAATGAAGCATGCTTTGATTAACTATGTTTGAGGATAGATCAAAAATGGCTGAGATATTTTTGACAGAACTGTCCAATTCAATTAAGCCATAAACATGGATAAAACTAAAACAATGACAAACTCAGAGAAAATTATTCTTCTTTATATTGGATTGAAACATGAAGGTTGGAATGAAAATGTAAAACTATAATACTATAACAAAGTATTTAATGCTGCTTAATTACTGCCTCTTTAATGTTATCATACAGCAATTTAGCATAAAACTCTGCACACGTTGCAATGATCATTTTATCTCTTGCCAGCCACATAGATTAATAAACACTTTGGTGGGTAATGAGCTTGTCTATCATAACAGGAAAAAAAAAGAGATCATTAAGAGAGTGGGGCACAGCAGGAAGGTAGAGGGGGGAATTGCTACGTGTTTCTGATGGGAAAGATGAAGCATGGGCTGAAAGAGGTCCCTCTAGGTTCAGGCCCACTTCTCCACAGTCATCAACAAATACATCATATAACCGAGGTTGCACAGAGGCAAACACGAGAGCTATTTCAAGTGTTCTCTTTCAGTTCAAATTTCAGTCCCATAATACCTTTATTTTGTTTTTACATTGCTATGTGCCGGCTTCATAGTATTTTAATAGTGCAACACCATAAATTACATCACCTGTTTACCTCAGGTCTAAATGATCACTCTTTCTTTTTTATTTAGTTTTCTACTTCCTATTTCTGTATAAAAGGAGAAATATGACTGAATATGTATCTTAGCATATCTCCTACACTGTTCAGGTGCTACTACTGCTCTTATCATCAGAGTACTTGAACTTCTTCCAGAAGTGCCTTCTGCCCTGCTTCTGAGTCACTCAATAGTCATTAATGTTTAATGGCTAGAGAAATGACTGAGTGATAAAAGACAGATGAGCACGCACAGCAGATTTTGGTCTGCAGAGGATCTTGATGACCCTTACTGTCTATTTTTTTCAGCATGCAACCCAGAAACCTGAAAAATCCTAATTAATTCAAATGATGATGGCTTAGGATAAAATAAAACAAAACCAAAAGATGATGCAGAATTTCTTAATGTTATTCACTCCCAGATGTATCATATTTTAAGTATTAAGGTTTTCTCTAAAGAAGATCTTTAAACTTATGATGAGTTTTATTTCACCACAGTGATACAATACAGATGTCCAAATTTGAGGCAAATGTATTTTGTTATTTTTTCTCCTATGGTTGGCATAGCATGCTTTCAGGACTTTCATACTGACATTCAGGTTGCCCTTGCCAGCTAGGGAGTCCTTTAAAATTTAAAGGAAAAAAAACTGATTCGTACATTCTGCAAGCTGAGGGGAGAAATCCTGCTCAGTGTGATTTGCTATAATGATAAATTTATCAGAAGCTGTTCATTTTATCTGCTGCAGAACTGCTCTTTGATGGCATTAATCTGCAGTAATGATTACAGGAAAGTAATTCAAAGCTGTTCAAAAGGAAAGGTGACATGATGTTTTCTATCTCTTTTCTGAATGCCTCAGATTCTTCAATAAATTACAGATGTAGAGAAAGAAAAGATGAGCCATATTCTATGGAATATTTTCAGAAAGCTGGAAACATGAAGCAATAAGAGCTGTACTTCAACTACATTTGCAATAAAATGTGTTGTATTTTCCAGTTAGACATTTTTTCAGTGAAAGGATTCCCTCCAGAGTCAAAAGTTTAGGGATTGTTTAATCTTACATATATGTTTTCCATTAGCTGTCCATGAAGATGAAACACAAATTAACAGCAAATTAATACTTTATAATATTTTACATGAGATAGACTTATGGTACCTTTACATGTCCATTTCAAAATAAAAAGAGAGCTCTGAATCTTGTCTACTTGACTTCTAAAGCAAGACTTCTAAGCCAGCAAAAGACCAGGTCACGCTAGGCTTTGCCTAGCTAAGTATGAGAACTCCCATGAAAGAAGAGTCTATGACCTTTCTGGTGACCTGGTCTAAAGCTGCCCTTCATTTTGTCAAAAATGTTTTTCCTTCTAAATAGCCTTAGTCTTCCAATCTGCAATCTGTGGTCACTATCTTTATTGTTTCTCGTTGTTCTACTGAATGACTTCTTATTTATTAGAAACCAATGCAATATTGCCCTCTGCTTCCCACCTCTACCTTGTTGAGCTGGTTTCTAAAATTATGCTGGATCATGGGATTAATTGCAAAATTATCAATCATTCAATAAACTGCCATTTATGGTCTATTTCAGGTTATCCAAATTACAAAACATACAAGAACTTGCACTCCAACAGCCTCTATGTGTTACATGTATCCTCATAGCAATGATTATACTTGCTTCATACTTCCTGTCCTGAGCATTCATGTTTATCTCATAGCATTAGCATATGCTTTATCCTATTATTTACTGTAGATGTACAATTTTGGAGATACCAGGCTGCTTCTGTTGTACATGGAAGCTTAGTAAAAATGATGCTGCAGATGTAAAAATGATTGGATATATCATTTGTGAAAGGCGCATTAGAGGTTGTAATTTGTTAGTGTAGGACATGGCAGGAGAATGAGCTTTCAATGTTGAATGCCCCTCTACAGTAAGCGCAGGTAGACATGTCATTTTCTGCTATGAGTAAACATGGAACACCCTCACACATTAGGATGAATCCTAAGTGTATAATCTCTAATTGGCTGTGTGCAAGTAGCCCAGGTGGTGTAGCAAGGTTGCAGCTGACATTTGCCTGAATGGCATATGAGCTGAAATAACATTATCCTGCTCCTGAAGAAAATCTCAGAGATCAGCATTGCAAGCAGCCAACACAATGGACTTTGAAAAGATTCAGGCAGTCTTTATCACTGAGGACACAGTGAATAGGAGCATGGGATTTGATTATATTATCATAGGGTCATCTCTTCTGTTTCAGGTGAAGTAGCCTTAAAAAAAAGAAGAAAAGAAGAAAGAAAAAAGAAAGACCTTATCTGCAGTGGTGCTAGATCTCTAAGAGAGTCCAAGGGCAGGAATATTTACTGGTGTCCAACATCTTCTCTTCTGTAAATGTCAGAGACTGCAGACTTAAGTAAATTGATGGTTTTGAAAATCATATCCCAAAGATTTTGAATAAGAAAATATATCTTTCAAATAGCTACAACACTGAGTATAGGATTGTAAAGCAGAAAAGAGTTGAGAAAAAAACAGAAGATTTTTCCCAATTAAACCACAAAATAATAAAAAGATAAAATGCTCATATTTATACAATGGGCATACAAATAGTCCAGTAATGATAAGAAAGGAAAATGTTCAGATTATAACATTGCTAGGAAAATACAAAGACAGCAACAAAAGAAAAATTTTGTTCTTTTTTCTCTAATGAGGAGAATTTACAGTACTTGGAGAATAAGGTATCTGTTTTGTTACACAACTACTTACAAGCATACAAAATCTGTAGATAGAAGAAAACAGGTATTCAGAGGAGGTGTATGTTGACTGGAGCCAGTGTTTAAAATACAGAGCAGTTACAATCATGCTATCACAATTTGACAGTGCAGAGATAAAACTAACAGTAATGTCAAGCTTTTCTACAGTATTTCAGAAGATCTTGAAGTATCGTAAATTACAGCTTATGAAAAGGCAGCTGGGACATCTCTGACTGTCCATGCCATTCTGGCCTGGGAGAAATGCTGAGACTGTGCAGTCCTCCAAGCAGTTTTTACTTACTACTCTGGCAAACAACAGTCCAAGATGCACAAAAGAGTTAAAACACACACTGAGAAAAATGGGATCAAGATCTCATCAGGCCCACTCTACAGGCGCATGACAACTGGAATTCCCTTACTTAGGATCACACTCAGCAGTAAGTTACCATGCTAGTAAGCAGAGGCAGATGGAATGCCTTGAAATCAGCGGTAGGACTATGTAGCCTGAAAAAAGTGACTGTTGCATAGCACAGAAACAAATGAGCAGCTGAACATGATGTGAGCAGAATTCTTGATGTGAGTATAGCCCTCAGGATTAAGGCAGAAGAGTATTATTTTCTTTTCCTCAGATTTTGATTTTTTCATCTGTACATCTGGATAGCTAGTTCTGATTTTCAGTCTAATGAACACCGACAATTTTTAATGAACTCAGAGGTGGTCATGGCCCAAATTCTGTACTCAAGTAACTAATATTTGCTTGTAGCGTTTCAGGCGCAGGTTTATGATGAAAGGATAGATTTCATTCCTGCTTTGAAGGCACAGATCAGACCATAGCAAGTCTTTTTCTTCTATCTCTAAATGACCACAAGACAAGAAAGAGATTCTAGGCATATCTAATCTAAATGGACTCCAGGAGAACAACCTTACTGTGGTAACTCAAGACATGGACTGCAATACTGAAATATTATTGTCTATATTGCTTAATTGCTCACATGCTCCCTGCAACCTGGCCTCTGCTTGTTTTTCAGACAGCAGACAGAAACTGTCAGGTAGTTACAAGTTAACAGGACTGTACCTAATGGGTTGTCTGATGCAGTCTTTTTGAGTATTTTAGAAAAAGAAAATAGTTTAGATTCTGTAGGCGGAAGTTGTGCCAGGCTATTTGCCCCGTGAGCCTGAGGTCAGTCCTATCTTATTTGCAGCAACAAACATATCTTGAAATAACTGTAACAAATATGTCATTGCATGAGTATCAACGACATCAGAGAAGGAGTGTCCGTGTATGTAAATGTTTTCCTTAGTTTTCTATGCTCCCAGTGGAAAAAAAAATTAATGGAAAAATTGTTGGCAACTTGCAGGACTACCTCCTTACCCCTGGCAAAATAGAAGAAAACAAAAAGTTGTACTTCTGTTACAGACACCAACCAGAAGGTATTACTGCACAGCAACTTGAAACTCAGTGACTGAATGCTGTATGATTCCAGGGTAAGTAGCTTGGAGCAGAAATGAATTCTAAAAGCAAGAGGATCACAAAGCAGGCTCCAAGAACTAAAGACTCTGCAACAGACTCTGTAATGACCAGCATGCACTTGGTAGGATTCACTCACTTGTTTGCATTTTCAAAGAATCATAGACTGGCTTGCGTTGGAAGGGACCTGAAGGTCCAACCTCCCTGCCGCAGGTAGGGCTGCCACCCACCAGCCCAGTCTGCCCAGGGCCCCATCTAATACGGCCTTGAATGTCTCCAGGGGACAGGGCATCCACAGCTTCCCTGGGCAGCTTGTGCCAGCCTCAACTTTCTCAGCCTGTCCTTGTAGGGAAAGTGCTTAGTACTGACTTGTTATTCATGTGTACTGTGATTACAGCAGAAGTTTTCAGACTCTCCACCTGAGAATGAAACAGGAAAATCTTTTTTGATATTGAGTTGGTTGATGAGGGTGTAGTATAAGTGAATCAGGATTTAGTATCCTGGAGTCAGGCATCACAGATCAAGTTGCAATATATCTGTTGTCAGAATGAATTTTATCTCATTAGTTACCACTCAGATGCTGTTATCTATATTTGAATCACACATTTCTTTGATTTATGCTAGTGCAATAATAGATTCTCTTATCTGCATTAATGGTTGCTCTGCTGGATGTCTTCACACTACATAAGATTTTCTTCAATTTACTCTCACACATAAAATCAACACCAAGACAGACATTCTTTTGTGTTTGCCAAGGCCATCAGTAGGGAATCTGAAATTGGGGGAAAAATAAGAAAAGATCTTTGTGTGTTTCTGTATTTTCTTAGTTACTTAAGAAGGGGATTCCTTAAAGAATGCAACAAAGTCACAATAAGTGAATAATAGTACTAGACATTTAGAAATGCTGATTCTTTACTTAAGTATTATCAATGAAGAAGTAATATCAGTGCTCCGTCAAAGAAATATAGATTCTGTAGGAAAGTATTGCTTCCCTGGAAATTCAGCTTTTCTCAGTTATTGGATGTTTTTACCGTTCTTGAAAATAATTAGAAAGCAAAAACTGGATCCATTCTCAAAATGTCTATGACATCCAGCAAAATAATTATGGTAGTAAATACGGGTTATCAAAAGTAAAGGATACTAATTGAGAGTAAGAAGAGACAGTATGCTAAAATGCAGTGAGAGGTTTAACAGTTCTATCACATTTATATGTCCACTATAAAACCAAAAAGCACATAAACTTTGCTCAAGACCTTCTTTCAACTATTTTTATTGTATATTAAAATTTCAGAAAGTAGAGAAAATTACCAATTTCAGATCTGCATAGAATATTAAAAAATAAAAAAGTAGAATTGCTTATGCAATAGATAGTTTTTATTTTGGATTAAAAAAAAAATTGCATTGGAATAAGGAAGGACAAAGAAAATGATCTGTAAAAGCATAGGGAACATTAGATCAATGAAAATAACATGTTATAAAAAGACTACTGAAATTTTCTAAAATGGCTTGGCCTAAACAAGATGAAATCCTTTTTTTTTTTTTTTTTTAAATCTCCACAGTTGAAAATTAAAACTAGTTTATGCTCCTTAACATTTTAAATGCATTTTTTGCCTTCCTAATATTTTACTACATTGTAGTAAAAAGAGTTTTTTTAAAAAAAAGAAAGAGTAATTTCAAAGTAAAAATTTCTTATGGTTTTGGTAATTCTCTTCTTTTTAAGATGAAAAAAAAAAACCAAAACAAACAAACAAACAAACAAAAAAAAACAAAACAAATCCAATCTCACAAAGAATATTGTATTTGTCAGAATCTGCCAGACTGTTGGGTTTCATATCTTTAAAGTTTTCTGTCACTTTCGGAGTATTTACAAGGTGGTAACTTTGCCAACTTTCTTACACGCTTGATTAACTTTCAAAACATACAAGCATTTTAAGAAGTTATACAGAGGCTGGGAAGGAAGGGAGAAACTTGATTATTTTGCTATTTACAATCAATGACAAAAGAAAATTCAAAAGAAAAAAAGAAAAACAAAGCAAGACAAAAAGTTGCTTAAATTTGAGATCCAAGAGCAAAAGCTTCTTGTTTTCATCCTAGGTGTAAAAGGATATTTTGATGTGTTTACAATAATCTGTTCATCAGCTGTAGTAATTTTCTTAGGTTTTGCTTTCTGTGTATATTTATTAAGGATTAATAAACTTTTATTAATTTATTATACTCTAGCTCTCTGCTAGACATAATTCATGTTTAATAATTATGTAGTTATTGCTGCTCATACCACCAACATTCCTTCCTATGTAGAATACAAGCATAATTACAAGATTTACATAATATTCTTGTGTTTCTATATGATGGTGACTAACAATGGGGTGATAAAATCAAATAAAAATCTATTTTGATCTTGCTGGCAAAATGGTAGATTCAAGGGTGTGATGTGGTATAGGTAGTCAAAGGGAGAAAACGAAGAGAGTATGAGTGACAGATGCCATGAAAGAAAGTATAGGAAAGGCAGGAATAAACAAAAGGGAGAAAAAGCGATAAAAAGATAAAGGGTGATGACAGTAAAACAAATGTATTTGGGAGTGAATATGCAGGGTGGGAATCAAGTTGTCAAAAGGGTAGTTTAGCAGCTGACAAAAGGAAGAAGTGCACAAAATGAAATTATCAACTGAGGAAGCAGAGGAAGCAACATCTGTTTAAAAGGAAGGTAATCAATTAATTTACCATCTAAGTCAGCTACCTAGGGGAAGAAAAACGCAAGCACCAATAAACTGGTTCAGAAGATAAGGAGAGGGTATCAGCGAAAGAGTTAGCTAAGTAATTTAGTACGTCAGTTATCAATGGGAAGAGAGACGAGTCAGCAAATGGACAAGTAAATAGATCAAGCAGTAGATTAACAGTGAGATGTAGTGCAATTGGTGAGAATTAGCTGTCAGAATACAGGTACTCAGAAACAGCTCCCCAGACATGCTGGGTGATCACAGCTGGATGGTCAGGAGATCTGAAGAGACGCAGCTTCCGTAGCCATACGTATTGCAAATGCTGCTCTGTGTCTACGAGCAGTTTTCTGGGACAGCAGAAAACTGGGGGGATTTACTTTGCTTGCTCACACAGGACTTCTACCGAAAGAAGAGGAAGAAAGGGGGAGCAAAAGTTCTTGAAAGGGTAATGACCCTGGTTTTTGGATCTCTCATTGTGCTTGTGCCCAGCTTGATGCCTAAAACATGCTTTAAAGATGTGTAACAATTCAGAGCCCCCACACTGTGGTGAAAGGATGACAAATGGGCAACAGATGAGTCTTGCTAGCACAACCTGGTATGCTTACTATACAACAAAAGGGCCACTCATTTGTTAGCCTCATATTCTGTGATGTTTTATCAAGCAAAATGGAGAGCTATGATTAAAGCTGCTCTTCCTCTTACCACCCATTCCTTCCTCCCCATAGACGTAGCAGAGAGATTGAGCTCATTTCTGAAATATTTGTGGCTCTGTACTGGCGGAGAGATTTATAAACGTCGTAAATCAAAGGGCCTCTTCGATGCATGAGGCAGCAGAGAGAAGAAACAATATTGATGTTTAACAAGGAAACATAAAACAGATAAATATTATAAATAATTACACACCTAGTTAATATAAATGTAATCTTTCACAAATATACATTATTTATTTGAATTTTTAAAAAGCAAAATGGTGTTTACTAACAGGGAGCATTTTTAAGGCAACACTCTGGTTTGATGCGCTGGGCTGCATTTTGTGCTTTCCCCTCTTGGCTAATGGCAGTTTGCCTTTGGGCAAAGACAGAGGTGTGAAGGATAAAAGAGTATGTTTTTGTCAATAAATTGTTCTTGGGTAAGCAGAGAGACCTGATGAAGGACAGCTGGGATGTAAAGCTATCAACAAGAAAGATAAAGAAACCAGAAGAGGTATCTGAATAGAATGAAAAATCTTGCAAAGCTAGGTTCTAAAAGATTCTGCTTATAAATATACAGAAACTCATACAGTTATTTCTTTATGACTAAAAGAATCACAACCTCTACTGAATAAAATATTCGACAGTCCAGTTTCCCTGACATGCATAATACACATTTTAAAGCCCTGAAGGTCTTTTTCTCGTTTCTTGGAAAAGGATGAAGCACAGCTCAACTTTGCATTTTCCTAGAAATTAACGTCACCCTTATTACTTATTAGCAATGTGGCAGACTAAATTTTCAAAGGCTTCTCAGGCTGGACAGAGAAGTACTGGAAGTACTTGTTGATATGAATGGCAGATGATGGATGCTGGTGCTTGATTTGCAGAATTGTGCACCTACATTTGTATGCAAGACCTTCTAGCTTTATACACACAGATTGGTGCAAACTAGGAATTTGCAGGTTTTTACAAATAAATATTTTGCCATTTTAATATCACATATTTGGTCATAGCTTTAATATTCAAAGGAACTTGAATGAATGAATGGGTAAGGTGATGAATCACCAATTGCTCCTGCCTGTGATTATGAATTTAGTTTCTAATTGTTTGGGATTAATACCTCTCTTGAAATATTTTCCTACTCATGTGTGCTTTAACTGTCCCATACAAGTCAGTAGTTCCTCAAATTTTATGGAGTATTATTGCAGTGAAGCAGCAGCAGTCTTGCTATGCAGAGTTCATTTAAATATATTTCATAATTCACACGTACTTCTTTCTTTTTTTTAAGAAGGTGAAAGGATGTAGGCACTTCCCTTTTGCTTTAGAAATCTGATTTTTCACATTGCCTCCAGAGCTAAAGATGCTAAGCTGTAAGTTTACCAGGCTTATGAGGACATGAAATTTTATCATGGTTCCTTTTTGTTTTCTTTACTTTTACAAGTTTTAAAGATATATATTTTTTAAAGTTCTGAAATTCTAAAATTTCTCCGTTCCATCTGCACTGGATAGATACTTCCTCTTTCTTCAGAGAGCAGAAAGGAGTGAATTACTATGTGGGTAGGAGGCTGGCTTCTCACTATCAGACCTCTAATAACAATAGTATTTGATTAAATAAGAAAAGTAATTGAATGAGATTGTTTTAATGAGTTTCAACAATATTTGGAAAAGTACTTTAAGATTCAATATAGAGCAGCAGTAAAATAAACAACAATAAAAACTAGTGTTAAATATATAAATTTATTCCTTTAAAATTTGATGTGGAATACAGTCTGCAGAACAGCAAAGAGAAGAAAGAAGTAAAGAATTTTAGTGGAGCTAGGGGAGAATGGCAATATAATTTTCAAGCATCTCAGAAGCAATACTCATACAACCTACAAGAAGTACATTTTCTTAAATTTCTATAAATGACCAGATTTAGCATTCTTTAAAGGTGAAAAATAAAGCTTTCCAAAGTTATACTGCTAAATGTCAATATACATTGCATATTACCAGCTCTATCTACATTACCTACGATTTTAAAAAATAAAAATATGGAAACAGAAGAAAGATTGAAAACCTGCTACAATAATCTATTGTAGAAATATGCTAGAATGGTGTCACACTGCATTATTCTTTATCATAACTGCAATCACATGAAAACTGTATTCACTTACTAATGCATTCCTGAGATGTAAATCCTTTGCTGTTGCAGCATCCTTACATTTTAGCTTTCTTTCATTTAGCTTCAGCAAACAAAAATCTGGAGATTCAGATTTACGTGCTTTCTCCTTAGTTCTTATAGGAATGTATATGCACTTACCACTTTAATTCTTGAAAGAAATAGCTATGCATACATAAACATATATTTTAAGTCTCTGAATGTACCGGATTCCGCTTTTTCTCTTTACCTGAGTCTCCGACCTTGGCACGCTTCCTGTTGCAGCAAGGAAGGATGGCCCAGAAAGTAACTGTGACTGCGTATGTCCTGGAAGATCTCAGCTCTGCTCCTCCTCTAACTGCAATTCCCCATGTGACTTTGGTCAGGCTCTCTGGCCTTTCTGTCTTTACCTGTGCTGCCCATCTAAGTGCTCAGAGCTCAGCCTCAAGCCCAGCCTTACTTCTTGCCCAAGCTGCAGACACAGGCAATTTAGCCTCACATGGCTATCCTTCACATGGTCTGGATGAAGATCACTTTAAAGCTTGTTTAGCAGCAGATTTCCACATATTTTATTCCGAAGGATAGTAAAAAACACATGAAGTACGAAGAGTTAGACTCCCAGGTAGAAAAAGATGGAAAAAGACAGAAAATATGAGCTGTAATACGTGCTTAGCTGCACTGTAGCATCCTTTCATTACCATGGATGAAATAGGATTTCTCCACCTGTCTATGCTCTGATGGATAATAGAGAGCCCTGTCCTAACTTCAAGCATACTTGTGTAAAAAATAGAAAACAAAAATAATTTTTAAATTCTGCTTCTTTCAGAATTTAGGCCCGAGAACAGCCAGCATGCACTTAAATTCAATCATGTGAAAAAGCCTCTGGGAACACTAGGAAAGATCCCACTCTGAACATGAACAAGTTGAATGTGTTTCTAATGTGAAAGCTGTTTATTCTATGGAAAATGTTGGAGTGATCCAGGGATCAGCCATAGCTGCTGCTAAACTCTCACCTTGCAGGGATATACAACTTGCACCTGTTTTGCCCCAAACCCCTCTCACAGGTTACTGAATTTTCTTTACAGCGATGAAGTGCAGTCTCTGAAGTAATGGCTGACCAAAAGCCTAGCTAAGTTATATTTGTTAAAAAACAAACAAACAAACAAACAAAAAAACAAAGAAAAAAACATTCCAAAAAACAACAAAAAACCCACCACCAACAACAACGAAACTTCATAATTTCTTTTACATTGGTGAAAAATAGAGTACCATATCAGTCTGCAATAAAGAAAGCTAAAAGTTGAATAATATTCCCCTTTCAAAAAGGACCATTAGTGAAATAAAACCCAAAGCCTTGAATGCACTATGGGGCAGTAAAAATTCTTAATGCTAATGTAAAAAATAGGAAATGCTGTAAAATCAAAGTGGTAGGAGGCCTAGCGGGCAAAAAGCAAGTACTGTGATTAATACTGAAAGAGATATTGGAGTAAATGCAAGAAGAGCTTAAGGGACCCAGATCTAAGTGGTAAATTAAAATATACAAATTTCCGTACTTATGGGAATGAGAATTCCCTTCCCAATGCTGAATAAAAATAGAGCCTTTTGACTCACAGTGTTTTGTAAAGATCTTTTCCTTACCTTTTCAGAAATGTAAATGGGGAAATTTAAACCTAAAACATTGCTCAGCCTAGAGATAACTGAGTTCTGGTTGAATGGATGGATGGATATAGATAGTTAATGTATTATTCAGAACATTATAAACTTGATTTAAACTTTCTGGCTAAGAAGGAAATAAAGACATTTGTTGTTGTTGAGATGGAATGATGATTTATTTGCTGAAATTGTTTTTGACTTGGAAATAAATCAATGAAAAAAATAAGCCAGGGTAAATATGCTAATAACTGCCTGTGCAAGGTTGATAAGTCTTTTATACTGCCAGTGTTTTAATTTATTAACTAATGTGGCTTTGATGACTAGAAATGAGTATATGAAGTAGTTAGACAAGAGGTATAGAAAGTGTGTTCAAGAAGATGGCACTTCAGAGCACTTACCTCAGGGATGCTTCTGGATGCAGTGCTACTCTACTTTTGCCAGTCTGTGTAAGAGTAAGCAGCAATTTTAACTACAAAAATATTAACTGTGTTTCTCTTTTTTTTTTTTTTTTTCCCCCTAAGGAAGCCTATAATTTTTTGTAACAGTTTCAATGATTAAGAGCCAAGCATACACTAAAAGCTTGATTAGGCTGGTCTCCAGCTGATCTGATGCTTTAACACAGAGCTACTTCTGGGACAGTGCAATTTGGAGCATTTCTTCCTATTTGCTTGAGCTTCAGTCTAGCCCAGAGTGACTATGTGAACTGGAGCACAGGGTATATACCCTGTTTGTCTGAACTATCCTTAGCCTAGCTAACCTCACTGCCACGGGCAATGTAGTGAAACTTAGCAATCATGCATAGTCCATTCCGTAGACATTTGGGCTGTTGGCCTTTTTGAGTATTGGCACCATGACAACCACACCATCAAAGCAATATCTGAACTGGTTTCAGGTTAAATTGAGTGCATTTGGATTTTTCAATACAAGTAATCAAGCTATAAACACATCCTATGAAAAGCAAACCGGTATAAATAAATAAATAAACAGATAGATAAAATCATCCAATACATTTCTATTAAGTTCTCTTTACAGATGGCAGTCTGTACTGCCATTACATTTTTATGGACATGGTGAGAAAAATTATTTGTTGAAACTTTAATTCTACAAATAGTTTCAAATTGCAAGTGCTTTTGAGAATTTTTATTTTTGTGGCAATTAATGGCAGCAGGAAAAAGACTGTCAGATTACTCACTTTGGATTATTTCACTTACCACCTCCAAATGCGAATTAAAAAAATCTTCTAATTTCAACTTTGACTACTCACTTCCGTTGAACACAAATCACAAAGCACAGATTTAGCTTTAATAAATATCACTGAACCCTTTGTTCTCCTTAAACTGTCTGTACAGCTTTGTTTGATGGACAAGTGATAGAGTAGAAGATCTGGCTAGACTCCAGATGTCAAATCTTACTTGCTGACTTAACTCATCCTACTCTATTGTTTTGATTTGTTTTATTTTTCCCCCTATGTACTGTAAATCATTAACTGATAGGAATCTCAGTGTTAGCCTAACCCTTCAGGGTTATCAGAATATTTTAGCAACAAAAACTATACATGGCATTTTAACAGAAGATTTTTCTTTGATTACAAGACAGAATTTCATTGGAAGTAATGTTCTCTTGTCCCACTACCAATATCACATCTTTGATCTTGCTTGCCTGCTATTTCTGCTGCATTTTCCATAATCTTTGCCTTCAAAAATCTATTTTTCATCCAAGACATTTCTAATATCTTTGATTGTGGTCTCTTCCATTCATCTTTATCAATTTTCATTTTCGCTCTTTTCTGTCCATATGCCTCTCATTTGTTGCAATTTAAGGAATTAGACTTAGCAATTTCCTCACAGTGTAAGGCATTCACTTTTTGAATTACTCTTGTAAACTCATGGATATGCATGTTTTTGTGAATTAAAGAGTAACAGTTAACAGGATGAATAAAAATATAGACTGATGAAGTTATGTATTATTAAAGGTCTTATTATTAAAGATCTTAGATTGTTGGAATACCCAAGAATACTAAAATGGCCAAGAATAAAATCAGTTTATAGACTGGAAGATATCTATCTCCTCTAGAAGTGAAGCGTGCTAGTGAAAGGATGACTTGAACTATTGTTAACAAAGAAAATGGACGCGCTACTACAGGTCACCAATCTGTTACAGAGTTTGTTGCACTGCTATGTTTTCTTTCTTGTATTCTCAGGTACTTGTGATCATTTGGTCAACTTGAATGAACGTTGGAAGATAGAGCTGAGATAGCCAGAAGGAAAATGGCAAAGGATATAGAAAGCTGAAGTACTTTGTTGCTTTCGTTGTTCTAACAAAGCAGACCATTATACCATTTCACTAGCATGTTTTATCTTTCGCAGGTGTAAGATGTAAAGATGATTGTTCCAAATTCATAGTGGTTGTTCCAAATTCATAGAATTCTGCTTGCATGACACATACTGCAATGTCTTGGCAGCTGTCACAGTGTAATTATGTCTTAAAAATAAAAATTTAAAGAGACACATGAAAGCTCTACTTGAGAATATCCTTAAAGAGAAACCATGTAATACCTCAACAATGGTAACTATGGGATAGGCATTTTTAAGAAACACAGTTATATTCAGAAAACTTCACATAAAGCAGGATCAAAACCAAATAACATGGATTTAACTATGAAGAGCATGTTCACTGCGTAATATCACCTAAAAATGTGTCATCCTGGAGGGTCTGTGAAATAAAAAGGTTTTAAAATCCAATTTAAATGTGGTTAACTCCAAGGACCTTCCTAAGCCATAGGAACAAACCGAAATGAAAGCAATGAAAATCTTGTGTAAAATGTGATAATGAAGTATAAACTAGACCATGATCTCAGACTTACTTTAACTTCTAATTAATACATTACTCCATTTCAGTTCCTTTATGATAGCTAAAGCTGTTCTCTGACTCCTTCTCTCATAACTCTTTGTCCATTAAATAACTGTCTTTCAGCATTATTCTTTCAATAGGAGCTGGAAAGTTAAAGCCATACTAGCTTTATATTAAGAAGATAGAATCAGTCTGCAGTACTTTTGAGTCTAGCTTTACATATAGCACATTGCTTAGCTATGCTTAAAACCTTCCTTGAACTCTTCAAAGAATGTTACAGCTACTATTTGTTGAAGTGTAAAACAAAAAACAAAACCAAACAAAAACATATATATTTTTTGAATAGCCAAGCCAGAAACACTTCTACTGTACTGGGAAGGCAACATCAACACAGGTGTAAGGATTTGGCTGAGGTTTATTTGGTTGCAGTACCTGAGTTGTTTTTTTGGTTTGTTCTATTTTCTTCCTATTTAACATTTTAGAGCTCCTCATTGCTACAAGGGATTAGCCAACAAAGGAACTGAATTTATTGACTTATTATGATGTACAGCAGTAATATCCTCAGGTTGCCGCTCCCTTTGGAAAGGAAATTGATACACTTTGTTCTGCCCTCTGGACCTCCTCAGCACAGCACTACTGTTAGGCTGATCACACAGGGCTAGTTCTGCTCTAGTTTGCCTACATCATCACAGTAGAAGGGGAGGAAATAGGGAGCTTTCCCAGGTTGTACAGGTCATATGGATTCATAGCTGAGGTGCTTGAGAGAATGCAAGCACTACTCCCTAATTGCTCTGCTAGGAACTGAGTGTGGCCTAAGGAGGGAGACTGTAGCCAGAGGCATTATGCTGCAGCCTTTGTAGCACTTTCCATGTCACTGTGCATGCCAAGTATCAGAGTACATCCAAATCATGCCAGCAAAACTCTTCTGAATATAAGTATATGCCTCAAGGGCATGATCTAGCCCTGTATAATTATTTTCTTATAGCTGCATTATCAGTATGCAAGCATCCTCATCTTGACTAGCCACCCAAACTCAGCCCTAAATGACTTTTATACTCTAAATTCCCAAACGACCAGGTAGCAGGCAAATACAATCTGCACTTAGAAAAAGAACCTGGAGACAGTAAAACTAGACTCTTCCCCAAGTCTCCGTCTCATCCATAAAGCTAATGGGGTACAGGGAAGTTCAGCAACTTGTGCAAAGAGAGGTGGAATGTTTGCCTAGCACAGTGCTGCCTCAAGTGTGTTACCCCAAGCTAGCCCCAGGCAAACAATACATCTACACAGCAACGTGTGGCAAAACTCAAAGATACTAGCTGTGAGCCTGAAATCAGCCTTTTCAGTTATATTCAGGCTTATTAACATAGTCAGTCTACAAGGCTTGTTAGCTGGAGCACTGTGCCGTGACTAGGCTGCTCCTGGAACCAGTGCTAGCCCATTCTTGCTAGATCAACAGTACATCAGGCTTCATTTCATGGTATAGACTCTCCCTCTAATTTACTGCTCATTTTGATGAGGACTTTGGTTCTCTGAGAACCATCCATTTATACTAAGTACCACCAAGATCTCTTGATGGTGATGAGAAGTTTATTAATAATCAGAGTATTTCCATGCTTCAGCCTTCAGTGGAGTAGAGAAATTAACAAAAAAGCTGTAAACAGTTTAGCTCAACTATCAGAAAGGGTCTTGTCAAGCACTCATCATAGGCTTACTTAGAGATCAGATGTAGTGCTCCACGATTCAAATGCAAATCAGATTCAGGAAAAAGAGCTATTTGGCCTCTCTCTGTGCTTCTCTACACCCTTCCTTTCAGGTAATGCCCCCCAAACCACCTCCTGTCAGCAGAAAGCCAGCAGTATGGCCTGTCCTCCAAGCAAGCCACACGCAACTCATGGTGCTGCCTAAAGATCTCTGCCACCACTTCTATTTTGTTCCCATTCAGCATCAGGGAAGGGAGCAGAAAGTCACATCATGGATGCGTAGCTGTAAAGCCAGAGCAGCCTGTATCATCCCAGACTTAGTAAAGCATTCATTTTTTTTTTTCTTAATATTTTTCCTAGTGCATAGTTTTTAGGTGTGGCTTTACAAGACAACATTAATTGAGTTTTGCTAGAGAAAGAGAAATCCATTTTTGAGAGAACCAGCATGTTACTGCCTCTTTTTGACCATACTTTTCTTTTTGAATGACTTGGATCTATTTTTTTCCTTTTTTGTGAACTTGACCTGGAGAAAATTAACATCTTTCATAATACAAACACTTGACACCAGCATTCATTTCTAAAGATTTCTGTTCTGAGGAATACTAACTTTTCTGTAGAATAAATACAGTTTTTCTTTTACTTACAGAGTATTTATACATGACTCTAGGGATGAATCTAAAATATTTCCTTAATCCCTTCTGAACCCAATACTGAGCCACTCTTTACCCTTATGCGATATCTTAATGCTTAACAGAGACACTGAGGTTCAGTTCCTCATGACCTTTGGTTGCAGCATTCACCTGCCAGCTAGAGCTCTCTGAAGCCGCAGTATGAAAATGTATCTCTCGTTTACTCCACTATTCATAGTACTCTGAAACCAGACCAAGAGGCTGTGGGTTTTATCTACACAGCTGGAAAATACACGTAGGAAAATGAAGGCTCTAATCTGGGGGCTGCTAAACCCTCAGTGAATGTTTGCCAGTTTATGGGCCTTAATACTTCTGATAGAGTTAGACTGACCAAATGAGGATATTGAAAGAAAAAGAGCCTAAAGAAACTTCCCCCTGGCTCCCCACCTATTACACAGCTACTGAGATCTAAACATCAGCCTCCCAACCCCACACTCCAACTCACAGACTATCACTACAGGCAAATTTACAGAAGTGAGCATGTGGTTGTCATCACAACAATGATGGTCATGGTCAGTGGCAGCTAAGCTTAATCTGACAAACAACTGCAGTTTGTATTACTTTTAGCTGCTTTTCTGCAGAATTATACAGATTTTTCTTCAAATAATTAAAACTATAATTATATTACAAAAACACTTTACAAGATAATCTCCTTTCCAATTTCCTTTAATGTTTTCTATGGAATTACCATTGGTAGCATAGAAAATAGGTAATTGCATTTCATTTCTATTACCATTTTAACAGCCTGAATTCTTACCCAGGGTGATGGGTTTAATTTCTCACATATGGCCTATATTGTTTTTGAATAGAATAATAAGTGGCGTAAGAGTGTTTCTTGCTGTGGCGCCTATGCCATTATTTAGCAATATATCTTCTGAATTGATAGTTGTTGAAATAATCAAAGCAGACCCTCAGCAGGAAGAGACTAATGCAGCATCATTAGAATCAGCTGTTCTGTGCTGACTCACACAAGCTGAAGATTTAGCCCATGCTATTGTTATCACTCTTTAAATTTGACCATAGTTTTCTTGCTGGTGATGTGGATGAAGGCACAAGAAAAAGCTGTGAATTAATTGTTAGCCCAACCCTGCAACCCAATTTGATATGTAATGTGTGATGTAATGCTGTCAATTTGCACAGAGGACAATGGAAGCAGAAGGTGTTCTGTCTCTTTCCAGCAGCAGAGACTTATCTGATTTGGACCACAGCAGCAACCTTTGTCTGTGTAGCTGCCAAGGACATGTTTACAGCTACTTCTAGATACAGTAAACTTGGAATAAGTCAGAGCAGGAAAGAGTGGGATAGCTCCCATGACTACTTGCAACACAAATTTGAAAATTAATAAGCATTATGTAATACTGCTGCTTTAATTGCAAAATCAAGTAGTTCAATTCACCTCTAACAAAACATACCAATATTAAAACTCTCCAATTTGGACATAAATATTTGCTTTCTACATAAGTTAATAGTATTCCTACATGCAAGTGTAGAGGAGGTCTAGGAAGGCCACAATTTACTACTAGCTGTATTAAGAGGGAGTTGCTTGGAGGTGCCGAGCATCCCAAAATGGGGTGCAAAAGTTCATAGGGATCCCACAATAATGGCGCTGTCCTTTGTATTTTCATAATGCCTGATTTTATTTTCTTTCTGGAAAACAGAAATTTATAACCTATCTTATAAAATGAATGTGAAAATATACGTTAACATAGAGCAGAGCATTTGCAAGCTAAATTTGAAAGGAGCAAGTTGCTACAGCAGACAACAAATAGGGCTAAAAATAATTGTGTAGACTTTCTGATTCTGAAGTCAGTCTTTTATACTTGCATTGCATCCTTGGGAACCATTCTTGAAAGAAATGTGGCAACAACACAACATAGACTCCACGTTTTGTTTGTAGAGCAGGCAACTTGTATATTTTTTCCAACCCTGCTCCAGTGGAATTAGGGAGCCATAACTTTTTAACCCCGTAATTATTACAGACACAGCAACTGCAGCAGTGGGATCTGCCTCTCACCCCTTTCTCCTGCAACCTTCAACATGCATCCCATAAAGACCTTACAGTAGGACTCAGTGAAAACAAAATGACAGCCAGCCTGTGCTTTTCATCTGCAGCTGTTGTAGTCTTTATTTTCCCCCCCGGTAAAGTGGAGTGCAGTTGGCAAAGAGGTGATGCATGGGGCAGCAGTTGTATTTCAAGAGCTGCAAGGGTGATATATTGAATGGGAGAATAACACTCTAGGGTTGATGGTGGAATTTAAGTATTTATCTCCTCAAGACAAAAATAACAACCAAGAAGTATTACTAACCCAGTAAGAAAATGTTAAGAGCACTTCACACTAAGACTTCAGCAACACAAAATCAAAGTGTTGCTCTAAAGAACTTGAGAAATCTTTGTGGCTGGTGAAATACAGACAAAGATACCGTGAATTCTTAGGTAATTTCCATTAGCACTAATTATGCTTTCTACTGTGCTGCAGGACTGTACTGTATCTTCTGCCACTACCATTTCATATACAAGGTACTAAAACAACCAGACAGCAAGAGATTGTGGAAATATTTCTGGGCATTTACTAGTCTCCTGTTGAATCCAAGTTTACGTAACTTTCAGGTTCATGAGGAATACAATGGCCAGATTATAGCTCAGCATGTGTCATTGACCATAGATAATCATTTCTTTTAGGTGAATGTGCAGCCATTGTCCCTTCTTATCTATATCATTGAAAATATACCTCATGTGAGAAGCTGCCTGACTCCTTCTCCGATAAATGGTAAGGAAATTGTTTCTTATCCCACAGGAATTAGTGCAGCATTTTGGAAAACTTTGTATAGGTAGTATCAACTAGGTGAGAAATATTTTGGGGGGGGATACTGGAGGTTTTAAGAAAGCAGTTACTAAACAAAGTAGAAAGAGTGACTGTAGAAATGTTCCAGAACGCGTAATCACAACAGCAGTCCTCCAGCATTTTAAAGACCCCTAATCATACCACTGGCATAAAACCTGTTGGAAGAGAGTGAAAATGCACACATACTCATAGTTGCATTTGAATTTGAGGAGCAAATTATTCCCCATCAGCCTTGGTACGGCAGTCAACACATTTTCACTGCAATTAAAGCACCTCTTGCCAGCAACAGACCTCTTCTACTCACACAAATAGTCTACCTTGGCTGTAGCAGATAACACAGGGAGCTAATCAGACTTTAGTGCATACACAGTAGCATATTTACCTTGGCCTGTGGTGGTGCAGACTACAATCAAAACAGCCATTTCCAAGCCAACAGAAGTGCAGCAGTACTTCACGGCCACTTTGGCTTGTCTCAGACAGTAGTCTTGCATAACTGGCTTCAGCTTAATGCTGAAGAGTTAAGGGGACTTACAGGGGAGGATTTATTATTATTATTATTATTATTATTATTTTGTGTGTGTGTGGTAGCACGTGAAGTTCTCTCATTTATAATCAATATCCTGAACTGTTATGAATGATGTGGTCCTACACTGCAGAGGAGCTACTTTGGAAAAGAAAAATATATTATACATAAATAATGATATAGAAACACTGTTTTTATATTTGCTGGGTTGTTAAAATGGATTGTATGAACTCCAGTGACATTTTTCCCCGACTCATTATTATTGATCTTTAGAGGAAGCAAAATTGTTTCTGATCAGTTCTTTACAATACCAGACAAAGCACCATTAGAAATATCAATGATCACATAGAAGAAAAAGTTAACTCACCCTGCTGATGATAGACACTCTAGCTACAGACCACTCCTTCTCAGAAAGTAGCCTTCATCCAGAAAACATTCTGTCTTTGGAGGCTAGCCCTTAAACAAGCCCAGGACCTGTCCTTTCCAGTCAGGTGGCATTGCTTGCACCTGTGCTTCCTGGGCCAACCACCTCTTTAAGCAGAAGCTCAATCATCAGTTCAGGCCATGACATAACAGTTCCCTTAAAATTATTGAGAAAAGAAGTAGGTTATTCATAACCCAAATTTCAGAAAGCAAATATAATACAGACAGACTTACTTAACTGGAAGAGTCTACTCAGAAATTCCTGACTTCCCTTCTTCAGAATGTTCAAACTCTGAGAATACGTCTATAAGAAAGCAAAGAGAAAAAGTCAAACATGCAGTGAATCAATGTAAAGCTAGCAGGAGATGGAGGTGAAGTAACTGGGAGATAAGTGAATTGTACTAGCACAACAGTTAGCAAAGTTTTTCTGCTTAAGATTTACAAAATGAAATTTGAACTGAACGTGAAGTCTCTGGCGAGCTGCTTAAACTCAATGAATCCCCATTGATCTCAGGGAGTAAAATGCTCAGTTGCTTCTAAAGGAAGATTTGTTGTCATGAAAATTAGTTATAAACAGCAATGATTTTATAAGGGTTAAGGAAAATACGCTACTTTGATAGTTATTTTACCTTAGAGTATTAAAATCTTTAAATACAATCACAGTAAATCTTGAGACAAGAGAAATTTAAATGAAAAAGTGATAATCTTGTAAATTTTAAAATAATTATGATTTTTTTTTCTTTTCTTTTTATTTTGTTTGGTTTTAGTGCTTTTGGTTTTATTCCTAAGTAGTAAAAAAAAAAAAAAGACAATCACAGAAGCTCACAATTAATCTACATTTTAAACGTAAACTACAATTATTTAGAAACTGCAGCATTTGTAGAAGCTACACAGGGTTATCAGCACAGTTAAGAAGAGGTTTGTCATCCTTGGTATCTTAAACCTGCCACACAGTAGAACCAGAGTCCTATGCATTAAATAACTATCTGCCTTCCTGGCAGCAGGTTGGGGCATGGATAGCAATCAGACGTTGCTCTTTTCTTCATCCTTTGCAGAAAGAAATAGTAAAGCTCCAAAGCACAGTCTGGTCTTCTTCATGGAAACAATATAAATATAGAAGAAACAAGCACTGTTACACTCATGCCTTCTGCATTTCTTTTTTTTATTTTAATTCAGCAAGAATATCCTAGGAAACTGTATTCCTATGTTAATGTAACATTAAGGTTGATAAATCAAGTTCTCAAATGTCATGAAATGCCGAAGTCAGACTGAAGACTCAACCTTTCCTCTGGTTCTTTGCCTCCTTTTTAAAATATGGCCTGTTTTTATACTCTTATAAATTATTTGTCAGACTACAGAAGTCAGTATAACACAAAGTGGAATTCCCTACAAAGCCTTTAAAAAAAAGTAAAAGCATGACAGAAAATGCTGTGCAGGTGGGCTATGCAAGGGAAGGATTACAAGCTTATGTACATTCTTCCTTGTGTTTTAGTCTGGCAAGATCACCTCTCTGCCTTGATCATCTTTCTGCCATCATTCACACAGGGAGATTTATTTCCTATTGGTACCAAGGAGGTGCGTCCCCTCCAGTGGTACTGGTATTTGTGTGCAAATGAAAGTATCCATATGTGAACATGAGCATTGACTTTTCTTGCTAAGATTCCTGGCTATTGTAAGTAAGACTTTCTGGCCTAAAAGGAAAGGAGAGAAAAGCCTTGGAGATGACACTGTCTTATTCCTTGAGGAAGGATAGCCTTGATTGAACAGCTTTCATGACAGTAGCAGGGCAGAACTGCAAAACTTGCCCTGCATAAATTTATCTAGGATTCCTCTTACAGCCACAATAAATATCAGTTGATCAACGGCAGTTATTCTTAAGTGTGAACAAGGAAGACAATAATCATATTGAGTAAACATTAAATGATTGATAGCAGAGGACATCATGGGACATGTTTCCTCCTTCCTCATTATCTGTCGACACAAGATATCATCTGGAGACAGCATGGTCTGCCATCCCTATCCTATCTCCCCCCAACTGGATAAGGAGCTCCACACCAATGGCTTCAATCTGAGCCAAGAGGTCCTACACCTGCCCAGCTTTCCAGGTCAGTAGACTAACACTTCATGATAAGTGATTATATTGCATGTATATAAATATATTATTATCACTGTATATTTGTTTTCCTCTTCTGTCTCAGTAAATAGTTTTTAGCTTAACTCACAAGTTTTCCCCTAAGTAAGAGGGAGATGAGTGAGCAAACAACTGTGTGGTGGTTAGCTGCCTGCTGAGTTAAACCAACAAACGGCTTTCAGTCAGATACTTACCTCTGGACACAAAGATATTTTCCAATTGCACAGCTTTCACTGATTTCAATAAATTATTTACATCCTACTAAAGATGTAATGCACATTGTTTTATAGCAAATACTTGCTACACATTTTGTCCATGAAGTTGTGTACTTGCTCTAGGGATTTAATCAAGGTGAAAACTTTTCCAAAGTGAATTTTTTTTTTTTTGCATTTTACATGTGTGTGTGAGAAAGAAAGCTCTGGATGTCAGAGTAAGGCCACAAATCCTGTTCCGACACAGCAGCAGGGTTTCTCTGGACCAACCAGGTTGAGAGCAATTGAAGCATTAGTATATTCTTCTCTACCACTGTCATACACTGGTAAAAAGAATAAAAGCCTGTGTATTGAGTGTCACAAACTACTTCCTGCTTCTTCTGCATGCAGTGAGGACAAGCTTTCCAAGTCTCAGTGTTTTGGGTACTTCCATCACTGCCTTCATTTAGTTATTACCCATAGCATGGCTTAACCTGATATGAACAATTTCCTGGCAAGTCATACATGTATTTTTTTTTTTTTAAACATAAGTCTGTTGGTATATCATAATGTTATGCTTAAGTTCCCTTCCATTAAATTCAATTCCTTACATCTTAAGTTTTAGACAGTTTTCCTTAACATTAAAGAGAATTAACATTTACTTTGCGATATATTGCAAGTGACAGCAGTTGGAGCAAATTTTTCCCCTGAGAATTATATTTCCTACCTGCCAACTAACCTCACTGTTTTGGGGAATTATTATACAATGTTGTTTCCAATCAAAATAGATGTGTTCAGTTTTCCTATAGACAGAGGCATTAAATAACAATCACACAACTCAGTCTTGTTCCCACTCAAAATTGGTGGCAAAACTCCCACTGACTTCATGGGAGCAAGACTTAGATCATAGTTGATTAACTTTCATAGAAATTATGGGTTAACCTCTAAAAGTTAGGAAAGTTTGGCTACAGAAGCTTCTAAAGACCTAGATATATAAAACATATCTGTTGCTGATACTCACTGCTACTTTTGTGTAATACCATACCCTTTCAATCTCCATTTCATACATTTTTACTAATCACACAAACTTGTGTGGTAAAAACAATTAGAATAATTTATATTTTAAGGAAAATCGCATTCACAAGAACAAGTTTAACTGCCTCCCTTTCTCCAGACAATGAAACCAATCTTTCAAAGGTTAGCTGATTAACTGCTGAAGTTCAGAGAAGGACATGCATGTTTTACATTAGATACCTGTGCACAAACTCAAAACTCCCTCCTTATCTCCCTAGATTTGTTACCCAGTATCTTGAACAAGAGCCCCCCTTCTTATGACAAGAAAAAACAAAAAGCAGGATAATTTTCCTAATATGATATCTTGCAACCCCTCCCCCCGAGACTGTTGTAATTTTCAGCTGCACACCAAGCTCTCACCAGCCAACTCTTCCCTGGAGCAGACAATGGCAGAGCACTGCAAGTGACTTCACATGGAGGAGTCCAGCACTGATGCAATACATGCCCCTTGACTCACACAGCAAGAGGGTGAGAAACTTCTCCATATGATTCTTACAAACCCTTTCAGGAAAGAGATTTCCCTCAATAGACTTCGTCGAGGTAAATCCTCCAGGATTTCCAGAGCAGCTTGAGGACAGCATTACTCAAAATGAGCTAAAATTTTCTGGAGATTCTAGCCTTTAAGACTGCATAAACCACCTCATTTCTGCAGAAATCCCCAGAGACAGCATACACCATGAGTCCTTCTGTCTTTGCCTGCTTTAAGGAAAGGCATGGTTAATTGTTGTAGACCCAAACAAACAGTAAATATCAATATTTCTTGCCTGACCCAGCTGCTCTACTTAGTGTATTGATCTGCCCTCGCCTTCCTATTCCTGTACACCAAGGGAGGACAAATAAGCAAGTTCAAGGTATTTATTTAAGTCAGCTCACCCCAACACGAATCCTAAGAGAACAAGAATTTTTATTTATTCTTTTTCCATTGCAGAGGTGCAAAATGCCTGCAACACTTCTCAATGTTTATTAATAAAATGTGAATGTATAACTGGAAATGTTATTGGAAAGGACATAAGAATAAGGAAATGTAAGTTTTCTACAATCCATCTTGTCACAGTTCCTCTATCCATACTGCCAGCTAAGGAAGAATCCACAACCTCTCTCCTTCATTGCAGTTGTATCCTGTCCCAGTTGGTAAGAGTTAAAAAAGATTTACAATCGCTTATGCCACCTTCCAGATCACATACAAGAATACTATTAGGAAAAGCTAATGAAAAGGAGGTGAGACCAATGCTACTTCTTTGGTTTTGGAATATGAATTCTCTTCTACAACTGAAGAAACTGTAAAATGTTTTTTTAATGTTCATTTTTACCTAAACTTGTTAAAAAAACTACTAATAACTGCCCTGTAACTGTAGAAGAAATACCCAAGACAATTAAACTAGGAAAGGATATTTTCCTCACCAAAACTTGAAGGGCCAGTGTATTTCAGTTGCTTTTCAATATTTAGAGAAGATGGGAAAAAGGGACACTTTTTTGTTTTCAGATGCTACTTTTTCTCCAAACATTAAGAATTCTTCACAGTTCTTGTTATTAAAAAATGCAATGACTCTGTGATTAAGTAATGCCACCCTTCTGATCAGAGAAATTCACTACAGAAGCTGTATTCAGTTATCAGAAGCAAGATTAGAGACAAAAATTATCCCCTTTTATTCCATAATATTCAGAAACAAGCACTGAGGAAGGAGCATAAAGCACATGTGAAATGATAATAAAGCCTGGTGCATTATAATTACACATACTCTACACAATTGAACATTTATATAGGTTGGATTAAAAGATTGTGCTTAACAGAAAATATATGTAGGATTATAATGAGAAGAATTCATGCTTTATCAGGAGATATGTCAGTGAAGATGCAGTTCTCTCAACTCAGAAAGAGTTATTTTAATGCTATTAAAAAAAATGTCTGCTCTTGTTTTAGAAGTCAAGACTTTCTCCAGGAAAAAAAAAAACAGTTAGGTAAGAAACTAAGTAAAACAGTTTTAGTTTTCTTTAATTTCGTAGTCTAAAGCTGTCTTTTTCACAAATCATGATGTACTAGCGTTAGTGCAAAATATACCCAGACACATACAAAAGGATTTGGTTGCACTAACATAGGATCATTAAGACTACACAGAATATCAGTTAATCACAATAGCATTGTGATTATAACATCATTTGAGTATCAGTTTTAAGTTTAACTTTGTGATTTTCTTAATTTTAAATGCCAAGAGAGAGACCCAGCAGTTTTTAAGACTGCCAGATACTGCTACAGTTTAAAAGCTGGTCATAAAGTACTAATTAGATAACTAACAGGGCAAAGAATTTACCAGGTTAATACAGCAGAAGCTTCAAAATATGTTCTTTTCCTTCTATGTAGATGTAGGGCTCTACTTACAAAGGAGATACAAGGAACAGATTTTCCACTCCTCAATTATTGAAGCATATTGAATGTCAACAGAGCTATATATATTTAAATTGTTGAGCCTTAACATGAGTTCTGCTTTCTTTTACTATTAAAACAACATTTCTAGGTTAACTGAGTAGAAGAGGTCTCTTTCCTCTTCCCAAATCAGAAAATAATCTGAAAAAAGAGCTCCAGAACTACTTCTCACTTAGTCTCAGCATACAGTATCCTATGCTATTCAGATTTTAACATCTATTAAATTTCAGTTGACATTTCTGAAGAAAACAAGTTATGGTGTTTATTATCAGTTTTCATCACCTTCTACACTGAACACAAAAACAAATATTAGAAATCAATCCTTCTACATTTTTACTGGGATGTGATATTTTACATCTGACACCTGAGAGACCTGCCTTTATCAGACATCCCAAGAACTATTTTACCCAATTATCTCTATAACATTAGAGTAATTTACATAGTACATTCTATTATTAGTGTAACTGCAGAGGGACCAGCACAATGGGAAGACATTACAAAAAAAACATAGTGGCAAAAGGACCAGCACTATGGGAAGAGGCTACAAAAGAAAGAAGTGCTCACCAGGCTCTGATGATCTATGCTCACAGTAGGAACTCCACAGAAGAGATGTCACCAAGCAGAGATCCTTCCTCAGTGGCAGTCAACCCTTAAATGAGGTCTAAGAGAGGTGCAGCCAAGCTCCACCCCTTCTGGTCACACAGCTGAATTACCTTCACCTGTGTTCCCAAGGCTGACTAGGTTCTTTCCTCAGGTGTTCAACCAGTGGTTCAGGCTATGAGTCAACTGTTGCCATACAATTAAGAACATAGGATGATCCTAGCTTTTCTATTTTCAGGAAACTCCTCCTTTAAATTTACATAGAAATTGCAGTAAAATATTTCCCTGTGAGGCTACAGATTTTGGGAGCCACACTAACCTTTGTGAAGCTATTCCACAAAGAATCTTACACAGGACTATTTCACTATTTCTGCTTGACACATGCATTTAAGCCCTTCCCTCCGTCATTCATTAATTCTGATGAAATGACCAGAATGAGGCTTAATCAAAAAGGGACAATACCAAAGCCTGCATCAATCAGCTTAAGCTCTACTGAAGTCAATGAGCCAGTTTATCCTGCTTGAAATACTGGCACTTCAGTAAATAAAAGGCTTCATCTGCAAATCTGGTAAAATAAAATTGAATAAAATGGTGAAACTTCCATTTCCAGGCTGGATATCTCTAGGGAGAATGGTTTTATGGATAGGAGCAGCCCAGATCTCAGTGCCAGCAGGGGAAGGAGGAATGCCCTATGTACTGTGTCTGGGTATTTTCTCATGAAAAGCAGCACATTATGCCCTGGGAAGTATTAACCTGGAGTCTGTTGTCTCTTCTTTTCTTCTGCTAGAGCCAGGCCATCTTATATGTAAAAATTCCTGTAGTCCATGCCAGGTATCTCGTAAGTGAGCCACCAAATATGAGCATTCATGTGTTTATTATCTTAGAGTCATAGAACTGTTTGAGTTGGAAGGGACTTTTAAAGACCATCTGGTCCAATCCCCCTGCAATGAACAGGGACACCTACAGCTACATCAGCTTGCTCAGAGCTCCATCCAACCTAGCTGTGAATGTCTCTCTTGTAGATGGGACATCCACAACCTGTGCCAATGCTTCACCTCCCTTATTGTAATAAACTTCTTCCTTATCCAATCTATTTGTCCCCTGTAATGTGATGTAATGCATGTAGAGGTCTGTATGGATTACCTTGAGCAAATGAGGAATGTTAATTTCCATTGAAGTGCCTGAGCACACTTTTTAGATCCTCTTTTTATAGGCATATTTGGGAATATTTTGTATTTCACATTTCTATTTCACATTTCTAATATAACTCAAAAGTGTGAAAGACCATCTGTTTTTGTTAACCAGACTCTAGAAGACAGCATCATGTACAGATATTGTATCTGTTAATAACAATTTTTGTTTTGGTTTTGAGTATTTGCTTTCAATATTTTGTCTCAGGCACATTTCAACCTTTTCTTCTTTTCATTTCGTCGGAGTGGATCAAAAGAGAGACTGATAACAGTATTGTGCATTGTCTTGCTTACAAGAGCAACAAAAAAAATGAATCAGTTCGATTCTCCATTACTCAGTCCTCATTTACATCAGACTTAAGTTAAAACCAGATGTGTGTTCAACATTGTGTCAGTGTAAGTCCCTTTTACCTTGATAATTTTCTGCTTTACCTCTCAGCCCTAATACTGACCAGCGAATTCATCCTTCTGCATGATGAGTCAGTGTTTTTCCTCTTTATTTCCCTTCTCTGTTAATGATTTTATCTTTTTGGGGAGATCTCTACTCTCAAAGACCATCTAGAAATTAGCTAAAGAAAATTTCATTTTTGTTACTGAATGTTTTCTCTCTCCTTCTCATTTGACTTATTTTGCTGTTCCCCAGTTTTACCACATTTACCTTCTATTCATTCACGTACTCTACATATCATAGTTAGCCTTTCAGTTCATATTCTCATGCTTTGCTCTCATACTCTTATTCCCATAACAAATGCATTTTCTGTTGTTTGGGCTCCTGATTCTCCTATCTTTTTCTTCAATATCCAAAGTTTCATTATTTTCTCTTTTCAACACTCTGGTTTTCACTCAACATGATTGTTCTTATCTTATGCTTTCTTTGCCATAGCATTCCCCAGCCACGTCTCTCCTCCACTCTGTACCACTTCATTTTTGCAATTGTACTGAGGAACAAAGGACATTACGTATAAGTTGCCTTATTCTTCAAATTCTTCTTGACTTTTGACCCATTTTGACCCAAATATGCAGTCTCTCACCAAATTTAACAATGCTTTTTTCATAAACATTACCCATTTTCACCTCACTTTCCCTGTCCTTTCTTCAGGGGATTTGATCTTCACGTCAGTTATGAAAGATGAAAGTTCTAGTAGTACTTTTGAATGTCTTTATTTTTGTATTACCTCTTAAAATATTTTAGTCAACTAGTTATAATGTGAAAAATCTTTTTCATTGGCATTTAAATAAAAATACAATTCAAATAAGAGCACTTTGTGAAAGAGCTTCCAGAAAGGGAATTAGGCTTATAAAGCTCTATATAAGATGAAATGGTATTTTGATATATCCTTTCATTTTATTATGAAAAAGGGTGCTTCAGACATTCAGGTTCACAGGATAATGAGTTGACAACTGACACTGAGGAGAATAAGGGGTCTTGTTCTACTCTGGGCTTTTTTTAACTAAAACTCCAGAGATTCTCTTGGAATCATCGGACTTGAGTCTGAATTAAAAGCTAATATCTCTTTTACTCATACATAAGCCTCAGAGGAAGTCCCAGCCTCTTCCCACTCATCCCTATTTCATTTGATTTAATGTGTTCTCTGAGGAACATGGTTCAGTCCTGGCACAAAATGTGGCCATTCCTTGCTGCACAACCAGCAAAGCTAGGACCTGAGACACTTGGTCTGGGACCCACCTCTTCTCTATGGTCCACTCAGATCTGGTGATGACATCTCCTGACTCATTTCATTCCAGCCCAAGAAGCAATTAAGCATTTTAAACAGTGAACTTATCCAAACCTCACCTGTGACTATCCAGTAGAGCAGCTTTTTGAAAAAGCAAAGTAAATACATTGATTCCATTTCCTATGTTAACAACAACAACAACAACAACAAAACTCAGATAATTCAGACTAGAATAATCTGAATGGCTGTACAGCATGCCTCTCACTGCAGTTCTTGCTGAGGAGGAAAAGAGAAAAGCACACAGCTTGAACTTCACTTAACCCTGTCAGTCCTGCCTCTTTCTTCTTCCTTTGTGCCAGCATAAATCACATGGGCCAGTCAGGAGCAGAGCAGCATAACATGGCCCCAGCACAGAACAGTCTGGGAGTACTAGTCAGAATGGATTCAGACATCAAACCTTGTAGGCATCTATAGGGCTGCACAGGATCAGAAAAAGAATCTAACAGTGCTCAGAGATTTTGTGCTTAGGAACCTGAGTTGGCTTCTCTATACAGGCATTCATTTCCAAAAATTGCCTGTTTTCCAGGATTAAGGGTACTGGACAAAGGGGAACTTAATTAACTTCAATTGTGGAATGATATCCGCAGTGAGACTCTCAAAGTAAAACATCTCTGGCACGGTCATCAACACTTTTAACTGGGTCTTTGAACAATTAACTTTTTCCAGTGTTCCTGCAAGACAGATCATTTGATTTCTATTTAACGAGTACCCGCACTTACCCACTAATGCTGATGACTGTTCTTTTCCAAGCAGTTGTGAACACCCACCTAAAATCTGAGGATGTTGCTGGCTTCAAAGGGCGTTGTTTCTGAGGGAAATGACATCTATTTTTCTCCTCTCATCCACCTTGCTCAAAAACAAGTAAGTGCTGAAAGTGTTTTAATGGAAAATTAACACTGAAACCAAATTTTTCCAGCTGGTAGAAGTCTAGATTTCTAACCAGAAGAGATAAAACTTCTTTTCAGGATAATGACGCACAATGAGAATTTTTGTTGATGCAGGTTCCCTGAGGTAATTCCCCCTAAGAATAAAGCACATGACGTAAAAGAGGGCAGATTTTTTTTCTTTTTTTTTTTCTTCTGTATTTACCAAGTTTTCTAAGTATTTAGAAAAGTTGAATAACTGTATGGTTGGATTTTGTCGTTCACTGAGTTTGGGATTAAGTGTACTCTCATATACAGTATTTCTGAGATCCTTAAGGATTTTCTATATAGTTTATATTGATTTACTGTATGTTTAATCAAAATTTATTATGCCACATTTTTGCTACCTGATAGTTTCAGCAAGGTGTAGACTCATTGCAAACCTAAGTTTCCTTGGAATATAGATCTCTCTCTACTGCCAATAGTAATTATAAAATAGCAACGATTAGTCTCTGTCACTGTAAAGCACTTAACCCATTTTTGCCAATCTAACTTTGGTTTCCATGGAAACAGAAGACTTACATAGAAGACAACTTTTTTTTTTTTTTTTTTTTTTTTTTTTTTTTTGTGAGTTGAGCCACCTTCCAATTTCACTCTCAACCCACATCACATTCCTCCAAATCTTGTTCCTTAAATCTACAGATTTTAGGATTCAGGAGGGTTCAGTACTGTAGGATTTTAGTCTGTGCTCAGTCTGATTTTAAAGAACATTTGTGGCCAGTGAAATTTGACATGATGATAGACTTGGATATTGGAGTCCAGGGTTAATTCACAGAGTGGTCTGAGGTCAGTTTTCTCAGAGATAAAATGAAGTCTTAGTAGAGCCTGTTACTGTAATTTAGCAGGAATAGGGCAGGTGCCAGTCTATTACCTGTCATTTCTATAATATAAAGCTATTAATATAGAGATGAGTGGTTGCATACAGAATCCAATTAGATTTGTGTTTCCATGCCTTTAGAATGAAATTTTAGGGTCTGAGAAAACTGAGATATTTTTTAAATCTATGTGGACTAAATAGATAATGTGACACCCCTGAGCATTACAGGCTGTTGCTGAAAAGGTGTCTCGTCAACTAGATCACCCTGACATGAGTTAAGGACCAGAAACTATCCAACAAAATTTTAAAAATAAAATAAATCTATGAGTAGTTGCTCTCTGCATAGATGAGTGTTTTTCAAAGTGAACAAAGGTGAACTAGTCACAAAGCATTATTTGACTTAGAGAATACTTAAAAAAAAAAAAAGAGTATTATATTTCAAGAATTAAGGAGTTGATCTTCTTTTCTATGCAAAAAATATTCATGAATAAAAATGTGATTTTTTTAAATTTAAAATCAATGAGAAATGCATTTGGGTATAAATTAGTTACCCAAACTGCTGCACAATATCTTCTATTCAAAGACATTGTGACTGGTCATATATGTAGATTGCTCTGAAAGTAATGCCTCTTATTTTTTTCTTGGAAATTAAATCAAAGAGCACAATAATACTTTTAGTTAGTGTTTCAAAGCTGAAAACTTGCTCTATCTTTCAACATAATTAACACCATTAGCTATGTATTTTCACCAGTGATGAACAAGTCTGCATGTTGTGCTTATCACATTCCACACAATCACCTCTGACTTCAGGGGCCAACATAATGAAATAGGTGGCATTGCTTCTGGAGCAGCCTTCATAAATCACCTATTCTGACTTGTTATCTAGACAGCGAACTAGGTCTCTCTAAAACACTGATTTTTTTCCCCATGAGGCTTTGATTCTTTTCTAGTTTGGCAATACATAAGAGAAATTAAAAGAGCCAGACAAGCAAGTTCGGGAATAGTTTTTTACAATAGTTCATGAGTTTTTTGTTTGCTTTTTTTTTTTTTTTTTTTTTTTTTTTTACTTCTCTGTATTTTAAAAGAACATGTGGTCTCCTGAAACCAACAGCTTGGGAAAATTGTATCCTTATCTCTCTTACTCTCTGCTTTATGTACTATATGGGAATCATTGCTGTGGACTAGGGTTTTCTGTGATGGGTACATACAGCAAACATGTATGGCTTTTTCTGTGTTAAGAATCTGATTACTATGATTTTAGTGGATATAACCACAGTGCTCAGTTGCTCTATGTCATCGTTTGTTGTATGTTTGTCAGCTTGCTTGTTTTCATTCCTGACAGGGAAAAATAAAGGAAAGTACTCAATGTATGTGCCATTTCTGCCTTTCTTTTCCTTTTTTTTTTTCTTTTTGCATCCCCAAGAAGTATTTTATTTTCATATCCATGCACATTCCTCTGTAAGCAGGAAGTCATAACACTCACATTCTTTTCAATGTTCCTAAAAAAATAAAGCATGTTAAAAGATCTACTTGGGTTCCCTAAAGTCACAGGGAACAGCTGCTGTGGACACAGCAGCATCGGCAGTCCAGTACTGCATAACATCTCTACAAGGAGTACAGTTTTAAAATATGCCATTTTTTTTCCCTTAAAAAAGAAAACTTACAAAATGTGCTAGGCTCATTCTTGCCACTCCAGTTCCTCCTTGTACTTCTTCTTGAGCTCCTTCAGCTACCCACCAATTTCTGCATTTAAGCATGGGCTGTGTTGGGCATCTTTGTCACCAGATCAGAAGTATTATCTCCATCTGGTTTAGAGCACCCAGGCCCCTTTTGGCATCACCTAAAATGCCCCAGATCCTGGAATTACCAACAGTACAGAGATGAGCACCATTTCGCAGGCATCTCAGGCACTCCTCAGTAGCTGCTATAAGGTTTAAGTACATGTTGGCATGTATTGACTTCATTGGCAGCACCACTTCACCAGCAGTGTTGCTCTCACTGATAAGGGGGATGCTGCTTCTCACATCCTAGTCCCTAAGTGGTTTAGCCACCTTGCAGCCAGACATCAAACGGGAAGTAACTGGATTGTCTGATGAACAAAATAAAAGTTCCCCAAATTTATGGGTGTGGTTAGCAAGATAACAGATGCCAAATCTGACTTTTTTCTTTATTTTATTTTTTTACAATGATACCTCTCACAAATATGGACTTTTTACCAGGACCACTGATTAAGTCCACAGAGACAAGCAAACTACAAAGATAAGATTTTTGCATTTGTCATCATTGCACCCATTTCAGCTAACAAGGTGGAAGTGAAACTTTCCATGTCTCTTTCCCAGTCCTCTTAGCTGTCTAGTCCCACAAACCTGATTTGAAGCAGAGTAAAACCTCATGAAATATATTTATTTTCTTCCACAATAGTTAAGCATAACAGCTGGTTTGGCTGAAACGAGCCTGGAGTTTCACACTGAAATTTTCATAAAGGGAATTTTCCCAAGTCCATTTCTTTCTTTCTTTTTACAATTCTTGTTTTACAAGAAGAAGGATACCTTTAAAAAGTAATAGCATGCGATCTTTACAATTGGTGTTGTGCAGTGGTATCACAAAATTATAATTTTGGGAACAGATTCCTATGGTCCTTCCACCAAGTAATACAAAAGAAATTCACAGTAATAAAGGTCTGTAGATGATCTTAAAAGATTATTTCATCTATTTTTGCAATAAGACTTCTGTGGGACTGCACAAAGCTACTAGGTGAAAGGGAGTAAAAATGGCACAATGATATTCAGTACAAAAAAAAAAGTGATGCAGGGAAAAATATCAGAGTGCAGTGTATTTCTAAGAGTTTTTGTGAAAGTTTTTATCTTGAAATTGCAAAAACGTGATATATTATAAAATACTTTTTGGAGGCTTTATTAGCTAAATTTCAATGCCAGTGACAATTAGGAAATAGAGGATATATAGTAACAGTTAAATAATATAAAAAAGTAAATTAAAAAGGAAAACTGAAGTGCCTGATTGAAATGTAATGTTTGATACATTTCCTTCATTTTATTTGGTTACTGTGAGATGCATTCTTTTAATTTGTCTGCTTCTATCTAGATTTGAACCAGAGAAGAGTAGAATAATATAAAATTGAATTTTAATGCCACCAGAATTTTTAGATTGTACTGAACTCATTTAAAAATGTCCTATCTTATTTTCTATGGATTTGTAAGTTTTTTAAGCCTAGATACTTTACCTGATGAGAATGCAGTACTCTAATTCTTTTTCTACAATATTCTTGTTTAAAGTATACATAACAAGAACGGGGATAAATCTCTGATGGCACAAATCTTACCCTACAAGAGTTTTAACAGAAGGTTTTCAGTGCTGAGCGTTATGAGAATAGACTGCTGAAAGCTCATGCCAAGTTACAAACAATCCTTCCCAGAGGATATCAATTTTCCATTACAATTCCCTTGTGATTTTGAGAAGTCAGTGCATGCTCTAGATTTTGCTTTGTGAATGACTTTGTGCCTCTCTTCTCTCTTGTTGACTCCATTTTTATCACTCCCCTAACCTTCCTGGGTAAACTTCATGAAAGATAATTTAGTCTGGCAGCTATCTGTTACTCCACACAATATACTTCTCTAGTACTGTGCCCTAGTCTCACTCGTACACTACCTGAAAATTTTAACGATTAGGCTTGCCTTCATGACTCGAATTTAAAAAAAGAGTTGATGGGCTTCCAAAAGCTAGGTCATCTCCCTATACAGACAGGGCAGCAATACCAGAACTCTCCAAGAATGCTTAATATCTACAAATAATCCTAATTAGCATGAGGAACCAGAAATAAGGACATCAGAATGGACAACTGGTGTAGTTTCCTTACACCTACTTCTTCAAAAAGTAACTTACAGGGAAATATTTTAAATTGAGTTGTAATCCTCCTGTGTTCAAATGAATCATGGACTGTAAAGAATACATTTTGATGAATTCCATTCATGTATAAAGAAATCTCATCTTTGTTCTTGTTTGTGTTTAAAATAAAAGGTCAAAATACAATTATGAACAAACTGTGTACATATAGTGGCAGCAAATAATTACCAGATGAGGAAAAAGTCAGCTGAAGGGGATTTGGCCTCTCAGATTGGGGCATCAGGCTTGGAGGAAGCAAGTGTCTGAAGCATTGAAATATCACATGGAACCATTTATTGAATTCATTTCCATTTCAGTTGGGGCAATTCTGGTCTGAATTCTTCTGACTTCTAGTCCTCTCCACCTAATGCTATTATGTCTTTATTTCCCGGGCTGCGTGTCATGTTATTTCATTTCTCTCTCCACATACTATTCAGAAACCTATGAGCAAACCATCAGCCTAGCCTAAGCTAGGATAGTCTAACCATACTGAGCTCTTTAATTTCCTGCATCTTCATGCTTCTTCCCAAATGCTTTCTCAGCCTTCTGGGAAGCACAGATGCCAGAGCTATATTAGGTTCGGGCTCACACAGTGTTTCCTGCTGTGTTGATCCTTCTCCTGCATCCTATATCTGGTTTCAGTCTTTCACAAGACCAAGTTGTCCACCTCATCTATATAGCTTTCATTCATTGCTCTTGCCTTTTTATTTCTCAGCTGGCTGTCCCAGAAGTAGAAGGCACTTGTCGCATTCACTTTACTGATGAGCTTTGCTGATCTGTCCTACAGCATATGGTATCCATGGATTTTCTCAGTGTTTATTTTATATAATTCAAAGAAATGTTGAATCACTTCAAAGCCATCAGCTGACATTCAGCATTCTCCCAAGCGCTTGTTCTCCAGTAGGAAATTCAGACTAGCTGAAATGGAAGTATTTTGTACTTTTTTTTTGTTTTTCATTCTTAGAAAACAATTTTAACAGTCAAATTAAGACCAAAAGAATATTTTTAAGGCCTCATTTTGTAACCTAAAATTGAAATGTTGCTTTTCAGATTTTTTTTTTAACATTTGTAAATCAAAATGAACCCTGCCAAATAGGAGTTTCTGTGTCCCCAACTAGCTTGCTATTCCTTTAGGCTATGCTTCAAAGTGCCTAAACTATAATGACACCCAACTTATCCTCCTTCTTGTGATGACGCAGCGGCAGAAGACCTACAGCATTCAAATTGTCCATCATCTCATAGAAAATCTGGTGAAGGATATAAAACAGCTCATAAATGAGAATTACTGTGTCATGCTCCAGATTGTTGCCCTTTCTCTGTTATTTTTTATTCATCCCAGGGAAAAAAAGCATAAAAAAGCACATAAGACAAAGTATTCCTCTTGGGAAAAACTCGTAAACAATTATGATCTGAAAAAATACAGAGGTAATTATTTTCAGCTTTTTAGAAGCCACATTCTAAAATGTTCAATAGTGTTCTCGATGTTTTCTTCAAGCACTTTGTTTTTATTTCTGTAGCCTTTCCAGGCCAAAATTTACTAATGGCCCACAATAAAGTCAGAGATAACCCAGCAGACAAAAAGAACACAATTAAAACTGAAGTGAATTTGTACCTCTTACTCATGCCAAGAGCATCCTCTAATTTCAGGTTAAATTACATGCATACAACTATTAATAGTTTCTGTCAGTGAGCACTAAATAGCTCAATAACATATCATCTACCCACACAGTGCCACATATTTTTCCCTGATTATTTTAATTATCATGCTTTATTAAAACTGAGCAAGTAATTAAAATATACATCAAAGGTGAATTTTCATGTCTTTCATGCTCTATTTGCATTTTACAGGAAACAAAGGTCATGGCTATGTTTTTCTACTACCTCTCAAGGTCCTGCAATCACCCTCTGTCACCACCATTTTTCATTTCTCTCTTTTTTTTTTCCCTGCCTTTTGATTATGTCATAGCTCTGTATCTGAACAAATCATCCATAGAAGAGGGTCTGGTTTTCACCTTATATGCTTTTGTCTCTTTGAGTACCATTGGATTTGAATGCTTTGACTTGGTTCCTTTATGTAAATGATTTCAGATTCATGAAAGCATTGTAAGATACAAAAAAGGAACTTCATAAGAAAATTGGAATGGTTAATTAACACCCATAGTGAAAGATGACACGAAGAAGAAAAATATAAATTGTAGCTACAAGTAGCAACTTTTTCTTATGGAATGATAGATTTTTAAAAACAAATTTCAGACTGCTGTTAATATTTTTACTTCTTGTCTGGGGAATGCCTAACATCTGTTGGCTTTCATTCCTGAAAACACCTTTCTTACTACAAGAACATGTAATACCAAGCGTGCACTTGAATCTCCCTGAACAGGAAACCCATTTAATCAAGTTTAAAAATGTATTAATTGGTTCCTGTAACTAGGCCATCCATCACAAGTAGATGAGAAGCTACGTAGAAAAAAAAAGCTTTCATTTGTGAACTGGAAAATACTTTTTGGTCTTTAAGTCCTTGTTATTTCCAAAGGCAAGAATGCATTTCTCCAGTTGCCTGGCACTTCCACTCAGAAGTGCTATGGGGGCAAATGTTCTTGGATACACAGTGCAGCACACTCATAATCTATACTGTTTTTGAATCAGAAATCTACTTTCTGAAAGGGTTATAGAAAGATAATTCCCAGATAAATCAGTGACATTCAACTGCCTATATGCTAATAAAAAATATGGTCCATGGGACTATCATCCCAAATACCAAGACGAAAAAAGATAAATACTTTACTGCTTCTGGATTATATTTTAAACAGAAAAAAAAAGGACCAGTGGTAACCTTGTATCCTGCCAGCTGGGTTTTACGTTCTCACCATATTAAAGACTCATTGTATGCAAACTCCTTGAGACTTCTTATTCCAGATGTCAGATGTCATCTGGAGAAGACCTATTTGGGTAGGAAAATAAGTCCTAACCCTGGAATATCCCTTATTATTTTAGAAGTGAGAGGGACTCTAGAGTACACCACATGGCTGTGCCACATCAGAGTCATGGTCAACATGCTCCGGTACTGGAGAAAGTTTTAATGTTTGGGGTCAATAGGAGAAGACCTACAGAAAATAGTTCTCTCCAAATTTTCAGTCACATCTGCAATCAATGCTCTTCTCAAATTTTCTGCTCTTGGTTGTTTTTTTTTTGTTGTTGTTGTTATTGTTTGTTAGTTTCTTTTGGTTGTTGTTTTGGTTTTCTTTTGACTGAAGATATCAAGTTCTCTTCCCAGACTGAATCTACATCTTCATCCTGCAGATTACAATTTGTACATTGATGATGTGGCTATCAATACAACGGAAAAAAAAAAACAAACAAACCTGTAGCGTGGTAACTGATCATACAGGAACAGCAATATTTCAAGTGTAAACATAGTCTTGAAATGGCTGAGTGAAAAACTTACAAACTCCCAGCTCCCTCTTAGCAGAGTTTATCCCCATCTACCATTTGCCAAGGTGCCTTATACCTGGCCAGAATCAACAGACAATTTTCCCCCAAAAGGCAGCATAACAAATCATGTTCAGAACATAAGAAGGATTTGAACCTATGAGCACTGACCTCTACAGACTGAGTGAAATAAATGAGCTTCTTAACTGATAGCTGTTCTTCAGAGGCTCCATAAAGAGCTAGTAGATGGAGCCTGGCGCACCACACAATCATTACTATTGGTCCTACAAATCTCAGCAATCGTGTGAGATTTCATGTATTATGTTTGCACTCAGATCATCAATAGGAGTGATAGCATTTTCATTGGCTGGATTATCCCCCAAAAAGCTTATGTTTCAGAGCTTTAACATTAAACATAGACAAAGACATTTAACATAGACATCTTAATGACAAGGCTCAAGAAATAGTTTTCATATTTGTCATAGTAAATGTCTCAATTTTGAGCTAGTACAGACATTTTTATAAGCAGCACTTCGCTCTCTGCAGTGGGAAGTCTCAAAGAAACTACTTTTTGATAGCCATTTTCTAGCCAGGCATTCTGTTAGGAGGCACTGCCTAAAATTACCATGAATTTCCCCCCCAAAAAATGAAATTCAAAAAGTAGAGGTTCAGGATCAAGTGGAAGCTGGTTCTCCAGTGCTGACAGCACTCAGGTACCCATAATCTCACCACGTGACTCAACTTCTGTCTGGCAAGAATCAGGAGGAGGACAGTAGTCATATAGGGGAAGTGCCATGACTTTTGCAGGCTTTCTCCACTGTGACCAAGGCTCAGTGCCTTGATGTTTCACCCTTCCCCTCAGCCCATGAACACAGCAACCATGCCCTCTTTCCTACAGCACCTTATTCCATGTCATTTTTGGAAGGTGCTGGCAGCTCTTCCATCAAACTGACACCCATTTAAAATCTGAAAGGTGGCAGATGGTTTCATTAAGTGTTAAGGATTTTGGTGACAGCAGTTCATACTCACCCTCTGTGCAGCATTTTAATAGTAAATGAGAATTCTTTCAGGAGTCTCTGCTCAAACAACACAGAAAGCACCAGAATTTGTGCGGAAGCAGAGCAACAACCTCTTTCTCCCTTGAAATTGAAGGAAAAAAAAATTAAGCTAACAGAGGTGACAATTGATGATTGAAAAGCTGGCATACGCTACACAAAGAAAATGGTCCATGAGTTTGCTCCAGCTACACAAAAACAAATTTCTTCTGGATTCTGCAAAACTTAATAGCAGTTCCCAATGGTGGAGGGGAGAATGTAAAAGAGGTGTGATCAAAATTCTACCAACTTAGAATTAAAAATATAGTAGGGTCTCCACAAAGCAATTGATGAGGAGAATTGATAAATTCAAACATTATGGACATTCAGAAAGAATATACATGCATTTTTGGCTAACCATCAAGATGAATTACACTGATTCACTGCCCTCAGGTATTTCCATAAGCTCAGCCTGCAGCTTCGTTCTTTGTTTTCTGCCACTATTCCAACTGTGATTGAAAATCAAATTTTGTCTTTGCAGTCTCAGAGATATTAAAGGCCATTTGGTGACTTCAAGCTCTTTTAAAATTATGGCCGTCCAGCCTGTAAAATCAGAGATACATGAAAACAGCTGTAGCAGTCAAGGTATGTCTGCTAGAGCCACAAAGCAGCAGTGGTCAAATCGTAAGGATGCACTTCAGATGAAACAAATTTCAGTGCTCTGATGACTGCTCCGTAGAAAGCTACCAAAAGAGATTGAAAGATTAGAGAGAAAAGGCAAAGGCAAATTCTTGTCTTTCAAATGTATTACAGCCAGTCTGTATTTTGATTTCCATTGACAGTTTTCAATTCTTTAGGTCCGAGTTGGCTTCAACCAATAACAGTGCAATGCGCAGATTAGAGACAGCTTCAAGCCTTTAATAGCCAGTAACAATGGCTTTATCTTAGTTTCTGCTGTAGAAGTGCTTAGACTCACCTCTGGGCAGCCAGAACTGCAACTGCAGACCCAGGCATCTTCTTTCTGCAATGAGCCAAACCAGAAATCTCAGATCCAAGTCTTTTTTGGATAATAGAACTGAAAATTCAAATTCAAATTTAGTCAATTACAGTGATTTTAATTTGGCTTTGGGATTCAGCTCATTATGGAAAAAGTTTAAAGCTGTATAGTAAACCTAAGAACAAAGTCCATAGAAAGATTCTTATTCCATCATAATTTTACAGACATAAGAGATGTCTCCATTCAAGGCCAGCAACATCTCTCACAAAACAGGATGCCATCGCTTTTCATGTTGCCTAAACTACATGAAGGAGACAACTGATGCTGAAAGTGAACATATCCCACCCCAGCTGAATGTGCAGACCTGAGATTTGAACCTAGTCTTTCCAGGTTCAATGTGCACCAGTGCCATGCCCTGGCTAGCCAAATGGCAGGACCTGGATCTTGGCCTCCTGCCTCCCAAAATGATTTCCTTTTGGTGGATCCAAATATGTCGTTTGATTTCTCCCAGTGAAATTCATCTACAGACAGTTCCAGCATTTTGCTCCTACCTCCAACATCAATGCCCTAGCACCCTGGCAGAAGATTCAAGCCTTTCTTTTCCTTTTCTTTCCCTTTCTGTAAAATAGAGTAGCTTCAAAAGGAAATCAGAATTCAAAAATCAAGAGCCACAGCTACAATGCAGTTCTGTCACCTTCATCAGTGCCAAATTATATTATTATACCCTGTGTCACACAGCCAGACTTTCAGAGGGCCACCTTGGTCCTAAAACTGAAGGGTCACACAGTTAAGGACTCCCAGAAAGCTTTAAAAATTAGCTCATGATGGTGACATCATGACCTTGGCACAGATACCAGAATAACAACTTCTCACATGTTTAGGCAGCTGCTGAGAATTTGTTGAGGTCCTCTATGATGCCCAAATATGGTGGTCAAAGTGTCAATTCAGTGCCTCATTTAGATTCAGTTTTTAGAACCCTGATTCAATTAGAGCATTTATTTATACATTTTAAGTTCACGCTAAATCTGCTAAGTGCCCTCAGAATTAACCATATTCAACATATGCTCAAATTTGGCAAATGAGAATTGCAAAAAAATAGTTGTCACTGACAATTAAAGAATGTCCATAAGTAGAATATCATTATTTACATTGTAAAGGAAATAATTATAATAACAACAACAATAATAACAAAAACACCCCAAAGCATGTTAAAGAAAGTGGCTGGACAACAATTTTGACCAATAAATGCAGAAACATATAGAAATGTAGAAACATATAATAATGTTTAGTGATTCAGATTGCTGTCCATTTGCTGTATTTACTCAAATCTAATTTCTCAGGTCAATCACCATGAAATCATGCTATTAAAATCCTAGGGGAAGGCTATGCCCTTCACATTTAGCAACATTTTGGTTTTTGCACACAGAAGGAGCTGCAGTTTCTGGTACCTATGCTATATGTATTTCTGTTTTGAAGCAATTACAGATTATTAACTGGTTAGGTACAACTTATATTAACATTTCTCATACAAACATTAGTTTTTTGTTGTTGTTTTTTTTTTTTTTTTCCTGAGACATCTTGACTGAGAACAAAAAAGAAAAGCCCCAAAGCAGCAATAGATTGGGCAGTGAGCAAATGCTTTTCCAGAATGCTTTCAGTGGGAAAAAGCAGACCTCATCCACAGCTGACTAATCTCTATCCACATCCTCTGCAATCCTTTATCAGTGTTTTAAGCCTGCAACAAGCAGTGGATGTTTGATAGCTGATTATAAAAAATCTTATTTTTTCCAGATTTGCTATAAAACAATTTTAATATATCCCCTCTGTTTGCTCATCCAGCCAATTCTTATTATTGCCTCTATGGAAGGAAGCCTATTTATCTGTGAGTACAGATGTAGTCCATTGCGGAGATGGCACACCAGAAAATAATTGCTTACCAATGTGCTTTCTTTCATTTGTCCTCTTTGAGAGAATTCCTTCTGGGTTTATAGATGTGATTACGAGCTACTGTTAGGAGTGCATTACAAAAATCCACTGTTGCATCTCCTACATATTCACACTGACTTCCCACTGATCACCGGGTAGTTTATAGGGTTTGGGGGAAGAGCTAAGTTATTGCTAGCCTCCCACTTACAGTTACCCACTCACAAAACCTAACCTTAATACTCTAGCAGACAAATCAGTGGTGTGTGCCAGGGCTGGAAATGTACAACTTACCTTTTCTTATCTGCCTCATATCTTTACTGTTAGCTGCTAGAATAGGGACAACTGTTGCAATACAATTAAGACTCCTTCTAATCAGTTTGTTCATCCAAGCTATCTGCTAACATCACATACAGACAAGATAAACAGGCAATTACCGTGGAGAACATTTGCTAAACAAAGCTATAATTAATAATAAATGAAACTGAATTCCCAACTACTTAAATACAGTAGTTATTAATTATTGTGTGTCCCCAAGCTGTTTGTGTAGAGTATATAATTTACAATTCTGCATGATCTCAGCTATATTCCCTGAAGCCTCTGGAGCTAACTTTTACATAATTTTAAACTCCTGTATGCTGGTTGTGAAAGTTGCTGCTGGCTTCTGCCCCAGCTCTTTCCATTACAATGCCAAGAAATGCAATCTTGTACTTACATGAAAAAAAATTACAATTTTTAAATATCAGCATGCAACAAATACTGTAATTATAGCATACAACTGAATTAAATTTGGCTGGCACACCTGTTTTTGTCACCTGTCACATACAATCAGCATCCAGCTGTACAATAAGCATTCAGTGGTAGCAAGCGGTATCCTGCATATCGCTCACACAGACAGTTTTACCAGCCAGTTTTCCAAGTACTATGTAATTTAAATTCTTATTATATATCTATGTTCTAGATAACATAAAACCAGATATCTTTCATTCTACAGGTCGCAGTGTCATCACAAATCCACAGACCATTCAGTGTCTTCAACGTCTGTGTATGCCTGTGAGAGGGGGACTACATAATACCAAGCTGCTGGCAATACTAGTAACACTAATTTTTACAGCTGTGCACTCTGCAGCTCCAAGATTATCACTTGCTTCCACACCTTCATTTTTCACTATATTTGTTTCAGATCATTCCAAAAAGTCATGAGACTTTTCCTGGAGTCTTGCTGTCCGACTACTGAAAATAGCATGTGTTTATAGTGCATGTTTTCAGTGACAAAGACAAGACATTTTCAGAACAGTTCTGTTTGTATTTGCTTATTAAGGACAACTTAGGTCTTTCTTTAAAGTGTTCTTTTTAAAGTCTTAAAGTCTTTTAACACCTTAAAGTTATTTTTAAAGTCTTTTTAAAGAGTTCATCTTTACATTTTCTGATTGCTTTGTCAGCCACCCCCTGAGAGAAAACACCCTGTGGATGATGTTCTAGTCTATCTCTAATTAACTTTGTCCTTAGTAATTTGCTGACACCAATGAGACTTGCCCACCTGTTCCACAGTCATGTCTCACTTCTCTGATCCACTGAAGATATGAAATCTCAGACTTGATTTGGCTTAATTAAAAAAAAGATCATTGAAAAATCTGAATTATCATGAAAATATAGAAAAGGACCTAACTCTTCAGAAATACACAATTAAGTGATTAAAAAAAATAATTAAAAAAATGCAGCATCTGCGTGATTGTTGGTAATCCATAATTTTCGCTATGTTTTTTATTTTAATATAATTAATTTGGTATGATGAGTCAAGTTGATATTAAGCATGATAATTTGCCATATGATTAACTTGTCTATTTGGCATAATCCTGCTTTTGACATCATCAGTTGTACATAAGAATTAAAAGAAATTTTCAGCCCAAAGTCAATATATTTAGGTTCATATTCTACACTTGTAAATGCATATTTTTAACTAAAAGTTGTAACAGGATCTTTGGCCTCTGTGGTGTATCACAGATGGCAGACTTGAAATTATCTGGGTGTCATGATGGCAACACTGGGCCAGGTGTTTATTGCAAGTATGGTCTGAACCTGTAAAAGGATGTAGATAACTTTTAGGTTGTGGACTGTGATTTATTCTGTGGGTCTTTTGTGTTTTTAAGATGTGCGTCATTAGGGACTTCACAGAATAATTAAAAAAAAAAATTAAACAAAAAAAATTAATGCCCAATTTTCTTGTGTGTGTTTATAACTTTGACTTTGTTCAAAAATTAAATCCGACTATCATGCTAAGAAGGCAGGTTAAATGATCACAGATTCCCAGACTGCTAAATTCCTAACAATTATCTCATAAATATAAACATATGTAAACAAAGCCTTTCTGGTTCAGGAAACTCATCATCCAAACCACAGAAGAAAGATGGAGAAGATTAAACATGGATTTTCTCCTCCCCACAGCTCCATCTGGTTCTTTGCTTTCTGCCCCATGAGGATTAGAGGTAGTAGAAGTCATCATCCCATGTTACTGGAAAGCCACTACTTGAATCAAGACCACAGACACCACAGACATCATCAGTGGTAGCTATTATGAAGATGAGATGAGGAGAAGTGAGTCAAGGTGAGGCAGTAGGTGCTTTCCAAAAGGGAATTGCCACTACAAGAAGAACATAATATGAACAGGCATGTAGGGTATGAAAGACTTGGCAATAGCTCTGACAGCTTAGTATAGTACAAAATCAGAGATAAGGAAGAATTTGGAAAATCTGGAATTGTGCAAGTTAAAAGTGCATTTTGTTGTGGTTAGTTGCTGTCAGAGTGTTTCACCTGTGGTCATGAGTTCAATTAATGTAAGACAGTAGATCTGTAACAATCATAATAGCAACTAACTTGAGAGAGGTTATTAACATATCCCTTCATGGTACAGGGAAAAATCAATAAGATTTTATATTTTAGCATGCTATTACTTGCCTGTGTATCCCCGATGAGAAATAAAGGCAGAATTTCTGTCACTAGAGTTGGAGGTGATCTGAAGAGCCTGCTGAAAGTCTGCTGTTGATATTCAGGTAAGTCAGAGATAGCACACACACCATAACACAGTTAGAGAGATTTTTTCCTTAGTAATAGAAAACACTGGCTCAGACATTATGAATGTGCAATACAATCAAAGAACATGGGAGCTACCAATCTAAATTAGACCTATATTCTTTCTTGTTGAATACACTGAACAGCTGATATGCTGCAACTTTACAATCTATCCTGTGCCTAGGGTTAGTGCTTTTGCTTTTTCTCCTGAACATAACAGTTCTGTCCAAAAAAACTATTTCTATCTTTGTTTTAATGTGTAAGAATAATTTTAAACACATAGCCTTTGTATCCAAAAATTCTTGTATCTTTCAGGAAGACTTAAGGTCCAAAGCTGAGATCTTCTAATTGAAAAGGATGTACAAGTAACATTGTAATCAGCCAACTCTTTTTATCAGCAGCACATTCTTTTTCTGTAAATGAAAGCATGTGTAAAAAAGAATATTGGTATATTTCAAAAGCTGCTTAGAAAGAAAAGAACTTTCTTAACGTCTTGAAATATCTCTCAACTCTAAACATAAGTACTTTTGCAGATACTAAATGTAAGAAAGAAATGTCTACTCTGTACGAAAGCCTTTCTGATCAAATAACTGGTTTACATACTGTCCACGGAGCTGACAATATTTAAACAACCCCCAAGAATATCTGAGAGACACAAACATTCAGCAGTTCATTATAACAGATGGATTGTATTAATCATCTACATGTTTCTGAAAATACCTCTGTGGTAGATCTGTTTTTACAATTTTTCTTACTAAAAATATATATTTATTAGTTCTACTTGTTCTTATATCTTCTTCCATTTAATTGTAAATTCTAATAGCGTAGCAGGAAAAAACTTCCACAGTCTGTGCAGCCTGAAAACAATTAATGTGACTTTGTATGTCTACAATTGTGCAGTGAAACAAAAAAAATAAGACTTATAATACAGTTGTTTCCCACAAATAATTTTAAAATACTTCATTTTTTACAGTTCGTCTTTAGAAAAAAATCTTATTTCTTAGGTATATTCGACATCTGTCTTCAATTTGTTTGAAAAGTTTTTTAAGAGGGATAACATAGTCCCACTGGAAACAATGGAAGTTTATTTAGTGACAGCAATAGCAGTAGCAATTCACTCAGAGATCTTAGCCAAAAGATTCAGATGACAGATAAATTTCAGATCCTGACATTGGCTTGAAGGTGAGATAAAAAATCTCCTTTATACTACTTCATGAAAATGAGTTATTTTTATGGCTGTTAACATTTGTTAATTCTAAAAGCTTTGTTTTCATTTTCCCACAAAATTTAAAACAAAGAAAAAATAATACTCATTTTAAAATTATCTGTACTGCTAAATAATCCCTTAATCTCTAGTATAATGAAGTATATCATGGAAATGAGAGATGTTTAAAACGATGATTAGCCTTCAGTGCCCCCAAAACAATGATAAGCATTTCACTATTTTGGAAGAGGAGTTTTCTTAATTTGAATTATAGTTTCTTAAAAGGATCTCACCTTCTCTCAAGGTATCTTCTGGAGAAGAATGGCCAGTCACATTCTTTTATGTCATCTTCTGTCTCATAAACTCAAAGAGCCTGTGCTGACTCCACTTTTTCCTATTCCAGGATGTATTGTCTCAGCAGGAAGTTAACTTGGAGATATCGTCTCAAAATACCACAGTTATTCAATTTTTTAAAACATTATATCCTCCGCATCAGATATTTCTCTGTTACTGACAATGGCAGCAATCCTAGGAGTACTGAACAATGCAGACTGAGAATGGCCAAATTAAAAAAACTTTTTTTTTTTTTTAACTGATAAATCAAATATTGGTCCTTATTACAATTTATTACAATAAATCACAACAACTCATGAGTCAAACAATCAGGATTCATGTAGGCTGTGATCCACATGAAAAAATTGTGAAGAGAAGAAACTAAAAAAAAAATAAATAAAAAAAATTGCTAATTGCATGACTTATGTCATTATCTCACCTTGCACTGACTCTCCCTTCTGTTGATGAGTTGATGATACACTTGGATCCAACAATACAGTTCATTTAGTTTTTAGTCGGCTTATCTAATGCATATTTCATTACTTTATGTGTAAAAGGACCAGTGTAGAAAACCTTTCTGAAGTCATGGTAGTCAGTGCTTTACCCTCACTTTCTAAGCCAGCCATTTCATTGTATAATGTTATCAGATTTGTCAAGCCTGACTTCCCCTTGGTGATGCGATGCTAACTTGTCTTTCATGCGCCTGGAAATAACTTCTTGGATTAGCTGCTCTATAATCTTCCCAGGGATCAAGGTGAAGCTGACTAGCATGTAGTTCCCCAGATCATCCTTCCTTCAATTTTTGAAGATAGGAATCAAAAGGACTGCTTTCCTCCAGGTCTCAAAAGCCTCTCAAAGTCACCATGAGCATTCAAAGACAACAAAAAGTAGCCTTGCAATGACATCAGGCAGCTCCCTCAGCACTCAGGCACTGATATAAGTCCAGTTTGCCTAAGCATTCTCTAACCTAATTCTCTTTCACCAAAGGTAAGCCTATCTTGCTTTAGACCTTTCCCCTCATCTTCAGTTCTTTTGACTTCTAAAGCCAGTATTACTAGGAAAGACTCAATACCTCATTTTTTCCCATGTGCGGTGTCACCAGCCCTCCTCTGCATCCAATATTGAGTCTACATTTTCCCTAAACTTTCTCTTTTAACATATGTACTTAAAAAAGCCTTTCTTTTTGCCTTTGACATCACTCACCAGATTCAATTCCAGCTGGGCTTTGGATTTCTTAATACCATCGCCACATGCTTAGGCAGTGACCCTAAATTTCTTCCCAGATTACACATCTCCACTTCCACTTTTTGTATACTCCTTAGAAATGTTCTGTATCACCCTTTAAAAGTGCATAAAGAATGGCTATAGACTACATCGCCTGTTCAGTTCCTGTGTATGCTGATAACCAGTGGCATGCAAGGGACAAATATGGCTAGATCACGAGAAAATGACTTTCAGTCCCCAGGGTGTGCCTGCTAACTTCTGTAGGTATTCAGGATCACATGCATCAGTAGGTTCAACTAGGCCTAGTAGACCATGGAGAGAACTGTTCCAATTAACAGCCTGAGGAAACATATCCCACAGCTGTTCCATCTCCCATTCACAGCCCTGACCTCTGTTCATGAAGGTTGGCACAAAGTAACTATGAACTTACAAAGACACTTTATCTTAGCTCATTGTACAATAATGTAGTAAAATGAGATTTTTTGGAGTGATTATCAGACTAAATTCCCAAAATTAACCCTCTTCCATTCAAAAACGTCTCTCTGTTGAGTATAGTATAAACCTCAGGGAATCGCATTCTTGATTGACTCTCAGAATTAGTAAAAGATAACATAAATGCTGCTTCTCATAACCAACAAATGGATACTCCTTGGTGAAGGAGTGTAAGAGTTGCTCTCAGTTAAAGGAATCATCTAAAACAAGTTTTGAACAGGTTTTGTGTGCAGGTACATAAAGGAACAGAAGTAGCTACTGTGGCCTGGTAGCATGAGGGCTATTTGAAGCTCCTTGCTGTGGAGTTACCCCCTGAGAATGATCCAGTTAATTCAGCTTTGTGCAGAAAAGGCCTAAATATCACCCTTACAGACATTTTTGGATGAGATCTATTGGAACTGTAAAGGGATAATATTAGAACAGTGTGTCTAGTGATACATGATATTCAGGGATATCACTCCTGTAGCAAGTTTATGTTTCATGTAACAGAGAAAGGCTTTTTTTAGACTGTGGCCTTCTCTTGTTCTAAACACTTTATCGTTTGCTTCTGCACCAACACAGAGAAGTAGGAGATAGTCCTTCTGTAACTTCCAAATAACACCTTCCAGTTTCCGAATAACGGCTGAATTCTTTCCAACACAGGGATGCACAGCAACCTAGGCAACATGACACGCAACTGACATAAATATGAAACATGATCCAGAATGTAGAAAGAACTACATGTGTTTTGACATCAACAAATCATTTACAGAGGACTCTGAAATGAAAGTCATTGTCAGATAATTTCAGTTCTGTAAAATGCTATTGCCCTGGCAAGATTTTTTCAGTCTATTCCAGATGCTGTCTATCTCATCTGTCTTTCACAGACAATAAATATTTAAACATAACAATATCACATAAAGACTGAAAGGCATAGCACTCATATCATCTTCCCAAAATATACAACAGCCTCACATGACTGCATTTAAAAACAAAACATTATTTATATCACACAGGCATGTCTAGCTCTATTCACAATTGAGACAGTGCTCCTTCGGGTCCTTCTGTTCAGACAGCTGCTGCCCATCTGGGTGAGGTACCCAGCATTTTTTTTTCCTGCAGTATTGCCTGGGCGTTGAAATGCAAACTTGTGTAGCTACCCCACCACAGCCTGTGTTGCATGAATGTTGGCCAGAAGCCATGCTTCAGGTAAAAGGCGATTGAGAAGAGAGGAACTGGTGGACAGACATCATCTTTGACTTCCTCACTAGTATATAGAAAACCATGTTTGAGCATAGCTCTGAATAACAGCCTCAGCACAGGTCAGGTTTCCATTTTTATTGCTTATCAGTTGTCTATGTTAAGCTGGGGGTAATAGCACAGGACAATAATTTATCCTCCCCTTGTATGCAGGAAATCACAGTTCAAATCCCACACTTGATTGATCATCCTTGAATTCACATCTACCTGAGAGGATGCCACATTTCTGGTCTTCTGAATTAAGCCTTTTTTTCACTGAACCACGGATACATAACTGAGACACTAACTCCTGGGGAGAGCAAAGCATAGAAACTGTTGCTCCGCATTCCACTGGCACGCGCATGTATTAACCACTGAACTGGGTGTCCATTCAGCATCTCCATGGCATCGTTAAAGTATTACTTCATGCCACTGGGGAGAGCTTAAGGAGCAGGGGTTAAGAAAAACTTTCACTGCTACATTTAGAGGCCTGATAAGTGTTCAAGCTGCTGACACACCAGTTTAGTCACCTTGGGTAGGAAAGGTCCCTGGACTGGCATGTCCTGAACTGCAGAGGGAAACCCTGACCCTTTATTCCAGCCTTTCAGTCAGTCCAAGGCACATCAGCCTTTCAGGAAAAGAAGGAGGCCCAGGCAGATTGCAAGGTCCTCCTAACAAAAGACAGATATTGTAATACAAACCAGCAGTCACACTTAAAACACTCTGTTGGTTCTGAAAGATTAGAATGATACTTTATATTGTGAGCATACATAAAAGTAATCTGTCAGAAACTGATGGGAAAAAAAAATGTAGTGTAAAGCCAGTGAAGGGAATAAGGCAGATAAATTCCATAATGAATATTCTCCTGACATATACATTTTTGTAGATATCACAAAACTTCCTATTTAGTTAGTCATAGACACTGCATCGGATCAGAAGTACTGCACATCCTTGGAAATGGCTCACAGTGTCAAATTCAGCTCTAGTGCTCCTACAACTTTGTTACAGATATGCACATTTTAACTCTTCTATCAAAAACTCCGCTGAGGAGGTAGAACAGAAACATTGAAAAGCTTTTATATATGCACATAAAAATCTTTATTAACTGGGTGGGCTTGTCAGAGTGTAACTTATACTGGTAGATATGGTCATTAGAGAAGTACCAATAAATTCAGTTTGCTGCATTACACAGTCGCACATAACTGAGTATCTCTGCGATTGCTTTTGGAACAAGCACTACGATCAACATATTTACAAGATCATCTTACAGAAAAGTAATGTTTCTGGCAATAAAATTTTCTTTCTACGTAGTTAACTGGAACTCTAAATTTCTTAACTGAATTGCTTAGGCTACTGAACAATTACATAAAATAGCAAGGCATATGGCCAGACTTTGGTAATATTCACACTAGTCTAGAAGACTCACACATTTTGCAGGATGGTGTTGGTCTTCTCTCATTAGAGCAGCACTGTTACTTTGGTAACTCTTCTCTTGAGAGAAGAAGATATTCTCTCTGCTGGGATTTTCTTGGATCAGCTCCATCACAGGAAGAGAAGCCACCAAAATCTGGTGTTCACAATCCCTGCCCCTTCAGTCAGAATCTTCAGGTGAACCTGATGAAACCTGATCTGGCAGCATCCGAGAGAGATCCTAAAAGCAAGCATTTCTTTCCAGCTGAACCATATGCTGCCTTAAAGGCAGGGAACCCATAAGGAAGGGAAGCATTATGAATAGTTCAACGAGGGGAAAATCTTTAAGTGGAGTACACATCTTTCTCCATGCACATGGGCCAAATGTTTCCCTAGTTTCACTGCTCGAGGGTCCTGTTTTAGACTGTTCAATCAGGTTTAGTATCAACAGCAAAGCTGTCAGGCTTTACTGTTATTCAGCAGCATTATATCTTACATGTAGAAGCAGATAAAACAAGCAGAAGCTTACCAGAGATTCTGCTCTGCTCCAGTGGTTTCACTGTGATTTCAACCTGCTTTAACATGCCAAGTTAAGCACTGCAGTGCTTCAGGCAATGCTTCAGCCACTCTGCCCCTGGCAGGCATCACTTCTTAGTGAACGGGGTGCCTAATCGAGGTGATACTGACTTTGGCCCTCCAATTTCACTCAAGTACCATCTGTTTGTCAGAACCATTTGTTTCTGCTTCATGAGCAACACACTTTAGGCCAGTACAGCTCAGCTTTAGTGAATAAAAAGTAATAGGATGAAATTTAAAGATCTGCAAAATGCATGTCAGCCAAGATGATCTAGCATTTCCTTCTCTTTTTAAATGCGGAGCTTTTTATGGGCATACCCTTGGATTTCAATCTGTGTTGGTGACTGTGGAGCAATTCTTTTCCTCTACGTTGAGTTTTTGATGAGGAAAGCCAGGTAATTGTATGTGTGGGGTGAGAAGCTGAAAGGGCAACTAAGATTCCAGATTAAAACAAGCATATTGTTACCAACTATGACTTAAAAACCACAACGTTCTTGTTAGGCTCAGGGAAGAATTTTGTGTCAAGTTAGGGCACAGACTTCTCTGTGCTATTCATGCAGAATTCCAAAGAATAATGATAAGGGCATTGAAAATTTTCTTTTTTTTTTTTTTTTAGTAAATTAGCTATAGGGACAGTAAAGTAATCATAGTTTCATAACTGGATTACTTCTCTGACTAGTAAATGTGATAGTACTTTCTCCATCACTATCTGCTTAACTTTTCTAATTCATCTGTGCTTTGTCAAGGCCAAATAATTCACAGTATTGTAGATGTCATCAGGGGAAGCATGGATTACTGTTGGCATTTTAGTATGTGGAAGGTATGGAAAGCAGTTGGGATTCTGAGCTAGCTGGATTTTCCTGCTAAAATAATCACTGGTAATATAATTAACAATGATGACATTCAAATGTTCATCTTTATGTCTCAAGCTTAACAGCCCAATGAAATGGAGGGGGCTGATCATGACTTTCAGGACTACTGTTTCAGGTTGTCTGTAGACTCATTAAGACAATAGCACATTGAGTTTATACTTTCAAGGTTACTTGCTATGGTAATGACTGAAGAGTATGCGCACAAAACCTCATCTCATCAAAGTTCCTACTTCCAAAGTGCCGTAGGTGAGTTAGCCTACCACTGTATCCTTGCTGAATCAATGTTTTCACAAATATTTAGACACAATGTACACACTTTAAAGTTATTACTCCTTTTATTTTGCCTTATGCTAAAATGTATGTAGTGAAAAAAAGCAGCACTACTGCTAAGAATATGTAATCGCTCAATCTTTGCATTGCTAAAACAAACTTTCTGTAATGCAGAAAATTATACAGTCCCATGGGATATAGTTGGCAGTATTCTACTGGGTATTCAAGCATGCACTCCACAAAGAAAAATGGAGGATTGACCTTACGTAATGCAGTAATACAGTCATGAAATACTGTGCAATTACTACTGTCACTTTTCAACATGTTGAAGGAGTAAGTGCCATTGCTTACTTTTCATACTTTCAGCAAAAATGTTACCATCCTGACATCCTGTTCCTGACTAAATTAATCATAGTGTTCCATATGTTTCCTAATGATCACAGCTTGATTATAGCTACTGTAGAGCAAAGGTATGAAAATTAAAGAACATGCCATATTAAAAACCTGTAACGTTCCTGTAATTACAGGTCTCTATCAGAGTACAAAGCCCAGAACAAATTGACAGCAAGGTCTTTTCAATGTCTGGAGAAAAATGATTTGGTGTGCAATTTTATGAGGGCAAGCACATGTCAATACCTGTTCAATAGCTGTTTTGATGAGGGAAAAATTAAGTAAACACCTCTTTCCTTGTGTACTATAAGAAAATATCCTTACATACAGACAGATAGAAATGCCTGGAAAAACTGGAATATTTCTCAACATAATATTTGTGCCTTACAATTTTGATTCTGAACTCCCTGCACTCAGTTCATGCCACTGTAATATCTTTGATTTCAGAGGAGTTTCTCATGAATCATGCAAATTAACTATGTGTCACTCAAGTTTTCAATTTACCATGAAACTCATGAATTTAATTACTCATAATCACATTTAAAGTGAAAATTTTATCATGAAATAGTTTATCAAACCTCACTTTCAAATTTGATACTCTTTTTTTCTTAATGAAGATCACTTTAAGTCTTGAAAATTGTTCAAGGTGAATTACAACAGAAATGTCCACGCCCATTTTAGAATTAGAGGAGCAGGAAAGTAGAATTTTTCTTTCCTTGAAAGAATTTCATAAATAAAACTTGATATGATATGAAAAGGTATTGTAAGTACTCTTTGTTGTGATAAATTTCAGCATATCCTCCAGAACATGGCATGTAAATTACTGGACTCGTTGTTTAACAAAGACTGAATGATGGCAGTGAAAATTTAAGTTTTACTAAATTGGAAACTAGATGAAAGCATGTACAATAGATAAAATATCATTGCAAAAAAGTGATGCAAAGCCCCACAAAGATTATAATACCCTGAAAAACAATTTTTTTATCCTGCTTACTGAACACTTTCTTTCCTCTCACGTTGGATGTGATTCACCTCCTCGTGGTTTTGCAGAATAGTACTATAAACCTTGTCAGAGCTATTAGGTAGGATGAAGATTTATCAAAAAAATTTAAAGGTGTCATGTGCCTTCATCACTTTTTTTCATGCTACATTGTCATTCTGAAGGAATAAATTATCAGTCTTCATAGCAGTGTTGTTTTTTTTTTTTCTTTCTTGAGAGGCATGCTACAGTCATAGAGGGCCAAACCTCCAGTCCAGTGTGCTCTCAGTAGGGACTGTGTTTTTCTTCCTGCAGTTTTTCAGGTATCACTGAACTTACTTAAACATCCAACTATTTGATTTACAGATGCAATCTTGTACATGCATACACAAGTGATTTTAACTGCAGGTGTTAGATTGGAGACCGTTATGAATTCTGACTCAACATGTACAAAATAATTATTGCTGCAATTATTTAGAGATTTTGTGGGGGTTCATTACCCAAGTAATCTCTGACACTTCATACTGTCTCAGTGTTAGAACCTGCTTAAATTTGCAAGTAGCCTTTATGTGGACATGTGCTGTCATTACCTTTTCTGTTCCACTTTTTATCACACCAAGTATAAACACAGCATCACTTGCTCCGTCTGAAGGGTGGATTGTCTCTTTTGTTTCATATAGTGAACATGGGGACATGTTCACACATAAAATTCACATGAGCCGCAGCTCATGTCCAGGTCTCAGTTACATCAAAGAAGGAATGATCTCTGACACTGAGTTTTTTTATGTAAGATCTTAACAGAGTATGACAGCCACAAACTGACTCTGTATATCATAATCCCATCTAACAAACATGTTAACTAGCTCTCAAAATCAGAGATTGTTTTCCCTTTCTGCCCTTTTATTATCCCTTTGGCTGTGCTTGTAGGAAGATAATCAATGCACATGAAACAATAAGATAATGGAAAACCCTGCTCTGCAAAATGTTTTGCATGACAGAAATTGGCATTACCAGGTCAGACAGAAATTCTGTACCCACAGGCATATATTGTACAGATTAATGTCACTTCAGTCATATATGTAAATTTTCATACTAACAATGTATAAATTCCTAAGAGACAACAGGCAGATTGTGTATTCTCTGCATTCTTTCCTTATAAATATCATAGAAATACATACCTTTTTTGGCATTGATGTGTTCTGATTATAATCCAAAAAAAAGAAAAAAAGAATGAAAATCTGCAACAAGATATTGATAGAAAATATTAATATCACTTGCACCTTTTTGAAAACAAAAGGGAATCATGATATTCTGTTCCCTTATGTGTTCTGTAGCTACGTCCTGCTGCCTCTCAGTGCCCTCCTACCTTCCACGATCATCTACAGCACTATGGAGAGTAGTGAGGAGTCACTTTCCAAAAACATTCACCAGACATAAAACAAGGTGCTCAGGGTCAGGTTGGATGGGACCCTGAGCAGTCTGATCTAGTACTTTATCTAGTGGTTGGCAACCCTGCCTGTGGCAGAGGGGTTGGAACCTCATCACCCATGGAGTCCCTTCCAACCCAAGCCATTCTATGATTCTATGATAAGCACAATTCATGGTGTCCTTGGATTCTGGGCCCTCTTTTAACATTTCAGTGCTGCCCAGGTCACAGAAGGGCTGCTGCAGTAATAGGAACATGTTCCAGCTAAGAACCACATTATTTTCAGTTCTCGAACAACCCTAAATTTATAACTGTGCTTGTAGAAAACAGTGATCTGCAGAAAATTAAATAAATTTTAAATATTTCCTTTTTTTAATGACTCCACCAAACTTCATACATTGTAATGATATACCAGCTTCCAAAAACTGAAGTATAACAAAGAAGATCTAAGTGTTTCATTTCATCAAATTTGGCAATAACATTGTTCTTTCCCTTTTACCTGAATTTCAGCTTCCTTCATTAAGATAATATAACCTTCTTTTACAAAAACATTTTCTAGTTCAGTCATCTTACCCTGGCAGTTTTCCATATTGTTAATATATCAGTTATGACATAATCTTCTCTTTACTGAATCTAGATGAAAGTTAGGGGGTATGTCATATGTTTTCCTTTCATTACTCCCCTACTGGATGAATGTTGGTAAAATTCATTAAGAGGAGTTACAAATGCTATTCTTAATTGCCTGGATTCCTCTGAGCGAGAAGAAAAGCATTCCCCAAGCATTACTGGAAACAAGAGCAGAAAGTAATAATTAAAAAAGAAATAGATTTAACCAAGCAAAAATGCAAAGTAATTAATCAGGTGAACTGGAGGAGGTGGAAGAGAATAACAAAAATTAAAATCCTCTCAAAAATTAAAATCCTCTCAAAAATTAAAATCCTCTCAAAAGAGGAAAATCTCTGAGTGGGAACAATGGCAGAAGGGTTTTAGCAATGTGTGCAGGAGGAAGTCAGCCAGTAAAGACTCGATCTCTTCAGGATTTTAGGGCATCTGCAAATGTCTGTTGAGGAAGGATAATCGTATCCTGCAGGGAGACATGGTAGCCCTCTGTAGGAAAAAGCTCTGGGCACATAAAGTGTATGGAGTAATATTTAATAGCTCTAAGGCTTTATTATGTCCTGCCACTAATTCCTGAATTGTACCACAGACCATCAACAGGATAATGAGAAAGATTTCTACTGACATCAGCAGGCCTTTGTCCAGGCTCCAAGCAATAAATAATTGTATGACTGGCAATCACAAACAAGCAAGGACTTTGTGGCAAGCTTACAGACTTTATTTGGGAAGTAAATTTTCTGCATATATCAGCCTGTTTAGTGTGATTCCACATGGAACTCCAGAAACATATCTATGCTTCCTAATATCATTACGATAATTAAAAAGGAAATTAAAGCAGAATGACAAATGTGGCCAAGGGGCTAGTAGTCAATTAACATATAGAAATTGGCTAGGTTATTGCTGTGGGAGAGTATGATGCCAAATCAGACATTAAGAGGGTAAATGTGCCAAAATCATCTAAAAATAATAATGCAAAGACCTAGATTAGAGGAAAAAAAAAAAATGAATAGGAAGATGATGATGAACTTTAAAGTGGAAACATAATTTTTTGGTCAACTGAGAATTTCTTCCTGGAATCCTCCTGTTGTCCTTTTTTGAGCAATTAGTTTGGAGAAAACGTGATGATATCTATGTTATGGAAAATTCTGGAATGCATCAAAAGAAACAGATATGAGCCCCATAGACATGAATTAGTGCTTTTTATCCTTCTCCAGAACACTGCATTCTGTGTTGGAAGGAGTAGCGACAGCAACTCCAACAACCACTCACTTGTTGACTGCAGTGTGATTGTCTGTTGTTCCATTCATCTGATCAGGTTAGGTATTTCCCATTGCAGCGTTCAGAATTCTGGGAGTATCTATAACTGCACATAATGCATTTTTAGGATGTGATAATACAGAGAGCAATACTTGTTGGGTATCTCATTGGTGATTGTTACTACTGGAAACCAAATCCTTCACTAAGATTTAAAGAGAAAGGTGAAACAGATCGGAGACCAATCAGTACTAAAGAAACTTTCTTTTCTATCACTATGTAAAGATTTCTGAATATTTTCCCAAACACCTTTGATCATCAGAGCTTAATCAACTCAACATGCCGTTCTTCCCTTTGCAGAAGAGTTCAACTCCTATTCTCTTGGGAAGCAACAAAACTGCTCTCAGAGCTGCAGATTCAGACAGCATGATTCTCTGTGTGTCTCCTGCAGTTCTATGGAAACAAGCTCTTGATTTTTTCTGGCTTTTGGAAGAGTGACAGGTACTAAGAGCTGTCATGTTTGGACAGGCTATTACACAGCCTTGGCATGCGCCAAGAACAGAATGGGGCTGCCTAGGAAGAGTGGAATGTTTACTGTGCTGCCCCAGAAACATTTTTCCTCAACCTGTCATCACCACTTCTGAATGCTTGCCTGAAGGAAGCCAAAGGGTTTGCTTCTGTAGGAGCACACCAACATGTCTGTCAGCATGGACAGTGGGACAATCCTGCTCTCCAGCCACAGTTAAAAATACTCAACTCACTCAATAAGCTTTGAAACAAAACATCAAAGAATAGCATCACATTCCAACTGGGAGAAAGTAGCTAGAATTAGAGAGAGGAAAGGAGTGGAATGGGATGCCTTCCCAACTGTCATGGTTTTATGATTTTTGGTTATCGATATTCCACATCATAACATCATGTAGTGCACTGGGAATTTAACTCTAATGTTCAAGTTCTGGGTACCTGTCCGGAAGAAAGAACTACATTCCCCAGGGGGCTTTGCAGTCAGAAAGGAGATATAACTCCCGGCAAGGTCACCTGATGCACTCTTCTTCATCTGCTCGTCTTCGTCAGCTCTCCTCCTGTCTCCCTGCTGCTCAACTGGACTACACATCTCACCTCAGTATTATGGTGAGGCCTATCCACCTTTCGGACATTCTCTCTCTATTATATTTGATTTATTAGCTTCAATTCTAATTATATTGTATTATAGTGTGTTATCTTGCATTCCAATGCTATATTTAGTAAATTAGTTTGTTTCTCCTCAGATCATTGCTGCTGTTTTTAATTATTTTGGTGTCCCCTGTTTCCCTTTTCTGGAGGCACAGATTTTGCTAAATCCCTCTGCCCCGCTAGTCACGGAACTGCGCCAAACTAGCCTGTAAACAGTTGATCTTTCTGGAAGACAATCCTCATAAAGAAGCTTATAAAATAAGTATTCCCTTGGGAGTGTTGGAAAGGGGACAGAGAGTGCTGCAAACACCTGAAAATCAACACCAAGCAATCAAGCAGCAAGCATGTGCTGCCATTCAAACAATCCTAGCCAGCAAAGCCACGTTACCAGATGCTTGCAAGCCTGCCACTACATTTCACTGTGTTTGACATTAGTACTGCAACTTGGACACGATTTTAGTGGTTGCTATATTGTGATGCTTCTAGAGTTGTCCACATTCTAATGTTCCTAAGGAAAAGTTGCTAAGCCCCAGGGTTCTTGTCAGGCTGAGCATCATGCTGGTGAAAGTACAATTCCATTATTTTAAGCTGTCCTTGGGAGATTGTTATTCTGTTGTTGGTCAAATGCTATTATGTTTTTCTCCACCAGTTTTTCAAATCACATCTGGAGAAACACTGGAGTAAAATGAATAAAATGTACCACAGGCATAAATATCCAAATTTTCCATAAACTGACAGGTGGCCATATGCTTTCCTCTTGTTCAAAGTGGAAGACAGCCAAAGAAGTGTTTCACAAAGCCCTTAGATGAGAAGGTATTATTTTCTTCTGCATGTGTATATTTCAGCTTGGAGTGCCTGCAGGGAGAATTCCTCACTGCTTTTCAGCAAAAGACTAATTTGTGTGTGTGACAGGACACAAATTAGTCAGATATAAGAAGCAACTATTTGTGACGCTGTGTAAAAGCACTGCTTGGATTCCATCTCTTTTACAAAATTTTCAACTAGGAACAAACCTTTCCCATTGCAGTACAAGACACAAACCGACCAGTGGCACAAAACATCCAGGCTTGATAAGTTAGATGGTTCATCAAGGGGAGGAGAAGAGTGTTGCTCTTTTATTTCAGAATTCTTATTTTGTGTTTCAGTCCAAATATGTTTCATAAAGAAATCTATTTATGGATCTAGAGAAGATTTTTTTTTTTCCAACTGAATTTAGTTGTTTTGATGGAACCATATAGAATAAAAAGAAAAACTGAGAAAAATGTATGACAGGGAACAGTAGTTACACATTTGGTAGGGATGCAGGGAGAGATAACTGACCATTTGCTACCAAAAGAAAAGGGCTGAGTAGGGCTAAAAGGCAGTGGAAGCAAAGCTGATAGCAATTACTGAAAATGAAAATGGATACGATCTTGATTGGTCCGAAAAAAAAACTACATGGAAATATTACTGCAGCTGGTGAATCTCAAAAGGCAGTTGAGCAACAACAGCATGAAGCACTGCCAAATATTTCCCTGGCAGCCACAACATGGTTGGTTACAGTGGTGGTATATTCTCTAAGAGACTGTCCTACACGCCACTTATTTCGGCTCTTCATTTCTACAGGCAATTTTCACACTGGAAAAGATGGTAGATTTTTAGCTCTGATAAGAAAAATAAAATGCTGTTTTTCCTCTTCCCCCCCCCCCCCCCCGCCATCTCCCTTTGATGTTCATGATCCCTAGTCATGGTAGTATGGTAGCAATGCCAGGTGCTGTTTGCCAGGAAAAGCGAGCTAAGTCTCAGCAGGAGATGAGCAGCCAATGGATGGTGAGGCAAATAGTGCCACATCTTTTACCAGATGTCACCGCTGGTTCCTGCTTTATTACTGATCTGCTGGGAGCAAACTTCTTCTCTGCCAGCTACCCGTGCTGCCATTGCTTGCTCATATAGGCAGAATGCTAGTCAGGGCAGAGCTGTTTTTCTCTCCATCTGTTTGCAAACTGCAAAACAGGAAGAGAGCTTGATTCCAGTCTAATTTGCCTTTATAGTACTCCATTACTTCAGATAACCTACTGGAATTGTCCTTTCCAGAACTGGGACACATCAGTGAAGTGTGGATTTCAGCAGATTCCAGCCCAAATTACACCATTGCTATCTAAGTCTGGGCACAAAGGAATAATGAGAGAGGGACAGCACTGAGTATTTTCATGTTTCAGTTCACTATTCAGAAATACAAAAACCTCATTTGGAAGTCTTTACTTAAATATTCTATGACTCTTTGATTCTATGATTCTGTGACTCCTGCCTTTAAAAGTTGTTTGCTTTTAAAGTCATGAAAAGTACTCATGGAAACAATTTCTAAACAAAAATTTTCTGTTCAGAAAACAGAGGCTTTGCAAATCAATGTATCTGAAGAGAAAGATCAATTGTGTGGCAACAAGACAAGGGGAAATGGCCATAAATGAACCATAGGAAGTTCCACACAAATTTGCGTAAGAACTTCTTCACAGCAAGAGTGACAGAGCACTGGAACAGGCTAACCCGAGAGGTTGTGGAGTCTCCTCTGGAGACATTCAAAACCCACATGGATGCCTACCTGTGCAACCTGGTCTAAGGAGCCTGTTCAGGCCAAGGGTTTGAACTAGATTATCTCTAGAAATCCCTTCCAGCCCCTATGATTCTGTGTTTCATTTCTACACAAGTTAGGCCAGAATTGTGCCTGATAGGACTTGTAGACAGAAAATATTACTCCTCACTACTTCTAATGAGCATTTTTTTTGTTTACATTACATCTCCCTCATGCACTAGAGTTTCCCATTGAAGATGAATTGCCCTGGTAAATCCCTGGAGTTTTGACTGGACCCAGAAGAGAGTATGGCAGAAAAGGAGAACCCAGAGCCACACCACAAAGAGGAACACTTCAGTCTAGGTCATGCTAAACTGATGCTGCCAATTCCCTTTGATTGGCCGAATGGCAGCACTCCTTTCAGGAACCAGGCAGCCAACTCTTTGTGGCAGAAAGAAGTGTAACAAGCCACATCCAAGGTGACACAGTCCTGCTGGCGTATTATGACTGTATATCTCCATAGGTTTGCACCATCCAGAGAAGCTGGTACCTGCTTGAAGGTTCTCAGATACTCTTGGGTGGGTAAAGAGATTGCTGCTGCACTAGAAGAGTAATGCGATGAGGTGCAGAGGCAGTTTTCTGTGTCATAATGCAGTCTCTCCTATATATAATCTGTTTCATTAATATATTCACCATAATTAGGTATTTATCATTCAAGCTCTCTTCTCCCATATATTTCTTTAATATATTGCTTGTTTAAATTCTAGTTTTATGATGTGTTTTCCCTCAGGTGGAATTATAAAAAGCTGTAAAGCTGCATAACAAAATGGAGAGCTAGTTCTTACCAAAGGAAAACCAAAGGTTTTGACAAAAGTAGTTTAAGAACTGATAAAATAATAATGCAAGTCCTTTCTTTTTCAACAGGCCAGAATTACCAGCACAACCTTAATACTTCGATCCTTTCCAGTCTCACAGAACAGCTGTAAACTCAGTTTAACCAGGCTGTAAAATTGAGTTTACAGCTGCTTTACATCACCACAATGGCTCAAAGCAGGCAGCGCATACCAGCAAACGTAGGCCTAATTGTACACTAATGAACGATGAAGTGCTTTAGAATGCAGTTTTCACTTTGGCAGAATGAAAAAGAAATCTTTATATGGAACAGATACGATAGAATTTAGCCTGGCTTTGCTCGAGGGGAAAAAATTCGTCCTCTTTTATTCTGAATGGATCATAATTAAGAAAAGCATCAGTCACAAATTATTCAAGGTTAGAAATTTAAAAGAGCTTTAAGAATGTATCCACTCTTTCTGAATATATTAGCGCCTGCTCAGGCTGGAGTTATAACAATTGGAACTCATTGTTTAATTATAAAATAATGGTCCAAAAAATCTGCTTATGTAAGCATGTGTTTCCATTAGGGAAGAAAAATCATTACAGAAAACAAGATAAAAAGTTAATGTTGCAAGTCTCATTATCTTTGTACAAGTTCATTAATACTGAGTATGTATAGAACAGTTGTTTTAATTTGTAGTTAACTTGAAAAAAAATGCTCACATTATTTTTCAGTCTTTTTAGGACATTGCCATCAGGGCATGAATGTTATTTACAGAAGGAAAGCAATCTCTCTGCTAGGAATACAATGGTTTTGTGTTTTTTTTTTTTTTTCCTTGCTGACTACTATAGAAAGAAAAAGTACATTCTGATTTTATATGAAACCAAATTGATCAAAATCTATGATGTTGCTTTAAATTAATTTGTTAGAATTCAAGAAAACAGATACTCTAGATGATTTATTCCTGTTTGTTTATTCAATGAAACTTGAAACTTCTTGCTCAAATTGCAAGAAAAAGTTGGGATGGGCCAGCTCACTAACAGAGAAACACATTCGTCTCCCAAGCATTTTGTCTTTAACAATGTTGGATATAATGGAGGATGGGACCCACATAAGCAAAGACCCATTCATCTCTCCAGCTACTTCTGGAAGCTGAGAGAGACCTGAATTTTCAGCTTGACTGTGCTTTTCAAAACTGATTAAAAAAACCTACTGTAGATTTGAATTCTACATTTCTGCTACATCTCGGCTATCCACAGACAGATTCCTGGTACATTTATGTCACTATTGGCCGGCAGAGGTAAGTGAACATTCACACATTCAACCTCATTGTCACTCAAGGCCTGTGAGATGTGCACAAGGCCTTATTCCCTATCTCAGTAGGCTTATTATTATTTCAACTCAAGGACTGTACTACCTCAGATGCACAGCTTCTCCTTCACCACCAAGGATCACAGAAAGCTTGATTGCTCTCATGCAGACCACATAAAATACAGGCAAAATATTATATTGGTTTTTAAAACACAGTAAACAAAGAGAGATTAAAAAAAAGTCCATTTAAAGAAAGAGCTAGGAAAGTCTGGTCTTCAGGAAGTAAGATATTTAACCTTTTTTCTTTCCCAAGCATTAAAGCTTCCCACACGCTTTCACTGATAGTAATAACAGTTGCAGCAATAACAGTAATAGGAAAGCAAAACACGAAACAAAATGCAGAGCTGAACTCAAAATACTTAAGTGGTATTAAGTTTCATGCTGAATATTATGCACCTAAGAGGTACAATTTAGGAAATCATACTTGACCAACAGGAAGAAGAAATGAGGTTAATTCTCCAAGTGAAGTAGGGGTAGAACAATTCTGAAAATACTTTTGTCACTACAACTCTAAGACTACAAAAGTTAATGAGTCACCTTGTGGCATGTCATTAGATTAAAACGTCCCTTCCCTGTAATAACACTTTTTTTTTTTTTTAACTCATCATACTAAATTTCATGGGAATCTCAATTCTTAGGACTAAAAAAAAAAAAAAAAATCAAAATATATTTTCTGGGCTTATATAAAACCTTTTAACAAAAGCAACTACTTTGATCAAGCAAAAAGCTTCTGGGCACTTCCATAGGAGATAATGCTCATATAATATTATAGCAGTAATAAAAGATAGTGGTTCAAAAGATGTACATTAATACTGCCTCCACTTTTCACACAGACCAAGACATGCTTTATTGTATTGAAGCCAGTCAAGGTGCAATAGAAAGATACTGTTAACAAATATGAGCAGTTCTCTTAATATAATTCTACATCCAGCAGAGAAAATCATCTTTCATCAGTCAGGAAGTTTGCAAAGCTGTCACATTATTGCTGCAGGAGCCTCATGGACCAGATTCTCAGCTAGTATAAAAGTTTGTCATTGCCTCCATCTCAAAGGAGCAACCCCAGTTTACACCCAAAGAAGATTTGGTCCCTTATTTATTGTGACTATCTGTCTCTTTTAGTACTTCCACTACTGTCTGCATGGAGGAGCAGATTAACCAGGCGTCTCTGTCTGGGAGGATAAATGCACTTGAAGCTAATATATCTGTCAGGAAAGGCATAAGCTTTTCTGGAGACCTGCTCCCAGAGACTAGAATAGTTTATGGAGGAGTATGCCAGTCCTAGTTTAGAGGACAGTTAATTTTTGGGTCAGCTTTCAGGTGTTTAAGGAGCAGTTCACCTCCCAGGAGTAGGACCTTGAGATAGGGAATGGGGAGGGAGGCAAAATAGTTGCTAGAAGGAAAAAGGAAAAAAAAAAATGGATTGTGAAGTGCTAGTTCACCCCAGGACCATGTCTAGGCATGGTCACCTGCATTGTAAGCTGACTCCATACAGCTGAGCTCTCCTCCACTGCTCTGTGTGGCAAATGGGTGACTCAGGTTTTCCACAGAGCAATATGGGGGCTGCTCCAATCCAAAAGCAAGCAGGGCTGCTGGCAGGGTAGCCAGGATCACCAGCTGGGGATGAGGAGTAGTGCTTGGCAACCATTTTTGGCCACCCAAGGGAGATGAGGGAGGCTGAGCACACATTGGTTTGGGCTTAACCCTGTGTATGCTTTCAGGGAAATATGGGTCCTACGGGGATGAAGGTTTGTTGCTATTCAGCATATAAAATCATGCTTAATACTGATACACGTAGTGATACCCAGAGAGGCCTTTAACTTACTCCAACTCTCCTCCACTCAGCACATATACTCAAAGAAAATTAAAATTTAGTTGGTTATCAAAATAACTCAGGATCTGGGTCTCTGTTGGGGTTAAGATGACTCAGAGTTAGTAATTAACCTCAAAAAATAAATTGAAGGACACAGACTGAGCATCGAGGACATGGTCAGCTATTCTCTCCCTGGGAATAGGGAGATATTTCCCCTTTAAACAAGATATTTTGTGTGTGTCCATCATATGTGGACACAGATCTTCATACTCGTCTCTGAAATCAGCTAGGAGAATGCAAACAAGGGACCAGGTGAGATGCTACAGAGAGAAATACTCATCAGCCAAACAGGCTAATTATCAGCAAAATGGACAGCCCCCAAGTGATTTCAGAAATATACTGGGACCAATAGCAAAATAAGTTAACTGATACATTTCTCAAGCAGCACAATAACAAAGAACAGACCACCAATAGCACAGATTTAATTCAAAGCCCAAACAGAAAGGTTTTCATGAGCAGAGACAAATATACTGCTAGTGTGAAATCTAAAGGTCTTCCCCTTCTGAAGTGCCTTGGTTTCTACATTCCTTTGAACATGAAGCTGCAAGCTGTATAAGGATTGAAGTGATTTTGCATAGATACAAGTTTTAGAAATATACTCCAGACACAAACACATGATACATTTGAGTATCTACTGAAGTTTATAACTTTTATTAGGCTGTTGTAAGATAGGGGAAAAAAAAGATTTTCTCATGTAAATGAAGATAAGTATCTCCCTATTTTTCACTCATTCTTAAATGTCTCATTTTGTTATAACATTACGTATGAAGTAGCTAGCTGAAGATTGTTGTTTTGTTTCTTCTCTTATAATTCAGGATAAAATGCTTCCTTTAAAAAAAGTTTCTATCTAATCATTTCTCTTTTATGGAAAAGAAATATGTCAGTCCAATATAATTTCTGATAAAAGCAAGCAAACAGACTGTACTAAAGAGATTTTTGCCCAGAAACAAACAAAAGTAAATATTCCAACCATGTTACTGCAATCCCACTGTAACATGCAGTCCTCAGGAAATCATGACATTTTATTGTGTCTTCCTATTTACGTATTCTGAAAAGTAGATAAATTAGGAAGGAAACTTTTGCTGACCTACCATGCTGAATTTGTGTAATGAGACCAAAAGTGTTTGGTTTTGTTGTAGAGATAATATTAACATCAGCTTACAGAATCAAGAAAAGGATCGTTCATTTACTGCTATTCAAAGTGTGATTTATGAGCATATACAGAATGATGGAGGATACCAAATTACAGATATAATCAGTAAGATTCTAGGATATAGTATTTATGATAAACAGCAAAAACTTAAGAGCATTACAGTCATTATAGAATCACCTAATCAGAGAATGGCGTGGGTTGGAAGGGACCTTAAAGCCTGTCCAGTTCCAACTCCCTGCCACGGGGGGAGGGAGGTGAGAAGTGGGGGTTGCTACCCACCAGATCAGGCTGCCCAGGGATGTGAGTTCTGACAAAGCAATAGAGACATATTCTCTGCATTTTCTATATAAACACATACCTGGGTTGGACAGAAATAAGCACAAGTCTATGTTTACAGATAGTCATACACTGAAAAAAATAAATGATTACACCAAAATACTGAGAGCTGTTTCTTAAGTGCAAGTAGTCAGTGCACATGTGTAAGGGAGAAAAAGGTGATTACAGATCCTTTTCCTAGGATACAGGTGCTATAGAAGAGGATGACAAAAGAAACAGAATTGACTCACCCCTTCCAATAACTGGTAACTTCTCCAAAGGAGTGCAGTCTCAAAAAGATGTAACGCCCCTGGCTTCTAACCTTTAAATGATGGAGAGGAGGAGTGGATCCTGGTTCCACTGCTTCTGACCACTCAGGTGCATTGCTTGCATCTGAGCTCCCTGGGTTAGCCACACTTTGTAGCTCAACTGTTGGTTCAGGCCCACTGTAGCAATCCCACTGTAACATCTTTCTGGCTAAGACAGTTCAACCTAGGAGACACTGAGTTTAATATTGGGCTTCTGCTTCTCTGCAGGGGATGGCTACCTCTGACCTCACAACTCTGCCTCCTCTGACCCCTCTGCCCACAGAGATCAGCCTTCTGCTGCTAGGTCCTTAATGCTGGGAACGGTGACGATAGCCTGCACTGTGATTATGTTTTAGAGGTCAGGAGCCCATTGACCTCTTTGGGATTTTCCCATTTCAGTTATACTAAATGTTCAGTTTTATTTCTGTAGATCTGTAGTGATTCAGCTCTTATATAAAAGGAATATAGTAATTTCTCAGGACCCTGCCTTCATCCTCTGGGGCTAGAACTGCTATACCTTAAGGGAGAAATACAGATGGTTGCTTAGGAAGAGAAACAATTGTGTGAAAAGTTAGATTGTAAAAAAAAAAAAAGTTAAAGGCATCTGTTTGAAACTGCTTAAAAGTTTCTCCAGAAATTTCTGGAGAAGAGAATAGCAGGCAGATGAACTAGTCAGAATTGTATGATATTTAGATATGTTACATAGCTAACCACAAGGATTGCACCCACTTTGCTTCTTTGAGACAGATGAAATCACTTAATACATACATTAGAAACATCAAATGGATCATTCAAAAAATAGTGGAAATTGTCCTTTTTTTTTTTGTCTTTCTGTGCTATAACATGAGACAACAGAGAAATGAGTCAATCCATCATAGCTTATACACCAGACTCCTAGGGCTTGCAGAATGCTCTGTAATTTGCGATTTGACCTCTTGGTACCTTCCTCTTGCTGAGGTTCTCACAGAAAAAAATGATGTGCCAATGAAGAGTGACACAAGATTCATCTTGTTTGACTAGCTAGGTCACAACAACAGTTTGGTTTAGTCTGCAGCAGTCTGTGATGTCTTGGAAAGATATAGTAAGGGTCTGTGGAAATATTTCCTGACAGTATCACCAGCAAAGCCACAAAACACTGCTATATCTATGAGATGAAGTACTAAGCAATCCATAATACACATACTTGCGTGGTATTCTCTTGGCTTCTATAGCAGAAAGCACAACAATGTAAATATATTTGATTAAAGAAAACAAAAACTAATCTGAATAGCATCTGGTAGCACCCATTGCTGCACTGTGTATGCATTTTTCCTCATGCCATAGGAAGATTGCTCCAGTGAAGGCAAAACTTTGGGTGTTATAGGACTGCTGCCATAACTTCCACACTGCTGATGTTTGTGTCTTTCTGGTCCTTAGGTCCAGAGTGGGCTTGCTGAGCTCCATGCCTGGCACTGGCGTGGCCTGCAGAGAGTGCTGCAGTGTCCATTGGGAGCTGCTCTCTGTTAGCACAGGGTCAAACGAGTTGGGAGTGTTAGTACACCCACTCACTCAGTACATCTACTAGCTCATCATTGCTGCTTAAGCAACCACTGCTATATCCAGCCAACATGGACTTACAGTCCTCGAGTACCCATCCTTCCCAGACTCTTGCCAGGGTGCTCACTAATAACAATAACCTTTGTGGTAGTGTATAAGCCTCAGTCTTAGATTGCTTAGATTGCCAGTTTGTACATATGTTTGGAAGGCAGCAGCGGGAGTCACAGGACATTATCAGCTCTTCCTGTCTGCCTGTCTTTGCACTCTCTCTACCGAGTCATAAATTGATGTACTGAGTGCAGCTGCATATAACAGTGAGTCCTGTGACATCCTCTAGACACTCAGTGCCCTCATGCACACATTCACCTCACTCACTCCTCTGCTATTTACCTTTGATTTATGGTCTGCTGGCAATCCACATGGACCAGGATTGAGAACGTTACAAAGAGTAAATCAATTACAGCCTACTTGATCAATAGGCCACCTACTGTATTTAAAAGCAATTGAACTGTGAAACGATTCAGTAAACTGAGAATTTCTGAATGTTTGAGTGCTAGGTAATTATAACTAGCAATTATGGAAGAACAAATGCATATTAAACGGTAGTGATGTGAATAAATGTTAAATTTCTGGCACTTCAAAGGTCTGTATTTAATTTTAATATTTATCATCAAATCGAAACATGGTATGAAAGAATCTCAAAGAAATGAGTTAAAATAGCATTAAGTGTACTAGAAAAAAAATCTAGTTTCTGAGAATACTAAAAAATCAAGCTTTTCTATCTACTATTGAAAGAATCTAAATAAGAAATACTGGGGAAATAAACATATGAGAAACTGTAAATATTGAAGAAAAAAATGTGTTATTTTTAGTACTTTGTGATAAATATGGAGAAACACATTAAATGCAGCATTTCTAGATATTTTGTTTAAATGTTTTAGGATGGAGTAAAGATGATAACTCATGTAGTAGCCTTTACTGATTCTGGTTCTGGTCCAAATCAGTGGTTCTGGTCAAACCAGGAAGAAAAATCATAATATCTTAAGAAGAAAAGAATATTTAGAAGAGTCCAGATTATATTTAACTGTAACATGTAACTGGGTAAGAATCACAAATAAAGGCTGCTAAGAAACTGAATATGCTGTCAGTACTACCATAAACCTAAGCCTTCTTCATATTCTACCAAATAAAATGGGTGACATTCCTGTCTCTCAGATTCGTTTACTACACAAGGGCTGCTGAAGAAGCATCCAAAATGTCACTTCAAGAAAGAATTATGTAATTACTCCTTTATCAGATGAAACCTTGATGGAGCAGGGGCATGGAAAAGAGAAAATACAGAAAAATCTGATCAAGATATCTACTATCCAAAGCACTTATATTCATTAATGCAGGCCTCTCATCAGCTCCTGGAGGAAGAGGAAATTTGTAAAATTAATTTTAGTTAATCCCTACTTCCCTTTGCAATCACAAAGGGGAAGCTGTCTGGTCCAGAGCCCATGTGGCACCACGGGCATTCAATCCAAAATCCTGCAGTGGCTGCGGGAAGAGCTCCAGGATACAGGGAAGGCTACAGCCCTTCTGATCCCACTCTTCCCTCCTTCACTCCCAAAGGATGTTCTTCAATCTCCCAACATAGTCTTGACTCATCTCCTCTTATTTCAGTATGAGGTATTTAACAGGTCTCATGAAGAAGTTGCCACCTGATGGTGTCATTGACCAGCTTCAGAACGCAGCTGGTCAAATCTCAGAGCTTTGGATTTATTGGAAATAGAACACTATATTGAACAACAACAACAACAACGAAAAAATCTGAAGTAAGCTACCAAAGTGTCACTGATGCCCCAATTTCCATTTCAAATGGCCCGTGCCAAGTTTCAACATCACCTTGCAGTTTCAAAAATTCATCCAGTTCTTTTTGTTCTTTTTTTTTTTTTAAACATTTGCATTGATTTTATTGCAACATAAATAGTGGAAGCACACAGTGTGTCATATAATTATCTTATTATGTTTACTTTTTGGCAAATAATTTAGATGCTTTACTAATAATGATTTACTATCTTCTATTCAGGTGTAAAATTTCTTCCACCTGCATAGCATTTGCAGTTTCTGCAATAATCAAAGCTTTTCTCCATCAGGAAAAACCTTTGCTGGGACAGATTTCTAATTGTCTATAGAAACTTCCTTTATCCTAGCATGTAAATATTCACAGAAGTAGTATCATGAAGTCATTGTGACCGATAGCATAATCGACAGAAGAGAAAAATCACAACTGTGCCACAACTACATTATGATTTGTCACTGCCTGAAATTTAACATTTTGAACCCCTTAATCTGTGCCAAATTCAGCAGGAGGTGAAGGGCCTCAGCAGTATCAGAGGTACTCATTATTTCCCAGGTAGAAAGAGTCAGTCATCTCTTGACACACGTGAAAGAGGTTGTTTAATTCCTTATCACAAAAAAAAAAATCATTATCAGATAGGCATATGAATTACCTAATCCTTAAAAAAAAAACTTAACACCCAGAAAAATGGACTATTTCCCTAGCTGCGGAAAGCCATTGTGCAGTCTGTGAATTTCAATACTTGATGCAGTCTGTACGGTTCCTTGGTATGCTATTGCTTCAGAAAACAAGACTAATTTCTCCATAGCCCCTCATACAGATTTTGTAGTATCACTACAACACACCCCTCGAGCAGAAATCTCTCTATAAAAGTACATAGAATTATAAGAGGCTTTTTTATTTATTATTATGATTATTGTCTGCCATGCATCTTTAAAGTATATTACGTATGTTTGCTTTCCCCATTGCACAGTGACAGTGCTGATCTGTCCAGTACAATCAATAGCCCATGAGAAACGTAATTGAAGATCACTTTACCGTGTTGGGGGAAAGGATGGAAGAGTCACAGATGTTGGAAAGTGATTTCTTAGTCTTTTTTTGTCTCTTAACAAGAAGCAAATACCCTTTCTGTCTAGCATAATAATTTGTCTAATGTGCATTTGGTAATGATAACAAGGGAGAAATGTTTAACCTATGGTACTGTACTTTGCACTCAGAATAAATTGCCTCTTTAAAATGTGCTTGTATAAACTGTGAATTTAAAATCTCAGTCTCTGTGAACAGTTCCTCTGATACTGTGTTCATGTTAGATGAAGATGTTCATTAACTCTCAGGACATCTCTTGGAAGCTAATCCCTGTAGGGATGAAACTCAGAGGCTAACAATTCTGCATGTTTGAGCCACTCTCAACACTGGGGAACTTTAAACCCACAAATATTTACAACCTATACAATCCAGGATGCTTTAGATTAGTCTTCTCTTGTAATACTTTCAAATTCTACCTCCTTCATATTCTAGTCAGTTTGCAGGAGCAGCAAGAACCAATGTCATTAAAAGTCTGTGTAGTCTCCATGCTCTGCCACATAGCAGAAGTTGCCTTAGTATGTGTATGTAGGGGTTAATTCAAGGAAAAGCAGCATTTTTCTGCTGCCTTATCTTTATCTCTCTCTCTGAAAATAAATGGATTACTGCAAATGTAAAAGATTATAACAAATGTCATACCCATACAATGTGCACAATCATTTCTCAAGACAAAGGAATTTATGTATCCAGGCGTGCCTTGAAACATCAGTCAGAATTATGGTACTTTCAAAAAGCTTTGTTCACTCTCATAGCTATACACGACAGTACTTAATGTACTATTTATTGACAGATATTTCTGTGTCTGAACAGGAGGATCAAAATCATACCTACTCAAGAGCAGGTTAGTGTGGAAGAGTGACTCACCTCTGGCAACATTTCAAAACACATTGCTAATTACCAGAACTATGTTTTGACTGGTAGCAATGCATGAATCCTTTGCAGAAACCTAACTTTTTAGTGAGGCAGACCATTATGTCATTTCATTGCATTTGAAGAGATTTTAAATGACAGATTTGGTTCTGAGAAGGCAGAGATAATACTTCAGGATTTCACGAGAAGACTGTGATAACTGCATCAGCAAAAGCAAAGAACGCTTAATAGACAATGAGCCTCAGTACCTATTACAAAGCAAGATTTCCTTAAATCAATTTTGTATTTCAAAGGGTTTCAGTCAGTTTTCCAATAAAACGCATTTAGAAAGTAACAGTTCAAAATCTATAGACACTGCCCCAATGATTCTAGTTAATGTAATGGAAATTGGCTGTAAGCGTCAAAGAAATACTTTTGAAGATTTAACTTTCACTGTACAAATGAATAGTTAAGATTACATAGAAATTCAGTTCTGTATCATAATTATTTTTCACTACCCACATATTTTTCCTATAAATTGTACTGCTTTGAGGGATCAGAAAAGATACTTTTAAGCATTCATCCCCCAAGACAGATATTTCAGGTGCTCAGAAGAGCTCACCATAGCTCCCAGCATTCATGTTGTTCAGACAGTTGTAGTCAAGGAAATTGACTTTGAAGAAAGGGAATTGATAGGACAAGGGGGAATAGCTTTAAGCTAAAAGAGGGGAGATTTAGGTTAGATGTTCAGAAGAAATTCTTTACTCAGAAAGCAGTGAGGAGCTAGCATAGCTGCCCAGAAAAGCTGTAGTTGCCCCAGCACTGGAGGCACTTAAGGCTAGGTTGGATGGGGTCCTGGGCAGCCTGAGCTGGTGGGCAGCAGCTCTACCCATGGCATGGGGTTAGGAACAAGATGATCCTGACCCCTCCAACCTAAGCCATTCTACGATTATATGACCTGAAACATCCACATCATACTTTATTCTTACCACACGTGTCCACTAGTAGTCTCATTTTGGGCCGGTCAAAAGTGGATACTTAAATATTTACAGAAGGGTCCAATGGCTGGAAGGTACCCTTTAATGACAGTTCTTGTTTTTTCACTGCCACTCTACCCTACCAATCCCACTTCTGATAGTGGAAAAATGAGGTTTCATATATCCTTATAACATGTTTTCAAGGTCTCTTACACATCCAAGTTTTCCTAATTTGCAAAGAGCCATTACTAAATCTCCTAAACTATCTCTTGTCCTTAGAATTTTAAGAAGCATTTTATACTTCAGTAAATTCCTGATGAGGTTCCTTTCCCCGCCTTTCAAACGTCAGTCCCAAGGCCCCATGTAACAGCTGCTGAGTAACTGAGAATCAAGAGAGCATGCTCTGCTTTTCCAGATTGTAGAGATTATAGGTACATCCATGGAGTTTCTCAGACGGAAACAACTCTATTCTCAGCATATAGTTCAGAGATGGTAATTTCGCTACTTGTAAAGCTCAGAACTGAGCCCAGATTTTGGCCCAGTTTTCTGAGATGAAACACTATGATCCTTTCTGTATGTTCAAAGCTGGCTTCATTCTTGCTCTTAAAATCTGTTTTAAATTTATGGGACTTTTTGCAATACCACTGCCCCTTGTAATTTGATAAGACAGGGGAAGTTTTAATGGCACATCCCTAACTCTTGTTTCTAACAGCATGTAGTTTGTGTTTACCTCAGGGAGCAGAGTTGAGCTCATTTAGAGGAGTAAGTAAACTAGATAAAGTCCGTGAAACTGATCAAAAGAGAATAAATCACTTTAAAAGCATGAATCAGTCTCCTGGAGCTTGTCCTTGTAGAGCTTAAAGACGAAGTGACAAGTGACAGACTTCAAGAGCTGGAGCATTTCACCTGTGTTACAAAGAATTTATAATTTTGAGCAATTAAACAGCAACAGTAGGGCCTAAAATGCCTATAAAATTGTCCATTCCTTACACTTTTGCTCAAACTGCAAATAATTCAGAAGTGCCTCAACTCTGTGAGGAGTAGTGGCCTTGAAATATCCCAAAAAACCAATGATGTGGTGGGCATTTCTGATGAAAATTTTACCCCAGACAGAGTTATAACATTGGTGAGCAGAGAATGTGAAATTTGCAGCTTCTTTTGCCTATAGATTGTTATTTGTCCTTTTTTTTTTTTTTAAAACTTTTCTTTTGACTGTTCTTTAGAACAGTTTGTGCACCCTTTTGGTTGTCACTGAAGCCCTGGCCCAGGTGTTTGCACATGCAAAGCATTAGAGGCCATGAAAGGAATACTCAGTTCTTTTGAAGCTATCCATGCTCAGTGTGACAGCCATCAGCACGCTGATATACTCAGCCCTTTGTGACAGCTAAATTAATTAAATGATGGGCAAATCGGATGATTTAAGATAGCATTGCACTAGTTTATTCTTTCAGGATTTCCAGGTATGACCACTGAAAAACACAGCAAAACAACTGCTCCTGATGGACCAGCCAAGCTGAAAGCTCTTCCCTGACGTTCTGCTCTGACTTCCCATGTGGAGATAGGGAAGAAGAGGAAATTGTACTCCTGACTGTCTCTGACAACGTCCTGACCAAGTCCAAGCTGTAGAGATTTGCCAGTCATGATCAAGTTCACTTTTTGTTTCACCACTCACCCCAGAAGAGGTTTGATCTTTATTCAGATCACACAAAACTTATTTTTTTAAGACCAAGTGATAACTGGTGCTTTATCTTTGGCCCTTTACTAACAGACCCAGAGTGCTATTTGTGAAATGCGCATCTATGACTCCTGGTGTTCTCTATGCCTTGTTTTCTCTGTGTATACCAAAACCCAGTGGTCGCCTTGCCTGCTGGTGCACTGCGCTCACTGCAACACACATCCACTCATGAAAAGTTCTAGAAAAATAAAGAATGTATTCTTTCCACACAGGAAGGTTCTTCTATTATAGGATCCTGGTGAGGAGGTTTCATGTCAGTTAAGGACATCCTGTTGCTTAATGTGCAAAATAGATGCTGTTGATAATCTGCTAAATATACTTAAATGGCAAATTTGCTGTAAGCTAATTAATGATGGACATTAAGACCATCTAATTAATTGCAAAGGAGGAGTTACGGCTAGAGAAATCTGAGAGCCTTTGAGTTTCTTGATTTGCAGCTAATTAATTTTTAAAAGTACTATCTGAGAATACCTGAGAAACATGCCAGTAAAAATCAAAGTGATGGATTTGAAACAAAGCCTGTCAGAGGGAGACAGGTGTGACACCATGGAGACAGATTACCTACTAAACAAAATTAGGTTGAAATATTATGACCAAAAAAGCATATTTGCAAGTAGTAAACTGTCCACTTTGAAACAAAGTGAGATCGTTCACAAAACCCAAGTTAAACAAAGGTATTATCTAAAATAAGATGCATAAAGAAATCTCAGATATGACTGACAAATCTGGACAATTTTTTAACTAAGAGGGAAGTTCTGGAATTTCATTTAGAGGTGAACTGCAATAGAGGGAAAAATGTGAATCTGTTCTGGTTTGTAGTCAGTGAAAGAAAGTGTTTAATCCTTTAATGAAGGATTCATTCAGCTTCAAACATCATTCCCAGTCTATCCTGAAAGTCTCAACTTCTATTTGAAAATCAATAGTAATAGCGGTGTGACAACAGAAATGTAGAAGAATTTGATTGAGGTAGGAAACATATTTCAGACTTGTTATCAATATTAGAGAAAATATGTAAGTTTTGATGCACAGCTTTCTTTCAAACAGTTTAAAAAAAACTCAGTGCTTCATCTGTCACAGAGAAGTTCCCTTGCAAACAAGGAGGATCATGGATTACATTTCTAAATTAAAAAGTAAAATACAAATATATTTTAAGTATTGTTTCCTCCATCCAACACAGATAAGTTATAAAAAGAAAAAAGGCAACCACCTTTTCCCCAAAGTTTTTCTGTAGAACCCAATAAATACAGTTATAACATATTGCTCTGCCCAGACTTCTAGGAGGATTAAGTCCACAGAGTGAGCTCAACAGTGGGTATCTTTAAAAAATTGAGGTGGGAAAAGGTTGGGCCATTTTGGGGGTAATTTAAAAAAAATTCTTTTTTGTCCTATCACCTGGAAGATAAATGAAGATAAATCAGGGCTTAGAAATTGGCACAGCTGCTGGGAGAGATGATCCTGGGGCAGTGATAAGCTCAGTGTGGGGATCCAGAGCTCCATGCTGGGGTCCCTGGGGACCCTGATGGTGCTTGTATTACAAATCTCAGCAGTACCTCAGTCAAAATATGAAATTACTTAGCTCTTCCTAGTGCCCTGGGGCAAGCAAGAAAGGGTTTTCAAAAACTTCTGAAATTTGTTCCACTTTCTTCGGTATTTATACAGCACTCACTAGCAAAACATCTGATCCCTTAGTCATGTACTTGTCCCCCAGCCTCAGAGCAATTTAGCCCTTACATTTAGCCTCTGAATAATTAAAAGGGAAGTAAAAGTGTGATTTAATTCCCCCATGTGTCTTCAAACTCCAGTGCATCTTCCATAACATACCAAGACTGAAAACTCTAGCTTCACTTCTTCTCTGTGTCACTCAGAAATACACACGCTCTCTTGGGAGAAAAATATTCCTAGGCATTACACTGCCTACCCTCTGCCCCACAATTCCTCCACCTTCTCCTGCAGCAGTGCTACAGGGATCCTCAGGGATTCCCTCTCATCATGCCCAATTGCTCTAAGAATCTGCCTCCTGCAAAAAGACATAGTTGCCCTGGATATTCTGAATCAGCTAGTGTCTCACTAACCCGGCTTTTATGCTGCAGGTAAACTGTTCTTGGGAACCTATCTACTTAACATCCCATCTAGAAACCAGGCACTCCTCTTCTTCAATTTGCTGCTTGCTTCTTTGTCACTCATGAAAGTCGTATTTCTCTCTATCCTGAATGCCTGTCATATTGAAAGTAGCTGAATCTAGATAATGGCCTGCCTTGGATTTTTCAAATTTTATTTCCATCCTTTCTCCAGGCTCAAGCACTATGACTTAATCAATGAGTGGATATAAATCCAAATGAGTTCTGCCTTTTTTTCTTCCAGTAAGAATCCATGAATAGATTAAATAAAATTAATTTCCTGAAAAACGTGGCTGAAATCAGCAGATTAAAGAAAATGAAAAGTAGAGTACACAGCTTTCAATAAAGGGATGCCTCTTTGTAAAACATGAAGAAAAAAATTAGAAATTTGCAGCCAGAATATAAGCAAATAAATTATAAAATGCTTTCCACATGACCTATAAACATGAAGACAATGACTTTCCCAAGTCAAAGGAGAGACTAAAGGACTCATTTTTGTTGACAATTTTTTTTTTTTTTTTTTTTTTTTTTTTAAGATCAACTTGAAATGTATGGGTGAATGTGACCAGGAGAACTCTTTTTTCCTGTAGTGGTCTGCACAGCAATATGGTAACTTTGCAAATTAACCAATGCCAAGATTTTGAAAAAATATTTGAGGACTCAGAGACAGCAGAACTTTCTAGGATACCAATCCCCTCTTAAAGACCCACTTAGAAATCTTGGAGCAGAAGAGCTTTCTCTTACCACCTGATATGGCCCAGTGCATGATGTAACTTCACTGCTGCTAAGCTACCTCACAGATTTATTTTAGAGAATACATGGAGAAGGGTAAGACCTTCTTTGTCCCCACATAGAAATGCACAGAGCGAGGAGAAGCCATCTCAAGGCACCTGAAAGAATTACACAAACCCCTGCCTCCCCCACCAGTGTGACTTATAAGTACCACTCTTCCCTTATTTTAAGATATCCTTTAAATGCACACGAGCCTTGAGAAGTAGAAAACCTATGAAAAAAAAAATACTAAGTGATTTCCAGGTTAGTGATGAACACACACGAGGAAGGCGAGGGGACCCTTGTGTCACCTAACCTGGGAGCCAGTCACCTAAAAAGCACGTTTTCACAAAACATCTCCCATGAGTAAGAACATGCTGTCTGACAAATTACATTAACCTTTCACAGCACAGGCATATGTAGAGGCTGTCAAACATTCTGTATAAAGTGAGTATGCTGAACAAGACGACTTACAGTCCTTAACAGGAAAAATGAAGCTTTTCTGAAATACACTTGTGGAAAAAAAAATCATTCAATCATTTGAGTTGGAAGGGATTGTATCTATTAAGAAGTTACAGCTTTTTTTGCAGAAAATACAAAAATCTGGTGACAATGTCTTTCTTCCCATCATTTTTTCAATTTCTACTTTTTTTCAGCTGTAACAATGTATTTTTAATACTAGGATTAATATAATGGCTCAGTTTAATGAGCTTTTCTCAACAGTAATCTCACACAGTACCAAAATATTTGGTATTCTTGACATTGCACATATATCAGTTATGTTCTGTTATGCACGCTTAAAAATTTGACTCCCCGATAACTGTGAATGCAAATACAACTGTATTAATAGATTCATTCAAATGTTATCTGGATTTACTGTAACTGATCACATTGCTAGATAGTGTTCTACTACAGAGAAGATAATGCTGCACTAATAATTAGAAAAATAAAGATAAGTCGCACATGAATGTGTTCACATTATTTTTTTTCTTGTCATTCCACATATCTTGTGGAAGAAAAAAATAACTATTCATATGGACATGCACTGGCATTCTAAGGAAACAATGTTATGTCAACTGAAATAAGGAAAAAAGAAAAACCCGAGGCTAAACTTCAACACTGAAAATGGTCTGGCAGTCAGACATCTAAAAATCAGATAAAATCTCATCACTGGTTCATCAAATCTGTAATTCCAGCTGCTGAAGTCAAAAATACCCATCTCTGAAAATAATGCCTCATGCAGTTACCTGGGGAGATGGTATTTCATGCTACAGAGGCTGGGTTCCCCTGACTGGGATCAGTCCAAGCAGGTTAGTAGCATCATCAGCAAACACAAAATGCACCATAATATGATGTTCACATGATATCAGTTTTAATTTATATTTGGAAAAAATAAAAAGAAAGAAACAAGGCTAGTATTGTGGTCAGGGCCAAAGTTACAAAAGAAGGCTGAGTAGATTTGTTTTCTGCTACAATCTCATTTTCATTCCAGCTTTAAATCCAGCAGGAATCTTTGAATTGACTTTGATGCCTGTTTCAGTGGCATTTAACTGTCTAATCTAACTCCTTTTAAATATATATATGTATACACACACACACACACCTATACATGTGTATGCTGTAGATCTGCCAAGAACTGTAAAGTAATAGAGAGACAGATGTAAAACTGCATTTTACAAAATAAAAATATAAACTCCTGGAAGGTAATAAGCTCGCCTTTCTGCTACCTGTAATGCTATCAGAAAAGCAATCTAGTTGCACTTTTTTTCCTATATTTTCAGTGCTTACAGTATACTGTTCTCATTATAGACTAGTAGTGTGCTGGGAATTAAGCCTATGTTACACGCAGACAGATGTTATTTTATAGAGTGTCGTTCAACATAATGGTATCAGATTTTAGCACTTAGCCTGTATCCCAATTACCCATTATCAGTTTGTGTAGTTGGGAAACAGGTAAACATCTGCTCTGCAACGTAGCAGTTATTTCAGGATAGCTTCTTCTCCAAATCAATGTGATGGCAAGTTTTTTCATGGTCAGTAATGGCTATTTTAAACAAAAAGTTTTAATCAAGTAAGGAATAAACAGAAAACATTTGAGTCTTTCTACTGGGCAAAGATCCCCTTCTTACTTTTTATTTTTCTTTTCAATTCATCATGAAGCAAGGCATAAAACTCAATGCGAACACACCTTATACAAAAAGACAACTGAAGACAAGCATACAGAAGACCCTGATAGCATTGTTTCCTAGTCGTTTGCATTCATTCCTGTTTTTTTGCTTTTTTTTTAATTTTTTTTTTTTCCCCCCCCAAATCAACATAATGTAGCCAGCTCTCATCACCGTTCTGTCATAAAGTCCTCCTACATTCTGGAAAACCCTTGTATTCAGCACATCCTCTGCCAGCGGTGCAAAAGCAAGCATCTGCTATGCACCTTTTTAACAGTAGCATGTAAATGTTATGAAGTATCAGAGAATGATACACAGTTATTTTTCTTTTTATTTTCATAGAATCATAAAATTGTTTGAGTTGGAAAGGACCCTTAAAAGTCATCTTGTCCAACTCCCCTGCCATGAACAGGCACATCTACAGCTAGATCAAGTTGATCCTGTTTTGTTATGATACGTTTGCAGATGGAACTTTTTTTTCCTGAGAAGTCTTAAAAGAATCCTAAGCAAATGTACACAAGAAACTTGGAAGAGCAGAGCTGTTTGTCCAATATCATGGAGAATAATTCAATAATGCCAAGTTCAAGAGCCCCAGTTCTGGAGCAGAAAAGGAAAAACTTCCCAAGCATATTTCTGACAATAGTTTCATATTTTAGGACCATGATAAGAGTATTAAAATAGCAAAAATCTTCTACAAGAGTTTATTTCCAGTGGGCCTGAACAGGGAGCCTGCCCACTCACTCCTTCCTGCTGTTCACAATGCCCACACTGGGAACAGGGCAGAGATGAACCCTGGGGCAGTCTTTTGCTCCAGGGCCAGCTTCACTCTGGTAGAAATCAGCAAATTGCCCTTTGCAGGACTCAGCAAACAGCACTGACCTTTTGGTTCTCACTAACAGCTTTTGATCAGCAGCTTCATTAGCAACTGAATCCTTCTGCAGGTGGAATACTTTTTTTGCATGTGTGTACACACATTTGTTTGCAATCAAAAATTGCATCCTTTGTGAAGAAAGACATTTGCTGGGAAAGACGTTTGTTTTCCTTGTTCAAGTTCTCCTACAGTTTCTTAATTCTGGAAAAACGTCAAAAGCATGCTCAAGGGGATCATCTTTCTATATGAGGCTTTTTCGCTTTTTTTCTAACTTGATTATGTTTTTCCCTTTTTGTAACATTATTTGGCACTGAGAAAACAGAGTTATTTGTGTATTAGCACAAATAAGACCTTACCAAGCTGTTCATCAGCTATTAATAGTGAACAATGACAACGTGCAAAGCATATGAGCAGTGCTGAAGAGGCTCACCCTACTAAGTATCTACCTACTCTTACGCTTGACAGTATGCTTCAAAAATAGGAATTTTCTCTGGGAAGTTAAGCCCCCAGAAAAAAAAAAGAAAAAAGAAAAAGAAAAAAATAGGTTGTGAAGGCTGGAAGAAGGACTGAATCATCAGAGTGAATAACTCAAGCCCTTTGCAGCCACAGACAACATGAGGAATGGACACAGTGGACAGCACTGTCCTTGTCATAGGCAATACCATAGCTGCAGGATCACGTGCCATTTGCACTTCATCACTATGGATCCAGAGTCAGTTTGAGATGGATGGATATATAGCAGAACTGAATATATAACCAATGCCCTTTCTTTTAGCTTGAGACACTCTAACTGATAGGTGATCCTTTAGAAATAGAACTACTGAATAAAATATGCAGAGATAAGTTTTCCTTTTCTTCCTCCGTTTCTCTTACTTTCTCCCCACTGGGTAGTATGTCAATAGGACTAAGGTTTTCTTGAAGATTTTCAATCCCTAACAGTTGCATTTTGAAGACCTAGGAACAGAGACCAGGAATCTTATACATTCCCTCTTCAGGCACAGCTAAGAGACTGAGACAGAATGCAAAACTGGAGCTATAAACATTAGATATCAAAATCAGGTAGGCAAGAAACACCACCTATATAACCAACCAGGCAGGATCACTACCTATTTAACCAACCAGATAGTGTATATTATAGGTTCATTTATCTCAACTACTTTTTTTGAGACAGTAGTCAGAGAAAATAGCTTTGTTGCAATGATGTGTGAACCTATTACATACTGTGTCTAATTTCCATATTCTCATATACAATATCTCTCATCTTTACTACTCATTTCTCCCAAGTCAGCCTATGAGATATGTTGACATTTCTAGTGACAAGCTGACACTAAAATACTGAGTACTCTATAAAATGGTAAACAACATATGTACAATCAATGAATATACAGATGATATAGTATATACAGGAGTTTGGCTGATACAATTATTATAATAGAGTAGGAAAAAAAAGAACACTCACCCTATCCTGGACTCACGTGATAGACTCCAGTGGAGCAGATCTCCAGAAGAGATCCTGCCTCACTGGCATTCAGCTCTTAAATGGGTCTAGGAGAGGTGGAGCCAGACTCCACCCCTTCCTGCAGCACAGGTGAATTGTCTTCACCTGTGCTCCCATAGCTGACTCATTGCTCACCTCAGGTGATTAATCAGAGGTTCAGGCCGTGATTCAGCAGCCCCATACAAACATATTGTGTTTTGTTTTGAATTAAAAAAAAAAAAAGTACTTCAGTCCACTGTCAGTCTATCACCTTTCATAATAACTTTGATCTATTTTATGTCTCAGTCAAGTTGGTGGATATGTGTACTGAATAATTTAACTTTGCAAGAAAACGTTGCAATTTTGCTCACAGGACTGGGCATTTTTAACACATTGTTTTCTGGCCTTCTATCTAACTTCATAAAATATCTTAATTTCCCTCAGGTATAAGAATCCATATTTTGGAAGTCATTATTATTGTTTACTGTTGAACAACAGTTACTAAAGCACGACTCTACAATCAATGCCCAAAATAAAAGCACCACATAAAAACTCAGTCCTGATTTACACCTGTGGAAATCTATGTACTACTTTAAAGAGGAGTAACAAGAAAATATTGCTGCATCAGAGGGAAAAACTGTTTTTCTATGAAATAATGAATGTTATACACTATCAAAAGCCTTATGTGGAGAACTTATTTGAAAAAAAAAAAACATTAAAAGTATTTTAAACTTAATCAAACAAGAGAATAAGGCAGGTATTACTCTCTGTTTTGTCTTATACTCTTACTGGTTCATCCCTGTATTTCTCTCTCTGATGTTGGTCATCAGCAAGGAGATCAGAATATGGCATATATGTGCTGGCATACTGTTTCTGAGAACTGGTGAAAGCCATATCTCCCAAAAGCACAAGTGCACATCTTTGCCTTCACTGTGTCCAGATGACTTTGCCAAAATGCAGCAGAACCATCCAATTTGCTGACATACCATGTATTTCTCTCACATCTCATGTCTTGAAGGTAAATTATAATGTTCCCTCACAAATCTGTTCGTTCCATTTTTTGGGAATACAGCCAAGGCAAAGTAACTATCTTTCTTCTTTCCGTTCAGAGTTTCAAAGTTTGATTCACACCTCTTCTCATCCATTTTCTGGGTCATTTTAATTTCTACTAGTCTATTTCCACATACTTTTCTGGCAATGGGCACTACTGGTTGTCAATTAAGTTCTGGCTAACTCTACTGATTACACATTCCAGCAGAATCTACCTTCTCTTTGGTAGTGTGTTATAAGTTGATAAGCATCAAAAGTCAACATTTATCAATTGGGAATACCAATTAGTGAACATCTCGCAATACTTTTCTACTCCTGTATTAGTAAAATAAAAGAGAATGAATCCTTTCAATTATCAGAGTATGTATATCACAAATGCCCCTTTTCAGGCTCTAAAATCCCATCTTCCTTGAGCAGCATAGGAGGTTAATAATGAAGGTAATTGTGATAATCACACGATTCTCCCCAGCCTCCTATTTCAAAGAGCTCAGCCCTACGTAAGCCACAGCCTACTGCGTTCTCCATGGATTGACCCCACAGTAACACTCATACTGCGTCATTATTTCCAGCTCCAGTCTGATCAAAAATTCTGTCTCAGATGATGTTAATATGCCAGACCATGAAGCAGCATGCCCTGGGAAGAAATACATGTCTTCTTCAGCTATTCCAGCTTTGAGGGAACAGCAAAATTCTGCCAGAAGAACAGGCAGATAACTGAGAGCAGTTTACACTATACTTGGTTAAAATAGCCTGCAGTGCTTAACCATGCACTCAAATAGAAACGTATAAGCTATGATAAGAAGTGCTTTGATATAAGACATTTTTTCCCCAGATTTAAGCAATAAGTATCATGAGCACATACCAGTTAACAATCCCTCAATCCCTTCTGTTTATAGGTCCTAAAACTAGTAGCTGAAACAAATTTCTCCTGAGGTAACAAAAGAAAGTATGATGCACATGAAAAAGAATATGGCACAGCAGGTCTGGACCTTGAGACAAAGTTCTGTATGACACAGCAGGGTGATTTTCTTCAATTCTTTAAAAGTTTTAAAGTATTTCAAATCAGTTTTGCTGAGTATGATGCAACTGTATATATTTACTGTGGAGGGAGGGTGATTAATTTCATCCACTATCCATAGTATAACTCTATACAGGAAATATATTTGATCAGTTCATTCTGATGATGGTACTAACCAGAAGAAAAACTGCACTTTTAAAAAAGATTTAATAAGTACTTAAGATGAGAGAGCTATTAAAGGAAAAAATAGGAGAGAATATTAGGAAAAAACTTCCAGATAGTAAGATATATTAGTCTGTGGAATAGGGATGAAGTGGAAATTGCATTGTTTGAAATTTTTAAAAACAGTCTCCACAAAATATAAGTAAACATGTAATTGGCAACGATCTTGCAATGGTCAGAAGGCAGACTTCTCCTTCTGTAACAAAATATCATGTCTACTACACCTGAAAAAAGAAAGGTGTCTGGAATATTCAGTCCTCCCATTAAGTTTAATTCCTGTGGGGAAAAAAAAAAGGTAGCAGGAACACAAGTAGTATATACCACTATATACCATAATGAATAAGGTAGTACAAAAATGTGGGACAACATATTTGCTTGTTTATTTTCCAATAGTATAAAAACTAAAATTGGTACAAACCTGGATCTTAAATTTAGGGGAAAAAAAAAAAGAAAAAGAAAAAGAAAAGATGTATGAAAAAGATGTAAGAGTATGAAACATCTAGGCAGTCCTGGAAAATAGAACAAAAATCAGCGGTGGGGGTAGTTAGTATTCGCTATTTGACTTACAACTGACCTAAAATGCAGTACATTCGACAATGATTTATGATAGTGATTTATTCAGTGCTTTCAAGAATATAGACAATGCAAAAATTAACTGCACCTTTAAAATTTACAACATACTTTAAGGAAAAAGTAAGGTCATGCACTTACGGACAGACTCCTGTTAAGGACACAAGAACTTTCTATAGTTTTTGCTGCTGTAAGACTTATGAATCAAGGTATTTCAACATTAACTAAATTAACCTTCAAAAAAAATACAGGAATCTAATAGCTTGACTTTCACATACTCTGGTAACTTATCCAAAGATCTTGTGATGGTTCAGACGCTTTCATATAGTGATGCCATCAGTTGGATCTCTTGAATAGATTTTGCTGTCAGTCTGAACAAAATTATGGAATAACTACTTTGTAATGAGCTGGCTATTCACCCATTTAGTGAATTGTAATTCTTCCTGTATGAATTGGCAATAGAAAACTGAGCATGATGTTCACTTACTGCAGTAGGAGAAAATTGGCCATCTCACAACATGTTTGGCTTTCAAACTAGACTGCCTAAACTGTCCCAGAGCACCTAGGCAGTGCACTTGAATAAAATTAGGCTATTGCTAAACATACAGTGTTTGAAAAAAGTCAAAACAGATATATCTCTCTGTGAATTATCTAAAATTTAAAAATGGAAAACAGGCATATGTCCAATGCTTTTTAATGACAATTTCTGTAAGTCCTATACTCACATATTAGTTGAGGTAATTAAGCTCAATCTTCTCCTGTACCTGAGAGAGAAAGGAGATTCTGGGCAACTGACTGTGTTTTTGAGCCAGACATAACCTAGCCAGAGATAGAATTATGTCCAAGCAGCTTCACCTTCCCCTGATGGCTTGCAAGCTTTAATGGACCTTGCACCAGTTCAGGGGGCTCAGAATTCTCTTAGCAGAATAGAATGAGGACGTGGAACCTGTGAGCTTGCCCTTGAGCAGAAATGTCTCTCTAAAGGAGATCTCTCCTATTAACTGTGACCTCATTGTACCTGCAAGTGGGTATCTCAGCCTATATTACTGCAAGTGCTGTACTCCTCTCCTGCATGCTGTTTAATGCATTTGAGCATGGCTGAAAAAAATCACTTTGCCTCTATGCTCCACCCACTAGCTATCTCCCAGGGATTGCACATTCATAGTAGCATGCTTTGGTTAATATGCTGCATATAATCCACAGAATTACTTTGGGGACAAGACTGAGGGTACTTGTAAAACCTCCTCCCTTCCTGTGGCCTACAACAACAACTGGAGGGACTGCAGCCTTTGAAGAAGCAGCTAGGACACTGGGTGATTGAGTTCTTGCGGAAATTCAAATATGAATTTCTCATTCCAGAGCACTGGTATAGTCTGTGTATGGGAATTAGTCTGGTGATAATAATTTTTGTATTATTAATTCAAACTGTTCATGTTTGGACAATTTTGAGTAACATTTTAGTTGAGATCAGCTGAGGTGCTACGATGAGAGCCTATTTAGTCTATTTTTCAGGGTGACATTCTGCTTATATCCCACATAGGAATGAGAGCTAAAACTGAGCATTAAACATCATAACTTCTGTGAAAACCTCAAGAAAATGAAAAATCAATATGCCTCAGTTCTCACCAGAAAAATTATCATGCAAAGGGAGCACCTTGTGTGTTTGCTTGAATGACACTGAACACATACTAAACATTGCTTGGGTGAGGAAGGGCAATCTATCAGAAATATCTTTACACAGAGGGAAGTGAATTATACCCCTTTCCCTAGTCTTTCTGACCCATCTTCATTACTTTACATATCAAATAAGAAGTTGCTATTCCAACGATTTGCATGTGAATTTGTAGGCTCACATTGCACCAGCTGAAGCACAGAGCAGTTTCATAGGGATTCAAACTGTTAATAGCTAAAATCCTGGCAAACATTAGAGCTGCCTTAGGACTAAGCCTTGTTCCTGCTGAAGTTAATGCAGCCAATTCTCACCATTACTGCCAGGGCATGCAAGAAGGGCAGCTGGGATATCACATCGAAGTTTGCTTGAGAGCTGAGCCACATGTGGAGCCCATTTGGCTCTGATCCCATTTTGTGTAAGGAAAGGCAAACAGGAGTGGGCTGTGTTGTACAGATCTTTCTATTCCTTCTTCACACAACCATGAGATGAGCAGTTTTTCCACAATTGAGGCATAAAAAAGTTGAGCTTCTTGAAGGTCCTCCTCTTCCAGAAAAAATATTCCACACCTCACCTACTCTAAAGTATGGTCTGAGCCTGCTTTTCCACCACAATCAAGCATGGCTATACCTGCCCCAGGTTTCCATCTGGGGGACTATGTTTAATTTAAATGCCCTCAAAGAAACTTCTTTAATAGAAAGCAGTGCTTTATTAATCGAAAGCATATAGTTAGAACCTGTGTTAAAACTTTTCAAAATCCTGTAAAAGGCTTCACATGCATGTCACCTTTCCTACATTTGACCTTTCACTTCCAGCATTAGTTGGTTCACTTTATCTATCCCTTAATGAATGCTAGAATAAAAAAGGGGTTATTTCATTCCTTCAAATAATGTCTACTCCATCTTTCTGCTTTCTCCTGTGAATCTCATGCACTCTTAACCATCTCTAGGCTGTTTCTTTTGTGTTCCTACCTAAAGTCCCTGAACATCACCTAACTGGCTTTTACTTCTCTTTCCAAAGAGGAGGTGGAGACAATCTTCAAGCGATGTTTCTAGGATTTACCTCCAAGCTAATTTCTGCTTGGGAAATACTTACAAGCTCGTGGAGCTCTCTATATAGTTATATATGCAGCATTCATGGATTTAACAGGCAAGTACCCTAAGATAGAAGACTGCCAGGAGCAGGAAATGTCTGTGTTGCTTACACCAGATGCCAATGGTGATGGCAGAAAGCCAGAACAGCTGCAGCTGCCTTCCAAGGAGGAACTGGATGCTCAACACAGAAGCCTCTGTCTTCTCCAGAAGTTGCTCGCATCTCTGGAAAGAAATTTGCAATACTGCCTTCAACTCCTTCCCCGTTGCAGCAAAAGAGCAGTCCAGCCACAGCAAGCACTCATCTACTCATCATTAGGGTAGAAATATTCAATTCTGTCTCCCTTGGATAATCCACACACAGAAGTCCACATTGGTCAGGGCTCCATCAGAAAGTTTGTAACTGACTCCCTTCACTTGTTGGACTTCAAGACCCACTATTTACTACTAGGTAGCATCAGACCTGAACACACAAGTTATTTTTCACGCACTAATCTCTTAAGAAAAATCCTGAACAAAGAGGGTGACTTCTTTGTTTTTAAAGCAATCAAAGCAAAACTCACTTTTGTCAGATTTGCAACCAAATTCCTACATAGGAGTACATATCTAAATAACAAAAAACAAAAAATTACTGCTTTGGTTTGCTTGACCTTGCATATTTGAAGAGAATTTATAAACTCGCATTACTTAAAAATTTTCTACAGAAGCCTTGTCAAGGGCATGTGAAATAGAAACACTGGTCTGACAGTGCCCAAGAATGACTGGCATCAGGCCTAACTCATTATTTTATCAAGGTTCTGGCAGTCAATCAATAGGAAATTATCTGTGCTGTATTGACATAAATCATAATTGGTTTCCCATGAACGCCATGCCAAATCCTCAGCAGAATGAGTTACTGTGTGCTTTATACCAGTTTTCTTTCTTATCAGTGCAGCTCAAATCCTTCTTTGAATGCAGTTAAACAGTAGTATCCTAAGCAGAGCAATCTCTTGGAAAAGCAAGAATTGCCATACCTAACCCAGCATTCTGCATCTAACCACGGATAATAGCTGGTGTCTCCAGTATCAGAAAAATGCATCCATTCAGTTATGTATTGTGATTGTAAGAAAACATTTAAAGATACTATTCTTCTCCTAGTAGTAAATGTGGCTACATCTCTTTTTCACACTCTGCAGTTTATATTAAACATTTGTATACATACACTACCTGCCTATCAAGATAGCATTGCATTCTTGTACTAAATACATTGGCCAGGAATTGATTTACTATTGAGTTTTTTTTTTCTTAGAACCTAATGGAGCACTGTAAAGCAACATTTTTATTTGTTCTTTGTATCTCAGCTGCCAGGTTCATCCACAGATTTAAGAGTTAATGAAGATAATGTTATCAAACTGGCCTTTCAAATGTTGCTACTCAGACTCTTTTCCTCCCAGATGATCTAGCATCTGAGGAGATACGGCACAAAAAGTAAGTGCGCTTTGCCTTGAAGGCCAGTCAACTTGCTTGCCATCAGCTGAGAGATGGAGATTGCTCCAAAGCCTTGCTAATTCAAGGAGTGCCAGCAGAATATTTAAAATTTTGCTGCTTCTGATATGTTCACCAGCTTCTCATTCCCCAGAGCTTTGCTTTCTCCCATTGGAAAGACTGGAAAAGCTGTACAGCCCAGCTGATTCTCTGTATTGGAACAGAGAGAAACAGTAAAGGAGAGAAAAAGAAGGAAAAAGTCATAAAAAAGGAAAATTATGGGTATGGGAGTGTTTTATATTCACAACTTCTCCATGTGCAGACATACAGCAGTCAACAGCCCAAACTCAGTAATGCAAACAGATTTCTGACTTTCTGGAGCAAGTCATAGCATCTGAAGCAGATCTTGCCCTGCAGAGTTGCTGTTCAATGGCTAGACTGGTGCTAGGTTAAAAGAAAAGCAGCTCCACCAAGTTCACTGAAATTAAGGTAAACTCAGACTAATGCAACAGTAACACTGCAGTAAAATTTCTCCTCTTATTTGCTTTTTTTTTCCTGGTTTTTGTTTTGGTATTTAGTACATTTTTCTCATACTTTGAGCACTACCCCACTCTGAAAATCTTCATGGATCAATAACTCCTGAACTTGACAAACTGACATTTAGCAACTTCATGTCTTTTTCTTTCTTCTCTTTTTTTTCTCTTTTTTTTTTTCTTTGTCTTTTCTTAACAAGCTGTTCTAAGTGGAATACCACATTCCAGGATGTACAATTATCAGCCAAAATAAGCATACTTTGTATCTGTTCAGGCATGAGGCATACATCTTATATGCACTCATATTAACTCACTAACCAGCCCAGACCTAATATTTAAAAATGTCCTGCAATTTCTTGGCACTTGAATGATGGACTTAAAGGAACATCATAAGCTCACAGTTTGTTGATTAAAAACAAGCCAGGTAAAGTGCATACAGATGTCAATGCTTGATTTAAATGATTATTCACACAGTCTCACAGGTTAAATGAAAATATATACATTTATGCAGTGTAGCAATTTGCTAGATTCACTGGGACAACAAGACCTTTTTCCCGTTCTTAGCAACATTGCACTTAATAAAGGCCTGTTTAATACACTTAGAGCAAACTATTACATGGCTTTTTAAATACCCTTCCCAGATACTATATTCTCTGTAACTACATTCAGCTTTAGAAAAAGCTTCTTTTTCAAAAACAAATTAAACTTTTTATTTTTTTTATTTTTTTATTTTTTAAGATTGCAATCATTACAATCAGATTTGAACCATATAATTTCATGCTGTTTTCATAATAACACAGAGTGGTCTCAAAGAAGCAAGCTAGTATTCAGATCCAACTTCATGCAATGGAATAAGAGCACTGAGAATATTTATAACTTCAAAGTATGATAAGACTCATTTATGCTAAAATGAGAGAACAGGACCAAGAAAGAGAGCAGAAAAAAAAAAAAAGATAAAGAAATGCAAGGACAAAATGTCATGCTGCAAAATGCAGGACATTCTCCCACAGGACTCTACATGAACCCAAATCCCAAAAGAGAAAGCACAAAAATGTCTTATGAAATGATGCCAGTCTAGCAGATATCAAAGTAGTCAAGAAAAAACACTAAGAACAAGGTGGGAGTTTGAAGCACTGTGATGAAAAGAGATAAAGGGAATAAAGTGATTATACATTATAGAAAAATAGGCCTAGAGAAAACAGCTCAGTGAGCAGGTTGAATGAGTGATCTGTTGTGATGATATGAATAAAAAAACAACCACAGTTATTAATAGCTATATCTCTCTTACAGATATGATATCAGAGAAGTCTTCATTCCAAGATACTGAAATAGTCCCCAGAAATATCTGAAATAATAATAATAAAAGATGAACTGTATACTGCAGTGGGAAATGAAAAAATACAAAAACATACTTTCAGCATCAATGACAAAACCTTCATTTTATACAGAAAGATAATTTTCTTTTGTTTTTAATAGCTACATAGACAGACATCCTAAGAATAATTTCATGCACAGCTGAATTTTCGAAAAGGAGAGGAGAAGCGATCTGTCTCATGGAAAGAAAAACAGCATCTTGAGACACAAGCTTGATAGCTGGGAACAAATGAGAAAAGTAAGTATAAGCAATGCTAACTTGGATGAGGGACAAGAGTAACAGAACAGAGGAGAACAACATCATAGGAAGTACAAAAAGGGAGAGAACAGACCATATTTCTGAACATCTTAGTTGCCTGTGCACTGGCACAAAAAGCATGAGGTGCTATCTGGCAGAGCTGGAAATCCTTAAACAAGATTGAAATTATGACTCAACTCTCTCATAAGAGAGACCTGGTGGGAATATTCATATGGTTGGAATATTTAAGAGCTTATTCAACCAGGGAAGAAGAAGGAAGAGGTGTTGCTGAGTGGCAGAATGTAGAGATACAGACTTATATAAAAGCATCTTGATAATAATGAGGAAAAAGAGCAAAGGTGTTATTCTGGTAAATGTCAGCCATCAAACAGGAGGATCAATTGCAAGACACTTCAGGAAGAAATTAGCAAAAAGCCCCTGAGGTACAGGGCTTCACAATAATAGGGAACTTGAATGCATCTCTTGGGAAGAGAATAGAGCAGAAAAGTCTCTCCATAAACTTCCCGAAGAGGACATTTGACTATATTTTTATGCAGAAAATTGTGAAAACAACCAAGGGAAGTAGGTCTGAATTTTAGCCTAAGCTATAGGGAAGAACTATTTGAAAATGTCAGTATAGAAAGTAAAAATAAGAGAGAGAGATGAGGAAATATGAGTTTAAGATACTCTACTTCAGAAGGTAAAGTAGGAAAAAGCAAAGTAAGGACAATGGACTGCAAAAAAGGAATTCAAAGAACTGATAAATAAGATCCCATGGGAAACAGTAAAATGATCTCAGAAATGCCCACCACTAATGAGATAATAAAAGAAAACTTGCAGAATATTCCAATCTCTAGAGAACAACGAGATGTACCAAAAGTTGAAGTTTAACTAGTCAAAATTACTAAAATCAGGAAGATCATGGTATGAAATGAGATATGACTTCAAATAAGCACAAAGGGGAAACAAGAACATTCCTGCAGTCCATTAACAAGAACAAATAAAAGGTGGAGGAAGCTAAAAGGCTGGAGTGCTTCATGTCCTCCTGTTCTTCAGTATTTAATATAAAGCCAAATGGAATCAAAAGCAATCAGACTTAGGGAATAAGGCTATTAGCTGCTTAAGGGAAAGACAAACCAGAAAGCACTTTCGTTATTTTCACAACTACTATGCCTAGTGGAATTCACCAGCAATATTTACATATTGTGAAATATATAATCGAATCACAGAATGGCTTAGGTTGGAGGGGACTTTAATGGCCACCCACATTTCACCTTCCTGCCATGGGCAGGGCTACCATCTACCAAATCAGGCTGCCCAGGGCCACTCACCCAGAGGTGGAAAATCCACAGTATCTTTGGGCAGCCTATCCAAGTGCCTCACTGCCCTCTGAGAATTTCTTCCTAACATCTGGCCTAAATCTTCCCTCTTTTCGTTTATAGCCATTCCCTCTCAGCCTATCACCATCAACCCATGTAAAAAGTAACTACTCCTCCTGCTTATATGCCCCCTTCAAGTATTGGAAGGCCACAATGAGGTGATTGCCAAAAGAAAACTTTCATGGACAATGAGTCTGGAAAACTGAAGAAGGTCAAATACGATGTTTCATGGAGATGCTGGAAGGCCAGACAACCTATTTGTAAAAATCAAGACTGCAAAGAATCAAGCAAGAGATCAGGTGGATTTGTCAAGAACAAATCAAATCAAGCCCATCTAATTTCCCTCTTTAACAGGAAACAGTATTTCTGGAAAGACATCAAACATTTTCATTTTCAAAAGGGTCTTGTCATTGTCTCACATGCCATAACAAGGAAGCTAGAGAAACTCGATCAAGGTGAAACTAACAAAACACGGGAAGAAAAAACCATCAAAGAGCACAGCTCATGGTCAAAAAAAGACAGTGCAAGACATGTACTTTTTACATTCTTTATGTTATAAATCAAAAAAAAGAAAAAAAAAAAACAGGATTAGAATTCAAAATGACCTTGACAAACTGTAGAAATGTACTGTAGAAACACTACTAAAATTTTAAAACTTAGATAAGAATAATCAGCTGCCTAAATAGATATAAAACTACTGACTTGGTAGCAAATTTGCAGGAAAGGATCCTTTAATATGATAAATGATGAAAAGCTGAGTATTAGTCACAAATCCCATACTGTTGCAAAAAAGGTAAACGATGAATTGGGTTTTGTAAAGAGAAGCACTGTTCATGTGACACATGGAATATTTCCATTCCATTTCCTTGAATTATTTTTCTTCAGAAGATATTCCTTAAGTAATACTAGCTTAATACAACAAGAATGTATCCAAATCCTCTTTCCAGAGAATAATGATATATCAACTAAATTATTTCTCTACTGAGTCTGAATTTATATTGGCAAAAATTGAAGACACTATCAGAATCTGTGACATGAATATACTTATATTTTTCACACACAGATTTAGTGTTTGAAAGAATTAACAAAACCCAGCACCAGCTGATGGTAGGAAGCAGGTAGCAAGATTAAAATCAATCAAAAGTAAAGTGAAAGCAAGCATTCTCTATCATCTTACTACATCTTATCATGTTGTTAATAAGCATAGCAGTGCCTTTTACAAAGCAAATAATAACAAATTAATTGCAATGTTTAGCTACATATATATATATATATATATATACATATATATCACAGAATCACAGAACGGCTGTTGGAAAGAACATCAAGGATCATGAATTTCCAACCCCCTCGCCACAGGCAGGGCCACCAACCTCTGCATTTGATACTAGACCGGGCTGCCCAGGGCCCTAATCTGATCTTGAACTCCTCCAGGGATGAGGTATCCATAGATAGGCAAATAGATAGATAAATGCATCCGACCATCATGTACGGCCACATTTTAAACCACAGTGAAAACTCATTTCTTGGCTTTCTTTCTTGAAGATGAAGGTAAAAAATATTTGGTAGAAATGTAAAGAAAATTATTTGTCACAGTACTATTAACTGTAAGCCACTATTTTTTTAACCTTCAGCCAACCTGAGATAGCCTCCAGCTCACCCAACTTGTAACAATGACAAATAAATTGTCCAGCTGCTTAGATATGGTTTTCCCAGCCATGTTAGAATCTGTTCTGTTGGGTTTCAAAAACAGAAGCAACCATTAAATTCTCCCCAAATAACACAAGCTCAAATGGATTTTCTGAATGTTTCATATTTCCTGTTGGCATAAAAAACCTTGTTCAAACATTCAACTTGGGAAAAAACCATTAGGGTAACAGAAGGATGATATTAGAACCACGTCTGGTGGTTTCTGGATATTTCTACATCACTTGGAAATCATTTCCTCAATGCAAAGGTTAAAACAGTAAAGACAATAGAAGAAATGCTCAGAAAGACTTTTTTTGTTTGTTGGTTGTTTGCTTGTTTTAAAGACACTGATCAAAGGAAGAGAGAATGGAAGTCTCTTTGAGATGATACCTACATACAGATACCAGAAATTAAGCAAGATGATGGGACTAAGTAACATGGACAGTTGGCTATCAATAATTACATGCAGTTGGCGTGGTAACACTTTGCTATCTTTCTTCCTATAGTTCTGAATACTATGTAACATAGTGGTTCTGGGTTACTCTTGAGAACACTAAAATTACTAAAAAATATCTGAAAACATTTGCAGATTTGTGTAAAATAAGCTTACCTGCAGTTTTCTATATAATACAATAAGAAAAAATGCATTCATTTTAAAATTACCAACTGCACAATATTATGTGCACTATAGAGTTCCCTGAAGTTTTTAAACATTTAGAAAAAAAAAATTGGCAAGGAATATGTTGTAAACAATGTCTACTCAGATGCTCAATGAATAATTCATAACAAATTTGTCATAGAAAGGTAATTTTAATGGGGTTTCTTAAGGATCATAATACTCTGATACAAGTAACGAATTACTTGTTTGCAATACTTTAAACAAATGTGTGGATGACTGACAAGTTGAAATCAAATATGGAGTCAGTTTCCTTCAGTCATTTTTATGTTGAAATTATATATTCTGAAGCTTTAGGCTCTATATCTTTAGTCACTTAAGCTTTCTTCTTTTTAATTTTGTTTTTAGGCTTGACCAAATTCCATTTTTAATATGCTAACTATTCAGTGACAGAAAGAAGCCTTCATTTTCATCCAATGCCATAAAGAAGGAAAGGACAGTATGGAAGCAGAGGCAAGTAGAATAAAACAAATACATCCTGGACATCTCACAAACAGAAGTAGGCTTTTATTCAGATTGTTTCAACTTATTTAGATCCATCAAACATGTGTGATTTTAGATATCTAAGCTGGAATAGCTTCTACATTTTCCTCCTTCCCTTTCAGTTTCTTTAGCTCATCTGTTTCCTTGATATTCGCTCTTCAGCAATATGTGCCATACCTCAGCAAACAAAGGTGCAAGGATGCTGCAGTGCTATGTACTGAATTGCACTCTAACAGGGAATGCAGTCTGTATGCTAGACACGTATAGGATTAAGGAGGCACTGATTTAGTGCTCATCACTGATTTATATGACTTTGGACAAATCTTTTGACAGAACTGTTTCTTTCTGTGATGAAAGAAATAAAAAGTTTCCCACCTAGAAAAGAAAATTGGAAGGGTTCATTTGTATTATTTTAAAGTACCATTAAAGTGATGAGACAACCAAAAAGTCTAATATGCTTCTAAATATATATATATATATATACTCACATATACGCACATATACACACATATGTGGGCTTAAAACATCACTAGTCTTAATGACAATCCTATCGCTGTTCCATACCATCAAGCTAAGTTAAGGCTATGCAGGACAGTTGCTTTAATCACATTGTTCTATACTACAGAACATTTTGATAGCTTTTAAAACAAGCTGAAACATAGTTTTAATTTTTTTTTAACTTGTGCTATCTTCTTAGATCCATAATCTAGAATTATGGATATTTTTTTGGTTTTTATCACACATAGTGTGATAGGTAGCTTAAAGCACAGATCAGTCACAACATCTTCCTTAGAAGTTTTGCATCAAATATGTCACAATTAAAAGGCTCAAGGGAGCAAAGCCTTGGGTTATGAGTTATCACTAAAGTAATGCAATTGCACTGCCAAATTTATTTGGATATTTATATAGAGGAAGTACCACAGCTGCTTACTATTTGTAAGGGATTTGACTGATAGGAGAGCAGTGCTTTAGAGAAAGAAATGAAAATAGACTTAGGATAGCTGGAAGCCACAAGGCAGCTGTTGGAAAGGTAACAAAGAGGATGAAGTAACCACAGAGAGAGAACAGGAAATAGGAGGGCTGTGAGAAGCAAAAGAAGCCAAAGTCCCTGAAGGTGCAGAGGAACCATATCCTAAAGTTAGGAAGTAGGGGATCCTGAGAAATAAACCAGATGAAGGAGAGAATGCTGTGATGTGAATCTGATGTTCAATAAAAGCTTATTCCTGCATCACAGCAAAGCAACCAGATCTGTCATTTATGTTAGTAACACACCAAGAATTCTCTCTAAATAGAGCTAACAATACAACAGAGACCATGAGCTTCCAAGTGTATAAAGCTTGCTACTTATGTAAAGTTTAATAAAACTTCATTATAGGATATGGGTGCAAGAGCCCACATCAGTCACCTGCGAGGCTCTATAAGAGCAACAGAAGTAATCCGTGATTCTTTAGAAGTCCATCCAGGAAGATCTCTCATCACATATAGTAGGTGCTAGAAGGAAATTACTGCTATTAAGCAGCCAATTAATGTCCAGTTCTAGATAGAGTAACCCGTCCTTAGGATATGTACATTAAACTGAGCTAGGACTGTCTGCTAAAAGAGCATTTCTGCAAAGTCTGGTTGTTCCAGAGGGCTATCTGGTACTCAGAGATCTTCTGAAGACAGTGGAGCCCAGGGCCAACATCTGACAATCAACACATTCTATGACCAGAAAAACAACTAAAAAAAATCCATGTTAGCTGAGTTTGAGTCAAACTTCATTTTTGTCCTGATTGATTTATGTCCAGTCTCAATTATCCTTACATGTGTGATCTTGAAATTTCCTGAGTAATTCTGATTTAAGCTTGGCTGGTCTTCCCAGAAAAGGGTGAACCAGAGTGGTGAATCCATCTCACTGCAAGCACTCTGACTGCAGGAGGGAAGCAATGCAATTAAAGCAGTGTGTGCAGCCCTGAGGGACTGGGAGCCTGGGACGTGCCAAGAAAACCAAGGGAAACGGTAAGGAAACTCTGTTCCTGGGGATAGCTTCATGCCAGGCTGCATGTTCTGTGCAGGCTGCCAGATGCTTCCCATCAGCTAAAGCAGGCATCAACCTGTGTTCCTCCTGCAAGGAGCAGGCAGCTGCTTTGCTGCTGTTGAGAACTTTGCACTGGGAAAATCTATCTACAGTGCATATTATTTTTTCTAAATGCCAGTTTCAGTTGATAAGGAACTGAACATAACCAGTCATGAGTGGTGTTCTTGTTCTGTACCAGAGATAAAGTAATTCCATTATTACCATTTTGTCTACTGTACCTCCTATGTCATGGAGGACAACAGAAACCCAAATGTTCTTCCTGAGGGCCACTGCTGCTGCTCTGGAATGAGGATATAGTATCAGTCAAAGGTCATTTCATACACAAGTAACTGGGCAAATCTCAATCTGCCCCTCAGAGCAAGTAAATAGAATCTATATCAACTGAGTCAGTACCACTGTACAGCCTCCAGCTACAATGTATTTTGCCACCTTCCAGGCTAGAGAGAAGACCAAACTAGAAAACAAAACCAAATAACAGCACTTATCTTGAAAGTGATGACTTCCTTCCAAAATGAACATAATAAACCTGTCAAAGCCCACAGGAAACAGAAAAGTGATGTCATTTTATAAAGAAGTCAAGTTCTGTAAACATGCTATACTGTCCAACTGATTTTTCTGTGTTTTCTGCCATTCTTCTACGGGCAGGGAACTCTAACCTACCTTGGAGCATCCATAGCTGAATAAAATGTGTTTTAGCTAGACAGCTTCAAAAGGTCATTAAATCCCTATACATTTTGCCAGGTTTCCCAGGTGGGACAAAGTCATTTTGCAGAGCTGCTGGTCCAGCTACTAGCAAAGGAATATGTCTCATTGCATCCCTCTTGTTCCTGCTGCAAATATTAGCAAATAAAACCTCTTTAAAAATCTTGTGTTTGTTCAAGCACTGTAGCTTTGATAAAATCACCTCTTACTCATGGAAAGCGCCTACCAGGAATTGTGACACAGCCCATTAGGGGAAGCACTGGGTGACTAGTTGCGGTCCCAGCCTTGTTCTTGAGCTCTGAGGCAAGCTAGGGGAATGGGAACCAGGAGCTGGCCATGCCGATCGTGTCCCTTTATCAAGATCCAGACAGCTTCCCTCTGCCTCCAACCATGTGCAATTTTTCAAGCCATGAGCAATTAGAGCAATTAATCTTTGAGTGATGGGTACAGGCACAATTGGAACAGTCAACACTGCAGGGGAACTGCTATGTTAGGGCTTGAACTAGTGATTGAGCCCCTGGTAAAGAGGGTGTGGTTGGTCTAAGGAGCTCAGGCAGTTGTACCTGTGACCAAAAGGGGTGGACCCAGTGTGGAGCAACTCTGGGCTCATACAAGAGCCACCCACTGAAGGAAGAGTACCTCTTAGATCTCGGCTGCTCTCTGAGAAGGAGTGCTGCATAGCCAGACAGTCCCTTTGCCAGTTGGGTGAGTTCAGCTCTTCTTTCTATATATGACTACTGGCCTTCCTGTGAATACTCTGCCTGGTATTGCCAAGAAGCTATCAGATGCAATTTTGCTGCTTCATAAGCATGAACATAGCTCCTGACCTTTTTTTTTTCAATCTTCCCCTACATAGGATTGCTGTTATGTTTCATACCTTCACTAGCATCAGATCTCTCCACGTCCATCTTTTCCACCTCTAGTCTGTTTTCCAGTTCAAATTGGAGTACTGACACCATCATCTGCAGGACACAAGAATCCTAGCTAACATCATAGAGTTCTGATCTCATTTGGAGATTCCAACACTCCTGGTTTTCTGTGGTTTTTTTTCTTCTTTTTTTTTCCTTTTAGCTTTCTTTCTTTCTTTTCTACTATTCTCCTTTCCTGGCTTTTATGCTATGCCTCTCTCCTTTATCTCACAACTTCTTAGTTTACATGTGCAAGATCCTGGAGCCAAAGCTGGGAAAGAGTGGACTTTTATTAATTTGATGTTAAATGAACAGCCAGAAATGGCTGACACTACTTTCAAAGACCAAAGTATTCACTTCTGTCTGGTTTCTCATAGCACATCCCCCTGCTGAAGCTCTTCTAGAAGGTAGCAGGGATGGAAATATTTTCAGTTAGCTCAACCACTGATGCATTAGGGCACTATTCCTAGGATTTTTGCAGCTAAACTCACTAGTGGTCATTATAGACAGGATTAGAAGAAGATGGCTTAAGTCAAGGCAGCAGTCCAGGTTCAGCACAAGAAATAGAAATCAAGGCTCCAAAGGATTCAGATGAGGGTGAATTTCTGCAGTTCCAGGACTGCAGCAGACCTGTCTTCTGTGTCAAGAGATCCAGCTACAGATGCTAAGAACTAAGGGCTGTCTCCACACCACAAGACCTCTGTTATTTTTCCATGTTACACACAGCAGTCTGTGCCTCAGCAAGGTCTCTAATCTGTGCTAAAAATGAACCAGCAAGACGATTAACACTGTGTTTCAGTAACACATATTTCTACCTGTCTGCTTTGAACTCTTTCAGAGTAACAAACAAGATAAATGCTGAGATTATTACTGGTAATAATCTATAAATATTGGTGAAATGATAACATTTTCCACTTGGTGGCAGATATTGCTTTTAAAAACATGCACAGAGCTCAAACGACACATTTAATGCAGTTTTCTCTTACTGAAAAAGAGCTCAGCAGTGCCTGATGGGTGAAAGCCCTGTTAGATACAGAGCTTAGGTGCAGAGCTTTGGGCAGGAACACGTCCCAGGAGTGTGGAGGGCAACCATGCATAGCCACATTTCCTCACAACTTTCTGTCTCACTCAGCCTCATGAGTATTCTCTGAGGGTGACAGACATGAAAACCCTGGCCCTTGGAGATGGTCAGAGTGTGTAGGTCTGCTTTGGTGCTGAAAGTGTCATTTTATCCGATCCCTCATGCGATGCTGCTCTATGGCAGAGGATTCAGTGATGTACATTAAACTCAAGGACACTTCTTGGTTGAGAGCACCTGGGAAGTATTCTGGGGAAGCACTCCTTTACCCTTGCTTCCTCCTCTCCTCAGGTGTTCTGCTATTGGTCCCTCTTGGAGACAGGGCACTAGTCTGCATGAACCGTTAGTCTCTCTTGGTACCACCAAGCTTCCTTGCAGTGTTTTGTACCACTGGGGCTAGAATGGATCAACACTCCTGCTTCTATAATCTCACCCTTGTCAGAATGCAGAGGACAATTTTTTCTTTAAAAGCTAGCAATTAACATTCCAGAATATATGAATCCATCTACATGCTGGTATGACTACTATACCTTCAGTCAGGTTGCTGACTAAAATGCAGTTTGCTGTATCAGCTGGCGTGCAGTTGGACAATTAATTTCATGAATGCTTGAGGCATTTTGCTATGAAAAGAATTTCTAAATAAAAATGTTAATTGTTAAGATTTTTACTCTCTTCTTTAAAATACATCAATTTTTTCCAGGTGAAAGTAAGTATTTGTTCTCAAATCACAATCATCATTTGTAGATCTGTGGATACTTCTTGAATACTCCATACACTGGAAAAAAGAAAATAAATAAAATCACTTCATATAGTGATAATACCTCTCTCTTGAGCATTATTGAAAATAGCTTTGTCATAGACTGCCATGTTCTTTATGTCGTGAGACCCCTCCATTTTTACATCATTCTTTCATCTAATATAACTGCGTGTCTCAACAAAGAAAAGATCCTGAGGCCATGACATGTACTTTTATAGCTGAGGTTTATTTTGAACAGTACTGAGGAAGCACACATTGCAATGCATCCTCTCTCAGCACAAAGCTACTCTCAAAGTTCCCTTCTTTCCCCACTGAATGGGGAACAGAGTGCTTCCACCTAATTATTCTGACCTTTCCACTCCCTTGAATTGACTCAGACTATTCAAGAAGCAGAGAAAGAGGCTCTGTTTTTGCTTCAGTAATGTGTTGCTTGGTGGCAGAATAGACCTCTGACACTGTAGTGGCTCTCTCCAGCATTCCTTTCCTCTTGGGCCTCTATTTGATGGAGGAAAAACAAAAGAAAACAAGAGAATATATAAACCATTCCTGTGAAGCTATGCCTCGATCTTAAGTGTGACTCTTTGTCGTTGAATTTAATGCCAATGAATCACATCCCAGAAAGGGTATAGGCTGCTGCATAGTGATGCTAACATCTCCCTTCCTCTCTGTTTGGAGCACCTCTATTTCAAGAAATGGCACATAAAAAATAATGGTTTTCTCTCAGCCATGGAGTACTACATTACAAAGATGAGTATGGGTCCTACACATGGTGCAAGGAACTGGCTGAGGAACTGCCAAGCTACTCTTCATTATTTGAAAAGCTGTGTCTGTCAGGTGAAGTCCCTGGTGACTGGAAAAAGGGAAACATTACTCCTATTTTTAAGAAAGGAATACTTGGGAAGCTACAGGCCAGTGAGCTTCACATCTGTGTCTGGGAAGATTGTGGAGCAAATCTTCCTAGAAGAGATGTTAAGGGACATGTAGGACAGCCAGCATGAATTTACCAAAGGCAGATTGTGACTGACCAATCTGAGGGCCTTCTACAATAAAGTGGTGGTATCAGTGGACAAAGGAAATGTAACTGGTATCAACTACCTGCAATTCTGCTAGACCTTTGATGTGGCCCCACACCACATTGCTAAATTGGAGAAATATGGATTGGAAGACTGGACTATTCAGTGGATAAAGAATTAATTGGATGGTTGCAGCCAGAGTGCTGCGGTCAATGGACATATGTCCAGGTGGAAACTGGTCACAAGTGATGTTCTCCAGGGGTCAGATTTGGGACTGACTTTCTTCAACATCTTTATCAATGACATAGATTGAGTCGGATCAAGTGTACCCTCAGAAAGTTTGCTGATGGCAGCAGCTGAGTGGTGCAGTTAATACAGTAAAAGGAAGGGATGCCATCCAGAGGAACCTGTACAGGCTTAAAAAGTGGACTCACGAGCTAAATTAAGTTCATAGAATCATCATAGAATCATCGAATGGTCTGGGTTGAAAAAGATCACAATGATCATCTAGTTTCAACCCCTCCAGCCACAGACAGGGCCACCAACCACCAGACCAGGCTGCCAAGAGCCACATCCAGCCTGGTTTTGAATGCCTCCAGGGATGGGGCATGCACAGCCTCCTTGGGAAACCTGTTCCAGTGCCCCTCTGAGTGAAAAACTTCCTCCTAATATCTAACCTAAACCTCTCCTGTCTCAGTTTAAAACCACTCCCCCTTGTCCTATCACTATCCACCCTTGTAAACAGCCCCTCCTGTTTATATAATCTCTTCAAGTATTTGAAGGCTACAATGAGGTCTCCCCAAAGCCTTCTCCAAGCTAAACAAGACCATTTCCTCAACCTTTCTTCATAGGAGAGGTGCTCCAGCCCTCTGATCATCTTAGTGGTTCTCCTCTGGACTCATTCCAAGAGCTGTGTGTCTTTCTTGTACTGGGGGCCCCAGGCCAGGATGCAGTACTCCAGATAGGGCCTCACAAGAGCTGAGTAGAGGGGGACAATCACCTCCCTCTCCCTGCTGGCCACCCCTTTTTTAATGCAGCCCAGAATACAGTTGGCCTTCTAGGCTGCAAGCACAAACTGGTAGCTCATCTCCAGCTTCTTATCCACCAGGACTCCCAAGTCCCTCTCTGTAGGGCTGCTCAAAAGGGGTTCTTCTCCCAGTCTGTATAAACACCTGGGATTGCCCCAGCCCGAGTGCAACACTTTGCATTTGGCCTTGTTGAACTTCATTAGGTTCACATGGGCCCACATCTCCAGCCTGTCCAGGTCCCTCTGGATGGCTTCCCTTCCCTCCAGTATATCGACTACACCACTCAGCTTGGTGTCATCTGCAAACTTGCTGAGGGTGCACTTGATGCCATTGCCTACGTCATTGACGGAGATGTTGAAGAGCACCAGGCCCAAGACTGACACGTGAGGGACACTGCTTGTGACCAGCCTCTACCCTGACGCAAAACTTTTGATCACAACCCTTTGGCTATGACCAGCCAACCAGTTCTTAATCCACCAAAGTTCAACAAGGCCAAGTGGAAGGTGTTGCACTGAGTAGCAGCAACATATACAAACAGGGAGAAAAGCTCATTGGGAGCAGCCTGATCTAGCAGGTGGCAACCCTGCCCATGGCCACGTGGCTGGAACTAGATGACCTTTAAGGCCCATTGCAACGTAAGACATTCTATGATTTTTTTTTTTTTTTTTTGTCCTGCCTCAAACCAGAATTCCATTTATTTCCACTTACAAAGTAGTCAGCATAGTACTGCCCCAGTGCTAAGTCAACTGTACCATGTCCACAGTCAGGGAGTGTGTTTTACTGTTTTGAAAAAAACTTGAAGTTACTGAGGTACATTTTCTTTCTCCTTACTCCCCTTACTCTCTTACCCACCCTGACCTTCTCATGGTGGTTATTTTTCTGCTTACTTTTTCATGTCCCTCTTCCTGTCACTAATATCAGTGACAAGGTGCAGGTATAATTGTCTGAATTTGCTTTCCTTCTAATTCTATTAGTTTCTCCTTCACAAAGGAAAAATTTCAAAGTTAGTCATGACATTAAATGGACATGAAATTTCACTCAAAAAACCACCCTTGCCCCACCTCTCCCTCCCATGCTTTTGGTATGTTGCATCAGGTGTGACTAGGCTAGTGGGTACATTACAGAAAAACAAACTGTTATAAGTAAAAAATGACAAGACTATTAATGAGGAAAATCACAAGTAATTAGCACAGTTTAGCCCACTTATCTGTTTATTATTATTATTATTATTATTTATTCGCTGGCATTTTTGTACAGCATTAGAAAATTCCCTCTTCAAACCAGGTGGACTACTGAATACCCTTGCCATCTGCTTAAATATCTAATTTGCAGTAAGCCATCTATATGACCTTCAGTTTTCAAAGCATTTTATAATCCATCAATCTGTGCACCTGGCACAATATCCTCTGTGTACCTGATAAGTAGTTAGCACATTTTAACCTCTCTCATGGTGAACAATGAATATTCTCTATGCTCATCACAGCTTTTTTCCTATTTCTTCCCATGTCTTCCTTGCTATTAGAGGACATCACAATAAATTGGTCAGATTCAGAGTCATTTTCATCTGACAGTTTGCAAGAATACATTTGCTCTCAGCACTCCATTTGTTATTATATTTTATCTGTTTTTTACCTGTTGTGAAGACTGTGTTAGAAAATACCAATTTTGCATTTTTTAATGGGAAAAACTGCAATCCAGCAATGAAATTGAGGCTACAAAAAGTATGCAGGACAAAATACTGGAGTGAGTGGAGTGAGAGCATTACTCATGCAGGTGCTCACCACGTGGTATCCTTCATAAAAATAGTATCTGCTGCTGTCGTCACCAGAATTGTCGAAAGGAATGAACAAAGGCAAACAGCTTGCTACGTGCTCCAGATGGGGTTAAGTGAATGTCTGCCCCTTAAAGCATGTTCAGAAAAGTTTATATGTCATGTCCTTGAGCTTCCTGGCTGTGAGTGATTTTTCAAATGTATTCAGCATTTCCTTTCTTTCTCCCCTCCAGTTAGATGCTGCTGATGCAGCAGTACCAGGAATGTGACTTATGTTAGAAGGGAAAATGCTCACCCAGCACATGGTCAACATGTGTCACAGGGAAGAGACCAGTCCAAGCAGATAGCAAGAGGGAAAAAAAGGTCTTGAAGCTCTGATCACTAGCAGAGAATGAAGGCCTGTATTTTTCCAATGAAACTTTCAGGGAAACAGGGCTCTGTGGTGAATGAGACAGTCCCTCAGCACAGTGTGGGATTTTCAGATGTAAGGGAGACTGCATTCAGCAGTAGAGCAGAGCACAGATGGAGGTAAATTAAGTGGGGCAACTAAGAAATTTGCCCATGCCTTATTGCCCAACCTGGGACATTGAGAAAAGGAGCTTAACCATTCTTTGGTTAAACACAAAAGCATAGCTCATAATTCCATTGATCCTGCAAGGTTTTGGCATGCAACAAGCCAATCAGTGTGCAGGTATTTAGTGCTCTAAAAATGAATGTCAGTAGGTTGAATACAGCTGTGCTTCCCTTGGCCAGAAAAATGAGGACACCACTGAAATCTATATCTCTGCAGAACAACACAACAGCTGATAACTGGCATCAGAGGATTTCCTCTATCACTGCAGATTACTAAATTAAGTCTTGTTAAGTCTGCTAAGACCAAAGTAAACATTTTCTAGTCTCAATTAAACTGGCAAACAGGACTTGACACTGTAAGTGGAATTGGACAGGAATCTCATGGTAAGAGGTTGCTTGACTAGAAAGCATGGACTTGCAAAAACTGACACTTTGGTCCAAAGCATGTTTCCAAGTTGAAAGAAGGGAAGAAGAACTGTTGTAGGATAGATAATCAGTATGAGATCTCAAGCCTTGCTCTCTCTCTTACACTTTGGTCTTCAGTCAGGTTAGCTTGGTGAGAGAGTGGATTAGTCTACTGATATAAAGGTTACTTTGTCATCAGCATTACATATGCTTCTGCTTATTGACAATGAACGTGCAGCTGCTTTTGTCAGGAGACAGATTTTTCATAAATTAACACAGGCTTTGATTGCAAGAAAACAGCAGAGCAAATGTTAAAAATTTGTTGCCCTCCACACCCACTGGAATTTCACTCATCTTTATCTAGTGTCAAAGTCTTTATTCCTTACCACAGAGTGCTTAGTTGCATCCGGCTATAAAGAAGGAGGGACACTTGAATCCTAACCAGAGCAGGTGTGCAGCCCTTATGGTGCATGATGACCATGCCATTTGATGTCAGTCAGCTATTACCAGCTAGCAGCCATCTCTTTCACCATTTACACACTTTACCTGACATGACTTCCCACCTGCTATAAAAATCCTCCGCCTTCTCTTAAGCCTCACAGCTTCTAGCAACGTGCTGTCATCTAGGAAACCAGGATCAAAGACAACAAAAGTGCCTGTCTAATCTTGAATGTAATCCTCCTTATGCGGGCTTGTGCTCAAGTTGTAGGCAGCAGCCCTCCAATCCCTCCTTGGAACTCAGGTCTTAAGGCACCTATGTCTCTCACACTGCTCTCCCCACAGCCTTGTTTTGCAGCTGCCTGCTTTCTGCTGCTTGTAGTAGTAGTAGTACGTAAAGACAAGAGCAGAGTTTGAATCATGAAAGGTCCTGCAGCACACAATAAAGGTATCAGAAACTGGCCAAGCATTAGATCTGTCATACTGGTTTTCAAAATGACAGTTCCTACTAATAAATGGCTACTGACCCTTTGGCAGAAACACAAGACAGGTGAGCAATGACAAACTTCGCCTATAAATTTCAACACACTATCCTTATGTAGCAGTGCACGGTTGCAGGTGATAAGACAGGTTTGAAAAAAGTGGAAGCTGGGAGGCCTGTAGTGCCAGATCTTTAGGAAGCTGGAAGAAACAAATAAATGGATCTCTTTATTTTCCCTGAAATGCTTTTTTTTCTGGGAAGATCTTTCAGCTCCCATTCGCGATGTGTCTACATGTGTTTGCTAACAGCAAGGAAGCACACCCAGCT